>NC_136909.1:68059229-68659229 GCF_949606895.1 Notothenia rossii
TAATGTTTTCAAGTGGGGTTATGTTGGGTATTTATAAATATTCATTGTATTAACTAAAGCAGATGGTGAGCAGCTTGCTCTCTCTTTGAGAAGATACTGGAGTATGGGGACTGCTGTGGATAGGGGGAAGCAGCAAAACGTATTTCAGCCACTTAAAAACAAGTCCCACCTAAAATAATCAGTATCATTTTAAGTGTACACTGAATTAAGAATATTTTCACTGCTTTACCTTCCCTCCAGACATCCCTTTTAATGTTACACTAAAGCTATTATCAATGCTCTCTTCAAAGTTCCCGGAAATAGTCATTTAGCTTTCTAGAACATTGAAGTTGCTAGTAAACTGCAGCCTCAATCAGTGTTATAATGTGTTTCTGGTTAGTTTGGATTCACCAAGGTCACACAATAAAAAAAAAAAACCGGGGGTTGAGAATATTTGTATTATAATAATTTGTCCCTTTTCATCCCCTTTCCTCAGAAGTACATTATTAGGCTTCTGTTGCTCCAAGCTGGGGGTATGCTGGGTACTTCACAACCCCCACTTCAAACAATCCAAACTATCCCTTTTAAAGAAGACTAAGAAATAATTTACAAATGTCTTGCTTATCCTGCCTTCCAGTGATCACTTCATCCTCCACCCGGGACTACGTAGTGAGCTTGCCCGATGGCTCCACTGAAACCAGGTCCTACCAGTGGCGTCAGACCATCACCTTCCAGAGCTGCCAGTATGGAGAGTCTTTGAGAGACATGAAACCCACTCAGATGCTCAGCGTGGACCAAGTCTTTGTCTTGTACGATGCTAATAACGAACTCATCCGGTTCGCCATGAGCAACAAGATCGGTGATATCAATGGTGAGGTCATGGGGATTATTTTTTTCTTCCTGTTTTAGTCCGCGCACACTTCCTTCCTGGAGTACAACATCCTCCACTTCTACTAAAAGTTATGGCTATTTCTGAATGGTGAAATCAGTGTTATTCTTCTCATGTAATCACATGTATTAATATTATAGTGGTAACATTGTCCTAAATAAGACTGTTTCACTCTCAGGAGGGGATCCAGAGGAGAACCCGTGTTTCACTGGAAGACACGGCTGTGACACCAACGCTGTGTGTCGGCCAGGACAAGAAACTCAGTTCACTTGCCAGTGTGCGACTGGCTTCAACGGGGATGGCCGCACATGCTATGGTAAGAATAATATGTGATTTAACTCAAAAAGTTTCCAATGTGTGTGGCAATAAAGATTTTCATCACTCATGAATGTTCTGCTTTCAAGTAAATCAAACAGTTTCCACATCTGTTTAGAGCCTTCATTTAATTAACCCAGACATTATAAAGCCTTCCTTCCGGGGGAACTGGGCAATCTTACCAATTAGCAGAGGGGTCCCACATGGTAAACAAAGTCTCACATACTCCCGGACCAGGTTGACATATAAACTGTGGTCCTCATCCCTAGTCCATTCTCTATACAACCTTGAGACTCTTGTATTCGATACCAGACAGGAAGAACTCTGAGGCACATACAGTAGAGAGAGGAAGGAAGTAACTCAGACGGATGCTATCTTGAAACGTGTGTAATTAAGAAACCTAATCAAGCTCTCTTCTCTGATCTCCATCTGATAATGAAGGACACTGATTTGACAAATCCAGACTTCAGAGCCTCAAAGTTAAACATGGACTTAATGTGGCATCTATTAGCATATGATAATCGACTCTTCTCTTTATCAGACATTGATGAGTGCAGAGACAATCCTCAGATCTGTGGCTCCCACGCTATCTGCAACAACCAGCCCGGGACCTTCCGCTGTGAATGTGAAGATGGTTATCAGTTTGCCAATGATGGGCAGACCTGCATTGGTAAGTCTTCCCAAGTACACTTAGATATTCCAGAAATCTAATGTTGTAGTTGGGATTAACAGGTTCAGGCATGAATTGTAATAAATTGAACTAAGATATCAGGGTGAGCTAGATAAAACAAACTTACTATACATAAATACCACGAACGCATTTTACTGATTGGTGCAGTAGCATAATATAATTTATAATATAATTTAATCTAGATAAAGTTATTCCGAATCCACCCAACAAACAACACATTGTAGGCTCCGCTGTATTCTAAAGCTACAGAGTTGCTCACTTAATTATCAACATATTGTCAACATTGTCATCAAGTTTGGCCATATAGTCCAGCCAAGCCTAGTTTATATTGCGTTTTTGGTTGAAGATGATTAAGCTACGGCCAGTTAGCTCAGCTTGGCCTAAAGAATAGAAACAGCGCTAACGGGTAACCTGGCTCAGTCCAAAGGTAACACATTTGCCTTCCAGCACCTCTAAAACGCAATAATTCAGGTCTTGCTTGTTTATTCCAAATAAATGTTTTTTCCCCTTTGTTTCCAGTCATCATGTTATGCTAAACTAGATTGCTGCTGGTTGCAGCGGCAGCATATAACGGATATCGAGAGCAGTATCAATCTTCTGATTGAACTCTCTTACTCTCATCCCCCCAACATTTAATCAACAGTACATTTTCTTCGTCCTCAGGGGTTGATCGACCTAGGGACGCCTGTGACGAAGGCACCCACACCTGTGACATCCCTGAGCGTGCTCAGTGCAGCTACACTGGAGGCTCGTCCTACATCTGCTCCTGCCTCCCAGGGTTCATTGGAGATGGCAAAGTCTGTCAAGGTACGAATAGAGACGCTGACTATATGCTTTTGCTGAAGAATGATCACAGGAATTAACTGCTTTCAGTTTGTAGGTCAACTCATTCAAAGGTTACATAATAAACAACACTGAGTTGTTTTTGCCTCTAATTCTAACATAGTAAAACACAGTGCTCATAGTATATCAAAACTTATTAATTTTAGAATGTAGCTAGAGCGTTTACTACCATAACATTAGATTATTGGACTGAAATGTATCTGTCAGGGTGCGGGAAAAATAGGACCCAAATGCAGAATGAGGAGGAAGCTGTTTTCAAAAAGGAAACAAAAAGGCGAGCTTTATTCAACAAAAGCTGAACAAAAACAAGAATCCAAAACAGGTACCAGGTAGCATCCAATACTAAGGTGACAATGACCAAGACAGAAGGTGCCCGGGGGCAAGGCAGAGTCCATGGTGGGGTGAAGGCCACAGCGGGCGAACTCAGGGGGCCGAGCATGAGGGCGAAGGCAGCGGCAGGAAGAGTCAGGGGGCCGGGCCCGAGGGCGAGGACCGCGGCAGGAAGAGTCAGGGGGCCGGGCCCAAGGGCGAAGACCGCGGCACTCAGGGGGCCAGGCTCGAGGGCGAAGACTGCGGCTCTCAGGGGGCCGAGCTCGAGGGCGAAGACTGCGGCTATCAGGGCGTGGGGCTCAAAGGCGAAGACCGCGGCTCTCAGGGGGCCGGGCTCGAGGGCGAAGATCAGACAGCTCCGGAGGCCGGGCAGGACCCTGTGTCGGCCGACATGAACCGGAGCCGGTGGGACAGGCCTCGGCAGGATCCCCAACGGAAGAGGACCAGGAGTTGGCAGGACCCCCGGCGAGACCCGTGATGGCGGGGCCTCCAACAGAACAAGACAAGGGGTTGGCAAGACCCCCAGCAGAAGAGTTGTCGGCGGGACCCCCAGAGGAACAGGACATAGGATTGGCAAGCCCCCCGGCAGGAGAGTAGTCGGTGGGACATCCAACGGAACAGGACATGGTCTCGGCAGGAAACCCGGCGGAGCGGGTGTCGGCGGGACCCCCAACGGGAAAAGACATGGTGTTGGCAGGACCCACGGCAGAACAGGTGCCGGCTGGACCTCCAATGGAACAGGACATGGTGTCGGCAGGACCCCCGGCGGAACAGGTGACGGCGGGACCTCCAACAGGACACGGGGAGCAGGAGTGGGTCGGAACAACGACTGAACCCAAGGGACTGGAGTGGGCCGGAGAGCCGGAACGTGAGCCAGAATCATCGCAGTTGGGGCCGGTACTGGAGTCGGAACCATGGCCGCTGGGGCCGGTACTGGAGTCGGAACTGGAGCCGGAACCATGGCTGCTGGGGCCGGAACCATGGCTGTGTGGGTCAGAACTTGGGCTGGAACCATGGCTCTTGGGGCTCGGGCTGCTAGCCTGGAATTACACACAGAGGAAGTCCAAAATCCAGCCAGGTAAGAATTTAACTAAACCTGGCTTCTCCATTGCCAAACGGTGCGCCTCAGCCAGAGCAGCCTCTCGCTGCTGAACTCCGGAAGCTCCCCTCCACTTATCAGAGCAGCCAGCCAACGAAAAGGAAAAATCCAATAATCCCTTCTCAAAAAGATCTGCTGAGCCCATATCTGGTTGGTGCATTCTGTCAGGGTGCGGGAAAAATAGGACCCAAATACAGAATGAGGAGGAAGCTGTTTTCAAAAGGAAACAAAAGGCGAGCTTTATTCAACAAAAGCTGAACAAAAACAAGAATCCAAAACAGGTACCAGGTAGCATCCAATACTAAGGTGACAATGACCAACATGAAGGGGAACAGGAATGACAAAATAATGCACCAACACTGAACACAGGAAGAGACAAGACTAAATACAGAGAGGGATAATCACAAGACGAGAAACAGCCGGGCAAGGCAGGAGAAACACAAGGGCCACAGGTGAACACAATCGGGTAATCAGGGAGGGAAAACAGACAGCAAGCAACAGGCAAGACAGGAGGTGAACACTTTACAAAATAAAACAGGAAACCAAAGACAGAAAAAGACAAGACAAAACACAACACAGACAGATCGTGACAGTATCAGTGGTTTTGCATACTTTAACTGACAAGTAATTAATTATTGTAACCATTTAAGCTATGCAGGTTTAAGATTGCATCACATTACTAATTGGTTGATGTTATGATATTCAAATTTGAATCATTTAAATGTACATGTTGTCATTTAATTACTAACAAAATCTGATTAAACTTTAATGTTTTATTATGCACACTCCAACTTTAAACATGTTGGTGTCTGCAAGGATAATGTCAAATCTGAGATGAGATTGTTTGCTGCAAAAAAGCATTCATGAGTGATGATGTCACAGAGTCATTTTAGAGGAAGGAAAAACACAAGCTGACAAGGATATTGTGTAAGCAAGGGATGTGATTTTAGCAGTAATTGGCAGTAGTGTGAAGTATTTCTAGTCAACAGGCTAAATTGAAAATCAACACAAGGGGCCTGTTGCACAAGAAGTACATGTTTGAAATCCATTACATGGGCTTTACGGCTGTAATTGTTAGAACATCTGCTTAGGACGGGGGAGGTGAGATTGCTTACAAAGTACATGTGCAGCGATTGAGCAGTGAAACATAAAAAGCAGATGGAGATCCTGAGTCCGCCTGTAGTTTTGTTTGGCTGGCATTCAGTAATAGTTTCCATTCTTTCCATGCTTTAGCTTGATGTTGTTGCTGACCCAGATCATGCTGGAGATCCCTGACCATTAAAGGACGCGACAAATCAGACATGCGGAAAATATTTTAGCCTCTACGGTTGATTCTTTTCTCTCTTTCTCTCTCTACTCACCCTCTTCTCTTCTCTTCTTCCTAAAGACATAGATGAGTGCCAGTCTGGCAAGTGCCATCAAGACGCTGTGTGTTATAACACCGAAGGATCATTTACCTGCCAGTGCAGGCCGGGTTACTATGGCGACGGCTTCTACTGCTCCCAAGGTAAGTTTTATGGAATGCCACTTCACTTTTTGACAGGCAGACCCGACATCTTATTTACACATTGCAGCGTTGTCAGGGGACTTGTATTCTGTCCACTGTGGTAACCCTAGCCTTTGCGGCTGCAAGTGTATTTCGAAAATGTGCCATGGGAGTTTGAACTTTTTTGTTAGTTTTTCTTTATTCAGTTGCAGACTCAATAATAGAGGATCATTTTCATTCTCTGCATTGTTTAACCCTCCCACTTGGGCAAGAGTTGTGTTCGGAAATGAACTCCTCGCCAAGCATATTGGTGCCAGCTGGCTGGGACCTGGTTTTCATTTTCGTAATGTATTACAAGGGATTTGTGTTGCTGAATTTAAAACGGGGGACAAAATGAGAAATTAATGAGCTCATGTAGAAGTCTTTGGCATTGTTGTAGGGCATTCACTTCAGCGCTTATTTTCTTATTTTCCTCTACAGAGAAGACAAAAACACAATGTGAGACCCACAGAGACAGTCTGCTGGGTTCCACTGAGTTTGGTCCACGGGGCCCCCGACCTTCCGTTGGACAGTACATCCCTTCCTGCGACGAGAACGGTTCCTATGAACCCATGCAGTGCCACGGCAGCACGGGATACTGCTGGTGTGTGGAGCGAAGCGGGCAGGAGGTCCTCGGGACTCGCTCTGGGCCAGGAAGCAGACCAATGTGTGAGTAAATCTCATGCCTTTAACCAAAGTGTCTCCCAATAAAATGTATAAAAACAACAAGACCTATATTCTATATTTTGCTCACAAATATTCCCTAACGATTATCAGCATTTTAATAGAGGTAACAGTCTCATTTGTTCACTGTCAGGGCTGTTTTATCTGCAAAAAACGAATGTTTTTATTCACATTTTTACCTAACACTCTAATTTAAAAATAATGGTGGTAAAAACAATTAGTCAACAACTAGTGGCAGAGATTTACACATTAACTTTTAAAAGACCAAACATGCATAATTTATAAGGAGCTTTAAACAAGTTCTACAAAAATATACCTTAATTTTCGGACTATAAGCCGCGCCTTTTTCCCTATTTTTCGACGCTGCGGCTTATATAACGGTGCGGCTAATCTATGGATTTTTACAGCTAACGGCCAACACCTTTAACTCTATGGGCTCTATGGCCGGTCCGCGGACCCCCACCTTTAAGCGGTGGGTTCCAGCAGGAAAAGCTGGAGGCCGGAAAAGAGTGAGACAGGTAGCGCGCAAAAGTAAAAGTGGAACCGAGAGTGGTATGCCGCTGCTGCGGCTTATATTCAGGTGCGGTTTATAGTTAGAAAATTACGGTACTGATAAATGGAAGAGGGTTTTGTTTATCAGGAGACTTTCTGTTGCTAAACTGACTTGAGATAAGTTCCCCGTCTACAGGACCTCTGATTTCCAGTGTTTTTCTCTGATAGGCATCGACCACAGTGGTGTGCACCCACCTGTTGGACCCACCCCTCGACCTGATGTCCACCCTCTGCCTCCAGGGACACACCTGTTGTATGCCCAGAGCGGCAGGATCGAGCACGTCCCGCTGGAAGGTTATGAAATTAAAAAGGACGCTGGCAAGGCCCTCCTCCACCTCCCTGTAAGTTTCTCCAAATAAACTCTTACAGAGAGCATGATTCCAAAGAAATGTTAGTGATGAAATGATATGGTTTGACAGGTCTACAATCAGTTTTACTTACACGTATCTGAGACATTTCTGGAGGCTTTTCTGTTTATGAAATGATCTTTGGGGAATGTGTCTTATCCCCCATCATGAAATGTAATATCTTGCTGGCTTAATGGCTGTCCATGACAGGGAAATGCTGAAATAAGCCTAGAAGTAAACTTCCTCAATAAAGACGTGAACTTAGCAGGGCAGAAAAAGTTCATCTTAGGCACAATGTCCAACTGAATTTTCCGTGTGATCATTCATATAATACTAGGAAAAAAAGCTGAAGTATGTTTGGACTTCTCATTTGTGTAACACCAGCTCAGCCTTGTATTCATACTGCTCCCTTGCTGGTAATAACAGTTGCTTTCAAGCACTAGCCATTTCCCCATCTGCTTCAAGCATTCAATGCTCACACTTTATTGGAGGCACATGGTGACATTCACACTAATTACTACCATCGGTCTGACATCTTTGGAATACGCTGATTTCCAAAGCAGCTGGACTGGAGTTGCTCAAGCTCAGTGTGGGGCTCTGTTTGTTTGGATTAATGTCTAGACGTTAATGTCTAAAAACACACATCTGCTCCGTGTTTTTATCTCCGACCACTCTTGTTTGAACAAAAGTGCACTTCAATGATTGTTGGTTGCTGACCCCTCCACAGGAGAAGGTAATCATTGGTGTGGCCTATGACTGTGTGGAGAAAATGGTCTACTGGACTGAAATCACATCTCCCTCCATCAGCAAGGCCAGCATCCAGGCGGGAGAGCCCACTGCGGTCATTACATCAGGTAACTGTTATACTTCACTCTTTCATTCATCCATTTTGTGTATCACAGCACTGTATTGTTTAACAAAACAACTGATATATCCTCCCAACAGATCTGGACAGCCCAGAGGGGATCGCCATCGACCACTTGAGCCGGACTATGTTCTGGACAGACTCTGTGAAGGACCACATCGAGGTGGCCTCTCTGGACGGGTCTCAGCGTCGCGTCATTATAGACACTGATCTGGTCAACCCTCGGGCTATTGTAACAGACCCTCCCAATGGGTGCGTATTGTTTCACATAACAACATTTGCGCTTTACTAGTTTGTTTCTTTGACATACTGCTAGAGAAATACACATTGCTAAGGAACTGTTAATATGATGTATACGTTCTGATTTGTTAATTTAAAGGAATACACTTTTTTAAACAGCACTTTTTTTCACAGATCCAAAAATCTAGATCTAGTATTTAGTGAGCTTAAGACGTGCTGGTAAAGGGCTTTTTTTCATTTTAAATAGAGCATTGCTTCTGGTTCTCATTCTAAACAAAGCTAAACAGCTGTTGGTTGTAGTCTTATATTGAAAGGACAGATAAATGAGCGGTTTTGTTCTTCACATCTAACTCCAGATTAGAAATAATGTCTCTGAAAATGTTAAACAATGTTTAAATCTTTGTAAATTCATATTAGGATAGCCATAATAGTTGGAGTGAATATTAACACATTAATCAAACCTTATAATTTCTTGATACTCATCGAGTGCTAGCTCTATCTAAAAGATCTGATCCTAAAACCTGTTGAGTTTGAGAGTGAACTGACTCCACACCTGTCCTTACAGAAATCTGTACTGGGCAGACTGGAACCGCGAAGCCCCAAAGATCGAAACGTCCCACATGGATGGATCCAACCGAAGGGTTCTGGTTAAAGACGACCTCAGCCTGCCCAACGGCTTGACTTACGACTCTCAGAGCTCGCTGCTTTGTTGGGCAGATGCAGGTAATGTAGATTTCAGACAGATGACTCACCTGAAATGATGTCTGCCTTGTGATCATCAGTTCATTTAATTCATATAATCTCTCACCTGCAGGCACACACAAACTGGAGTGCACGCATCCCAGCCACGGTGACCGCAGAAAGGTTATAGAGGGGCTTCAGTACCCTTTCGGAATCACGTCTTTTGGGAAGAACATCTACTACACTGACTGGCGGAGGTTTGACTTTTTCTATTTTTGAGCTTTCTTTCTAATTAAAACATTTAGTATGTAAGCAGTTGTGGAAGAAGAACTTGGATGGTTTACTTCCTGCATTCAAAATGTACTCAAGAAAATATACAATAGCATCAAGTTGTTCAATAATGAAGTTCATTTACACATTCTTTGGTGATTATAATTAGTATCATTCATCTCAAATGTATTTATCTCAACTGAAGTTGTAAAATAAATGGTGTTGAAGCAGTTATTTTATACCTTAATATTATTTGTATAGTTTCAAATTGTAGTTTAGAGCATTGATGTCATAAGGCAGCCTTTGTGCAATGTAAGAACGCAGATCTGTTGAAGAAGGACAGGGTGGGTCAGAGGTCAAAAAGCTCCCCACACTTCAAGCACTGGCCCTTGATGTTCTTCCAGACCGATGTGAAGACTGTGGGGCTTTTTTCCCATGTAGCTGATTCTGTATGTTAGCTGTTGTAAAAAATGCGGGGGTTGGGGTGTCTATTTTGTTAGTGTGTGTATGTGGGGTGAGGAAGCATCCTAAAAAGTGGCAGCTGCTTGCAATTTCTCAGCCTCTACCAGTGACCTGCCCAGGGCCTCCCTCTGATCTTGCCAGGGCTGTAGCTTAGCTGGAGAAGGTCGAGGAGGGGGGTGCAAATACACACACACACATAGAGAAAACTATGTCAGTTATGTCTGAGAAGGCTACCCTAACCCTTACTCATTCTTGACAGACTTTTATACAAAACACAGTGAGGCAGGATGCGAATATTACTCAATCTGGGATAGTCGTTGCTTAACTCTGGTTGTGGTTTCAACAGGGATGCCGTGGTCGCCGTGGACCGCCATGCTGGCAAGGAGTCTGACATGTACCAGCCTCAAAAGAAGACGAAGATATATGGGATCGCCACAGCCTATGCCCAGTGTCCGGCAGGTAAAGACACCAGAGATCAGTGGTGGATGACCTACTCAGATCATGCTTAAGCAAAAGTAGAAAATACACCAATGACAAATAAAAGTTCTCAATTGAAATGTTACAAACGTAAAAAGTACACAAGTATTATCAGCAACATGTACTTCAATCAATAATGAATATACCTACGTTTGTTTAAATATGAATACATGTAAGAGCATTTGAATTTTGAAGTTCATCAAGATGGAGATCTTTTTCAAAATACTTTGTATACTACTGGGATTATATGTAGTAAAGTACTATCAAAGAAATGTAAAAAGTATAAGATTTCCCTTTCCCATTTCTTTTGATTGTAGTATAGTATAAAGTAATACATTAAGTAGCATAGAATAGTAAAACTGAGGAAAGCACAAGTATGTCAAAGTTGCACTAAAGTATACTAACTGAGTCTCCACTGTTTTGGAGCGTACAACAGGGCCATACATACATCCTCATGAATTATTTAGTTTAAAAATACTATTGACTTTTAAAAAAAATTACCTAGAGTTTGGGGTGAAAAAACTCCCACTCACTCTGAATAACTGTTCCTAGAAATAACTTGACCCTTGTACATTTGGGGGCTACCTTTTGAGTCATGGTTATTATCCATTGCCTTCACTCTTCAGGACACATCATCACAGTTGTGTGACCTCTGTGCCCTCTGTAAAGAACTCTGAACATGAGTTCTCAGCAGGTTCTTAAAGCAGCAGGAGGGTTTCTGCAGCTAGTACTCATCATTAAGTGAAGGGATGACATCACGGTGCAGCACCAGGTCTCACCCGCTATACTAGATAAGGCTGCATGCATACAGCCAGGGAATGTGGAGTGAAGGGAGAGGGGCCTCAAACATCTGGAGTTTGCGTTGTGTTTCCTTTAAGTGTGTGTATATGTGTTCAACAAACAGTGAGGAGACTGTTTCCTGCTATGGAGGCGTATGATTTATACGATTGCCCTGGAATGTCCCGCATTAATAAGAGTTTGTATATATTTTCCTTCCGCCAGGACAAAACTACTGTGCTGTGAACAACGGGGGCTGCACTCACCTCTGCTTAGCAACCCCTACCGGCCGCTCCTGCAAATGTCCCATCAACGCAGTGGGCGTGGGCTGTGTGGAGAGAGACGGCGGGTACTGAGATGAGGAGGCTGCTGCTCTGAGAGTTGACACTGTTTGGATTTTTCACCACAAATTAGGAGCCACTCAGCATTACTAAACTATAGCTGCTGAAAATGCCACTGAAAACCAGAGGAGAACTTACTGTGCCTTTTTTTTATTGCTCAGTGTTATGCTTATCTACATTTTTACATCTCCCTTTGTAAAATCACGAGAATTGTAAATATAAACACTATTCTGTTGTCTTTTCCTGAGTGCACATAAACTGAGAATAAAGCTCAAGGGATACATCATTTAATGTGAAATTCATCACAGCAATGCATGACATCATCTCGTGTCAGTCGTGTTACACTGAGGTCTGCTTGAATTAGTTTATCTTGTGGAAGTATTACTGTTGAATTTAGGACTAGTCTGTAAGAGCTGGTGGGATGAGTTTACATGTTGGGCAGCATAAGAATAAACATTTTTCTAACATGTTGGTCTCCTGTGTGTGGCTTTAGTGTAATTGTAGCGACGCCGTGTGTTAGATGGAGGTAATTACAAATACATTAGGCCAGGTGGAATTGGGCTGCCGCCGTAATAGATTTTCAATAGATTTTCATGTTATCTGCCATAGTTAAAACTAAACCACATTTATATTTAAATGATATTATATTAAAATATTCTTTAGGAGTTATGTTTGTGGATCTTTTGATTTATTATGAAATGATCTCAATTATGTTCAACTCCTTTCAGGTTTCGGCGTATATATTTCCCACATTATAACTTATTGCCGATTCAGTATATTGAACTTCACTTGGCAACTTGAAGAAGTGAAACGTTACACGGGGTGATTTAATTTCCCTGGACAAAGGACCAGCCCGATCATGTTCTTTAGCCAATTTAGCCTAATAGTAGCCTAATACTGAAACGTGTCACCTGCCTTCAGGTGCTGAAAGAGAAGCATCTCTACATGGTCCTCACATGGCCTGTTGCCAAATTGCAATGTGGCAATGGATGACGTTTCTGCTTTGTTGCTATAATGGAAGAAAATGCTGCCACCCCCAAGCCTGTACTATGGTGCTGCAAAAAGGGAGACACGCTCCTACGTCAGTGGTGCATTGACGGGCTCTTGATAAACTCGGAATATTGTAGATGTTCTACGTGCGCTGCAATGAGGCAATCAGGAGGGCATAGGTATTAATTCTTACAAGATTTAGACTTTGAAAGTGTAAACATTTGATATAAATTACATTAAAAATGATATGCAGTTTTGAAAGATTAAAGATATACAAAATAGGCTATCTAAAGATTATAAAAAGAGCAGAAAGTAATTCCTTCAAATATAATTAAATGTACGTGTATCTTTGTACAAACTGAGTAAAACTAGAAACACATTACGTTAAGAGCTATATACACTGAGATTTGGGGATAACTATGTATATTGTTCGTTACAGTTTATATGTAGATATTGAATTATCTCAAATGGCCCCAAATAGTGGGCAAATTGTTCATATTGATAAAAACAAGATTATGCTTATATTATTTACTAATGTCAGATTGGCCTGAAAGGATATAAACTTCTTTGGATTGAAACATGCAATGGGTTAGGGCGGTTAGCCTGGGACTTTTTTAATTGTTCTTTTTCGTTACCAGTATTGATGATTAGGCTGCTTACATGGATGTAAATGTTTTATCAAACGCACCATAATTCCTTGCCGGCTTTAATTGATTGGTGATTTAGTTGTGTGTTATCCAATGGGAAGGACAACAGCAGGGAGCGCTCGTGATTAATGATGAAAAAAGGCCCTCTGTTTTGTCTGCGAGGATAACTTGTCCCTATCTCAACCATAATAAATGCATGTGTACAATGTACATACGTGGATAAATCCACCTTTAGATACATTATTATATAAATAAGAGACAGAGTCCTTGTATTATTTTGTACATGCTAAATTCACATTTTACGTTTTCTGTGTATCCTGCCAATTCATTAGCTGACTAAAAACTGTAATTTTCTTTATCTCGCGGACTAAAATACGATAATTGCAGGTCTAGTCGCTACCCTCTAACGAAAAAACACTAAGAAAACTTCAATCTAACGTGAGCAGCCAAGCATTGAACAGTAGGGTTCACAACAATATGATGAATTGGAAATGGGGGACCCTGATGTAAACAAGACGAAAGTCTTTCTCTGGTCTGCATCCCCTTAACAATTGTATGTTTTGAGCTGTACTGTACTGTACCCAATATACAAGCTGTTAATAAACTTTTCAATCAATCAATCAATCAATCAATCAGGGTTATCGTATGGGACTGTCTGGCAGTCATCGCTGAGGGCAAAATCACACAGCAAAGTCAGTCTCTGCTGCACGAAGGCTAGCATTAGCTGGCTTTAATTTATGAGAAACGAAGGTATGTATGAAAATTAATTATTCACACTGTAAACTGGATATATTGAATGTGACAAAGATGCAGCTCAAGCCAGACGGTCTGCTCATGTTTGTAAAGACCGTTACATGTGTTTGTTTCTCTCTGCTACAGTTTTGACAGCTGCCTTACACAGTACGATGATGTGCATCAAAAGCTAACGTAATGATTGTATGCAGGAGAACTACAATTACAGAAATTATGTTTTGTTCTTAATAACGGGTTGTAGAACCCATTATGTATAGCGGCTTTTAAGCCTATATGGTATTTATGCGAATATTATGGATAAAATAATTGAGCTTTCTGGTCGCTTCTTGCAGTCAAGCCAGGTAGAACAATAAACCCACCTATCGAGAAGCACTTTCAAAATAAAACATGAATTGCATCGTTTTCTCAACTGGGATATTAAAACGCATACAATGACTGTCTTGAATAAAACAATTCGTTTGTGTAACATAGGAAATATCAATCTTATAGGAATATAATGCAATTATTCCTCGCAATAATGGCTTGATGTTTTTAGGGAGTACATAAATGATTATTTCTCGTCTAATAAGTGTTCCTTGGATGGAATTGACTCTATATGAAAATAAAGTGTAGATATCTGTATCTGTTTATGTTCATCACATATCTGTGATGTGTTAATGTGTATGCTTTAGGCTACTATCATTTGTAATTACATATTGTTGGCTTCAGTTTATAGTCATGCACCCCTCAAGGACCCTGCATTGTAATAGATTAATAAGAAAAATACAATTTACAAAGGTATTCACATATATAATAATTGTAATAGTGTGAGAAAAATGTTACTGCCTCCCAACTAAACACTTTTGAAAGCGATGTCATCCTCATTGTTAGTATGAGTATTGATCTAACTGAACTGTTTTATTGAGGTTTTTATTAAAATTGTTTAGTAATATTACCGACTGACATGTTGGGTGCTTTTATTTTGAAAATACATTCCTATACCGGAAACGAGTTGCTTCCACCTTCCCGCTGTGTTGACGCATGTCCCGTGATACATAGCTAGCTTAGCTGAGAGTCTTGCTTAGCCCGTTTTTTTTTGGTAACGCTACACTGTCTAAAGCTTGCATGGAAGTTTCGGGTTCAAGTCAGGTTAAAGTGCGCCATAAACAACAGGCAGTCTCTCAGGGGGCGCGGGTAAAAGTGAAACAGGCTTTGCCTGCTATTTGTGTTTAGCTAACCATTGACACTTTATATCTTTCTGCAGAAGCACTGTTAAAAAGTGACAAAGCAGCGCAGTGAATCATGAATCTGCTATGAATGACTCAGGAGAACATTTGGGGCTTCGTTCGGTGCTGTCCGGGGCTCTTTCAGCCTCCTGGAGGATTGGAGAGGACACCAAAAGGATCATTTTGCCATTCCTTACTTCCTCATTGCCCTGACTGGTGCTGTACCTGCAGGTGTGGACGACATGGCCAGTCCACAGCAGACTGACCTGTCATTTGCGTGGGAGAAGTACATGGATTGTAGACTGCAAGGAGCGGATCTGCAGGTAGGTGCTGCTGTAGGAAGGAGGCTCAGATCAGGGGTCTTTTCTGGGTAGGGATACTTGTATTTAGTTTTCAGGGCTATACGTCAAAGGCAGTGGGGCAAAGAACTAAGTAAATGTACTCAAGTACCCTTTTGAAATATATGTAATTTATCTGAGTATTTCCATTATATGCTACTTTATAATTTTACTCCACTACACCTCTACACTTGTTTAACGACCTCAGTTACTTTTGCAAGTTCACATACAAACGTTAAATCAATAAATACATTATGCTGTACTATTATGGATGGAGATATCTGGCAGTATAAAAAGGTTTCAATGTAATCTCATCCTTTATCGTCTGCAATATTAAAATAATAGACGAATAAATGTATAATTTAGTTAAAAACAAGTGATATCATGTATGTTATTAATACCACCATTTTGGATAAAGAGTACTTTGAGATTTGGTAATTAAGTACAATGCGGGACTTTTAATTGTAACAGAGTATTTCTAAAGTGAGGTATTATTACTTTTACTTAAGTATAACATCTGAGTACTAAAGGTTAAATTATTACTGCATCTAGAGGTAGTTGGGTGCTGGTGTCTGTATTAGATTTGCTTTATTCCATACAACCACTGAATTAATGATTTATTTATCAGGAAATAAGTAAGGGATATGTGGAGTTTAGATTGAGTTCAAAGCTTTTGTGTTTAGAGTATATATGTGTTTGTACTCTAACTAAAAACGCAACTAAATCTGGACCCCAAAATAGTTCACTTGAAACATATGTAGAGAAACTTGCAAGAAAACACAGATGCCTGTTTTTATAAGATGTCCTACTTATAATCATTGTAGATTTGAGGACCTATTTTTTTACAGAAATATATACATTTTAATAGGGAGGAAGTCACAGAGTAAAGAGTCATTCAGTACATGCCATTATGCAATTGTCAAAGGAGCAAAACAATTCTCCCTGGGCTAACCATCAATCCTGTAACTGTCCAGATGGCAATTGTAGAGCCAAAACTGAAACTGGTTCAGAGCAGAAGCACGAGCACGACTAGCAGTGAGTCACTGCACAGAGGTGGAGGCAGGTGTAAACCACAGATTGCTCATTATGAGTGTCGCGCAATAGCTTTTTGTGTCGGTGTGTTACAGAGTGAGAAGCAGTGGTTCTAAAAAATCTTTGTCAGGCCGCTGCAGCTCTTTTCTCCCCCCTCCCTCTGTCAGAGAACTAACAGCAGCCTGATCACGAGACTTGGATTAAGATCGGACTGCAGGCTGAGGGATATGACACACACACACACACACACACACACACACACACACACACACACACACACACACACACACACACACACACACACACACACACACACACACACACACACACACACACACACACACACACACACACACACACACACACACACACACACACACACACACACACACACACACACACACACGTACACACACACACACACACACACACACACACAGAGAGCCATTTTATTAGTCCATTACTTTGCATTCATCATGTGTAAAATGTCCTTAAAAAATACAGAATTGCTACATTTTTTTAAAGGGTAATTAGTGTTGAGAGATTTATTTAAATGCTTCCTTCTTCTGTAGTCAGCATGTCTGGGCTGCTCTGTGTATGCTTGGCTGCTTTTGTTAATCGTTGTGCTGGTTTTGTAAAAAAGCTGCTGTCCTGCTCTGTTATTTTTTGTTGTTGTCATAGTAATAGCAACGCTCGTACTGCACGAAGCAGTTTCTATTATTGGTAACTTTTTATGTCACTTTTTGTTGCAACAATTCCCTCTGGATAACTGTGTACGCTCCTCCACTTGTCACCTTTGCAGTGATCAAAGGGTGTGTGTGTGTGTGTGTGTGTGTGTGTGTGTGTGTGTGTGTGTGTGTGTGTGTGTGTGTGTGTGTGTGTGTGTGTGTGTGTGTGTGTGTGTGTGTGTGTGTGTGTGTGTGTGTGTGTGTGTGTGTGTGTGTGTGTGTGTGTGTGTGTGTGTGTGTGTGTGTGTGTGTGTGTGTGTGTGTGTGTGTGTGTGTGTGTGTGTGTGTGTGTGTGTGTGTGTGTGTGTGTGTGTGTGTGTGTGTGTGTGTGAGAGATGCAGACAGTTGGTTATGTGAGCACAGCCCTGCTCCTCAGTTTGCTGATATAGCTTTCCCTCCTGATTGAATCTGAAGTAGAGACACAGCGACAGGCCATAGCACTCACATGGATACTGTTGCAGTGTATGCACATAATATTTCTCTCCAGCTAATTCTGGCATTCCCATCAAGGCACAAGTGTACATTTGTACCATTTGTGGCGTCTGCTAGTCAGTCATTGCAGTGGGTCTCTAGAGCAGTGTTTCCCAACCGGGAAACACTGCTCTAGAGTACGCGTACCCCTAGTGGTACGCGAGGGAACTGCAGGGGGTACGTTGAATTCCAAGGTGACACGTACAAAAAAAGAAATCCTGTCAAAAATGATAGTGCGCGATTAGTTTCCATTGTGAGAAAATAGTCTGTGGCACAACCGCGCCAAAATCCCACAATGAAAACAGCTGCTTACGTGCAGCCAGAAAAATACTGGTAGGTCTGCGCTATGGATAAATGGCTGAAACGTCCGCTTGCTCTGGATTCAGGCCAGGAGGAGCCCGCAGAGAAACGTAAGAAAGAGGCCAAACCGAAACCAAGGCAGTACAGTGAAACATATATATTATTTGGATTCATTTCTACTTCTGCGGACCCACTGCAGCCTCAGTGCTTCTTTTGCGGTGAAGTCCTGGCTAATAGTGCGATGAAGCCAGCACATTTACAGAGACACCAGAGCAACAAACACTCAGGAAGTGTCGATAAAAGTGAAGAATTTTACAGACGAAAGCTGTCGTAATTTAAGTCGAGCCAGACAGTAATGATGAAAGCCACGAATGTGTCAATGAAAGCACTCGAGGCATCTTACGCCGTGAACCTGCTTGTGGCTAAATAAAAATAACCTCACTCTATTGTTGAGGAGCTCATTCTCCCTGCAGCGACTGCGTTGGCCGAAATTATGATAGACAAGAAAGCAGCCGAAGCACTCAAGAAAGTTCCCCTGTCGAATAACACCGTATCCCGTCGGATCAATGATATGTCTGTTAATATAATTGGACAAGTGGTGAACAAAATAAAACTAGCCGGTCAGTTCGCTTTGCAGCTGGATGAAATGACAGACGTGAGTGGAGAAGCGCAGCTCCTGTCCTGTGCGTTACAAAGACGCGTCGGACATAAACGAGCATATTTTATTTTGCAAAACGCTGCCAGGAAAGACAACTGGGGAAGAATTGTTCCAGGTTATCGACAGCTTCTTCAGAGAACATCAACTGCAGTGGAAAACCTGCAGCCACATCTGTACTGATGGAGCAGCTGCGATGACGGGGTGTGTAAAGGGACTTTTTGGGCACGTAAGAAAGGTAAATCCCGACATTAAATGGATGCATTGTATTATTGATCGTGAAGCTCTAGCTAGCAAGAGGATGAGCCCTGATTTAAGTGCTGTTATGGATGATGCTGTGAAGATGATAAACTTCATCCAATCTCGGCCATTGAATCACAGGCTGTTTGAAACTCTTTGTCATGAGAATGGCACAGAGCACGATCAGCTATTGCTTCACACAGACGTGCGCTGGCTGTCTCGTGGGAAAACGCTACTGAGACTTTATGAACTTCGCAATTAAGTTTTTGTGTTCTTGACGGAGCATATGCATCCTCTTGCTGTGCAGCTTGAGGATGACAAGTGGGTGGCGCGACTGGCATATCTTGCTGATGTGTTTACCAAACTCAACGAGCTCAACCTATCACTTCAGGGCAAGGAGTCACAAATCCTGAAATTGTATGACAAAGTTCAAGGATTCACAAAAAAGCTCAAACTATGGGAGAGGACATGTGTTGAGGGAGACGTGAGCTGTTTCCCACTACTCAATGCCCATCTTGCCACAACTGCTGTTGCCAGGGGTCCAGTGGTCAAACTGGTGCAAGCACACCTGTCCAAACTCTGCACTGATTTCAGCCATTATTTTCAGGACATTGAAAATAAGTCAGAAAGACTGGATTGGGTGAGGAACCCATTCATTGTGAGTGAGAGCAGCAACAGCCTTCCATCAATGCTGCAGGAGCCTCTGATGGAATTATCATCTGACCGTGGTCTGAAGATGGCATATGCTGAGAAGTCATTGACTGAGTTTTGGTGTGATGTGGAGAAGGAATATCCTGAACTGGGAAAACATGCACTGATTGAACTTTTGCCGTTTGGTTCTACTTATTTGTGTGAGGTGACCTTCTCAGCTTTAACACACATCAAAACCAAGCAGAGGAACAGACTGGATGTGGAGACCAGCCTGGTCACAGCTGTTTACACACTGCCTCCAGAACTATCAAAGCTTATGAAAGACAAGCAAGCTCAAGTGTCTCATTAAAGCTCACATGACTGGTGAAAAGAAACTGCTAGGCCTATACTGATTCTGGATATTATTTTGCTAAGTGTTTTGTTCCCGAATTAAAGTTTAAATGCCTGTTTTAAAGGGGACTTATTCAAAGGAGCTCCAGGTTTAAGCCTAAATGTTACAAGATATATATATATATATATATATAGCAAAGATAAGTTGATTATTTTGATTTCATATGTATTTATTTGATTATAATATTTATTTTCAAGGCAACATATTCACTTTTATTGAGTGATTTAAGTTAAAATTAAGAAAATGCCTGAGAATTAAATGTTCAAATTAAGGAGATGAAATAAAGTTATTTTCATTCAATAATCAGTTACGTTCTACTTGTGAAGGATCATCAGCACGTATGAGTGAGGGGGTACTCATGGTATGACAAAAGACTCAGGGGGTTCACCAGACAAAAAAGGTTGGGAACCACTGCTCTAGAGCATAGACTGTATATATAAAGGTCTAGAGGTAAACATGATAAAGTGATGATAGAAACTGTCCCATGACTGAAATCCCATTGTTTTAACGCCCACCAGGCAGCAAGACTCTTCCCTTTTGCTCTACATCTAATTCTTACAGTACAGTGAAAAGTGGTTTGCAAAAAGACACTTTCTCCTGCAGTAATCG
The DNA here is from genome assembly GCF_949606895.1 of Notothenia rossii. Taxonomy (NCBI): domain Eukaryota; kingdom Metazoa; phylum Chordata; class Actinopteri; order Perciformes; family Nototheniidae; genus Notothenia; species Notothenia rossii. The sequence continues at coordinate 68,079,607 of NC_136909.1, forward strand.
ATAAGATACCATAAAAAAAGTGTGGCATTACTGGAGCTGCAGACTTGCTCTTTCATCTGCATTTCTTTCTCTCATCTCTCTGCTTTTCATCTGCATTTCTATTCGGATAAATCTCTTGTAGGGGTGTGACTCTTTTGGTAGCTCACAATTCAATTAGTTTTTCATTTTGGGGGGCCCGATTCTATTCCAAATCAAGTCTCGATTTTTAGATTCTACTTGAGTCTGTCAATAATAAAGCCTGGGTAGAATTTAATGACATGAGAGCCAAGTAAATCGTATGTACGATTTAAGGAGATTTTAAAATGCATATCGACTGATTGCAATAATGTAAACACACAAGGCCAAACTTAGACTAAAGCCAACATTTATTCACACTGAACTTGAGAAAAAATCTAATGCTTGAACCGTAGTCTTCCTATTTTTCTTTCCTATGGCCTTTCTCAAGTAATACTTGTCTGAGAAATCCAAATTGGTATTTAAAACAATTGATTTTGTTTACTGCCACTAGTATTTTTTGGATCAAAGGAAACCATAGATTCAAAATTGGTTACAGCGGACTAAGATGGTTCTGCTTAGCTCTGTTCATAATGGACAACATTGGTGCCATCTTCGTACATTCTTATTATATATTGACTAAACATCCTTCGATTACAGCATTTGGTGTGTTGAATCCACTATAATTATAATGTATTTAATGTATTAAAGTAAGCATATGTATGATGAGATTTCTGGCATTAAGCCTTCCTTGCCATTCTTTTTTGATGCAGCCAAGACTGCCGCACTAGTGATTTCAGCTATGAAGGAAATGTCCCTTGGAGGAACTTGCAGGGGGACTTTCCATTCTGACCGACCTCTCTGAATCAATTTATTAGAATGGTTACCTGGCCAGGATCCAGGCAAGATAACAGGTTTTGTTGCTTGTGGAGATTTTAGTTTCATTATTAGCCAACAGGATGTTTCCAAACACAGCAGTGTGGTGTTTGGAACGGTTCACTTTTCTGGTTTTCTGGTACAAAGAGAGTCCAACTTTGCTGCCTCTGCTTCACTCTTATATCACTTTAAATTCAGCTCGATGTAGTCTTGCACTAACAGTCTGCAGAGGAATGGGACTCATCTTGTAAGTATGTTGTTCTGTCAATCCGTTTTTTTTAAATGTGCATTGTGCATACAACGTCTCTAACAACAGATACTTGTAGGTAAAGCCGCTTTAAACACATTGTTTTCACATTGTGGTAAATCTCTGAATCCTTGTCTAAAGAAGATTAAACTTGTCAAACAAAGCATAAGGTGAAATGGGGTTATGGTTACAGCGCTGGGTTAGAGAACACTGCTCGGTGTACATTATTTCCTTGAATGGATTATATTAGAAACACTGTACACAATGTGTGTTTGTATGGCATTAAGATCAGCTTTAATGTACTCTGCTTATCAGCTTTAGCTTCAGCAATTATTGGAATTCACAACAGTGTTTCTATCATTTTTAACATCTGAGCAACTAAAAGCACAGGGAAGTGACAAAGTAATTGCTACATGAATGAGTCTCTTGTTGATGTCATACAGCAGTCTAATTAAATGGAATTAGCGATTAACAGACTATTTCATTAAATTCAGTAAAATGATGACTTGATGGTCTAATTGTGTCATTGTATAATTTAATAGAAACTAGTTCAGCTAGGTTAACACGTGATTTATTAGAATCATGTATTTTGCTTCAATATATGGTTAGCATAACTTGAACTACTTTAATCAAGTTAAATACAAATGGAACAGGTCATTGGGATAATCCCCAACAACTAGAAACTACAACAATTCCAAATCAACCTTTTTCCCATCTCTGCGTTACCGTTTTTATCCATCCGTAAAAATATGCCTTTCCTTGCGTTGAACATTAAGGGCTCAACAGTATATTTTAACACAGGAACCAAACTCAAAGGCCAACGGGCCAGGTCCAACCCCTTGCTAATTTTTTGATCTTGGTTCTTAATACTCTTTCGGCTCGATTAGCTTACGCAGAACTTTCATCAAAGAAAATGGTCTGGGGGCCGGAAATAGGTGTTCGTATTACTAAGTAAGATGCCAACATTTTTGGGAAATTCGAGATTTGCGTGCAAAGTTTATTTGTAATTTTGTTTAGCTGTATGGAACATATGAAGGATATGATCAACACATTTTATTTTACTTTTTAAATGTCACACACAACCAACGACTTGTCATATTCAGGCCTATAAACCAGTTTCTGTGAGTTGCCTGTATGTTAGCAACTTGCTAACATGGAATCAAAACATGTTTTTATCATTTGATTAACTTAATGCTATGATGGTAATGAATCTTTAGTAGTGAATCTTTTTATTTGCACTATTTAACTTTATAGGTCTGACCCGTAATGTGATACGTCCTTGTCTGGCCCTTAGTGGAATTGAAATCGACCCACTGCGGTTGAAAATAATTGTAGAGAGAAATCAGTGTGGAAACAGGACATTAAGGCTCAGCAATATATATGAATTGACATACAGTACATTACCTGTCTTAGCAGTTGAGAATCTGAACTTATGGACACTTTTTTTATTAGGTTAGTAATATCCAAAGTAATTTAACACTCAAAAACCCACCAAAAAGAATGGAGCTGTCAACTATCGTATGTTTTCAGTGTGAGTAATAACCTCAAGTGATGGGGAAGTTTCAAACCAAAAGGTCTTCTTTCATAACTTATTCACTTTAACCAGTGTTAGTCAATCTCAAAATACCAATATATAAGTTTCAGACCTGTGAAAACAAACACTAGAATCACATGCCTGCTATATATAAAAATATCTGGCAACCTATAAGTGGGATGAAGGTTTCATTCCACAGTAAATTAAACACTTATTTTTTGTGAATTAACCATGACATGGCTCTGAGTGAAGTTCAAGTGCTGCTTCAAACATTAAAATCGTACAGTCAGGCTCTGTTCATGTAGTTGTGTGATCATCACACTCCTTCACCCAAAGATTGTTGATGATTTTTTTTGCTTTATGCAGTGTGACTTTCATGATTTTTGTTATCTTGTTTACCATTTATTAAAGCGAAGTGGCTTACTCATGGACCACAGTGCTAGTTTCACATCTGCATTTATTGTTCCGTCTTCAGTTTCCACCTAACTCCTACTCGCTCTGCTCTCCAGGGCTCGGCTGAAGGGTTGAATAATTCATGTCTCTTGCTCCGGGTTGAGTCAGAGTCCAACTGCTGCTCCGTCTGTCTTTTTCCTCCCAGTTGCATGTTATGAGAGGTCAGATCTCCTCCTCAAAAACAGGTTCACTTGGGGAGAAAAACACCAGAATAGGCTGTTGGGATTAACATGTGACCAACAGCTTGAACTCTATTTCGCTGTGATGAAAACAATGAAACAGAGAGTGACACGTTTTCATTTCCTGCACAGTGGCTATGCTCGAAAAAAGGATCTGACACTGACAAGAAACCAAGCATGTCCTAATGGGGGGGAAAGATATTTGTGCTGTTTAGCGAAGCGACTCGGCTCCCTGACTGCAGTTTGTGAGGAAATGCGGAACGTTAGGGACTCCTCATGATGCTCATCACCCAAATGTAAAATTAGATCAGTAGGGATCTTAAACCGGAAAAAAAAACATTGCGTAGCCAACGTCCCACGTCCTCTCTCACGAGGACAGGATCACATCGCTTTCACTGCCTCTGCCAAATTGAAGTCTACCCAATTATCCAAAGAGAGCTCGAGAGGAGAGGCTATACACGTGTGGGTGACTCAGCCATCAGACTCCCATGACTGGGCCTCCCATGATTGCTATGTTGGATGAAAGCAGTATAAAAGCAGGCCCGGCTCCAGGATGAAATGACTGAGGGGGCTGTTAAAAAATCCGAGGGGGCGATTTTTTTTTCACAACAACGAAAAATACTGGCAATGTAATGAATTGACACACCAAGCTTTTTTCCTTCTCACTGCTCTACAATCTCTTTGCGTCTTTATTTGTTATTCTGGATTTACCTCTGTCGTTCTGTTCTTTTCCTCTGATCTTTAATATTAGATAGTACATTATTAGATGGCCGAACTTTGTTTAACAGACTAACATTGATTTCCTCAATTTATAAATGGACAGGCTCTGTAATTATACCATAACCTTTTCTCCTCTATCCCTTAACTCGTCTTCCTATACAGATTTACTTACCTCTAGTCAAGTCAGGATTAAATAAACATTAATCTGGTTGATTTTCTATTTTCAGGATTGAATGTTCAAATCAAGGCCTAAAACCTGGCATTTCATAAGAAAGTGACTAATATATAAACCAAATGTAATATTGGATCAAATACTATACCAAATGGACAGACACAGATTAAAAATAAAAATAAAGTCACCTGGTTTGTCTCTAGAGTCTAACTGCCATGAGAAAAATCAAATCAATGTTCCAAAATCCGTCACGAGATGTCGCTCATTGTACCAATATGGTTGATATAATACATAACATATTATTATTCTAGTAAAAGGGCTCGCTTTGGCAAACACCTGATCCATACAGCCCTAAATAATAACAAGTAACCATCACGTGTGGTGCTATCTGTAGTTGTTTGTCTTATTTTTTGTTGATGTCAAACAACATGGATTTCAAGTCAATATACGAAAGTAAATCAAGAAATTAAGCAAACAAGCTGATCTTCAAGTTCCTCAAAAACACTGGTCTGAGGACAAGGATTTAATATGAACATTTTAATAAATCAACAGTAGGTGGCGATATATGCTCCAAGGGGAAGCGATTCGCCAATAAAGACAAAAGAAGAAGTAGTAGTAGTAGTAGAAGAAGAAATACGCTAACGCTACAAACAGGCACAACACTGTTACTCTGTTTTTACTGACATGTAAAATTTGATTTCACCTTGCTCTATTTTTTTTAACGCACGTTCAAAAACGGGAACATTTTCGGGAGTTTCAACCGGGTACCAGCCACCGAAAACGGGGACTCTGCCCGGAAACGGGGACGTTTTGGTCACCCATCCGACTGTGTTTATAGCTAAGCATACACGCTAACATTAAGACTAGCTCACTTGGGGTTGAGGCTTTTTTACACGTTGCTTGACTGCCTGCCCAAATATCTGATCTAAACATAGTAACGTGTATTGTGGAAAAAAAATATTTAAAGTTATTTAATAATTGTGACATTTATTGTACTTTTTGATGGATGAATGATACTCAAAGTGAGGGGGCAAATAATACAACTGATACCCCTTTTGCCCCCTCGTGGCGCCGGGCCCGTATAAAAGTCACAGGTCATGGCGACAACATCCGAGCAATTACGGGAACTTCGGTCGGGGTTACAGTATTCCATCATGTAAAGCCACTCTTTGACAAAAGAGGAAGACAACACAGAGATTTTAGAAGGAATTTCACTGTACCATAAATTTACTTCACAATACCAACGGTGAAATTACATGATTCTCGATACGCTAGTTCAGGGGTACCCAATACGTCGATCGCAAAGGTGGTGTGGGTAGACCACAATGCCATGCGATCTACTCGCATGGCATTGAAAAAAAAATTAAGAAAAAGGAAGAAAAGTTAGCCTTACTATGGCATTTGCCCCACTTGATTGCCACACTTGATTGACGTACAGCTAAGCCAGTCTGAGTTGTATTGTGCCAGACAGGTTCATGCAGTTATGAGGGGGCCTCACTTCATCTGAAGCACAAATGTGTGAATGCGCCACAGTTTATCTGCCGTTTAGTCCACTAGCACCCCCCCCCCCCCCCCCCCTCCCGTGCTCGCGACACAGATGGGCAGGGGCGGCCCTGTAGGTAGATCTTTTGGGCTTGGTCATTTTAAAAGTAACCAAAACAATAAATCCACAGCACTTCAACATGCACTCCCTTATTACCTTTTGCCTACTCTTTTGTGTTATTAGACCGCTCACAATAATGATAAACTGTACCTTTTGCTCAATAAGAGATGTAATACGGTTTCCTGATAAAGCTGTGGAGAGTATGTGCTGCAGGGAGGTGGATGCACAACGCACCCAGGAATGAACGCTAGCTCCGGTCCTTTTCCCGTGAGGGAAACTGTGGACTCGATGTCCTGACAGGCTGGTATTTGTGCAACCTGCACAAACACAATACTGCACCATGATTACAAATGGTGGAATACAATGTAAAACTACCGAAAAATACCAGCTCACTAAAACACAACCGCTCAACTCAATGCAACTACTAACTATACCCGCGTTCAGAGAGCGGAGATGTTTACCCTTTGTGATGTAATCTGACGCGTTTGACGTATGACCTTAAAAAAAAAGCCGTTTTTAAGAGCAGAGCTCAAAATTGTTCCTTTCCCTTTGAATTCCTGCCCTTATGTCTCGTAAAACATATCAAATCTACATTCACTTTTTTAATTGTAATTTTCAAGCAAGTTTAAGCATAAATGTAGAAAAAAAAAAAAACTGCAAGATGCTCTTTAAGCTAAAGTCAGAGTCAGGCATGCTGTTCTGTAGATGAAACTGACATCAGACCTTCCTGAGCCTGGAAGAAAAACTGCATCTATTTGTCGTCATTCGATTGAACTGATGTATCTATGCTGTTACAGTGATAGCATTTGGGCAACGAACCCCTTGACTTTACACAGCAAGGAGTTAGATGAAAGGAAATGTCTGCATCCCTAAAATCATATATGGTTTACCATAATAAATTATTTTCCTTCGGTCAACAGATCATAAAATAGCCCTATGATAAACCCATAGCTGTTTGTCTCAACCGCCCACAAAGACTGTGGATGTCTTCATGACAAACGAGAAAGTAAAGATGTTGATGACAGCAGAGGAAAGGTCAAAACTTTCTTTTTGTTTACAGCAATGTGTTCTGGGGGCTTTGCGAACTGTTGATTTCCCCTCCGAGCTGTATTAATCAGTATTGGCAGTCTGTCCATTATCAAATCACGCTGGCTGGTTTGTGAGGAGTGCATTGTAATATTGGATTACAGCCTCGGAGGAAAAAACAACCCTGTTGCTGGGAAATTAGAGTTATCGCGAACCGCTCAGTTTTTCCTTACCCATATGAGGAACACGGCCACAACTGGTGCACTGATAACACAAGGACAAATCCAGTCATTTCAGATGCTCATTGTGGGAGATTAACTTTAATAGACTGAGTGCACAGCCCCAGCATTTCCCGGGGCTTATTTATTGAACTAATAACGGTTTTGTCAACCTTGAGGCTTTGATTTCCTGCCACTCTCTCCCCCTGTTTATCTTTGCTCTCATCTGTTGCTGTGTTTCTTTGACCTTTTTCTGTTCTTGTCAGCTTTCATGTTTTTCGCCTGTCCTCTCCTGTCTCTCATGATCCATGCATTTCTTTCTCTTCCTCTTCCCTTTTGTGATGTTGTCCAGCCCTCTGGTGCGCAGTGACTCCCACCCACCCACCTACCTACCTTCCTACCCATCCTCTCCCTCAGTGCTTTGGTGGGCATGGTGCCTCAGCCGCCACCCTCCCCCCGACCACGGTGAGTGTGGTCATCTCTGCAGCGTCAAACTTAACATTTTAGTACCAATGTTGTCATCCTTCAGTCTGTGTATTATTTGCCAGTTTTACGCTTCTAATGCCATTGATAGTGGTAACAAGTAGCACAAAGATTGTGTACTGTTTCTCTATGTTTTACATTTCTACTACTGGTTTACTATTTTGTGGGAATCCAAGATATCTTGGTGTAAGAAAAGTGATAAAATAAAAACATTATCATTTTGGTTGATGACTAGTTTTTGTTATAGGCCACCTGCAGGGTTGGGTTGTAACGGAATACATGTAACGGCGTTACGTAATCAGAATACAAAAATCAAGTAACTGTATTCAGCTCGCGTTACATTTGAAAAACGAGTAATCTGATTACAGTTACTTTCGTAAACCTGAAGTGAATACATTTTGGATTACTTATTGAAATTATTGGTGGAAAGATTTCCTAACAACATTTAATATTCATTATTAAAGGTACAGCCGAATCATCACAGCGCAGCACAGCGCAGCACTTTTACCCCCGCAGATGGACCAAAAAAGGGAGCGTTTGAAAAAAAGGGGCGGGTCCGCTCAGTGAAATAATAACAACGAAACATGGAGGAACAAAAGTCTGCGTTTAAGTTGTGTGTGTGTAGAGGTGTGTGTGGTTAAAACACATCAGCCTGCGGTCGCCCTTTAGCCTTATGATTCTGAAGGTAAACACAGCGAAGGCGGTGCGTGAAAGGCGGTGCGTGAAAGGCGGTGCGTGAAAGGCACTGCGCGCTCGTCTTCTCAGAGACTGAGTTAACCCTCCTGGTGCTGCAGAGATTTCATGAAGTGAAGGAGGTTTTCCTTCTATAAAACAGCTGTGGGCAGCAGATACTGTGAGTGTCACGGACATGAATTCATAGATCAAGGCAGACTGGTGCACACACTCTCCTGTTTTGCCAATCCGGTGCTTGAACAAATATAGCTCTACACCCCTGGCCAACATGTCCTTAAAATGAAGTCCGAGTTCGACATTTTAATTCATGTCCTGCCAACACTGGCAGGACAGAAGGCGACGCACCCGTTCTAAGCCATGTCCCTCGCTCCTCACATCCCAAGCTGCATCCCCAAAAAGTTTATTATGTTGTTGCATCGTTTCAGATGTTGTGTTTCAGTTGTGCTCTTGATAAGCCATTAAAACAGTAAAAACATGTTCAGTTTCCTTTTGTGTCTCCTGTTCACCAAAAAATACCATCTGTGATGGAAAAAGAAAATAATCTAAAAGTAATCTGATTACGTTACTTTTTTAAGACGCGTAACTGTAACTGTATTTGGATTACTTTCCGAGCCATTTATTCAGTAATTAGTAACTGATTACATTTACAAAGTAACCCTCCCAACCCTGGCCACCTGTAGAGTTGCTTTCATTGTAACTTGATGCATAATTGATCAAAGTAGACGAATCTAAAGAGCTCCATTTGAGTTTTCTTTGCGAACAAAATAAGTTATGTTAACATTTCTTTTTTTCTCACAGAAGAATATGTTTCCCTTCTTTTTAAAACATTTGTAAAAACAAATGTTTTGAAATGTTCAAAGCCTACATTTTGTACGTCCTTGTTTGTCTTTTTGTTCACAGCCTTTGCTAACCTTTTTTGTTTTACCTGTAGATTAGCACAAACAATTCTACAACCCAAAACCAAAATGTATAAAGGTCACATTTGAGTCAAATCTTAAGAGGTCCAAACTATTAGATGTTTCTGCTTATTTTGAGAGTTATTTGAAGAGATGTAATTGGTTCATTTCTAAAAGCTAATCTTAACAATGAAAATAAAGTTTCCTAATAATTCAGCATTGAAATGCAGAAACATATCAGATGTATGTCTTAAAGGCCTTGTGACAGTCCTTGTGCCAATGTATTTAGTTAATAAGTCAATCATTTGGAAATAAATATTTTCTAAACCTTTTTAAATGTGAATTCATTTGATCTGATGAATAACTGTAATTTTTGTTTATTTACTGGCGCATGCTCAATATCCATGCTCTAGCCCCTAGGTGAATTATGAGCCACATGTGATGTAAACCTATTGTAGAAATCCAACTTGGTTTCCCTTCTTTTTGAGCGAAAGGGGAATATGATGGCAGTTTTGGGTGTGTGGTAAAGAGAGTGGAAGGATGTAGGTACTTAGGCAAAAAAGGTGAGGTGAGACATTAGGTTGGGTATTTATAGCATAGTAGGTTTTTCTTTTTATTATTATGATTAATTATTAAGTATTATTCTTAATATGTATTATTGTTGTTTTTGCTTTGTTTAATTTGATAGTAAAACAAAAATAGTTTTTGTATCCAACTTGATTTTAATTGACATCTGTTGCTATTTATAAAAAAGCATGCATTGAGTGTCCATACTATTGACTCAGCTGACCATATTGGCAGATTTAAAGTGAACCCACCTCACCTCTGTATGCATCTTGTCTTTTTCTCTGCAAACTAAATCTACCTACGGGTACAAATAAAGAACCTGAACCTGAACCAGATGTATCTACCCCCACTTTAGTACATTTTATGCAGGCTCTAGGAAAAACCCGTAGTTTATTCCATCCTGTAACCGCCATGGTGGGTCAGACTGTGTGTAATATGATTGGTACTATGTGGTGTCTATTGTTTGCCTTTGTGACCCAGACACTCAGCGCAGACACTCAGTCAGGGATCAGCGTCGCCTGAATGAGTCCAGCCAGCGGTGTCAGATTAGCAGAGAAGTAAAACTAGCTCCAGGGTGTTGTAAGGGGAGGCTTAGAGTATCGCACGTCTGCTGGGATGATATATGTGGGGGAAACTTCTGAAGTGATGGGAGTCCAGACTCAGAGAGACACGAGGAGAGCTGGAGCTTTGATGGCAAACACTGACTGTTTATTTGAAGCTTCTGCCGGAGAATTCACAAGACATGTCACGGGCCACGGTTTGACCACACGGTTGAGATGCCACAATCAATTCTGAAGAACTCTTCTGTAGTTCGAGGTTTTAACTAGTTCGGAGTGTAATAATCAACATTCTTTATCAGTGAGACTAAACAAATATGGACCCTGAATCTAACTAGAGCTGTCGTCCATTGAAAAGAATGTGCGCCAAAAGAAAGGCTTCCTAGATGTCCCTGAACAATAAACTATCTCATGTCAGCTTGTGCTCTGTCATAGACTGGCAACAACAATGCGCCCAAGCTGCCCCTCCTTAAGAGAGATAGCAGCAATACCCAAGGCCGTAGGCCTATGCCATGGGAAAGGAGACGTGAAAAGAGGAAAATTATGAACTGTGTCAAAGGTTGAATACTTAAGCAAATTATTCCCCAACAATATATAGAAACTGCCCTGGAGCCAATAATGCAGTGAAAAGCAGTCAGCTCAGCTGGCTTTTCTTACTTTCAGTAAAGTCCCGTTTGCCTTCTAGCTCCGGTGGTGAAAGGTTATCTGATTGCTTTATGGTCAGAATATGACTTTAACCACTGCGAAGAGGATGATTTGATCCTTTTCTTATCTTTGGTTCCCCAGATTTAGGGATTTCTTCAGTGCTATACTTAGTTTTAAATAGTAAAATGCTGTGTTGTCTACCAGACTATTGTTCAGAGTAATGAGCTTTTAGCTGGAACATGAATAGTGAAAGTTTGTTTAGGGATAAAAAATGAAATGACTTGTTGCTTTCTGGACTGAATAATGCTTGTTTTATTTGAAGTGAGTGTTGCACAAATGGCCGTAGTGCCTTTGTATTGTGATGTTAGAGACGAGGAATACACTTCAGCACCGTTGTGACTAAATCAGTGTTGCAGTTCCACATAACGACATTAGTGTCCGCTACATAAAAATATGACATTACATTACATAAGATGGAATCATTGAGGGTAAAGCTATAAAGTGAAAGGGCACTGTTTTTGTGTGTTGCATTTTTTTGTCTTTATTTCTCTTCAGGTGCGTGCAATAATAATCTGGACCTGACTAATGTTGCTGCTCTTCATCTGTCTCCCATCAGGTCAGCCTTCAGTGTCTGGAGGGCTTCCTCTGTCTCTTCCACTATGTGCAGCATCACCCCAACAACAGCAAAGATGCACTGAAATTCTGGTAGGTCATTATAGTAAAATAACATCTTTAAATGTACTGTGATGGAGGTGATGGATGCAGACATACCTGCAGTTACTTTGGTCTTTACCAACAACATAAGTGCAGAGGTGACATCTCCTCATTTGTATGTCCCAGCAGCACCAGAGCAGAGGTTGTAGGCATTATGTAATCATGGTGCATTAGCTTCTTGGAGTACCTTGCTGCATAGATTTACATATTGATGGGAACATTTTTAGACATTATGCACCTCAAGTGCCTCTAGTTTGTATTCTGCTCTGTGCAACTAAGGGTCCAACACACTCACTACCTTGAATTAAGTAACGCATTATAATTCTTGTGCTACTTTCTGTGTTCCCTCAGCTGAAAAGTGATTACATTCAATGGGGTTTTGGTTAAAAAGCTAAGAAAATGTCCTTGTTTAAAGACAAGCTGAAGGCAGTTTAATGTTTCGCTCTGTTAAATCAACCATTAAATGTTCCAGGTTTTTATTTTTTGAACTTTATCTGCAATAATTGAACTTAGCTAACAGATGTTGTATTCATGGAACAGTGGGTTTGGTAATGCATTATCATAGCATATGGAGTGTTGGAGGAACGTGTCAATAGGTTATCTTGAGAAGGATATATATGAATCTTTGATAACTGCGTTAATTTTGGTATTAAAGGGGCCCTATTATGCATTTTGGGTTCTCCCTTTCCTGTAATGTGTTATATATGTTTTTGTGCATGTAAATAGTTTGAAAAGGCTAAAATCCCAAAGTTCATGCCAGAGGGAGTTTCTCTCCCACCCTGCCTGAAACGCCTCCCTTGGACTCCTTTTGTTTAATTCTGTAACATAGTGACATCACTATATAACACTCTTGCGTCTATTGGCTAGCACTGTAGTACTGTAGTGGCAATTTCTTATATTACTTTATATAGTAAAACCAAATGATGATATTATGCTTAGAAATTGTTTGGTCAACTCGACCTGTTAGCTTCCCGCCAAGGTCGTACCTGGAGGATGCGGCTCTCCCTATGAGAGCATTGTAAGATAACAGTCAGGAGAAAGTCTTATGTCTTTTCCTTTCTGCACAGCAACAGTCCTCTATAAAAAACACACACACACATTGTAAAATGTGTGCACTCCTGCAGACTACTCTGTACTCTGTGAGACATGTACCTTTGAAGCATCAAATAAATAACCCAAAAGACAACGCTGCTTGCTTTCACCAGTTTATTATTGATTACTCTCATTGTACATCTTTACAGTATTGACGAGTTTAAAATATCCATAACAGTACGTAGGCTGAGGGGTTGGAAATCTCTAAGCGGAGCAGAGGTTGAAAAGAGGTGCTGCAGCCCAGGCTGAATGAGAAAAAGAAAGACCTTTTTGAACCTTAAAGCATGTACACATACAGTGGGGCAAAAAAGTATTTAGTCAGCCACCAATTGTGCAAGTTCTCCCACTTAAAAAGATGAGAGGCCTGTCATTTTCATCCTAGGTATACCTCAACTATGAGAGACAAAATGAGAAAAAAAAATCCAGGAAATCACATTGTCTGATTTTTAAAGAATTTATTTGCAAATTATGGTGGAAAATAAGTATTTGGTCACCTATAAACAAACAAGATTCCTGGCTCTCACAGACCTGTAACTTCTTCTTTAAGAGCCTCCTCTGTCCTCCACTTGTTAACTGTATTAATGGCACCTGTTTGAACTCGTTATCAGTATAAAAGACACCTGTCCACAACCTCAAACAGTCACACTCCAAACTCCACTATGGCCAAGACCAAAGAGCTGTCAAAGGACACCAGAAATAAAATTGTAGACCTGCACCAGGCTGGGAAAACTGAATCTGCAATAGGTAAGCAGCTTGGTGTGAAGAAGTCTACTGTGGGAGCAATTATTAGAAAATGGAAGACATACAAGACCACTGATAATTTCCCTCGATCTGGGGCTCCACGCAAGATCTCACCCCTTGGGGTCAAAATGATCACAAGAACGGTGAGCAAAAATCCCAGAACCACACGGGGGGACCTAGTCAATGACCTGCAGAGAGCTGTGACCAAAGTAACAAAGGCTACCATCAGTAACACACTACGCCGCCAGGAACTCAAATCCTGCAGTGCCAGACGTGTCCCCCTGCTTAAGCCAGTACATGTCCAGGCCCGTCTGAAGTTTGCTGGAGAGCTTTTAGATGATCCAGAAGAGGATTGGGAGAATGTCATATGGTCAGATGAAACCAAAATATAACTTTTTGGTAAAAACTCAACTAGACGTGTTTGGAGGAGAAAGAATGCTGAGTTGCATCCAAAGAACACCATACCTACTGTGAAACATGGGGGTGGAAACATCATGCTTTGGGGCTGTTTTTCTGCAAAGGGACCAGGACGACTGATCCGTGTAAAGGAAAGAATGAATGGGGCCATGTATCGTGAGATTTTGAGTGACAACCTCCTTCCATCATCAAGGGCATTGAAGATGAAACGTGACTGGGTCTTTCAGCATGACAATGATCCCAAACATACCGCCCGGGCAACGAAGGAGTGGCTTCGTAAGGAGCATTTCAAGGTCCTGGAGTGGCCTAGCCAGTCTCCAGATCTCAACCCCATAGAAAATCTTTGGAGGGAGTTGAAAGTCTGTGTTGCCCAGCGACAGCCCCAAAACATCACTGCTCTAGAGGAGATCTGCATGGAGGAATGGGCCAAAATACCAGCAACATTGTGTGAAAACCTTGTGAAGACTTACAGAAAACGTTTGACCTCTGTCATTGCCAACAAAGGGCATATAACAAAGTATTGAGATGAACTTTTGTTATTGACCAAATACTTATTTTCCACCATAATTTGCAAATAAATTATTTAAAAATCAGACAATGTGATTTTCTGGATTTTTTTTTTCTCATTTTGTCTCTCATAGTTGAGGTATACCTAGGATGAAAATTACAGGCCTCTCATCTTTTGAAGTGGGAGAACTTGCACAATTTGTGGCTGACTAAATACTCTTTTGCCCCACTGTACATAGTAGAGGCACAAAATAAAAAATAAATAAAACCTTCCATTTTAATTGGCCATTAGATGTATTCAATTTTCATTTGCAAATGTCCATCACATATCTGTGCAAATTGATCTGACAAAACATAAAAGTAGTAAACGTTGTCACACATTTAAAATATTGTGTTCGCAGAGTCTTCATCTCTCATAGTTTGCAGGAGAACCAGATGTATTGATGCAGGTAATCATGTGGTTAAACAGTGTTTACCTCCATGGCATCATAACCAAGGGCGCCGGAAGCGGGGGGGCCAGGGAGCCATTGGCCCCCCCACTTTACAGCCCTGCCCCACATTTTCGCAGCAGCGGATGCCGCGGAACGCTGTACAAATCCCATTTCAATAATTCCCATCTACTCTAAAGTCGCATCAAAAACGCGATCTGATCTAGCTGTGTATATTTTGTTATTTTTGATTGTTATAGAGAACCGCAGTGACGCGTCGTAAAACCCGGAAGTAAACTTCTTCCGGTTCCTTCGCGAAAAACCAATGCAAATTCTCCATAGGATTTTGGAAAATAGCTCGAAATAAGGTCTGTGGTTGACAAACATTTAAGAGAGGGATCACGTTTTGTTCAGCCGGATAATCTCCACATGTCAACCCTACTTTTATAATTTTTGAATCATAAATCTAGTGCCAAAAGCGAAATGCTAACGTTATGCTATAAACGAACTACAAGCCAGTACAGCAGCAGGGTCGCACGATTTCAACGTCACCCCAACTTAAGATCGTTTCAACTGACTTGCACTGAAACTGCACTTTGAACACTTTAAATATATTAACATTTTAAACTGTATACCCCGGTTATCTAGGCCCGTTTTGTTTAATGTATACCACGTTAACTAGGCCCTTTTTGTTTTATGTATACATGTCACACTGTGGGAAATGATATTTCGATATTTCTGGATGTATAACACATGTAGAATTGTTGACAATAAAGCTGAATTTGACTTTTGCGTACTTGCATATTTTAACAGAGCTTTTCATTTTAGCCACACTGAATTTAACTAGAAGTCATGGCTGTGTCAATTACCAGTCTGATATCGTTTTACAAAGATGACAAGAAGAGTGTAGATAGAGGAGAGAACCACTACAAGTCAGGACACGTTACAGTGCAGCCTAGATGAAGGTGTGCTTACCGGTGTTGTCAGGGCTAGCATGAGGGACAAGGTTTATAGTGCCGGTGAGTAGTGATAGCAAGAGTACCGTTAACCTTTTAAGACAGAGTTAATTTATTCACATTCATTCCCATCAACAAATCAATTGTATGTGTCACATGAAATCTTTATGAGGCAAGGTAAGGCAAGTTTATTTATATAGCACTTTTCAACACAAGGCAATTCAAGGTGCTTTACAAAAAATGAAAGACATTCAGAAAATGGCATTTAAAATCAGTCATTAAAAAGAAAAGCTAATAAAATTAACATTAAAAGAAAACATAAATGGATAAAAGTTACAGTGCAGTCTAAGATATGAATAGTTCAATTAAAAGCAGCGACAAAAAGAAAAGTCCTCAGCCTGGATTTAAAAGTAGTAAGTTGCAGCGGACTTGCAGGTTTCTGGGAGTTTGCTCCAGATATTTGGAGCATAATAACTGTACGCTGCTTTACCATGTTTAGTTCTGACTCTGGGGACAGAAAGCTGACCCGTCCCTGAAGACCTGAGAGATGTGGATGGTTCATAATTTAGCAGGAGGTCAGAAATGCATTTTGGTCCTAAACCATTCAGTGCTTTATAAACAGCAGCAGTATTTTGAAATCTATTCTTTGACACACAGGAAGCCAGTGTAAAGACTTCAGAACTGGAGCGATCTGATCCACTTTCTTAGTGTCAGTGAGGAACCAGTGTAAAGACTTCAGAACAGGAGTGATGTGATCCTCTTTCTTAGTGTTAGTGAGGACTCGAGCAGCATTGTTCTGAATCAGCTGCAGCTTTCTAATAGATTTTTTAGTGAGACCTGTTAAGACACCATTGCAGTAGTCCAGTCTACTGAAGATGGACACATTTTTCCAAATCCTGCTGTGACATTAGTCTTTTAATCCTAGATATGTTCTTTAGGTGATAGTAAGCTGATTTAGTAACTGTTTTAATGTGACTGTTGAAACCAATAACAAATTGAACCCGCTGACAAGAGAGCCTACCTCCGAAGATCGCGACTGGCTGAGGGACAGACTCGGGGGCAGGTTCTCAGGAATTTCTTGGCTTCTCTCCCCCGAGCCAGAAGAGGAACACTACAGCTTGGAAACACTTACTGTTCCTGAAATTATCAAATCTGTTGGGCATCAGGGACCTGAGGCAATTGTGGCAAGCATGGCATTGTCTGAATAGCAACAGAGGGCAATTCAGGTGGCTACCAATGGTCAGCGAAACAACCCAAACTGGCATTTGTTCAGGAAAGGAAGGTTGACTGCCAGCAACTTTGGAGCTGTCCTGAGGTCAAAGCGTGTGACTGCTTCCTTTATTGCCAGGGTGCTAGGGCAACAACAAGCCCTTGATGGTGTTTTGTCTGTACAGTGGGGGACTATGAATGAATGTGAGGGAGTCAGGGCATTCACCACTGCAACTCAGATGCAGGTCCATGAGTCAGATTTGTGGCTCTCCCTATCAGGATTGTTGGGGGCATCTCCGGATGGTCAGGTAGGGTCTTCCGCTGTGCTGGAGGTAAAGTGTCCCTACGGAGCCAGGGAAATGACAATTAGTGAAGCATTGCAAATCAAGGGCTTCTGTGTCGGTAAGGAAGGAGAAACATTCAGCCTGCGTGAGGAACATCCTTACTGGCACCAAGTGCAAGGTCAGCTTCACCTCACTGCAAGGAAGAAGAAATAAAAAAATTGTGAATTGTTTTTAATTTACATTTACTCGCCTTTGCAATGTTGTGGTTGTTAGAGTGTTAGGTTTCCTGTCAGCTCATCTGTTGGGAAGATATAAAATATAGTTTCATGGAAGTCACACCGTCACATATACTGTAAGAGCATTAAGACATACAGTACATAGGCTAAAACAAAACATCTAAAGATATAACCTTGCACTTTGATAAGTCTCGTGAACATTTTCACTATTTTGACATTTTTATAGATGAAAATTGAACTAAAGAAATAAATGGTAGATTAATCCATATTGAAAATAGGTGTCAGCTGCTACACTAATTATAATAGTTATATTTCTTAATTAATTAAGATAAGATATTACTGTATTGATCCCAATTTGGGAAATGTTTGTGTTGCAGCAGCATAACAAGAAAAACAAAATATAAGTTATTATATATACAAAAGTATGTGAGGGATGGAATATTAAATTGAATATAAATGTAAAATGTACATGTGATTTTACGTCCAAGAGAAGCTATGGAGCCGAGAGTTCTCTGCCAGCCAGAGGTGATTTGTTATTAGTTCAATATGTCAAACTGATTTCCCTGACTACAATCTTTAGTTCCATAGTGAAACGTTATGCTGCTTGTACTAATAAGACTTATCATATAAGCCACACAGGTTTTAATAGGATGTATTCATTATCTTGTTGCGGTCTTTTCAGCAGTGCCATCTCTATAACGGCGATACAGTCACTACCCATTATTTACATTTCACCGTGACATGGACAAAAATGTAACGTCAGCTTACCTCATGGCACGAATCCGGACTCTCCTTTGGAAAACATTGGCCGGGAAACGATAGAACAAGCACGTTTCATGCGAAGACCTGTGGCTGCAACCCGGAGCAAAGCAACAAACCATTGCGTAGCCAACTAGTAGCGTTAACGTTAGCCAACGAAACGAACTGCCAAGTAAAATTGGAAAACACTGGTAATTAATTATTCTATAATTTGTAAAACTACGGTGTTAAAAACGAAAATTTCAAAAATACAGATTATAATGGTCAGATATAGATATACAGATACTAAAGATAGGCAGGTACTTGCTTTCAAGCACAACACAGGGGAAAAAAAACTTAGCGGGAGTGTTTACGTGTTCGGCGTAATGACGTACAACGGCCTCGACCATTTCTGTAGTCCTATTCAGCCATTCGGTAACAACCATCGTTTTTCAGACACGTAAACTCTTCAAAAATCCCCAGTGGGGTCACTGCTGATGTATTTAATGTCGTAGAACAAAACGTCAATTACCTCTTAAATTTGTGTCAACCACAGACCTTATTTCGAGCTATTTTCCAAAACCCTATGGAAAAAATGCATTGCTTTTTGAGGAAGGAACCGGAAGTGCTAAAAATGCGAAATCCAAAAATATTTGGAGTACAAAAACAATCCTGATATTATTAGAAAGCTAGGAATCTCCTCTTTCCAGCAGTGTATACAACTCAAAATGTGTCTTCGGGTCAATGCGACTGATTTCAATGGAGCAGGTCACTTTGCATCAGGTAAAATAAAGCAAACATAACAGGAAGAATATGTACATTGTAATCCAATCAAATAGGACATTTTCACACCATTTCAAATGTATCCATGTAAATTACAACCAATAAAAAAAATTAAGTTGTGTTTCTTTGTTACGTTGTTTACGTTATTTGTTACGTTGTTCTGTTTGTGTCAACCATTAACCTAGATAGATACACTTGCAAACATGTCAGAAGAACCAGCACATAAGAAAACAAAATAGGCCTACTGTCAAACTAAACTGAAATTCAACAACTTGAATGTCACATCCCTGACATCCGCAACTCCGGAGCCTGGTCCTTCAAACATAGAACCTGCGCAGCCAGATGAACCCCAACGCAGCAGCTCTGCGGCCGCAGAGACTGTCAAAACCGCCGCCGCCGGCATCGTTGAACCGAAACAGGCTAGTTCCGACTGCATGGAGGTTTGTTGTCGGGAAATTGTGACGGGCAAATAAAAGCTTATTTGGGCAAAGAGAAAGCTACTTCAAAGCAGAATGGTACACAAACAGAGAGTGGTTAATTATTTGCAAAATAACTAAACGAGTCCTCTGTGAAATATGCAGATTTGCTGCTGTCAAACGGCTTGTAACTTTCTCAAAATGTGGAGATGACAGCTTTGTAAATACCGAGTTAATAACTGGAACTTTTGACAGAGCTTACTTCAGTCAAACACCAGTCAACATTCAGCTTGTCAAACAAGAGCATAGCAGGAAAAAATATGAGATGGAATGAGCAACTGTCATGTGTGGGCTGGACCTGTATAGTTTAATTTACAGGAAAGGAGTGAGAAAAACGGGAGTCTCGATCCCGCGAAAATCGGGAGGGTTGGCAAGTATGTCACATACATACGCACTTTTTGGCCCCCCCACTTCTGAAATGAATCCGGTGCCGCTGATCATAACACTATGTGTATGACCTTGAGCCATGCAAACCCAGGCAATCTTTGAATATTATCCATAGATTTTAGACCCTCCAGAAAAACGCGGGCTAAAATCCTTGATTATGCGATTAAAAATGCGGGGTTTTTATGTGATTTTATGCGGTGAAATTGCGGGAAGTTGCGGAAAGTTTCAAAATATGCTAAATATGCGGGGGAAAAGAATAACAATTTTTTTAAATATTGGGCTGTCTTATTTATTCTCTCTCACACACAACCTGCCACTAATGTTAAACCCCTTTACTATTCAATTAAACACATTCAATGTTTATTTATTGTAAAAGCAATTGGGCTTTTTTAATCTCACACACACCCCCCCCCCCCCCACACACACGCACACACACACACACTTCTCCGCCTCATTCTGTTTTCATTTACTCGTTCGTTATCTGACCAGCTTCAATCTTGTAGGCTACTCACTTCGTTTCTTGAAAGGGTTTTGGAGGTTTTTGCTGATTATGCGGTAAATTCTGCAATCGCAGAATCGCGTTTTTCTGGAGGGTCTAACATTTAAATGTCCTTTATTCTCAAATAGAAAACGTGTTGCTATAACAAAATGAAACATGTATTTCCTTACTTTTACCTACACCAAAGACTCAGAGCTGTAAAGCCTCAGCTGTGTAGACTACTGAATTGGACAACATCACAATAATCTTTGGTGCGTGATGATATTCAAATCATTATCTTTGCCTCCATCAGTGGTGGGGGAAAAAAGGGGCAAATTACGCTTTTATCTTTTGACAAATTGTATTATCCTCTATTATTACATGGCTTAGTTGAATACTCGATTCTGATTGGTCAATTCAGAACACGTGACACGTTGTTAATACCGAACAGCCAGACCGCTGTCAAGGACTTATTGACCATTGTTAAGGACGCTCACATCTGCAGAAAGAAGTCCGTTCGATTTAACTGTATACAGTTTCTAACTGACAAGATAAGAGCGACAAGAAAACAGCGGAGAAGTAACGGGCAGAAATCCTCCTTTTTACGCAACGGTCCAGACATAGACATCAAACGGCGACACATATTCAGTTGCCAGTTACTTTGGCATTAGGGCAGGGATATCTAGATAATTTCCAAAGTTTGACATAATGAATTGTGCTACTTTTAAAGCAAGCAGCGATGTTTTCAAATCTGTAATAAAAAAGCTCCTCAAAAACGCTATCGAAGCAGTTCCTGCCGTTGCTACGTTAGTTCAAACGGTAACAACGGACTATTTTTCTTTGCGGATGCATGTCAATTTAAATCAATACATACAACTATTTTTTAAATCAATAAAATCATTTTCTAAATCCATAAAAGCATTTCAATTAATATTGGGAGTCATAACGTTACTTTGTTGAGAATGTGGCCATATAATAAGCGGGATAATGTGCAGCGATTTGGTCATTATGGGGAAAAGAACACCTTCATGCCGATCTAGATCCCTCCGCTTCGCGTCGGGCTCCTGATCAGCCTGTCGGTGTTCTTTTCCCCATAATGACCGCGTCGCAGCACATTATCCCTTACTTGAATTTGTAGCCCGTCTTTACGTGAGCTTTTTGTTTTGAAATTACCGGATCAAATTGAATAATAAATTTTTCCTAGCCATTTTCCATGAAGCTTTTACTTCATGTGTGTGTTAGATAATACAATACGACCACTAGCGTATTATGAATTACCAGAGCTATTACACAATAGGATGTAAAAGTTGACATAACAGGGCAGAGGCTCTTTGGTGTGGATCCAGCCTGTCCTGAAAGTGACTTCTGACCCAAATTGGCTCTATTCAGTGGATTGACATGCTTCACCCAGACTGAAGCTGAATTATTATAGTGAGCTTGAATGTTGATAGAGGTTCACTGTGTCCCTTTTTGCCCAACAGTGACACTGCAGCAGTGTAGTTCATAATACAGGATAAGTCAGTATACATTTGGGCAAGTTGATTAGGCTCAGCGTAACATATGCATGTTTCCAGTGAATCTCTCTTCTTCGCTGCTTTCTATCAATGCAGTTGTAGTCAAGTGATATCCTTATGTAGGAATAAAGATTATTTCCTATGCACAAACGGTTCAGTGACTCCCTAATAGTGGTAGAATTCAGGACTTTCTGTACTCTTTAAAAGAGTGGAAATGTTACATAACATGCTCAGCCAATTATCTTTTTGAAAACGTGGTGCTCTCAATCAGAACTACAAATGTAATTAAACCTGTTTTGTATATCCTTCTGTACACATTTGTATTGAATATGCGTTGACAGTTTTATTGGAATCTTGATAACAGAACATTTAAAATAGGTGATAATACAAGAATAGAGTCACTTTTGGTATCATCTACAGTATAATTAAGAGTACCTAATGCTTTATCAAGCCTAATGTATACTATTTGTTTGTTGTTGGTTTTAAAAATGCTCCCAAAACAGCTGTGGTAGTGCAGAATACAAAGGCCGTCCCTGTGGTTGATTGCGAAGGTCCTAGTCTACAGGGCATCAGGGGCTCGTCAGTATTCCCATGGCCAGTCCCCTTGCCATGTGACATCACATGCTTTCATGTGATACGCTGATCTGCTGCGAATCTGGAAAGCTTCCATTTGAAATTCCAATTTAAAGGAATTTGTGCTGCAGAACAGAAAATTCTGTCAGCAGTCGTGTGAGGAGGCATGCAGTTACAGCCAGTACAGCTGCAGTCATGCTACGAGCAAACACACGATATGTGGAAGGAGAGCGTTTGGCCCAGTAACATTTGGTAAGAGGAGAGCAATTATACACCTATCTAACAGAGGCTAGTGGCAGGATTTATTTTAAGTCATATCCTTGTAGGTTTTGTTTACTGTACACTCTTCATATGATATTATTGTTGTGTTGTAAATAGGCTTGTTGCAAGTAGACAGCGCCTTAATGGTAAAACTGCTAGCATGTGAACTTGAGCACTACCTTATTTGGGTAATGAAATTAGTTCTGGCTCAGGCCTTAAATTCATGTTGGTGAATTCATGGTGAGCTGTGTAATTCGGGCTGTCCTGAAAAGGGGGTGTGTAACCTAAATGGTGACTGGAGAAGGATGTGAGGTGTGTGTTTTTCTATGTTGAGAACTACAACTTAAAGTCAGGAAGTTGTGGTTGTGGCTGACAAAAGCATGCCAGCTAAGAGACGCTCTATGAATGACTAATAGTTATTTTTGCTTATTGAGATAGACGTTGTTGGAACAACTCGATTACCAGTTGCCACCATGCTAAGGCTTTTTGAATAAACTTATATGTAGTTGGTGTCCATGCATTGCCAGTGTATTGACCCTAACTTAATAACTGCTGTCATTAAACTGCAGCCTTGTCACACTAGTGACAGATAAAATCCCAAACAAACTTTTCAAACTCTAACTTTTATAAAAAATAGTTTTGGTAACTCTTAATTTTGGATAGTCTGCCTACAAAAGGTTGACAGAAAGTTTATAAAATCTCAATTGCTTGTTAGTAGATTCTGTTATGTAATGTTATTTGTAGGAACTGTATTTAAAACGTTATCCTGTTTCATTGTCCTTGGTTGCTTTTGGTCACAGAATATCTTCAGAAAGAGTGGAATGTCAAGAAACAAAATCTGTGAAATTATATTTTTAGGGAGGGGGATGATGCCACAACTTTTAATTTGTATTTACAGAATAAAATAAAGAAATCATGCTGCGTATTGGTAGAAATCTATTGGTTCCTCTTATGAAGGACCAAGTCATAATGTGTACAGATTTGATTGTACCGCAGCCTCATGGTGTCTTATCTGTCTCGTTGTAGCTCAGACATGAGTGGGGCCAGTAACACACTGGCGAGAGAGTTCCTGACTGATGTGCATCAGCTATGCAGCGCGGTGGCTCAGAGAGCGGAGGCGCGGGAGGAAGATGAAGAGGAGAGTCACATGGTGGCACTGGGAGAGTACCTGGTGAGGGGGCGGGGCTTCCTGTTGCTCAGCACCCTGGACTCCATCATTGACCAGGTGAGGATGTTCAAAGCCAGAAATGAAACAAAGTGTTCAGATAGAGCTCAGCTCACATCCCAGATGCATCTGCTGATGGATCTGATGCATCTCACATGGGGCGCCTTATTTAACCTGCTCTAGCCCTTCTGTCTGTACCGTATGGGGGTCTTTGCTGCTGCTATCCCTGCTTCAGGCGTTCTATATGTGCAGTAGAATTGGGGGGGGGGGGGAGTCCCTAAACAGAGCCATACTGACAAATATCTAACTATAAATCCTGAGAAAAACATGTCCATAATGCTCCATCAAGATCAGTATTCTTCCCCTTGAAACTACATTTTACAGTCAACAGTCGTGTCATCAATGAGGTTTACAGCTTTTCTCACACATTCATGTAAACACTACTACTGACGTAATACCGTAATATTTACACTAAGCTTTAGGCCACTGCTTATAGTTTTACATTCTGCCTCACACTTTGTATGCAACATCTGCTGCGACTTATCTCTTTCATCAACAGGAAATTGGAATAGAGATGCAGTGTAATGCAAACGCATGATACAAGATACACAGATTATGCCATTATAAAACAGAGATCGAGATGTTAAAGGGATATTAAAAGGCAGACTATGCACTGTGTCTGTAAAAACACAAGCAGAGGGCAGACACAGAGAAATGCTGCACATTATACCTTAAATGACCTTTAAAAGTAATAAGTAAAACATGTGCAATGTATTGTACATTTCGAGTTTACATTTCTACTTTGTTTTACTTCGCTTCACTGACTTTTCAATGCCCTGCTGGCATTTCTGTTTTTTGACATTTGGAAATGCCTGGCTGTTTTGCTTTCAGGACCCAATTATAATACAACCTAATGGCCAATACTGTGTCTATATTTGTTCTGTACCCAATTAGGCTGTGTCTCTAGATCTATGACTGGTGTTACTTCAGCTTGCAGGATGGTCATATTTTTTTAATCTAAAGTGGAGCATTGCTCTACAATGCCCCAGTATTGTGTGAATGCACACAGTTGGTAATTTGGCTGCTGTTGTGCACAAGATAGTGATGGTGATGTCCAAATCCATTTAGGACAGTTATCAATATCCTATAACTTCCAAAAAAGATAATACTTTTTCGTTATTATACACCAAGAAAACAAAATATGATTATTTTTCCTGTTTAAATACATTTTACAGATATGGATACGCCTTAGTTTGGCACAATATAAGTGGAAATACTGCACCATTAAGGTTCGTTAACACATCTACAGTGAGTTCAGTGTTTCCCCTACCATTGTCTTGGGGGGGCGCTGAGCCCCGCCATCGGAGCCCCGCTCCCTGCCCCCTCCGAAATTCAATCTGTTTAAAAAAAATATATACAGTATATCTTTTTTTTCATTAATTTTTTCTTTTTATATATACAGTTGGGCAAAAAAGTATTTAGTCAGCCACCAATTGTGCAAGTTCTCCCACTTAAAAAGATGAGAGAGGCCTGTAATCTTCATCCTAGGTATACCTCAACTATGAGAGACAAAATGAGAAGAAAAAAAATCCAGAAAATCACATTGTCTGATTTTTAAAGAATTTATTTACAAATTATGGTGGAAAATAAGTATTTGGTCAATAACAAAAGTTAATCTCAATACTTTGTTACACTGAACAAAAATATAAATGCAACGCTTTTGTTTTTGCTCCCATTTTTCATGAAATGAACTCAAAGGTCTATAAAAAATGTCTATATACACAAAATAACCATTTCTCTCAAATATTGTTCACAAATCTGAACAAATCTGTGATAGTAAGCACTTCTCCTTTGCCGAGATAATCCATCCTACCTCACAGGTGTGTCATATCAAGATGCTGATTAGACAGCATGATTATTGCACAGGTGTGCCTTAGGCTGGCCATAATAAAAGGCCACTCTGAAACGTGCAGTTTTGCTTTATTGGGGGGGTCTGGAGGGGGCCGAAAACCCTAGGGTTAAACCCTAACCCTAACGTGTCACCCATTGAGCATGTTTGGGATGCTCTGGATCGGCGTATACGACGGCGTGTTCCAGTTCCTGCCAATATCCAGCAACTTCGCACAGCCATTGAAGAGGAGTGGACCAACATTCCACAGGCCACAATCAACAACCTGATCAATTCTGTGAAGGAGATGGGTGACATGTTAGGGTTAGGGTTAGGTTTTAACCCTAGGGTTTTCAAGAAAGGTCTCATGAACTTCCCCACTCAATCTATCAAGACCCGAGCAGTTCTACTAGAAGTCCAAGGTAAAAGGCACGGGCCGGCGCATACCGCTCATGGAATCCCTCACCATATGAACTCTGACCCCTAGAGTGTACAAGTGAACAAGTGAAGAGACACCATGTATCCACTTTTTTTAGAATAGTATTTTTTCTCTTCTCTGAGAAACAAGGGTATGAAAAGAGCAGCCAGAAACAGAGGAAGCGAGGCACAACGTGTCTACGTAAATGCACCCTCCTAAAAATTAAACGAGTCAGAGGTGAAGAAATACAAAGTCCGAAATTTGAAATGAAAAGGCACCATCGTGCTTCCCCTTAGAATAGGGTGGCAATTATGAACAGGGGACAGGGGATACTAGTGAAGAGGGACAACAGTGAAAAGGCTCAACGTATCTAACGTCCTAGCACTCTCCAAAGAGACAGAAAGTCAAAGTATACACCGAGAGGCACAACGTGACTACGTAAATGCACTCTCCCGTTTAAATTAGTTCAAGGGAAAAAGGGTTGAAACCCTAGGATGAAAATTACAGGCCTCGTCTTTTTAAAGTGGGAGAACTTGCACAATTGGTGGCTGACTAAATACTTTTTTGCCCCACTGTATATAGCACCAAATTGCTACTAATCTATACTAATCTCTACTGTCACTTTTCCCATTGAACATGTGCTCTTTTATTAAATAAACTAAACGCTTTCTTTTTAAGTTGTGAGTTTAGTGTTTTTGACCCTTAGAAACACTGATGCATTAATCAATAACAATAATCCACAGCTCCTCTCTCTGCTCCAGAGGATTTAAAAAAGATGTATTCCAGTGCGTTGATGCTGATCATGAGAAATTCCGCAAAATGTAAATTGTACGGTTTCCTTTTGACATGTAAACAGTGATCCTCTCTCAGAAGGGTCTCTAGGCTCCAGAGTGAAAGACAGGATCGCTAGTTCAGCTATTTTCATGCCAAACAATCTTTTAAAGAAGAAAATGATAATCCTCAGAACAAATGCATTATTGAATGAAATATTGTAATGTTATGAATGTGACACTGTGTTTCAGCATCACTTGTACTGTGCACATCTTTCAGCTCATTTCCCACACATTCATTATATTTTCAGTCTAAATGGGATCCTTCGGTTCAGAAATGTAATGCATTCATTTGCGAGTGTGTTATCACAAGCCCTTTATGTGCGTCAGCTGTGTCCTGAATGGAGGTCGTGCCTTTACCAACAATCAGGACAAGACCATTTATAGACTTTTATTTATAACGTGCCATGAACTTGAGGTTTTCAAAACCAAGGTTTTAAATGATATGTTTGAATTTATTAGAGAAAGTATTTTCAGTTGGGTTTGTTCCACTGTGCAGTAGAATACCCTAACTCGAGTCTTGTTATGATGATTACATTAGAGATCATTAGTGTTACTATCCCTCACAGCAGTTTATCCATCAGGGAGCACTGACAAGCTTATATTTACACAGTCAAATCTCCCTGCTCAGTATTTAGAAATAAATGTAAGCGACCCGTATTAACTGTGTTTTTTTTAATCTTACAAAATACTTTTAGAGCTCCTTAGTAGCCAAAGTGAAACAGTGTTTACGGCATGTGACAATCAAAGTTTTTGTTCAGGATCCAATCCAATCCAACTTTATTTATAAAGCACTTAAAACCTCCAGACCAAAGTGCTGCACAAAGAGATACATCAAATATAAAATCACACAGCTCAGCTCACAAAACATAAAATAAGTATAAAATCACATAAAAGGTACGAGCACAAAAAAAAACAGAATAAACGTAACAATTACAAAAATAAAAACAGCCATATAGTAAAAACAATAAACCACAAAAGAAAAGGATATAGTTATATTATAAAAAAAAGACTATAATTGTATAGAATTAAAAGTAATGATGAAATAGCCAGTCTACCTACCTAATGAGTGATGATATAAGTCAATATTCACTTTGCATAAACAACACAAAAGTGACAAAGCCAATATTTTCCAAAAACTGCACAACATGTAAATACAAATCTGGGTTTATTATACATGGAAAAGATAATTCTGGAGGTTTTGATAACCTTGTAAAACCAGGATGCGGAATGTTTTTAATACACACATGAAGGAGTCGATTGATTTTCTTTAATTAGCACATGAAGGAGTCGGTTCTCTCTCTGCTGTGAGGTATGCCGTGGATAGACATGAGATCCCGGAGGTCTTGGAACTAAGGTTGTCATGTAGATGCTACATTGCTCCCTGACACATTTAGCTTAAGACTAACTAACTAACTAACTAACTAGCCAAATATATACTGAAAAATAACTTACTAACTCTTGATATGAACATCATTTTTGGAAACATATACAAAGTTTATCCTAGTAAGGACCTGAAGGTAGTGAGACGCAGAGGGATATCTATACTGATTATGGGTAGGAGGCAGTGCCTGGGTGTGACTTCAGAGTGTGACCGAAGGGAGAGGGGCAGGGAGATGTGGTGTGTAACCTCAGTGTGTTTGGTTGCTCAGGAATTGACCTGCCGGGAGGAGCTGCTCACTTTGCTGCTGTCTCTGCTACCACTGGTCTGGAAGATCCCCGTGCCGGAGGAAAAAGCCCCAGGTCAGTGTCTACAAACTACTTCATTATGTTAACGCTACATACATCACACTGCCCGGCTGTACAGCCATGTGACTACCCCTATTTCTTGGTTTATAGCTAATGATTTCAATTTACATACAGTTCTCTTTGATTTACTGTACAACATTATCATTTCTACACACAAACTGACTGCTTTGTCCTGGGCCAAAATTGTTATCCGGCTTTGTTTATTTATATATTTGCTTTATCTTCCATCAATTACATAGTTTGTTTTAGGGCTGCTCAATTAATCGTATTTTAATCGCAATTACAATTTTGGCTTGCAACGATTATGAAATCAACATAATCTAAAAAAAAAAAAAAGTTTGGTTTTTCAGTTGAATTATACTTACAGTTCAGGGTGATCAACTGTTAAACACATACTGTTCACATTTATTTTCAATAAATGGATGTTTTCAAAGTAAATGGATAATCGTTTTTAATAATCGTGATAACAATTATTGACCCAAATAATCGAGATTATGATTTTTGCCATAATCGAGCAGCCGTAGTTTGTTACCATGGTTTAGCACTATCTTTGGTTGTTCATGTAAAGGCAGAGGAATGCGTGTGTATTGTGTCTATCATGTTTTTGTCTTGTATTTGTAG
The DNA here is from genome assembly GCF_949606895.1 of Notothenia rossii. Taxonomy (NCBI): domain Eukaryota; kingdom Metazoa; phylum Chordata; class Actinopteri; order Perciformes; family Nototheniidae; genus Notothenia; species Notothenia rossii. The sequence continues at coordinate 68,108,935 of NC_136909.1, forward strand.
TCTACTTAACACTGCAAACGGTGACAGTGCTAATTTGGAGATTCATAAATCTGTTGTTATTTGTAAATGTTTTCATTATTTGGAATCTGAGTGTTACAAACATCCACACAAAAGGGGAAGACGAGTGGTTGCAGAGGCCTGTGACCTCAGGAGGATGCCGGTATTTAGTACAGGACTGCTGATCCTACCTAACATGGACCCTAGACATTTTTTACTCTAATTAATTCTTACTCACCAAATGTGTTTTTAAGAAAACAACAAATGTCTCCTGACATCCAGCTGAGCGAACCCATATAAAAACTTACATTTTTACGCTGATTTGAGAAAATGTACCAATGTGTACTGCCTCTTTTGCTCTCCACAGGGACTGTTCACCTGCATTTACTAAAGTCTGCTAAATCCTGATTGTTCAATACAAGTGGGAATACTAACAGAAACCACAACGCCTTTGATGCCAAAATCGTGTCTTATTATACATTTAAGTATCCTTGGTTTGTTGGTCTTTATGCAGATATCTTTGTGTTCACAGATTTCACCCTGCCGTCCTTACTGGAGGTATTCCTCAGCCGGGAGGTGAAGGCCGCCCCTCTCAGAGCAGGACAGAAGGCTGCCACAGATGAGCAGACCACTGGAAAGAGGTCCCGTGTTGGCAGTGGCACCTGGAAGTCACGGAGGTCACGCAGGACAGCGCAGAGATACTCTGTAAAAGATGCTCGGAAGACCCAGGTATCTACCTCAGATTCGGAAGCCAACCCTGAAGACAAAGCTGTCCCGGGCCCCGGTGGTGCGAGGAGCCGAAGGTCACATGGCTCCACCATCCGAGTAGACTGTCAGCATCATCGTTCAGAGTCCTCACAGTTGACATCCACCCCCACCACCACCACAGAAACCATGAGCGCACCATACCCACACCCCCGAGCCCCGGGGTTCCAGATGGCGGACACTGAAACCCTGACCGACCCGGCCGCAATATCCATTTTTAACCGCATGGAAAACTCGCCCTTTGACCTCTGCCATGTGTTGCTTTCCCTGCTGGAGAAGGTCTGTAAGTTTGACATGAGCATCAACCACAACCCTGGCCTGGCAGTCAGCGTCGTACCTACTCTCACTGAGATCCTGACTGAGTTTGGAGATTGCTGTGGTCCAGGGGGAGGGGGTGGAAGTGGGACGGGGGCTGAGGAACTCGCTGGAGGATGGACAGAAGAGCCCATCGCACTGGTCCAGAGGATGCTTCTACGCACCATCCTGCACCTGATGTCGGTGGATGTGAGTCAGAGTGAAACCCTTCCTGACAGTCTGAGGCGCAGCCTGACAGATCTGCTGAGAGCCACCCTCAAAATCCAGAGCTGCTTGGACAGACAGAATGACCCTTTTGCTCCTCGCCCTAAGAAGACCCTGCAGGAGGTCCAGGAAGACTTTTCGTTCTCCCGCTATCGCCACAGGGCGCTACTGCTTCCAGAGCTTTTGGAGGGAGTACTACAGGTGTTGCTTGGTTGCCTGCAGGCTTCCACACCTAACCCATTTTTCTTCAGCCAGGCCCTAGAGCTCATCCATGAGTTTGTCCAGCACCGCGGTCTGGAGCTGTTTGAGGCCACAGTGCTGCGGCTGGAAGGACTAGGGAGGGCGAGGGATTCTGAAATAGGAGGTGAGGCTTCAGAGAGGCTACGAGGTCTCATTGCAGGCGTCTTCAAGATCATCAGTGCCGTCAAAAAGGCAAAGTCAGAACAGTTGCATCAGTCTGTGTGCGCCAGACGCCGCCACCGTCGCTGTGAATACTCCCACTTCCTGCATCACCACAGAGACCTGTCAGGTTTGCCCGTCTCTGCTTTCAAGCAGGCCGCTAGGAGAAATCCCTTCGAAGAGGACGGAGAAGGCAAAGAAGGTGGTGATGCGGTGCGCTATCCTGAACGTTGTTGCTGCCTTGCTGCCTGTTCTCACCAATGCCTGCGGCTGCTGCAGCGACTGTCCCCCAGTGGGCCAGCTGTGCTGCAGGTGCTGGCCGGGGTGCAGGCCGTTGGAATCTGCTGTTGTATGGACCCTTGCTCCGTGGTAGGACCCATGCTGCATGCCTTTAAAGCTCCAGGTCTGCGTAGTTACCAGTCTCATGTTCTCAGCGTCCTGGGCCGACTGATCCTAGACCAGCTTGGTGGGGGGCAACCCTCAGAGAGAGCCAAGCTGGCCTCCTGTAACATCTGCACGCTGGACAGCAGCCAGCTGCCGGGCCTGGAGGAGACTCTGCAGCACGGGGAACCTTCGGCCGTTTCGACCAGCCTGTGCTACCGCTCCAAGGGGATTCTGCCGAGTGGAGGAGGGGCGGAGGACATGCTGTGGAAGTGGGATGCTCTGCAGGCCTATCAAGAGCTGGTGTTTGGTGAGGACTGGCAGCTGAGTCAGCAGATAGCTGGCCATGTTTGCCACCTGACCCTGCGAGGCAACGCTATAGTGCAGTGGCAGCTCTACACACACATCTTCAACCCTGTGCTGCAGAGAGGGGTCGAGCTGGCCCACCACGCCCAGCAGCTGGGGGTCTCCACTGCCTGCTCTCAGGTCTGCACCTATCACACGCAGTGCCTGCCTGTGGAGGTACTACTCATCTACCTGCAAACATTACCTGCCCTTCTGAAGTCAAGGCGAGTCATCCTTTTTTTGTCCATCTGTTGTGTTGCAGTGGTTGTTTTCGTTGCTCATCTGAGATTTCCCTGCACTATTTATTGTACAGATGTAGCTATTTCTGCTAAACTGATTTATTCATTAAAACATTTTTTTAGGTAGGAAGACGTGAAGCTACAGGCTGTTCTTGGTTTAAGTAAATGTTCAGAAGCATCAAAAACAGGTTTTCACTCGAGAAATGGACTCTGCTTCTTTTTATACTGCCACTCGAAGCAAATATAATCAGCCAGCTCGAAGCAGACACCTTATCCTCTTGGGCATTTTTTGACATCAGATCTGTCTCTCCAGGTCACTGCCATTTGATGCTTATCAATAATGTAGTACCGCTTTGTGGAGAGAGTGACAGATGGAAGATAATTAACTGTTTATGTAACACTGTAATGAGTACGGTAGTCTGGCTACAGCAGGGGCTTGCGGTATTTGTCCAGACACAATTAACAAAATGCTGCCACAATGAATTATTATATTACGGTTTTAAATAGGTTTAACGTATGGTATGGATTTTTATCAGTTGATGATTGAGTTCTCAGAAGCAAACCAGAGACATGCAGGTCTGTCTGGGTGTGTTAACCATGGGACACCTGTCTAGGCTTTACACTAGCTCCTGCACAATGCACGCTGGAATCCTCATGCAGCCTTAAACAGGATCAGTGTAGAAAAGGGATGGATGAATGCTTTGAGGCAGTCTGTCAGCACTCCGAGTCTATACAGCTGTGATGTGTGTCCTCTGAGCCTTTCACAAGACACTTTAGAAATAATTGTCCTTAGGCTTATGTAAAAAGCATCATTATACATATTCAGATACATCTCAATTCTGGAAACTATGAGTGGTACTTAATCTGTGCATCATTTGTATATTTCCCCCTTCATGTACCTTCAATGCATTTATCTTCAAACACTGCTGCTAAATGGGTTCTTGAAATGTAATCGAGATAGCTCATTAATATATTTGTTTTTTCCAGGGATGTACATTTGAATACCATATTTTTTTTACATTTTATTTGTTCATGTTAAAAAATACTTTTGTATGGTACCAAAACAACTGGAGGTTGTGAGAGGTTTATAGGAGGTGAGAGCCAATATCAAACAGTGTTGTTTCTTAAATTAAAACAATATGTTTAATCTTATGTTTTGTTCAAAACCGCCTTAAGATTCCTCTTCATGCAGATTTTAATTACTTAATTAATAACTGCCATTCATTCTTACAGATATGAAACACCTTTAGATGTAGTATATTTCATCACAATTTAAATCGTAATGTTTTTCTGGTCACAGCACACAAGGTTAACAAACCAGTGGTTGTTGAGATATAACTTACAACTGGTCACGTGAATGAATATTTAAAATAAACCTATGTTTCCCCTCTAACACTGTCAAACCAATTATAACCTAGATAAAGAAAACAATGACTTGTAGAAGGATGATTAATGTACTTCTGCTTCTGTACGTGTCAATCTCACTTGGTTAGACTATGCGGCTCCATCTGCTGGGCGAAGTACATGTTTCTCATTTAAGCTTTTTCTAAAACTGGTAAATTGACTCAGAACAGCATATTCAGCACAATTAAATATATTTCAAGCCAAACTAACTCCCAGCCTTATCCCTTATATTTGACATTATCCTGGACAAATGTACAATCTCCACACTCCTTGCCAGGCCATTCAAATTGACACAAACAAGGATTCTATCTGCCGGGATCAGACAATGACTGGTAAAGTATTAAGTGTTTAAATGACTCAACCAATACAACAGAAGCCACAGTGTACACATTGATTTAATAGCATGCCAACAGGACCCTTTTTGTTGCTGGATAACCTGAAAGATTGATAATCTTCTCAAAGCTGTAAGTCACCTGACATCCTGCCAGCCTCTTCATCACCTTGCACCGCTCCAGCTACCAGAGCACCATATTTCTCCGATGGGGGCATTACATATTCAGGCTAGTGAAAAGTCATCCTGATGGACTTGCACACTGCTAATGAACAGAGGAAATGTTCTGAGAAAAGTGGAATTAATCAACTCTACATTCATTTAGAGGAAGGCTGGAGACGGCGTTTAAATTGGAGAAAAAATAATCAGCAAGTTTATTATTTATTACATTTATCCATTTCACGCACTGAGCTGACAGCTTCAAGTGAACATCTGTTTCCGTACCTCAACATATCGGGTAAACAATCCCCTGCAGGGATTTAAGGGTTTTTAATATTCAGACTGTGTTTGATGTAATCTTTTGAGAGTGTTGTTCTTTCAATAACCTTATAACCTTCACTCAGAGGTGAGATATTATTCATTGAAGGTCATTTACCCTGCATTGTAATAGCACCATTTATTATTCATGGCTGCTTGAATTTGCGTGTGCTCTAGTAGTAAACCCATTAGAAAAGGGTAAATGTTAGCTTGGTTTTGCTAATCAAACATATTATTCACAATAAGATAACTTTGGCACAATGTGATGGGATTTGTCTTTGTTGCTCAGTAAAATAAACACACAGTAAAACAAATAGATTAGATAAGGGAGAAAATGCAATATAGAGAATTACATCTATACTAATACAGCAGTTGTGTTCATAAGTAGTGTCAGTGTGAAGTGTCCTTCACAGTTTATTTATCATGTTAATGGGGTTCCACTCATATATTTAAAGGAGTTGTTGTGCCCTGGGGGAAATGATATCTTCAGTCCAATAGGAGGAAATGAAATCAGTGAAGGAAGGAGTGTTTGGTGCCAGTGGCTGTGCCTCTGATTGACTAGTTTCAGAGTTTGTTAGATTAGACTGAGTGATGCCATTTATTTTAATTGTATGGAGATTTAGCAGAGTTTCAATGAGTGTTGCACACATCCACCCTCTCTGTCACTATGTTAATCATTTCCTTTACCAAAAGAGGCATGCTTAGGTTAAACTCGTCATGGGGTAATTTCCATTTGAATGAATGACATAATGTATTAAAGTGTTAGAAATGAATTTTGAGTCTTTCTAACTTCCCATTTTTATATTGAATGTGCTTCATCTGTACATTTTCAGTTTGACTTTGCTAAGTTTCTATTATTTTTCTTTGCAGGGTGATCAGAGATCTGTTCCTCAGTTGTAACGGGCTCAATCAGGTGACGGAGCTCGTCCACCTCGACCAGACGCGCTCTTTGGCCTTGAAGGTGTTTGAGACTCTGATAATAGGCGTTGGACACCAGCAGGCTGATGGGGTGCTTCAGGAGCTGGAGAGCGCCGATGCTGAAGAACGGGAGGCCGTCCTGGGCTTGGCTGAGGAGCTGGGGTCCCGAGGGGCTGGGGAGGGCCCGCAGAGCCTCAGCAAGTTCTACGAAGGTCTGAAGGAGGTGTATCCGCGCCATAAGAGCCGGAGCGGGCAGGGATGTGGGCCGGGGGGCAGCCGTGCAGAGACCCACCTCCATGTTATCAACCTCTTCTTGTGCGTTGCCTTCCTCTGTGTCAGCAAGGAGGCCGATTTTGACCGCGACTCAGCCAACGACTCTGAGGACACTTCAGGTTACGACAGCACTGCCAGTGAACCTCTGGGGGGGCGACTGCCCTACCTTTCCCCCGACAGCGTGGCTCTGCCCTCCAAGGAGCAGGTGCGATGTGCTGCGGATGTTTGGTCAGTGTGTCGGTGGATCTACATGGCCAACCCCTTGTTCCAGAGGCAGTTCTTCAGGCTAGGAGGACTGGATGTGTGCTTGCGCCTCATGGCCTTGGTTATTCAGAAACTTTCCTGTAAGACCAAGGACGGGAAGGCAAAGAAGAAGAGGGATGGTAAGAGCAAAGGCAGCCCTACCTCACTGGGCACGGAGGAGACTGCTCACGATGCAGCCGACGCCCACTGCTCTGCTCCATCTGAGGGAAAGACCAAAGATCCAGCAAAGAGGCTGGAGGAGGAGTGGCAACTACAAAGCATTCGTCTCCTTGAGGCCTTGCTGGCTATTTGTCTGCATAGTGCCAACTCGGCCCTGCATAGGATAGAACCAGAGTTTTCACATCAGGTATGAAGTTTAATATCATACTTCTCAGCTAATCCCTCCAAAGTATTTCCCCCTGGCCTCTGTAAACTGTAATCTCTCTCCTCTAGCTCCAGTCGGTGGAAGAAACCCTGATTGAGGTGAGAGAGCAGCTCTCCCGCTCAGGGGTGGTTAACTCTGACCTCGCTGTCCCGCTGTTTGACTCCCTCCTGAGAGTGGCCCTGGCAGAAGTGTCATCCTGTCCTGATCCCCCTGAGGAGAAGACAGACAGGGTGAGTCCTGCCCTGGGAGAAACTGTGAGTGAAGTTACAGCACCTTTTTTTTTTTTTCTGGAAAATGTTTACTCAACTCATCTTTATCTTTTCTGCTGGATAGAATAGAATATAGCATTTTGTAGTAATTACACATTCTTTTGTTTGAGTCTTTATGTACATCTGCAAAAATGCTCTTCTTATACTATCTCCATCTATTCAAAGTGCACTGCTGTTATTCACTTAATGAATGTTGCTGGTTTAACCAAGGGCACCCGGGTGGCCTCATGGTTTATTGCTCTGACCATAAACCTTTGTTGTGTGTACTCTGTCTCCTCTAATTGCCTGTTGTCTATCTCCTGTCAGTTCTGTTATTATCAGGTCTTGCCCTTTTTCTTAAACAAATTTGTGTTATTATTTTCAACAAATTGGCAAAAGCTTGTGAAGGCGTCAGACAGGAACAGCAAGTCAAGATAGATGATATCATTTTAAACAAGGATATGTGACCAGAAGCAATCTGCATCTTGAATATATCGTCTAAATGAGCTGCTAACCAGGGGACAACAAATCTTTGCTCGATTAAGTTCATTCAAAGTTGTTTATCCAGTTGTTTTTGATTGCTTTTTCCCCCAGTAGCATGAAGTAGCAGACTGTCTCCAGTCATCACATATTACGTCTTTGGCTGGACGCTATTCAAAGATAAAGGGCAGTCGTGTTTATTTAGGAGTGAAGGCGTACAATGAAAGGAAAACTCATTTCCAGCCGAATGTCGTCAAGCATCAGGACGGCTGGGTCGTCTATGTTGCTAAGCAGCCATTATCTGCCCCATGTGCAACAAAACAAGCAGACGTACATAATGATAGCCCTTGTTTAGACTAAGCAGTGGATGCAAACACGAGCAAGCATAGTCTCATTTTGTAACTGGTCACTGATGGTAAAAATCTAAATGCTATTTCTGTTTTTTTCTTTTAAATATAGGCAAAAATACACATAACAGACATGGAAGTGCATTTCATTTATATTTATTTATATTAATAGATACAAAATAAACACTGGGAAAAAAAATCAAGATAACATAAAATAATCAGTTGAGATATTCACAAATTTGGCTAAAAACAGCTCCCGCCTCCTTTTTAAACCGTCACTTTTCATTATGGCTACATTAATGAACAACTTGAATGACCTTATATGGTAAGGACACAGTGCTTTTTATTTTTTCCAGGAAGTGAGAACAATACAACAACAAAAAATTACTTTTCTTGTGTCTGCCCTCACTGAAACGACTGCCCGCCTAGTAGTGGGTTCCTCCTCTCTCACAGCCTTGGATGTGTTTTTCACAAGTCTTAAAATGCCTGTCTGACTAAGCCTGTTCCAACACGGAAGGATTTAGCTTTTTATATAATAGATTTACCTATTTCTTAAGAGCTTCATTCTTTCTCAGTGAGCCCAGCAGAGTGTGATGTTCACTTAACCGTGATGTATGAAGCTCCAAGATTAGTCTACCACCACAAAGTTTCTCCTGTCGAGGATTCTTCTTGGAAATAGTCACCCACAATTGAATTTCAAAACTGCGTAGTATAATACTGAGAGGAAAAGAGGTGTGTATTACAGTAAGCCTCGTCTTTGATGTGGTAAACGGTTTATAGCCCGACTGTTTACTTGAGTGTGTATTTGTGTTTGCCTCCGAGTACATATGATGACTTACTGCTCACGTTGGGGGAACTGCGCCGTGTGAGTGCCCTGCGAGTCAGCTGATATGCATCTTATGACCAAAATCTTGTACTTTTTTTCCCCCCTCATCACTTGAAAACCTTTTGTTGACAATTTATCCGCTGCATTAGTGGTAGGACTTGTTATATTTGAGCATAACAGGACCTTTCTTTTAAGCAGCATTGGGTAAGCTCTTGCAAAATAAATGTTATCTGACTAACGGCTTGACATCTGACCAGACAAGGATCTTGTTGTGTTTAGTCCTGAAAGTCATTCTTCTTTTTGTTCTATCCTGCTCTCTTCCTTCTCTCTCTGGGTCTCTCCCTTCCTCTGTCACTCTCCTTCTGTTGGAAGCTCCAGGTGTTGGCGGAGGGGGGGGCCCCGGCAGGCGATCTCTCCGAGGAGGTGGACGAGGTGCAGAGCTGCGGCATCAAGCCCTCGGGGGAGGAGGAGGGCTACGACGCTGACAGCGAAAGCAACCCCGAGGACATGGCCAAGCAGGAAGAGGGTAGGTCCACACACACACACACACACACACACACACACACACACACACACACACACACACACACACACACACACACACACACACACACACACACACACACACACACACTCCCATCTACTCCTCCTCGAGAATCCACAGCTATTGGACACACCTGATTGCTCCTAACAATAGTATCTTAGGCTAATTTAACGCTCACGTGGACTGTTTGCTTTACTTTTAAGCCTTTCACTGCAGATTTTTCACTCTTTTTAATTCTCTTGGGTTACTTTGAGACTCAGTAAATCACTTTCACTGCATGTACTCCGTCTTTTGTGACGTTTGTCTTTCTCGTGATAAATGTCAGAAGTCTAATCTTGATTGATTTAGAGGTCAAGTGTTGGTCTCGACCTTGGGACCTTTTTAACCATGGGACTTTATTCCCACTACTGAAGAGATCATTTAAAGCATTTGTTGAGTTAATTTTGCATTATTGCATTTCCTTGCATTCACTGGTTGATTATTTTATGTTTAACATCATGGTTTTGAGGCAAAAATGCAGTGTGATAAAACCACATCCTCTTTTGGTTTGCTGTAGAGGATATTTGGCAATAAATAGTGGCTAGTCCTTGTTGCGTACATATGACATTGCAAAAACAGGCAATTATTTGTACCCTCACAACAGCCTCTTGTGTTAGTTCCCTCCATCTGGTCTCACTGGTTAAGAACGTGGCCTGATTACACCCTTTTTACTTTTTCATCCCCTCAGAATACAATCATTGTTTTACATTTTACAACTGCAGGCTGCTACACTCTGTAGCCACATGAGCTGGATCTTGTGACTTAAAGCCACCTTCAAATGGAGCCTTTACTTTTTTGTGGAAAACCTTTCGTCCTGGAAAACAGTGAAGCTTAAACGCTGACCTCATGCAAAACAAATGCATTAACCCTATCCCAGGCTGAAATGCTTTGTCCTTAACATTGAACATCCTGGTTCAATTGGAAACACATCATAAGTAAGCACTACCAGTTCATTTCTCCTAGTAGTATACTCCTGTACTAGATACAATTATCTATAAAAAAGACATGTGTTTTTTAGAAACATAGAATTGTATTAGCTAAATTACAAGTTGTCAGTGTGGCTTAGTAGTGCTTATGGTGTTTTTGTTTTTTTATCCCTGTATTTCAGGGGCCAATTGCTTGATTGACAGATGTCTTAACCTCTCACAGTCAAATTTGGCATTTTCCACTAATACTATATCTTGATTCCCCAGGCTGTAGGTATATTAATATATACATATTAATATATATATTTTTACCTAAACTGTATTTTTTCCCCTCAAAGGTCATTCATGACTTCACACACTACTTTTATGTTTTTTAAAGTCTCTTTTTGCCATATTTAGTTATACAACATATGGGTAGAGAGTGGACTGAGTGTGGAGACAAATGACATGGACTGCAATGCTGCACTTGATACATTTTTCACAAAATAATATCAAAGGATGGCAGTCGCCTATTAGTTGATATTCACTGCCAGCAGCATGTTTGTGGATGTGTGTTGGTGTTAAATGAAGGCAATGTGTGTTCCTGTGCACAGGGAGAGAGAGCAGGCTTGATTAATAAAAGGGGGTCCGAGAAGCTGTGTGAGAGCCTGCTGAGCTGCTCCTCTGTAAAGCACGAGGGGACTCCCATGCTGCTCTGAGGCTGAGCACAGCACTGAGGCTAATTCATTTTCATGAGATGGCAGCATGGAGGAGATGACGCAGGGAATGCCTGTGGGTTGTGAAGATGTTTAAGCTTCACAGCCACGCGAGCATTGTGTATTTCTGTGCTGGCAGGCATGACAGGCCACACATCTCTCCATGTCTGTGTAAGAGTGTCTGGGTGTGTCTCTGATATTTTACATCTGTGTGTGGTGGCTCTTTAAGGATTAAAGGTGGAGTCTGCTGTGCTGCGGGAGTTTGTGGCGGTGGCGGACGGGCCCAGACGTGGCATCCTGCTGTTCCCGGAGATCTGCACGATGGAGCTGAAGCTTCTCGCCACCGGCTCCCCAGACCTGGAGGTCCTGAGTCACGTGTTTCACGGCCTGCTGGGTGCAGTACACGCAAACCACCACAATGCTGCCCTGCTCTACGACCAGGTCAGACTGAGCACTTCTTTGACTTTGTTCTTCTCCACCTGCCTCAGCTGTCTCTGTTTGTTTTACTGTTCTTCTTATGTGTGCTCTGAGCAGTATGACTGACTTCTTGTTCTGAACTTGACAGGGAGGAGTCAAGACCATCCTGTCTGGCTTTCACAACATACTCAGCCAAACAGACCCCTCCTTTACAGGTTTGTTCGTTCTGCTGGCTTAATGTAGACTTATCTGACACGAAGGCTGTTATTATGATATTAAACAGATGATTGCAGAAAATCCCGATAATTAAGAGACTGGTCAGCTTTTTTAATTGATTATCAAAATAGTTGCCGCTTATTAAAAAAATAAAATAGACCAATCCATAAGTTCATGTATTGTTGCTGCTCTATCTAAAACTGTAGGATATTAGGGAAAAGGAAAATCAAGGAATGTAAAAAATTGGGTACAATCGGTTTTCACACTCAGAAGTGCAGTATGTTAGTAATATTTTGGGAAAAAATCTTTAACCATTGGAGTGATTTTATATATAAAATGTATGTTTATGTTTTATGGCATTGCCACATTTGTTTTTCTCTACAAATAATATTTTTGGCTGAGAGCTAAGCGGGTAGCGATGCTGTTTTGTGTTTCTATCTGCAGTATCCTGGTGCATGCACGAGTGAAATAAAAACTGTTTATGTCATCTGCTCTTCATTGGTCTACATTCAGATTGCCAGACTGTTCTAGTGGAGCTGCTGGTTGCCATGGTGAGCCCGCGAATCACGGCGGAGGAACTGGCTCTGTTGATTCGCCTCTTCCTGGAGAAGACCCCACCTACTGTAAATAGCAAACCCTATCAGTCACTCAACAGTTCTTAGCTTACGTTCAGGGTGTTGACCCTGATAGCTTATGCTCACACTGTCTGCACGTTTAATTTTTCAACAGGAACACACACTTATATGTGAGACACACTTCCTGACACTCTCTCCTAACTTCTTGGTTATTTAAAACTCATCAACACATAATGCTTCTTTGAGCACGCTTTCATTCTACATACAATTAGCACCAATTTGTGCGGAGCAGACGTGATGATACAACTTATTATCACAAGTCTGTTTCTAATTGGAAAACAGCAGAAGACATCATTAATAACCTGAAAAAGAGAGGATGTATTTTTAACCATGTGAACATAATGACTTGTGACCTTTGTTTTTGTGAGATAGTAGTTCTTTAAAAGTTTCACTCTGTTTCTCTTTTTGTACTGCCTTTTTATTTTATTGCTATTTTTACTGGTTTTGCTAAATTATATCAAGACTTTCAGGTTAACCACAGGTTTAATGCTCACCTGTTTTACAAGGATCACACTGTTAACACAATGTAATTGCTCAGTAATGTGTTAATGTAAAAACACTTATAGGTGAGGTACTGTAGGAAATTTTGGAGAAACCAGCTTGAGTGCGCTAGAATTTGAAAATACACAACCGGAGAAAATCTGCCACTTCCTTACAGAGCCCCTCTGATGGAAGGCTGACAGGCAGGTTGGCCATCCAGTTATTTTAGCCGGGCCGGCTCAGATGATTGGTCGTGCTTTTTACAGTACCACGGCTTCCACAGATGACATTTTGTCATGGATTTTTTGTCAAAACACTTAAGATATTCATTGCTATCGGGATGTTAAGAGTATTCCATGGAATATAACAAAAAGTGTATCTCGAGCCGGTTTCTCAAACTTACCTACTCCACCTTTAATCAAAAAAGGATAAATATAGTAAGATTGAAAAGGAAACATGCAGCATTAGCCTGAAATCTCACTCCCCATTTACTTTGCGTACCTGCAGGAGATTTTACTGAAAGGCATCCTACAAATCGTCGAAGCCAACGTGAACATAGAGCCTCTTCACTTCCTGTCTTTTCCAATCATCCTTGCGGCCTCGACCCCAGGAGGGCTGTCGGCCGGCTCCAGACAGAACGGGGCTGCCGGAGGGAAAAGTGTTGGTTTGCTCTGGAAGGGGAAACTGTCTCCTGGGCGCAGAGAGGGAGACATCGAGTACGGGCCGAGCCACCTCCGTTCCTCTCCCTGGCACGTTGCCCCTCTCCACCTGCCCCTGGTCGGGCAGAACTGCTGGCCCCACATGTCGAGCGGCTTCAGTGCCTCGATGTGGCTCAGAGTGGCAGAGCAGGAGGAGAAGGATGGCGACAAAGACAAGGGTGAGACACAGATCCTCAAATCAATGCCTGAAGTCCATAAATATTAACTGTTTTTAAAGTATGTGTGTATTAACTCAACATTAAAAAGTGTTGCATTTGATTCTGTTATTGGAAAGGGAGACTTAAAAACAAAAAATTGCATCAACAAAAGTGAAAAGGGAGTCCCCAGAAGAAAATACAGTGGTAGAAGTGATGATAAATGTAAATTATCAAACTACGTTGATGATTATTTAGAAATGTTATCATAGTTTAATGGAATGTCAGTCTAAGGTTGCATTTTATGGAAAAAGGTATTGAACATCACAAATTCCTATGTGTGCATTACAGACAATCCACAAATTCACACAAATTGAGAGAATTTGTATGGAAATATGTGATATTTTTCTTTAAAAGCAGTATTGAATGGGGTATTAAAAGAGTTTTAAGAGGGTATTAAGAGAGTTTTATGAATTCCATTAATAGCTGGGCGATATATAAATCCTCTGGTGCTGAAAGAAAAGGTAATTGGTCCAAATCGTATTCACAGCTGGCAGGAAGGCTATTACATAAAAATGGTGTGTAATGCACCAATCCAGACATAGGCAGTAGTTAGATATTTGACCATAAAATATTTTCATATAAAAAATTGTCTTTCAAGGGTGAAAAAATAAGAGTTTGGGGAAATTGATTAGGTGTATAAAATATAGCGATTGACACTATACAGCATATTTTCATTGAAACTAATGTCATTATTGGAAAAAAAGATTGAAAAGCAAATATGGCATCTTTGGTTTGAGCCTCCTATTTGCAGTTTCAACTTTTGGCGCAATACCTTTGTCTTTCTGTTATGTATATAGAGGCAATCAAAACTAAAGTGATCAAATAAATGGACTGGTTTTGAGATTCTCTCGTCGTTGTTTTCCAGAGGAGAGTAGTAACCCTCCTGCAGCTGAGTCCCACCTTGGCACGTCTCAGGCTGGGACCACGTTTATAGAGGAAGGTCTCATTCACATTCTGTCCATGGGCTCCAAGGCACTGATGCTTCAAGTGTGGGCAGACTTCACATCAGGCTCCCTCACATTCAGGTGAGCACCAGCACAGTCTCAAAGATGTGTGTGCAGAATGGGTTACTAGTTTTTAAGTACTTGTAGTTTATGGACCTTGAAGCATTAAAATGGCTTCTTCCCACAGGATCTGCATAGATCCAAACGATGAGATAAAAGCGGGGCTGCTGGCCCAGGCAGAATCTGTTGAGGAACTGTTCAGAGCCGGCCAATGGCAGCACCTCGGCCTCACCTATACACAGCAGCCAGAGGGCAAAAAGAACATCCACGGCCGTGTGGTGGTGTGGGTGTGTGGCATCAGGTGAGCATCCTATCATAACAAGAGTTTCAAACCCTGGTGAGTGAACACTACCCTAACATGCCCTCTGTTTTAGGAAATGTGAGGTTTATTTGGATTACACCATACCAAGAAAGTCAAGTTTATCATCTGAGAGCAACAAAACCTTCTGCATGGTGGGCCACTGTGCGCCGTCCAATGAGGATCTGATAAAACAGGGTGGTCGCTGGAGCATGGGCACTGTGCTTCTCTTCAATGGTAGGAGCTCCTTTCTTCTTTATCCAACTAGAATCATGTGCCTATAAACTCTTTGATGCTTAATCCCAGCGAGTCACTCATTATCTTACTACATCTGTTATAATTAGGGCTGTCAAGTTAAGGCGCAAACAAAAATTAACGCCACTAATTATTTTAACGCGATTAACGCATGTGTATTTTTTGTCCTCGGCCGCCCCGTAGTTTCAGAGCGAGTCGAGTTTAAAATACCATCAACAAGCTGATGCTGACAGTCCCGCTCCTGCTGCCCGCTTGGGGCAGACCACACTTCCATGCTCACCGGCAGGCACCGACTGGCCATCGGAAGGACCGGGAGGGTGTGTGTATGTGTGGCGCGAGAGAGACCTTACGTGTATTGTTGTTGTTGTTGTTGTTGTTGTTGTTGTTGTTAGCATCTGGTGCTAGCTAGCTGCGCTAACGGATATAAGGACCTGTTAAAATGAAAACAGAGGAGTGACATTTCGCCGACAACTGCGCCGAGAACTTCACTTTATGCAGGTAGCCAGACAGTGGGACATTGTGGGAAAAGTCAGCACACTCAGCACGGATAGTGTGCGCAACATGATTGCAGCGTCCAGGCAGCTCCCGTTCGAGCATATGCCTTGAGTTGCACATAGCTCATCACACACACACACACACACACACACACACACACACACACACACACACACACACACACACACACACACACACACACACACACACACACACACACACACACACACACACACACACTTTGTATTGTATTATGGAATGAGAGAGGTTCCATATTGAATCGAGGCGAATATTTGTAATGTTCAGAGGTTGTTGTGTTTAATATTCATGAGAATATTTGTCATTGTTCAAATGATAGTAAACATTTGCATAAAACGTATTTGTCCACTCATAAGGAACATTTAGAACAGATACAAAATGTGCGATTAATCGTGATTAACTATGGACAATCATGCGATTAAATATTTTAATCGACTGACAGCTCTAGTTATAATCCTTTAGACAATTTGATCTGCTCCACCTCAGTGCTGCTCTCTGGTGGTTTGGCCATTATCAACTTCTCTCTTTTGAGCAGTGTGTACAGTAATGACTTGTGGTATTTAAAAAAGCGGAACATGTGTTGTGGCTGTAGTTTGATGTGTTACGTGCTGTAGATTCTTCACATTCTCTCGAAGGCTTTCTGAATACTTCTCTTGTTGCCTCTAATTGGCCGTGAATGGCTCGCCTCTAAGCGATCCCAACCCGTGTGTGAACCCAACTAATGCCATCAGACAAGCTTAGCCTCTCCTTCGTTTCTTCTCTGAAAAAAAGGAGTGCGGTTTCATGAAATGTTGATCAAAACAAGAAATAAATCACCATAGTACAATGGCTTCTCAAGGGTCTTGCTTTAAATTACATATGTTATTACTTTATGAGTTATTGATGGATAAATATGAATCATCCTCTCATGGGGTTAACCTTTTTGATTTCCCAGAATCCTGTTTTCTGGCTTCTGATATAATACATTTGCAGCATTTAGGAGAGCATTTTAAATGTATACACTCTGCCTCCATATTCCAGGATCGAGAATCGGATCTGAGGAGGCCCTCTACCTGTACACAAGCGGGCCGGACCTCACCTCTATCATGCCCTGCAAATATGGCAAGCCCAGTGGGACAATCTCTAAGTTTGTCACTCTGGAAGGCCTGAAGTGTGAGCATGTGCGAGAGCTTCTGATGAAGAACAATGACGTGGACACAACATCTTTGGTTGTAAGTCTTTGTTGACAGTCGTCTCATCATTTCACAAATATTAACAACAACAAATATAAAACACAAAACAGACAAATAGATGTTTTTTATTGTTACTGTTTTTACTGTTAAATCCTGTACTTGCACTTTGTGATTCAAGTGCTCTGTGGTGCATGGCAAATCCCCCCTATGTCTCATTTATTGTTTCATTTCACGGTCTAGGAGTATTGTGCTGGTCCAATTAGCTGTCATTAATGATACTGCGCACTAAGAAGTAATTTTTCTCCAATGGAAAAAGCTATTACAGTTAAGCTGCAGCTATTTTAGCGAGACTGAAAATAGTTTTTTCCCATTTAAGGCTAATTACTTTGTTGATTATTACTCTGCTAAGACAAGAGGAAAGAATAACCTCCCCTCCACATTTATATAAGTTCAGTTATTTCCTAACCAATGTCCAAATCAAGTGTAGCTCCAAGCTAGATGGCCTCGTTGACCTGCCTGTAAATGTTAATTGTGTGCATTTTGTTTTTTCTATAGGAGAGTTTGGCAGTAGTGTATGCCCCCAGCAGCCCTATAGTCTACACTATCTATGAGCCTGTGATCAGGATGAAGGGTCAGGCAAAGACAGTCGTCACCCAGCGGCCGTTCAGCTCCAAGGAAGTGCAGAGTGTTTCCCTGGAGCCCAACTCCCTCAGAACTCTGCTCCCCACCGAGACCCACGGCCTGCAGAGCGTCCTGCACAAGATCGGAGGAACAGGAAACTTTGTCTTCCTCTTCGCACAGGTAGGAGGGTCGGAGATGATCCCTGTTGTTGGGATATTTCTGGATTACTGTAGGTTAAGATGGATGTTTTCCAGAGTGGGAAAAGTGACAGTTGTATTCAATAGAGTCAGCTCACTACAAAAGTGCAAAAACGTTTTTGGGAGACAAAAGTCACTTATGCACCAAAAATGCCAAACATTTAAGCTTCTCAAACAAGAAAACGTACTGATTTTAGATGTCTTTACATTACATTAGAAATAAAATCCTTTTAATTATGATATTGGTCGTAAAAAAATCTCATTTATTTTTGTTGTTGGACACACCAAACAATTATTCAAGTTGGTAATGAGCAAATTCATTCATTGACTGTTTAGAAACCCTTATTTTGTATTTCTTTATGCTGATTCTTACTATTATTCATGAAGTGAAATGTAACCCTTAGCCCAAAAACAATTAAATCAATTTCCTCATATTTGAACTCAGTTAATCATCTAATTCTGAGTTAGTTATCTAATTATTATGTCTGTTACTGTGCAGCATCAAGAAAGTAGTGTGTTACTACTTTCCAACAGGGACTGTAGTTTGATTAGATTTGAGGTTTCTGTGTGCTTTTGTGAGACCACAATAACAGTGACAGTGTGACATTATGTTGAAGAACTCCTCTCCAGTTCTGCATTGTTCACATTCAGACATTTTTCTTTTTGTTCCTCTGTCCCTCGTCTCTTTGCTGCGGCGTCCAGACGGTGGAGCTGAGTGACTGTGAGAAGACTCAGGCTCTGGCCCTGCGGGTGCTGCTGTCTTTGTCCAAGTTTAACCAACACCGCATCCATGAAATGGACTGTTACCATGGTTACTCCATGATCCACCAGGTCCTCATCAAGTCCAAATGCATCGTGGGATATCATATGCTGAAAGTGAGTCACGCCGTGAACTATTTGCTGTCAGTGCTCACAACCTCTGCTTATCTGTGCAGTAAAACACCTTCAATGGCACTTGTTTTTTTTGTACCATGAATCTGATGCAGCCCGACGCGCTGGTGCCTTTGAGCCGGTGTTAGTGACCCTGCTGTTACTTGACCCTCTGGCTGTGTCTGTAATTGAGCTGTGTGATGGCTGTGTGCTGAAATGGATTCTGTCTGACGTGATGAAACACTGAGCTCCTGCAGAGTCACACAGCACCTCTGATTGGCTTTGTCACTTTTGTCATACTGCATTGCATAGCACAGGGCTGAACTGATTAGTGATATATATCAACACCCATAATCATTCCTATATCAAACAAAACATGCTGTTACAGGTATTCTTCTCTTTTTTATTTCCGCTGCAATGAACAGCCAACTACTATCTTATGTGGGTCTTCCAGAGATGCTTTAAGATTTATAACCTCTGCAGTGAAGCTGGTCAAAAATGATAGACTCTGATCGATACCGAACAGGCTGCTCAGTGAGTAAAGGGCATTGGTTCTGACGGAGTGATAAGCACTCCCAAAAATGTAATGGAGAACTTATTGACCCTCTCGCTGTCAGGGATTCTGCACTCTCAGGTCTGAAGGGATAGTGATTATCAATATGTTGCAGTTTAATCTGATGAGAGTGACCAGCACTAAATTATATAAACACTGTTTAAATCGTTTTTCTGATGTGGTGGCCATATTCTGTCCTTGTAGACTTTACTGGATGGATGTTTCAGTGCCCCCATCCTCATCCTCGGGGATGATGGGCAGTTCCGGTTGGACACTGAGTCCCTCGCGGTGGTGCAGGATATCGGGCTCCTCTCAGACATCCTGTTGGACTGGAAGATCTGGGCCAAGGCTGAGGTAAACAAACACAGTATCAATCATACTTTGTGGGTGACAGGAGATATGAGTCTCACTCAGGAGGTGAATTAAGAAAACATGTCCTCTTATTTTAATTCATATCAGCGATTTGCTCTCAATGTGTTAGTACCAATTGCTTTCTGGGATTCACCATTGCCTTTTTCATATTTTTGGTTAGTGAGCAAGCTTACCAAGATTTTAAAGACATTCAGTTTTACGGCTCACATATTGTTTGTCCAATGAAAGAGTTTTAATTTCAGAACCATAAACTAATTCACAAATATTGTACTTTTAATATTGAGTTTTTATAATAATTGTATTTTTAAATGACAGGGCTAAACAAATACTAGTGGTCCATTGATCCTTTTTAGGACTATAATAACCCATGGATGACATACTGCTTTGAAATGCTTTTAGATGTTCCTGTAACGCCAGTTTTGTACATGTTTATTAAACACTACCTTCAGTTCAATATTGCTGAGTTTTTTCTTCTTACAGCCTTTAATTGGAAGCATTTCTCCTTTATTCAGCACGTGCCAGAGTATTTGCACACCACACTCCTGCCCTTATAGAGAGTGTTATAAGCTGATTCCCTATATGGACTTAATATTTCAAAAACTATTTGTTGAAGAAATTAGATGTTGTTTTCTCATCAGACTCGTACAGAAAAGTTTGGAAGCAGAAAAATCATTATCGCTGAGTAGCCTCACTGAACATCCACATTCCTAGTTTCTCAAGGTCTATTAACTTATTAACATCCATTCCTGATGAGGTGAAGAAAGCTCAAAGCATCATCATTTAAAGAATGAGCTGGTAATGAATTCATACAGCTCAGGAACAAAACTCTGTGGTCAGGATTTCAGTTTTTACCTTGGTTCTCAGAGACTGTATGTGCAGAGGCAAAAATGTGTCAATGATGGGCTGCTAATAATGCATTAAAATACAAAATAGTAAGTCCTTGCTTTGCAGAGTCGTCGCAAAACCACCCTTTGATGATAATGAATGAGTGTATGTGTCCCCTCCATTGTTATTAACTGTCTGTGTTGTTTTCTATCAGTGTGGAGTGTGGGAAACGCTGCTCGCTGCCTTGGAGATCCTCATCAGGGTGCACCACCCTCATCAGGTCTTCAACATCCGTCAGTTCCTCAAGGCTGAAATCGTGCACCGCTTCCTGCTCACCTGCCAGGTGTTACAGGTAGGTCAAATTCATAAAGCTGCTGGAACAACGCCCCTTGTCTCTTGAGACTGTTTACTGACCACATTGTGTTCTCTTAAGGAGCATCGGGACGAGCATCTGACTGCCATCCCACAGGAAGTCTGTCTGTCCTTCGTCAAAATCATCCAGGAGGTGCTCGGGTCTCCCCCGGACATGGACCTGCTGAAACTCATCTACAGCTTCCTCTTGGCTGTGCACCCGCCCACCAACACATACGTCTGCCACACTCCATCCAGCTTCTACTTCTCTCTACACATAGGTGAGGAGGCAGTGCAGTTAAAGGAAGCACCTTTCGGTCAAAGTGCCATTACTTTAATGCTCATTTGATGCGTGTCATTTGTCAGATGGGAAGCTGTACCAGGAGAAGGTGCAGTCCATTATGTATCTGAGACGCTCCAACAGTGGAGGAAAGTCTGCCAGCAGCTCCGTGGTGTCGCTCTCCCCGATTGTCTTCACTGATGCACACCATGAAGGTACTGCTGTTTCCACTTCATTACACTGACCTTAAAGCACTGCAACACAGTTGAGATGATGGAATACAAACATTCAGTCTGCTGCTGGTAAAGGCATTTTTCCATCAGCAGGGCTTTTGTGAGTGTATGTGCCTCTTACGTGAACACATCAGAGCTTTATCAGCCCCGTTTCATCAGTTTTAATTTAAGGGTCTAATGTATACATTGTTACTTGTTAGAAAAGCATTAGGTCGTTATGTGTTTATGAAACTCCCTCCGGTCTTTTTTTCGTTTGCTTCAAATTAAATGTATCTATTTAAAAATTGCAGATCTTGAAGTGAATTATTTGAGAGACTGTATTTGTCTTATACTGCATATCTTTATAAGTATGTAAATTAATGCATATCAATTTATCCATTCCTGTTTTGTATCACAACCTTGCATTTTGAATTGTTTTCTTTACATTTCTTGCAAAGCACTACGTTACTTTTGAGATAAGGCTGTGCTACTTGCAAATATACATTGTAATAAATCCCTACAATTATCAAGAATGAATGGTCACAATTTTGTTTATTATCAGCCCTCTTTTTTATCTGCAACGTCATGTTTTCTTATCACAGCCACTAGCCTATCAATTTAAATATTTGTACTGTAGTATTGTACAATATGTCTGCATGTAAATGAGGCCCTTGTTATAAAGCCTAAGGATTTATAAGTCCTGAATTATCTTTTTCTTTTTTCCCCAGGCCACCTCCACGGTCCTTCTCCTGAACATGGAGGTGACGACCAGTCGTTGCGCCTTCCTAGTCTGGCGCCGTCTCCGTACTCTTCCCTTCTCCTGACACCTCGACTGGGAGACGGTAGCTTACACGAGTCGGGCGATAGTGACGGGGTCTCCCTCTCCACTCAGCAGGGTCTTGGCAGCACAGAGACGCTGAAGAAGGGCGGAGGCGACGAGCAGCTCCTGAGCAGCTGCGAATCAGCCAAGACGATCTGTGAGTCTAGGGACATAGGTGAGGGAGGGGCCATGTGCACTCCTTCCATCAGCGTGGAGGAGGAGCAGGACGAGGCGGAGGTGGACAGCCTGGCAGAGGGCAGCGTTGAGGTGGAGTCTGAGGACAGGTTCGACTGGGCCAGTGACGAGGCGCCGCGCCGCCCCGACAGCCTGAAGGGCATTCAATCCTTCCAGAGGAGCCACAGCAATCTGGCTAGCCTGGGCCTGGCCTTCCCAGCTCCTAACGGCTCGCTGGCCGTCGCCCGCTGGCCGAACTCAGCTGACAGAGGCTCCATGCCTGAAGACTGGGAGAGCTACACCTACTCCCCCGGGTACGAGAGGGCGCACAGCAAGACCGAGTCCAATGACAGGTATGCTGCCGTAGTTCTCTTTCACAGGGCAAGGTAGACAAGGTATTACTGCATCTCAAGAAAACACTCTCAGGATTTTCTAACTGAATGCTCAATATCATTACAAGTTATCTTATTAATTAAATCCATACCAAACTTTGGCTAATCTATAAATGGTGTACAGAGAGCACTGACAGTCTCATTCAGCGTTTGATTTAATTGCTTGTCCATATACGGATTGTTCTGGTACACAACACCCACGAAAGATAAATATCTCAGCCGCTCTGCTTGATAAAGAGTTGTTTGGGGATTTGCATAATCTAAATACAGCATTTGGTTATGGTGATAGTCCTTACCCAACTTTGAAAATGATTTCTACCGCAGTGACAGTGTCAGTTTATTTTTACCTGCAGTGGCAGCCAGCTGGTGACATAAGCTGATAGGAAAATGAAAAGATGTATTCCTTGTAATCCTTTTTTCTCAAAGGCACCTTTGTCTTTGTATTAGTAGCAGTGTTAACTGACAGGCAATAATGGAATATTTCACCTCAAAAACGATCATTTGTATATCATTACTCACCCTGTGTTACCTTGAATTCCTAATAAAAAAACAATGGCTCCAGTACAAATTCATGGCAGCTTTATATTCTGATTCTTTAATTACTCTTGTAGTATTAACTGCAAATAGAAGCAAATGGATACACACTCTGATGAGTGTAACAGGCTTTTGTGTTTCATCTCACTGTTTACTGAGGACATTCAGCTAGCTGTCCATGTATAGTAATTATTCACTAAAGTTGTGTTCCTCAGGTCCAGCACTGAGGACTGCCTGGTGCTGATCTGCTGTGGCCTCTATGATCTTCTGAGGGGCATCTTGCTGCTGCTGCCTGACCTCATGCTGGAGGAGGTGATGGACAAGCTCATCCAGCCTGAGGCCCTCATTGTCCTGGTCAACCACTCGTCGCCTCTCATCCAGCAGGGTGTCATGAAGGTGGGTGCGGTGATGTGATGTGATCTGATGTGATGTGAAGCAGGTTGATTTGATTTGAGTACAAAGAGTCAAGGAGGAACACACTGTATGAGGCAGTAAGATAGAATATTATCTCCCAATGAGATACCTATACACATGTGTTAACATCTTAGAGGTGCTGGTCTTCCTTTTGACAGAGCTAGGCTGGCTCTTCTGCCTGATTTCAGTCTTTATTTTTGACTTGGCTTTAGCTTCATATTTATGACGCAGACATGAGAGTCTAGGGTTGTACAAATGTGTTTGTGTACAGATAGTTTTTAGAGTGCAGTAAAACATTTCTTGAAAGGCTAAATGCCAACGCAGGAAAAGTTTTGTTTATTTTTCATTTCGGGAATTAGTAAATCTCTTATTATTTTTTTTAAATAAAGTTTGACTTAACTTTTAAATATTTGGATCACACAACACAGAAACAATCCTACGCAACCACCACTGGAATCAAATTCTGCAAATATAAGAATATTACAATAATTAGCCTCTAGCATATTTATTTGCTACTTTGCAGAAATACTGGTTTATAAACAGATGAACATGCATGCAAAAAAAACTCTACTTACCCCTCAGCATGACAGAATTAAAGTGCCTAAACTATCCCATTCATTTGCTGTGTTAATCATTTGATCCCCTGTGTCTCAAAATATTGTAATATTTACCAGCGTGTTATCAAAGTATAAAAATATATTGCCATCTTTTAAACTACCTTTCTATATCTACATATCATTTTGCTGTTCCTAGCTGCTGGATGCATATTTCAGCAGAGCGTCCAAAGAGCAGAAGGAGAAGTTTCTGAAGAACCATGGCTTCTCCCTGCTGGCCAACCAGCTGTACATCCATCAGGGCAGCCAGGGGCTGCTCGAATGCTTCCTGGAGATGCTGTTCGGCCGGCCGGTGGGCCTGGAGGAAGAGTGAGTGAAATACATGTGCAGTGCACCGTAGGCAGCATAGAGTTGTTTTATCTTGGAATATTCTTCATATATGGTCTACACAGTATGAATACATGTCTTTGAAGCAGGCACGTTAAATAACTTTCTCTCTTATTTTCCCAGTCTGGACCTGGAGGAAATGGAAAATATCTCCCCCTTCAGAAAGCGCTGTATCATCCCAGTGTTGGGTCTTATTGAGAACTCCCTGTATGAGAACTCCTTGGTGCACAACATCCTTTGTATGCTGCTGCAGCTCCTCAACGCCTGCCCCAAGCTGGCAGACATTCTGCTAGACCACGGGCTGCTCTACGTGCTCTTCAACACCCTGTCTACCCTCAATGGCATGGAGAATGGGTACGGCTGCCAGAACAGGGGATGGTTCATTCAAACACCTCCATGGGACCATGGGTTTTGTCTTGAATCTTTGAGCCATGAATTGAATAATGAATCCTCTCACTGTTCATTGATCTAGCATATAAAGGCAGGAGACTCACTTCCTCTGCCTCATATTTTGTTCTTGTCCTCTCTCTGCAGTATTCCCCTGAATGACTACAAGCTCCTGGTGTGTGACATCCAGCAGCTGTTGGTTGCCGTGACGATCCACTCCTGCAGCTCTTCAGGGTCTCAGTACTTTCGCATCATTGAAGACCTCATTACCTTGCTGGGTTTCATGCAGACCAGCAAGATGCGCCGCACGCAGGGTGAGGGCTGGAGCTCTAAAATTCAATACATCAGTGTTTTCTATGCTCTGCAGTTATGGATGATCTCAAGCTGTCGTGCTCTGCTGCAGAGAAACTGGGCTTTATTATCTACAACCACAGAGTGGAAAATCATTGGAGGGAAAATATAATTGAAGAATTATCTCACATCTCCATCTTCCCACCAAATTGTTTTCTCTCATTTTCTTTAAATTTGCTCTCTGAAAAGTATCTCTCCCATCTCTTTCCCATTATTGCCTATTACTTTGCAATTTTTGACATGATAAAACCATTCTGCGGTCACATAAACGTTACAAAAGCAGGCTCTGTACATTTTGACAAATAATTATTCTCAACTGTAATACTGCCCTCATTGGCCCAACCTGATGATGCCAGGAGTTTGTGTGGAGGTGCATGTTTGTGACATATGATCATTAAATAAACCAAACTACTATGTTAGGCCCTTTTCTGCACTGTTCGTGGGTAAGTTTCATTTATAAACATTTCACCCAAATATAAACTTATTTTTTAAATCAACAGATTACAACATTACATTTTTAGCAGTGTGTGTAGTCACAGGGGAAAGCTGTGATAAGAAAAAGGATACACGGACATAATAAAAGATGAATATTCCGATAACTTAAAAGCCAAAGTAATTGCAATACAACTAAAAACAATGAAGTGAAACAAATATTATCTTTACAATGGCCAAAGTATTTTTTTCTTTTCTTTTGCGAAACCGGTGCCTTTTTATTCTAGAGATAAACTTGAAACTGAGAAACAACGAGGGGATGACATGCGGCAAGGGGATTCCAACTAAGGTCCTCCACTTGGGGACGAAGCCCCAGTACTTCCAATTGATAGTGCGAAGACCCCTGTTGAATGACATTCTTACTCTTCGATAAAATTCCAACATGGGAAAGTTTATTATCTCATCGTTTGTCTTTCTCACAGAGATGGCTGTGGCTTTGCAGTTCCGCGTCCTTCAGTCAGCGATAGAGTTCATAAAGACGACAGCCAATCAGGAACCTCAGAAGCTTAGCAGCTCTGTAACTACGCCGAGCTCTCCACATCATGCCATCTATCAGAAGCGCAAGAGCATCGCGGGTGAGTATTTCAACAGTTTAAACATGCTGTGTAGTTATTCTATTATTGGAGGGAGAAATGACCCCATGTGTCTCCAGGCGTTTCACTTCTCCACCCTCACCTGTGTGTTTATTGATCCTCTCCTCGTCCGACCTGAAGGTTCCATTGCCTTGAAAGACTCCATTATCCCCCGCATCCCCCGACAGCACTACTGCTCCTATGGCCAGATCCCCCTCTCCCCTCCCTTCAGCTTCCTGTCCATGGACTCCCCCCTCCCCTCCCCCTCTGGAGCTCCATCTTACATGCTCCACTGTGAAGCAGGTAGCTTGGGATTGCAGCGGAGAACATCCTCCTTGTCACGGAGCATGTTTCCCAATTTGTTACTGTGACACCACTGTAAACTCACCCATGCACTCACCTCAGGATTTAATCTGCCCAGTACCCTCGTGCGCTACTGGTGCCTTTTGTAAGTGCACGTTTGATTGGTTAAGCATCTCCAGCACAGATGGCACTTAGATGAGTGAATATTAATAATTTTCTCCGTGTGCAATGAATGAATGAATACACTATTTGCATAACCTTGACAAGAAAAAAAGAATGTGTGCTTTTACTTACAAATGATGTACCGTCAAGTGTGTCCAGTTTTCTCACAACTGTGCACATGATTTTAGGCCGGCGTCGGTTCTCTCTGGCTCAGACTGACTCCCTTCTGATGCGGATGCGCTCCGTAGCGAGCGATGAGCTCAACCAGATGATGCAAAGGAGGATGAGCCAGGAAAACCCCATCCGTGCCAGCGAGACTGAGTTCGTCCAACGGCTGCAGAGGCTTGTGGTTCTTGCCGTCAACAGACTCATTTACCATGGTAATAAGCCTTCTCCCACTTGTTTATTCTCTTCATCATGGTAATCTAAACTTGATCCCTAATCCTCGTACTGCTTGAAATTGTCTCTCTTTTCAGATGTGAGTGAGGACTTGTTTGACCTGCTGAATATTCCCGACTGCGCAGACCAACCGTTTTTAACCCCAGACCCAGGTGATCAACCGCAGGAGGAGGGCGGATTCGCCTCCGTCCCTCATTCTCCCACGCCCTTCCCCCTGCCGCCTGCCAGCAAGAAGAGCTTTCAGAAAGACATTCTCAAACTCATGATGGACGGCATCAAAATCAGCCTGGTATGACGACACTGAATCTCTTCTTTAAAGAGCTAATTGTTATTTTGTGGGACCTTGTTATGATGGTTGTGATCTTACAGGGCAGCACGGGTCGAGGAGGAGCCCCACATCAGCAGTGGCGAAGAATCCTTTGGTCGTGTCGGGATACTTTTCGGGTCCAGATCGGCCGCCTCCTTGTGCACACCCTCAGCCCCACACGTCCCCTGTGTGACAGGAAGGAGTCGCTGGAGTTTGTGCTTGATCCCAGACATCTGGACATCCTCAAGGAGAGCCTCAGCCCAGGTCTGGAGGTGAGTGTGAAGGAAATACATCATAAAAATCTATTTTTCAACCTACACGTCAAGTATCAGACCACCCAAATGATATACTTTCTGGCAATCTTTTTTCGCCTACACAGTGCAGAAACGGTGTTGGTTTCAGGGGAAAGTATGAGTGAGCGTTCAGTATATTAGCTTTGCTTGTCATTTTCACTCCTGCAGACCAGTTTTCCTGGAGCTGTCAGGCATTGGCTCTAAAATAACTGTGATGGATGTTTTCATGCTGTTCAGCAGCTCCCTCTCTTCGCCTTGGGAGTCTTTCACTCGTCCTCCTCTCAGGCTTTACTGACGGTCAACCGGCCCCTAGAAGTCTTGTTTCCTGTCCATCACTGTCTGTGACTTGCTTCAGACACAAACTAAAATTAAATCTGGGTTTCTTTGAATCCCTCTCCCTCTCTTTTTTAACTCAGCATGGACCGAAGTTGTCACTCTACCTATATGAGATGCTGCACGATCACAAGGACAGCCTCACCAAAGAGGATCAGAATGCCGTGGGTGTATTCATGACCTCGCTCAAGCTTTGTGGCCATCGCTGCATCCCACCTAACTCTCCACACAAACAGGACCTGCTCAAAGCCATAAAAGAGGTAAGTCCTACAAAGGCAGACGGTCATTGTTAAAGGAAATAAACAGTCTTAAGTCAATATCAATTCCTGTTCAGCAGTATCAAATATGACTCTTAATATGTCTTGTACTTTTATTATTACAGGAAAAATGTAAGTATGAAGCAGAAGAGAAAACAAGCAAAGTGGCATGGGAAAAGAAAATGGCCAACACTCAGAGGAAGTGAGTAGGGGCTTTTTCCTGATGTGAGGTTGATGTGAGGTTGATGTTCAGCCCAAAAAGATGTTGGTCTGAATCATATCTTTCTTCCTCTCCTCCATCTTTCTTACTCCTCTGCAGTCTTATCCAGAGGCTGGAAGGAAAGTCAAAGGACATTTCAAAGATTGCAGCTGACATCACACAGAATGTGTCTCTGCGACAAGGCATGGAGAGAAAGAAAGTCATCCAGCACATCAGGGGACTCTATAAGACTGACCTCAGCGCCAGCAGACACTGGCAGGAGCTGGTGCAACAACTCACGCATGACCGGTAGGCTCCCACATCGAACACTCGCAGGGACTCACACAGTATTAGTGCAATTAGAAAGCCGTTTCCCTAAGGATGATTGTAATTATAATTAGTTCTTCTTTCTCCTCTTTATATTTTGGTAATTTTATTTAATAAAAGAAAGAAAAATCTCATTCCAATGTGAAACAATTTAGGTATATTTTGATACATTAATTTAAATAATACAAAACACTTAAGACATACATAGAACCAGAATGCTGTAAAAGATGTCAAGCTTAGAGCTAAATGCTGCAACATTAACATTAGAATGCTAAGATATTCACACTTGACATTACTAACGAGATGTTTTTTTTTAGCTTTCCAGCGTTTGCTAATGAAACAAATGTGCTGCTTTTCTGTTGCTATATAAAAAGTGAAGGGGCTTACCAAGAGATTCTGTATTGATATGAGTAGAGAAAGTGATTAAGATGGCTGTTATGGTCTGTTTAAGTGCGGTTTGGTACGACCCGACATCCTACCCAACGTCCTGGCAGCTGGACCCCACCGAGGGGCCGAACCGGGAGCGGCGGCGGCTACAGAGATGCTACCTCACCATCCCTAACAAATACCTGCTCAAAGACAGACGTAAGGCTGAAGGTGAAGAAACCTTTTCCCCACTTAGAGTTTGGGAAGAATTCTCTCTGCTTTAGTTTTCTTAATATAACCTCTATGTCTTGTTTAGACACCGTG
The DNA here is from genome assembly GCF_949606895.1 of Notothenia rossii. NCBI lineage: Eukaryota > Metazoa > Chordata > Actinopteri > Perciformes > Nototheniidae > Notothenia > Notothenia rossii. The sequence continues at coordinate 68,138,271 of NC_136909.1, forward strand.
AAGCCACCATTATCCTTCCTGTTTGAGGACAAGACCCACTCGTCCTTCTCCTCCACCGTCAAAGACAAAGCCACCAGCGAGCCCATCAGGTATTACTTTTTACCTCCCTGTCACATTTCCTGTCTGTAGTCAACATCATATTCCTCTCAGGAGGACAGGGTGATCTGAAGAAGGCATATACATGTCTCACTGAGAGGTGTGTGCTTTATTCAGATGGTGTTTTTCCCTGTATGAGAAATCCTGTCTCTTTGTCCTCAGGTTCACCAGACGGTGCATCAGCGTCGCCCCCTCCAGAGAGACAGCAGGGGAGCTGCTGCTGGGTAAGACACTGACCATCTCTCACAGCGGCTCCGTGCATAATATAGTCAGCCGGTAACAAAGAATAATGTGCTATCTCTGAGCCTCTAGAGAATATTGCCCCTCTCACACAAATGTTTGCTAGTTATTCATCAGAGGAGGCTTCTGTTTGTACACCAAGTCTCATTCCCCCTATGTTTTCTCACAGGAAAGTCTGGGATGTACTTTGTGGAGGATAACGCTGCTGATGCCCATGACAACCAGGTAAAGCCAGAGGACTCCTCAACACTGTTAGGGCTATGTGAGTTTCCCAGGCTACTCACACCGGATGTGTTTAATGTGATGCTACAGAGCCTTCACGGTGAGACGGAGGCACCTTCCTTCTCTTGGACATACGAGGAGATCAAGGAGGTGCACAAGCGCTGGTGGCAGCTAAGAGACAACGCTGTGGAGATATTCCTCACCAATGGCAGGACCCTGCTGTTGGCCTTTGATAACACCAAGGTGAGGCAAAGGAAACAAAAAGCAAACAAAATGTTCAAATCAATGGCATTGCTCATGCTCATGAAGGACATACAGTAGATTTTAAAGTGTGTTTGCGTTAGCTGTCTTATAACTGAGGTTTAGACTACCCAGCAGACCCAAGGGAAAACTCATTCATCTGAATATCAAAATGTAGCGACACATGCTGGTGATGGAAATATTGAGATCAAGGCTCTACTGCTGAGAAAAAGATGTTTGAATAGACAAAGCCATGCAGCATGAAAATATTTTGCAGTAAGAGTTATTCATTGAATTACCTTTTATGTATTCTGCCCCTGGTACCTGTGGAGCTCTGTAGAAGTCTGTGCCAGAATTCAATCATGTTGTTAAGACACAACACTATCATTCTCTGCAGGAAAACACACCTATAGTAGTTATTATTGTTTCACACTGCTTTCAGTGAAATACTGAAATAAGGTTATTTTATGGTTGGATTTTTGAGCAAGGGGTTTATAATAATAATAAGCACGATAATAATAAGAAGAAGGAGAAGAAACAATATTTATATAGCATTTTTCAAAAACAAGTTTACGTTGTGAAATAAAAAATGTAAATAGTTGATGAGAGAAACAGATGAAAGAAAATGACATCTTAAATAAAAAAACTGAATAAAACAAAAACTCTTCAAATCCTTTTTAATTAGAATGTTTGTTTTAGCATTATCCTCCAAGTCCTACTCTTCAACTTTACAGAGATACTAGATTTTGTTGAAGTATGTTTTAATGTACAGTATTGTATGCATTTACAAAGTGTTGACAGTAGAAACGTCAGGAATCCAAGGTGGCACTTTGGCCATGTCTCACATCAGTCCTAACGCTAGAGTTGTAATATAGAATTGATGTTTCTCCTGTGTCCTCGCCTCAGTTCCGTGACGACGTCTACCACAACATCCTGACCTCTGATCTGCCCAACCTGCTGGAGCACGGAAACATATCTGCGCTTACTCAGTTGTGGGGCTCGGGTCAGATCTCAAACTTTGAGTACCTCACACACCTCAACAAGCACGCAGGACGCTCCTTCAACGACCTCATGCAGTACCCCGTGTTCCCCTTCATCCTGCGAGACTACACCAGTGAGACCATCGACCTGCAGGACCCCACCATCTACAGGTTAGTGTGTTTGTAAAGCGTTTGATGTATATAATTGGAAAATGTGATTATATAATGTTATGAAAGTTAGTCTTAGTCATTGCTTCATCATATGCTATATAAGGGCTCCTCTTGTTTATGCCATTTCCCACTTAATCCACTTAAAATTCATACATATTGTGGGATTTATGTGTTTCGGAGACAAAAAAAGGTCCTGCAGCCATGCAATGAAGTCAAGACACATGATACAAGAATCATTTTTAATAGACACATTTTCCTGAGGCAGTTAAACATCCCGGCTCATCACTGCTCTGCTTACATTTCGTTGCAGGAATTTGGTGAAACCCATCGCGGTCCAGTCAAAAGAGAAAGAAGATCGCTACGTGGATAATTACAGGGTGAGGCCTGTTGTACATCAAATGTGTTTCATGAGTGTTCCGGATGTTCTGGTGAGAAAACATGAGTGTTCTTTCGTGCAGTATCTTGAGGAGGAGTACAAAAAGGGCATCCGTGAGGACGACCCCATGCCTCCGGTCCAGCCCTACCACTACGGCTCGCACTACTCCAACAGCGGCACTGTGCTGCACTTCCTGGTTCGAATGCCTCCTTTCACCAAGATGTTCCTCTCATACCAAGGTGAGTCACACTTATAGCAGAAAATCAGAAAGCACTGCAGTCTCCAGCTACCATGTCTTTCATAGTATCTTCAATTTGAACAAGTAGTGTGAATGTTAACTAAATAGCAAGCCAGGGCTCTTTAACAGCAGATAATTGTCGTACATCTCCAAAAAGCTTTTAGCAGCCCTGAGTGCCACCTGTCTGCATTACATCGACAGATCCATCTAAGTCTATGCTAAAGCTTTTAATACTGAAATGTTGGAACGACCTGATCTTAGATCTGACAGAGCATCACATTTATTATCCATGAAAGGTTACTTTATCTTTATAGCTGTCTCTGATCAGCTCCGTGCCCCCTTCCCCTTCCCTTCTCTATTTCTTCCTTCCGTGTTAATTATTTTCCCATTCATGTGCCTCCGTCCTGTGATCCTCCGAGGCATCTTTTTATGTGTCCGTTAATGTATTCAGCGAGCGTGGTGTCTAAGGTCATGAAAGGGGATCTTTTCAATCAGTGAGTGGAATCTGTAATTAGATTGTCTTTGGCCTTAATCAGACCAGAGCTTTGATATCCCGGACCGGACGTTTCACTCCATGAACACCACATGGCGCCTGTCCTCCTTCGAGTCCATGACTGACGTAAAAGAGCTCATCCCAGAGTTTTTCTACCTCCCAGAATTCCTAGTCAACAGAGAAGGTAATCATTTTCTTATCAATGTATACCTTTTTAATCAGTATACCTATCATTTATACCAGACTACATATCTTCTCATGTGTTTAAAGTGACCTTTTGTGCCTTCACAGGTTTTGATTTTGGCGTTCGTCAAAATGGCGAGCGGGTGAACCATGTGAATTTGCCGCCCTGGGCTCGCAACGACCCCCGTCTGTTCATCCTGATCCACCGGCAGGCGCTGGAGTCGGACCAGGTGTCCCAGACGCTGTGCCAGTGGATCGACCTGGTTTTTGGGCTCAAGCAGAAAGGCAAAGCCTCCGTCCACGCCATCAACGTCTTCCACCCAGCAGTGAGTAGCTGCCTATTGCACTTTGATAGAATCTATGGGGAAAGCTGTTGTTGTTTACTTGTGGCTGTGCCATATGGACAAAGATATAATCAAGAGGAAAATGTTCATTTATGTCTCTTGATAATTGTCAATATCAATATTTCTTGTGAGTGAAAGGTGAAGAAGCCATATGATAAATTGTATTTTCAACTATTCTTATTCTTAGGAAAAACGACAAACAGCAGAATATATCACAAATCTGAGGTTGATACAAAACAAGTGGTAATTTATTTAATTTGTGTTCATTTTTTTAAATGATGAAAGAGGTTTGTGCTGTTCCCCGTCTTGGCTGGCACATGTTTTTATTAGCAACCGCTGGGTGGTCAAACATTTGTTGTAATTTCAGGGAAATTATTATGACATTGCTACCACTTTATCTCGTAGCCCTGTGCTGACATAAGCTTTTCTATCATTTTTCCCAGACCTATTTTGGTATGGATGTTTCGTCAGTAGAAGACCCAGTGCAGCGCCGGGCCTTGGAGACGATGATCAAGACCTACGGACAGACACCCAGGCAGCTCTTCAACGCCTGTCATATCAGCAGGGCCAGCCCCAAACTCCTGATGGAGGGGGAGCTGCCGGCGGCCATGGGTCTCCTGGTTCAGCTGGCCTTCAGAGAAACAAGAGAACAAGCCAAGGAAATAGTCTGCCCGGTAATCTACTCTGTGGTGGTGGTGACTCTGAGGAGCAAATTAAATATATCGTCCATGAAATGATCTCCTGCTCACCTGGCTATTTCCTCTCCCTCCCCCACAGAGCCCGCTGCCATGGATCAAGGGCCTGAAGTGGGGAGAGTACGTGGGCTCGCCCTCCGCTCCGGACCCCGTGGTGTGTTTCAGCCAGCCTCACGGGGAGAGGTTCGGGTCCCTGCTGGCCCTGCCGACGCGAGCCATCTGCGGCCTGTCCCGCAAGTTCTGCCTCATGATGATCTACAGCAAGGAACAGGGTGAGGAGGCCCGCCAATCACTCACAAGTCAGACCTAATGTGTCGCACAATGTCCTGCTGACTCCATTAACTTTATGGTCTCTACTCTGTAGGTGTTCGGAGCATGCACAGCACAGACATCCAGTGGTCGGCCATCTTGAGCTGGGGCTACGCTGACAACATTTTGAGGCTGAAGAGCAAGCAGAGCGAGCCGCCTATCAACTTTATTCAGTGTTCACAACTTCACAAGGTAAACAGTAGTTAAAGGTTGCTATCAAATAGTCATTAAAGGCAGGTCCTTTCTCTTTTATTAACCACTTTTCTTACCTTGACATCATTAAAAACCTTATGGGATTTGAGTGCTCGTTCGTGCTTCATTAGTGAAAAATACTACTTCGTTTCCAAGCTTGGGAAATAAAGGAAAAGTGAAAGGAAATCTTTGCCTACCTAACACTCCTATCCACTATCTATATGAATCCAATTAATATGATTCCAGGAAAGTACTTGAAAAATAATTAAATAGAATATACATTATGTGTGCAATACATGTGTGCCTAGAAATCTACCACTCCACATATTACCAATCAAACATGTATATTAGTTACACAGAATAGCTTAAGAAACACCACCCATCTCAGTGAACACCTCCAAATGTTGATTTTACAGTAATTAGCATAAAGTTCGCCTTATACTGTTGAAAATTAAAGACAAAAAAGCACTTTGGCAAGTCTTGGCATGAAGTGCAAGTTTTGAGGCTCCATTCCTACCATCTAGAGATGTTGAACAGCTCTTATCGTGCCAGTTAGGTACTTCTGGGTCATTTCATTCAGTAAGCAACCTTCGTAAGCAAAACAGACTTCAACTGCAACTAAATTCTCAAAACAGCTAAGCAGTCGTCAGTGAGAGGAATCACTGGTGTCCCCCTTCAGAGTTACACATCCACACACTGAGGATGGTCTAATGAGCATCCAGGTTTCTGGTTCCCTCTGACCCACCCTGTTCCTCTCTCTCCTGCAGGTGACCAGCTGTGCCTGGGTGCCCGATGGCTGCCAGCTATTTACAGGCAGCAAGTGTGGAGTCATCACCGCCTACAGCAACCGCTTCACCAACACCACGGTGGGTTACCATGGCAACGTCCCCCTCTAACCTTCCGCCTCCACATCGACACCCAAACCACCCACCCACCTCACATTACCCCCCCACCACCACCCCTCTTTAGTCCGCCTCACCGTGCTCAGCTTCATTAGTCACATCACAGTTGCCCTTGAAACACATTTCCAGCGAGTCCACAAGTGGGATTAGAGGTTCAGTCATCAGAGAGGCTTTCAGAGTTTCATCGGTCCCCGCCAATAGGCATCCATGTGTCCTTTTTCACTGCCTCTGAAGGGGCTTTCTGCAGCCATTGATTTGTGCTGTTCAGAAAATCCTTTCATTAATAGGGTTTTTGAGGAATTCAAGACTCCTCATCCATGCTAACATTCAGATCTGAGTGTCCTCTGCATACCGTCTCTAATGTGTGTCCTTCCACAGCCGTCAGAGATGGAGGTGGAGTCTCAGGTTCACCTGTACGGACACACAGGAGAGGTCACCAGCCTGTTTGTCTGCAAACCCTACAGCATCCTCATCAGTGTCAGCAGAGACGGCACCTGCATCCTCTGGGACCTCAACAGGTCAGAGCGTGTTAAATATGAAAATAATAGAAGAAGCTTTACGATATCTTTTGTATGTTGTTTGTGCTTACATTAAAGTGATTATCTGTGATTCTTCAGGCTCTGCTACGTCCAAAGCCTCACAGGCCACAAGAGCCCAGTGACTGCAGTGTCGGCCAGTGAGACCACGGGGGACATCGCAACAGTGTGTGACTCAGGTGAGGACTGCTCTGCCCTCCTCTCAGCCTCTATCATATCATTGTCATAGACTGACACCATGTTGATATGAGTTCTGACATATGTTCCTGTGTCTCCAGTGGGCGGGGGCAGCGACCTGCGTCTGTGGACGGTGAACGGAGACCTCATTGGTCACGTCCACTGCAGAGAGATCATCTGCTCTGTGGCCTTCTCCAACCAGCCGGAGGGCGTGTCCGTCAACGTCATCGCCGGGGGGCTGGAGAACGGCGTGGTCAGGTGAAAATATTATATTTCATTATACAGCTATTCTTGGTTCATTTTCTTTAAACTTGTATCACCTTACATTTTCATTATATGGTTTTCTCAGCCAAAATAATTCACTCCCCCTTTTTAATGTGTGTTCATTTTTGTCAAATTAATTACATTGGGGAGATCCTGCAAGAATGTAAATAAACAGAATTAAGAGGTGTTGGATAAATTATTCCAAAAATATCATTACATGTGTAGGTTTAACATGATATAGATATTTTAAAATGATAATATCACGGATGTTGTCGATCCCAGTATATCCCGACCTCTAATCCACACTGATGTTTCAGGTTGTGGAGCACCTGGGATTTGAAACCAGTGAGAGAGATCACCTTTTCCAAGTCGAGCAAACCCATCATCAGGTATCTTATCGGCGCTACACCCATGTTATTCTTTGCTACCACTTGCCACCATTGTAAATAGATGTGTAACTCTGTGTGTGATTCTGACGATGATGTCCTCTCCTGCGTGTCTCAGCCTGACGTACTCGTGCGACGGCCACCACCTCTACACCGCCAACAGCGAGGGCACGGTGATGGCGTGGTGTCGGCGGGACCAGCAGCGCATGAAGCTGCCCATGTTCTACTCCTTCCTGAGCAGCTACGCCGCAGGCTGACTGTGGGTCTGACTTTGCTACTGTCCAGATCTCAGCAAGAGGAGCCGCTCCCCCCCTCTTCTTCTTCCTCCTCCTCCTCCTCCTCTGTGCAATGACAGGGAGGATGTGTCAGCATGGCCTCCCTGAACCCACCCTAACTTAACTAAAGCCATCCCCCTGCTGAGCAAACTCTACTGCAGCCGCTCCCAGCATCAACAAATTATTAAGAAAATAGTATTATTATGTATATAAATATATATTTATAAACATACTGAAGTGGAATGTTGGGGATGAATCTTTGGCTGCGACGGACACTTTATATGAAGCATTTCTGAGAGTGTGATTGGTAAATGTTATTTTTGTTTGTTTCTTGCTGTTGTTTTTTGTTGTTGTGCGGAGATCCTTGCCTGCTGTTGATTTTGTTGTTTCCCTGGTAAGCTGCTATCGTCTGGCCTAAGCCGGACCCAAAGTGTGAAGACCCTCGGTGGCGCTCGACTCTCCCGCAGCGCATCGTCTAACAGATTGTTGCCGGAGCTCGGCGAGCATGTCCTGCTGACGCTGCAGCAGAGGGGGGGGAGGCCCCTCCCTGTTCTTTCACCGGGAGACGTCCTGCTCTGCTGGGCTTGTCTGCTCCACTCAAATCCGAACACTGATGTCACAGCCCTGCATCACTTTGTATCTGAGCTCAGGGGAGAGACGGGGCGGGGGGGTGAATTGTTCCTTGTGTTGCCTGTTGTTCTGTCCTTCTTTTGCATGCTAGAATGATGCTGACCTGTAATGTATGCAGTTGTGACATTTACTGTCATGATACTCCTGAATGAAGGCCTGCCTTGGTTGTCCTCTTGCATTGAGAAATGTTGATATTCATTTATTTATTAGAAGCACCACAGAGGCTCATCCATCCTTCTTTCCTTCTCTTGTGTTTTGCAAGCTCAAAAAGTGGCTTTAAATGCACTAAAACCTTTTTTTAACTTAATATAGTTTGCTAAAACTCTGAAGAAGCCAATTACCAAACAGCATTAGACGAGTGAAGCTGCAGAAGGAGCAGAAGTCTCCTGAATGCACCCCTCGCTGATCTGAGGCATGCCTAGTAACTGCAGCGGTTTAAAACGGTCTAGTGTGGGATGTCTTGGTTAAAAGCATCATGCCCAGCAGACTGAGGTTAGAGCAGTGAGCATTTCCGGCACTGATGAGGTTTACAGCTTATTTTAAAATACACTACACTGAACCAATCGACCAAACATGTATTTCCTTAAGCTCCATGCAGCTACTCTTTACATTCCCATTTTACCTATGGCACTTTCCGTTTGTCTGTTAGTATGAGTGAAATGGTAGTCAAAGCACTTTTTTATCAGCTACCATTTTATTCAAGGAAAGCCAATAATCTGTGTACTTACCATGAACTGAGCTTTGATTTAATTCCACTAATCCAGAAAGCAATATCAAACATGCAATAGGTAATTTCTGTCAGAAGGAGTTTGTTTAACACAGCTGTGAAAAAAAAGTTGTTTTGCCTTTGTGCCGACCGCAGTGAGCCTTGTGAGTTGGAAAATGATGTCTTAACTCTCACACTTGGTGTTTGACTTGTTTACGAGTAAGGGAATATTTCTTCTTATATCATGATATCATTCCTTTTGTGTTTTCCTTATTTTTGGTTTTCCTTCTCAGCCCACCTGGACCCCTTTTGTTGTGTGCCAGCTTCAAGCCTGTGCAAAATATGAAGTTACTGTGTTTGTTTACTGTGTTTCATGTTTGCAAATGTATAAAAGTCTATGAGAACCACAACCTTTTATTTTCTCTCAAAAATCCACATGTATCATTGCATGAATGTGCCCACCTCCCCCTTTGTGATGGCAAAAGACGAGAGAAAGACATGAAATTGGCCGATGTTTTTGTGCTTTCTGACACGGAAGGAAATATATATTTTTTTGTTGATAAATGTAGCTAGCTATGCATAATTTAAGATCGTTGTCTTGAGTTACTGAAATTATGTCCTTTCTTTGACCTGGGCTGGTTTTGCAGTTTGGCATCATGAACTGAAAATCTGAAAGAATATGTTTTTCTGTTTGTTTTTTGTTTGTACATATATGCGTGTGTGTACGTATGGACAAACCAAGTTATGAGAATATTATAAATATATAAATATTTAAAGAAGCATTTCTTTTGTCCATGTCTTACTTTGTGTGGTGCGTTCAGGGGCATATATAGAGAACGGAAACATTGATGATGCTTAACAAATGATCGTAATAATCTCAAGAAAAATAAATATGTCATTCAAATATTCTCAAGCATCATTTTTTTTATATGGATGCAAATTCCCCCCCAACATGTTTTCATGGATACATCCCAGCAGTTACTTTGGAGGGGGGGACCCAGTGATGTCAAAGCTGATGAAAAAATTAAATGGGGAAGCCTGCAGATCTCAGGTGCCTTTTGCAGCAATAAAGCAAATTAGGAAATCAGCAGTTCCTAATTCGACTAATAGGCTGTGTCGGTGCGTTTACGGCCAGTCTGTACTTAGCATCCTGCATTGTTGCTGCTTTAGCTCCTGGTCCACTGATCGAGTGCTCCCTGCCCCACAGCCTGCATCTGATCGTCATACAGAGGTTTCCCCCCCTGCTGCATGCGTAACATCTCTCCAAGTCCAGCCGTGGTGCTCACCAAGACCGCTTGGATCTCATCTTCCTACACGGAATACGCACGACACGCGCTGAGCGATCCGCTGAGGCGAAATTAAAACGCCAGGATCCACCTCATCGGGTTCTGTCCAGACCGAAACCAGGCTGGGATTTCCTCTTATCATTTCATATTTGACAGATCGTCTTTGTGTGTGTGCGTGTGTGCGTGTGTGTGTGTGTTGGGTGGAGTCAACCCGGAATTCTCCAAATTGGAAAACCATTGGCACATTTCAGGTAGGTTACATTTTCAGGCGGCTACATTAATCTGTTCATAGCCGAGCAATGCAGCGAACCATTCAGATATTTATTTATGTAATTCCTTCTTGTAAAATCATTGGTGTTGTCATGATGTGTGGTTTGCTGTTTTCTGCTCTAACCAGGGCCGCAGCTCGCACGGCGTGTGTTTTCAATTTAATCCCCTTTTAGAAATAAGACTCGACCATATTTGCCATATCTGCATCAACAATTAGCATCGTTACATTCGGATAAACAGTGTTTCTCCCGTTAGTGCCCCAAATGAAGCCGTGTGGACGAATCGAAGGGAAACCTAAATGGAAAGGCCTGATACTGTAGCTTCCTACGAGGGTGTGATTGAAAGCTATAAAATGTATTTAGATCCATGAAGGGTGGGATTGGAAATGAATTCACCGTCTGCATGCCCCCCTTTACAAAATATCTGCTTCATCTTATCTGTTTTTTAATACAGTTGAATTTGACTTGATGCGATGAAATAAGCAAATTGAAGCAAACAAATCTAACTGAGTGTGAATTCAACAGCACACCACTTCACTGAAATGCTACATATTTCAGTGCACAGTATTATAAAACAGCTGTGGTCAGGTGTCATCTCTCTCTATGCTGTGGCTGCCAAACTGGGACATTTCAGGAGTGAGGGGGTCAAGGGGCCTAAAATGAGAGCAAGATGTAGTCACATTGAAATATGCACAGAAAGGCTGATTGCAAATGGAGCAGATAAATACACTGCAGCTGTAATGATGAGCCTACATGTTGGGAAAGTGGACAGATCTGCTCCTGTTTGTAATTGCCGGGGTAGACATAGGAAGGTTGCAGGTTTGATTCCTTTAGAAGGGTTCACAAGCTGACATTTGAAAGGAAATGGAGCAGCAAATGTGTGCAGACATACCTTTTGAGCAATGCAGTTGAGACAAACACAAAACATATTCATGCATGATTGACTGACTGACTGTAAAATGACAAACCGCTGTCCAGCTGCTTCCTTTTTGAGTTCTTACCTCAGATAAAATGGAGCTCTGCTGCTTTAAAACAGATTCCCCCAGACAAAATGGGTCCTTTTAAATAAAAAGGTTGTGGCAGAGAGTGGCTGCTCAAGGGGGGTGGGACATCGCCAGGGGGGATGCTGCTTTGTGTATTTAATGTGCTGTTCATTGACTCCATGTGTCCCCCTTTGTGCCTGTGTTTTGGCATCACAGTAGCACCATGAAAGACGGAATCGCCAACAACAGCACGGCCAGCATCTCCCAAGCCAGGAAATCTGTGGAGCAGCTGAAGATGGAGGCCTGCATGGATAGGATAAAGGTACAGGTTTTTTTTTTTTACCTGTGTTTGTGAGCAAATATTTAAATTTCTTCATTTCATAAAATCATTCTGCTCTTATATGTCTGTATGTTGATATGATTAATGTTGTACAAATCTGTGTGTTTCTAAGTACAATATCCTCTTCTTGGTTCTGAACAGTCTTAAGCTACCAGCAAACTATTCTTTTTGTATCCATTTATTTTTCTTAACTAAGCACAAACATGTTTATATTTACCTGTCACAGCAATTTAATGAAATCATTTTTTAACCTAATATCCAGGCTTAAACATTGATCTTTGCCCTATAATGTAATGAGCCTCACTGGTGCACTGCCTAATTATAATTAACACAGTTTGTTCACTGCAACTAATTGTATGAATCTGCTGCTCAAATTTGTCCAGTATTCACTGTTTTGTCCTGTCAAGTTATAACGTTTTCGTACAAACTACTGTGTTACAGTAAGTATACCTTCATCAGGGAAATGTTAAGGGGTCCAAGGTGGTTTGTTGCTCAAGCCATTACCGTCACCTCCCCTGTGACAAACTGCACATGCTGCTATCTTGACATTTTAAATCTCTAAATATAAAATTAAAAGAAAACAGTTTGACATTTTGGGAAATAAGCTTAATCACATTCTTACAGGGTGTCATATGCAAATATGTATGCCAGCCTTGGTAACAGTAAACATTATGCTGCAGCAAGCAGCAGGTTAGCTTAGCATTACAACTGGAAACTGAGGGAAAGCCTGGCTAAGTGAATAAGTAACAAAATCTGCCTAACATCACCTCTAAAGCTCAGTAACCACCAAGTTATATCTTATTATATAAAATATGCTTGGAAGTGACTGATTCTGGGGGAAAATAGTCTTGTTTTTGAACACCAGTTTTTCTAAAAAGGAATAATCAAACAGATTTTAAAGCGTTCAATATAATGTAATATAATATTGGACTCCTACAAACATGTCAGACGGTTTTTCCAAATCGATGCAGCAGAAATTATATTTGTAAAAATCTTGAACCTACAATAACCACATAAAGACTAAAGGCTATCTCTTTGCCTTTAAGATGCATTATATTTTGGAATGGCCAGTAGGGGGCGACTAACTCAACTGAGTGCAAAAAATAAGTCCTATTTTATAGGAGACTATGAGAAAAAGACCCAATTTCTCACTAGATTTATTACCTCAGTTAATATTTTCTTCATGAGTTTATGGTCTCAATCGCTAGTCTTATGTTTTTTCGTCCCAATAGCATGATTTTTAATTGTTTATTATGGTTCGATTTAGAGTAAAATAGATGACAGTAGGGTATGCATCAGGGTGTGGGTACCCTGTGATTGACAGGTCGCGGTGTTGCCTTGTCTAGTTTTATCCATGTTTTGGTCTGCCAAAAATGTCTTGTTTAGCATTTAGTTGTACTTCACCATCACCTGTTGGTTCCAAAAACCAAGATAATTAGGACCTAGTTAAGATGCCACATCCTTATTTGCAATACTTGGGGAAAAATCTTTCAAGACTTGCTGCCCAAACTCAACCTTTCGAAGTCAATGCCTAACATTAACCATCTTGGTTTACGACTAGACACAAACAACTAGTAGCTTTAAAGTAGTAGTCCACAAATGAATGTGACGTCTTCTTTTTAAATAAAGTCTACAGTTTTGACAGAGATTCAGGTCTGTTATGCCAGAAGCAGCTAATGAGACTCTAGCAGAGATTAAGAGTTAACTCCCTTCTTTGGACTTCACAACCCAGAGTTTCCATCTTTTCAAAAGCAGTCTTCCGTCTCACTTAAGGCTGCCTCAAGTGTCCTCAGGAGATGCAATTTATCAGACTTTCTGAAGCTCCCTCTTAAGACAGAAAAGGTTTCATACAACATTTTGTAACATTAGAACAAACGTTCCTTATATAGCATAACTAGAGTTCCTGTAATTGTTTTCTGGCTACGAGGCGGCAACAAAATTATGTTTCTCAGCTTAGTATAGAGCAACTTCTTCTGACAGACGTCACATGAAGCTTTAGTTTACCTTGAAAGCCACAGTGTCGCCTCCTCTGTCAGAATGTATCCACTGTGCACAGCTGGGAGAGCCAAGTAGTTCTAATATGGTGAACCCAGAGGCATGCTGGGCTTCGGTGAACGTTGACCACTTTTGACATTTGTTTTCTACCAAAGTGGGTCAACTTTTCTCAGACTGATCATAGAGATTTCACTGTGTTAGCAGTTTCTCATGCAGGGCTTCTTCGTCTATTACATGTCTAGTGTTCGATTTCGACTAAGTGTGCAGCAAGCTTTTAGGCTTAATGGCTGATGTTTAAAATCCCCAGCCGCAGCAAAGAAAATGTAGATATTTAAATGTGTTTATTTATGATAATCATATTCCTGATCATATCCATAACCAAGTTTAGGCCTCATAAAGAGTATATGCCCTTATCAAACCATGGCTGGATAAATATTGACTCTTGAGCGCGTTATGCTTTTTATGGTTGAGTTTAGTCACTATGCTTTAAAATGGCACAATGTCTTAAGTTTCAATAGAGAATAGAGAGTTCTATTAGAATCACTACATCAAACCATTCCCAGATTTGTTGTTTTTACAGCATGATGTTTTTAGCCCCAATAAGAGGCTATTTTACACTGTTCATGAACAACTTCTCAGTCAGTAAAAGGCGCTGTCATCATCTCATTCGGTATGCTCCTCTTGTGCTCAGGGAACGATTGCCCCACAGCCTCGACGCTGTTCGCTCAGCATTATAGCCGAAGCCTGGAAGTCTGCCATACACCATCATCCCTACACAGCACAACAAAGGCCGCTTACAAGAACCCTGGCTTCTTAAAAACAGTGATTATCACTTACGTATAATCAGGGTTTGGAGGATGTATTACGAAGACCTCTAATTGAACCTACAATGTGTCCTGTTGGCACAATACCTCATTCAAAATATTTTCAGATAATGTCATATTTCTTTAAGGAAAAATAGTTAGACTTAATGTAGTCTCAACGTCTAAAACTATGTCAATTGAGAAGTGGTTTTTTTTCATTGACTGTTAAAGCAACATTACTATCATGTTTTCATCACTTTACACAATATTGACTTTTTATTGAATGCAGATATTGGCAAGAGAAAAATTAATAACCTTAAACACAATATTGTCCTATTTGAACAGAATTAATACTGTATTGTTGTCTTTTTGTCTGTGTTTGTGTTTGTGTTTTTCTTCTCAAGCTGAATTGATATACAAAAACCACAACCCTAAGTGTTAAGACTTAAAGAAAAACCTGGAGTGGGAAAGGTGGTGAAAAATAATACAAAAGTGTCCACAAAGTTGGGCAAAATGGTAGCAAAGGCATTATAGCTGGCAATAACATATATTGGATTTCCTTTATATGTTATTGTCATTTACTTGATAATAGTTGATTTTTAAAAGTTTGACTTAAATTGAGTTAAATAATATGCAAAGAACATAACATATTAACATTTGTACACCTATTTCATCCAAATTCCTAGTCTTAACACTAAATACTGTCAGTTTTTATACATTAACACCTTATGTTCATGCCTGCCGCAAGTTCTCATGAAGATTCACATGAACACTTCAAAAATAATGATATATTTTCCATTTCCAGATCGTTTGGAGGGAAAATAATAACTGTATTACAATTTGTGGTAATAGCCATAAGAATTTACACAAAAAAATAGAGGGTCTGAAAAATATTTAAGGTTTCTGAATAATTGGCTTCTGCCTCTCAGTCAGGGCATCTTTGAGATGATGTGAAAGACTTAAAGAAAGTTTAGCCCAAACTTTTTTCAGGAAGACAAACCTCCTTGTTTCAATGCGTGACAAACAGATCTATTTGAGTTTTGTTCAATGAATTTTACAAGTATTTAATGACGCAAAAACTAAGGCTCTCTTAAAAAGGACATCATTCTTATATACGTTTTATATAACATTAGGGAAGTGCGAATTTCAGCCAATTATGAGAACAAGTTTAAAAAAATGCACAACTGGCTGTTCCATTTGTACTCCTTGCATCACATTTCCTAACAGATTATTAGCTATAATCATGACATCACACATGAGGAAAGCATTAAGGTGGAAAAAACACATGTATTTATTCAAAAGTGAAATAATAAATATAGTGTTAAAAAAAGGGTGTTTTTTTTATCAGCAGCACGATTTCAAATTGGCATTGTTTTCTCAGCATGATTGAAAGGTGGGCAGCTGTTCGTGCTTTGATAACCACTTGAAAGTGAAGGCAGAAAAAAGTACAGAAGAAGAAACAGACAGTGGGCCACGTCTGGCGATCTCTTACATTTAATTAAGGGATCTGATGAGAGACAGTGTGTGTATCAGTGACAAGAGGAGTCTCTGAGCTGCTGATTGAGGGATCACCACGTTCTCATTAATTGCTCAATCAGCCAAAGGAATGTGATCTGTGCTAATTAGAAGGACTCTCCTTCCATCATGGGGATGCAGTGTAATTACAGTCAGTCTGGGCCTAATGACACACGCAGAACAATACCACTCTTTGTCATGTGGGGCTCCCGTTCTCTGCAGAAACCCTGTCTGCAGTTACATGAAGTATAATAATTATTGCATTTGCTAACTATTCCACTTTTTGCAGACTCAGATAAGTACCATGATCAGGTCAGCTAGAAACAGACATTCAAAATAACCATGCAGCTAAAATAAAAAGCATTTCATTTCAAATGTGTGTTCTGAATGAGTAGATTTTTCATATTTGACTAATATAACAGATATCTAATTATGAACTAAATACAATTAACCAGTAATATCAGACTAGGTATTTGAGCGTAATCTCTTCCTCAGTTTTAGGGAGCATTTTAGCTAACATGCTAAACTAAGATGGTGTAAAAGGCTAGCATTAAACCTGATAATTATCATAATGTTTGCATTCTTTATTGTGAGCATGCAATCCAACATGTTAAGCAAGGCAAGCCAAGTTTATTTATATAGCACCTTTTTAAACACAAGGCAATTCAAAGTGCTTTAAGAAACGGAAAAAGATTAAGAGCAAATGTTAGCTTGCTGACATTAGCATCTAGCTAAAGGCAACTGTTGTGCATGGCCTCACAGCTGCTAGCATGGCTGGATTCTTGTTTTCAACTTGCTAGCACAGCATGGGCTACCTCAGTAGTTCACCAAACTATTTTGCTTTATGTGACCCTTTTTAAAATGAAGCCATGACCTATTCAGAATAAATAATTCAAAGGATTTCTGGATGCCCTCTAGAGCTGATAGTATAAAATTCCCCAAACCCAATGTTAGGAATAACTGAGGTTAAGATAAAGATTACGTAAACTTAAAACACTGTTTTTGAATCCTAAAACAGTCCTTGAATTCTGGTATTTGTCCTTGAATAGCTGTATATTTTGACATGGAAAGGTGTTTGGGAGCGTCCGACTGGCTGTATAGATGTCTGATTGTATGGAAGTCACTTTTCAATTGAGTTTATGTTCTAAAGCTCTAGTTTCAATTTTCTTCAATTACATACAGCATGATGTTCATTGGTAAATGATGGTCCTACATTGTGATTGACAGTTCGCTATGACCAAGATGGTGACATCACAATGATTACGTTCACTAATCTAATATAGTCTGTGAAAAACACATCTATGAGCCGCATCATTGAACTTGACCAAATGTTTAGTAATCCACTACTGAAAAAGAAAAACAGACACATGCATAATGAGTCCCTCTTCAAGTAGCATTTGTGAAAGACTCCAGTGCTCATTCGTTTAAGAACTTTTCAGTTGCCTTTTTTTACAGTGAATGTTGGTGAAGTACTGATTTGAGAGCTGTTTTTAGAGATTTATGCTACAGTAGGAAAGATGGGCTTACAGCTGAGTGGCAGAGGGTGAAATCAGAAATGATTGAGTGACTGACACACAATATTGGTTATGGTCTTTTCATGAGAAGAGTTAACAATATGTAAAACATAGGTTAGGACGCCAGCCTTATTGTTCATTTTAAATAACAGAAATAAGCAATCTATTAGACATATTATTTTGTGCTGCAGACTGAATAAATTGTACAGTTATAATCCCTTTTGAAGCATAATAGATCTTGGGCGTATTCTCTTGTGAGAGCATCATTGGATGAGGTGAAATGGCACAGGAGACCAGATGGCTTTATTCTCCATGAAGATCCTTGACCCCTCTCCGTCCCTCTGTTGCAGATCCTCCTCTGCTCTCCATTTGAGGCCTTTTCCCTTCCCTAACCCCCCAATAAAACAACCCTACATTCTCATGCAGTGTTGCCGTTTGACTTTGTAAAAAACACCAAGCAACTTTTTGCCCTGAGGCAGAAAGTGTGTGGTTAGTCCCACCCTCTTTTCCCCTCAGTTTGTCAAGGTCCCGCCTTAACACCTGTCAGTCATCTTGATGAGCTGTCTCTTCATATTGCCTCGGGCTGATGTAACAGGCATCAGTGCGGCCACGGGCGCTGACGAAGCAGAAACAGAGACGATAAGCAATTTTACAGAAAAAAGGGCCATGCAACATTCCTCGAGGTTTCGGACATCTCTCCTCTGCTGAGAGTTTAGCTCCAAACACATTTTCTCTGAGAATAAACACACAGCGGGTTGCAGAGCAGAGTGAGCTTAACTGTAGCCAAACTTTTCTACAGTAATCCATGCTTTATTTACCTATACTATAATAGTGGTAGTGGTGTGAATAAAGTGATAGCCATGTTGGCCCCTTTGGTCCAGACCGAAATAGCTCATCACTATTTGATGATTTTATTACATTCAAGGTCCCATAGGATTAATCCTGGTTGCATCTCTTGATATATTATTCAAGTGCCATCATCATGCCAAACTCATTTATAACTAATACTAGCAAAACTAATGACATTCCCATCAGCCTTACTGTAGATATACTGTTCTTTGTGTTTGTCTAATATTGACTTAGCTAGGTCCATGAAAGAAAAAACTGAAATCTCATCATCTCCTTTTTGTCATATTTCTTTTCCGGGCCTTGTTCTGCCTTTATTAGTTAGAAACAGGGGAGAGGTGAGATTAAAAACATGGAAAGCCAGAGAGATACACTAAAGGTTAGATTTGAAGTTTTGAATTTACTTGACTGATGATGAATTATATATCAGGAAACCGGAAACAACCTCAGACACCTCCCTGATGAAGGCAGAAAAGCTGAAAAAGTTCTAAATAAAGCATGGTGTGCTGGAGAGGAGTGTGTCCAAATGTAATTGGAATAGTTCCAAAACATCCCAAAGGTCATTTAAAGGTGAGGTAGGATACTTTGGAGAAACCGACTCGAGTACGCTAGAATTTGAAAATACACAACCTGAAAAAATCTGCCACTTCCTTATAGAGCCCCTCCTCCAACACACACAAACGCGCACATGACCAATCAGGGCATGAGATAAATGTGTGCACAGATGAAAGGCTGACAGGCAGGTAGGCGATCCGGTTATTTTAGCCGGGCCGGCTAAAATGATTGATCGTGCTTTTTACTACGGCTTCCACAGATGACATTTTTTATGGATTTTTTGTCAAAGCACTTCAGATATTCATTGCTCTCGGGATGTTAAGAGCATTCAATGGAATATAACAAAAAGTGTATCTCGAGCCGGTTTCTCAAACTTACCTACCCCACATTTAGGATTCAGGTAGAGAGATGGAGTCATTTGAAGGAACCTTCTTTGTGATCCTATGGTTGACATACATCTTTTGTTTAAATGTTAGAGAAAGTGAAACCTCTGTTCACCCCTCTGTGTCCTTTTCTTTGTCTCAACATTTCAGGTCTCCAAAGCGGCTGCAGACCTGATGGCGTACTGCGACGCCCACATACGCGAGGACCCCCTCATCATACCCGTCCCCGCCTCCGAGAACCCTTTCCGGGAGAAGAAGTTCTTCTGCAACATCCTCTGATGAGCTGCCGGGGGAGCTGCGCGGGTGCAGGCACGGCGCTGCCTGTCTTCTCTGTCTTCACCACACCTGAAGCTACTGGCCATAGGCGTTGAGTTGAGTTTTGCCAGGTGGACACTCTGTTGTTGGTCAGCTCTGTCCTGGTGGCTGAAGGTTTTGGGGGAGTCAGCTACCGAACTGGCAACCCAGTGAGCGTATCATGTCTTGTTAAATAGGTTTGTTATTGCTTTGTTATTAGAGAACAGCCTTGCTTATTGAGATGAGAGATGTTATTTTATTTTTTATTTTATTGTGCTAGATTTTAAGATGCCTCAGGAAACATAAATTTGCCCAGTGTCTACGACTTTTTCTTAAATGTCCCTTCCCTTTATCT
Source organism: Notothenia rossii (assembly GCF_949606895.1). Taxonomy (NCBI): domain Eukaryota; kingdom Metazoa; phylum Chordata; class Actinopteri; order Perciformes; family Nototheniidae; genus Notothenia; species Notothenia rossii. Next base: position 68,158,064 of record NC_136909.1, read on the forward strand.
GAATGAAAAAAATATCTTTGTATTATCTTTGACATAACTTAAGACATTACTTTCAGTGCACAGGTTGTCTATTTGAAGCAATGCTTACTGAAAGTATGACTAAAATGTGACACTCCACTCACTAGGGGTTTCTCTTTTAATTTGCTTCCAGTCACAAACAATGAACCCGCTCTTATTAGCGCTGCAGTACAGTCAGATTCAGATTAAAGCCCAGAAACAGAAACCTTATATTGCATAGTAAATTATTTCAGTTTGTGCTAATAACACTGGTAGTAAAAAATAAGATGGCTGCACATCAGTTCTGCTGCTAATAAATAAATAAATAGACTCCCTATTTATTAAAAGTTGCAGAGCTATTATTAGGACAGCGAGTTCTTCAGGGTTATCACTGTGCGAACAACCCTTAAGGTCAGACATTATTTATGAATCTGCCCCCTCCTTCCCAGGCCCGCTCTAATGCATTCTACTTTTGCTGCTCGGTTTGATTTACTCATCATATACGTCATTCACTTCAAATCAGAGACACTATGTGTTAAACCTTCAGCCCCCCAATTGGGATATTTTTTACAAGTCGCAGGACATCTTTTCCTTTTATATCTTCATTTGTTTTCTGGGCATGTTTCCTGGGCCTGATTCTTTTTGCCTGTCCTAGAGTGAATGGCAAGGCCTTTGACATTAATGCCAAAACCAGAGGCCTGCATGTTTCTCTGCTCCTTTTTGACAGCCTCCTCTGTTTCCGAGGAACTGTCCGTCTTTTAGAGTGTACAGTACGTTACAGTGCCAATTTCTGTGCGAGCAGTGTGATCTTCACACTACGTGCTCCCGCAGCCTTCTTTCCGTTTGGTTTGTTTTTGGAAGAAAAAGCACACTGTTGAAACCTTTCCTTTACATGGTAGTCGAATAGCATTTGCTAATTTTTACGATTAATTGTTATGATCGTTATTAATATTGTTATTATTATCGGTAGTATTATTGAATATTTGTTGCACAGCACTGACAGCTACATGACGTGTAGTGCTAGTAAGCTTGTATGATACTTAGGAGAAGAAAAAAAAACATTTATAAGTCATGCAATTATTGATACTATCCGAGTATTTTTTAAAAATAATGGTAAGGGTCGGTTTACATATTATGATCCCTTCGGTGGTTCAGGCTTTTTGCATCATTGTTTCTGTAAAGTTAAAAGAAATGTCCTCTTGGTACTTGAACAGCCATTGCATTAGGATCCAAAGTGACTGTCACAAACTATTGGACTTGAAATTGTTTTCAGGATAAATATTGTTTTTATTTCCTAAATTTAAAAACCTGAGAGTGACATCAGGGTGCTCCCACTGACCTCTTCTCAAGGATGGTGGCAAATCTGAAATATAATGTCTAGAGATGAATATTGCATGGATTTATTTCTATCTATAACGGAGAGAACTATTATGATATGAAATATTGCCTCTTCGTTGACATTCTGGGCGCTACTCTGCACATAATAATGTCATTTGAGTCCGGATATGTCGACGATGTGCAGCTGTACTCCTGAATGGTTTTATCGTTCTGGTAAAAAAAAAAAATAGCATTTAAATAACAGGCTTTGTAAATCCTTTGATGGATCAAATGAATTAAAGGAAAACGGCAACCCCAATGTGCTGTGTCTGCAATATTTCTGCCTCTTGTCTTTCACTGAAGTTTGATCCAACTGATGTCATAAAAGGCCATTGCAAGTCACTGTGGGTCTCTCAGATAAGCATGATATTCTGGTGTGTAGTGGAGACCCCCTGTGGCTGAGCTCAACCATAGGCCACCTGGGTGCACTGTCATATTTTTTAAAGCATTGTGATTCAATGCAGCCTCAGCCAGTTTGCCCTTTACACTGCTGATAAAAAAGAAAGCATCTTCAGACACCGCAGGTTGATGAAAAATGTCCCTTGCAATGATTCAGGGTATCAGCTGCTGACAGCAACATTTTGTGTTGTAGCGATTTGATGTGTTCATCCATGCATACAGCCTCCCCCTGGGAACAGACTGAAACCCATCAAGATGGGTTATTTTTGTCACTATCTTACTGTGCTTTAAGGTTAATGAGTCATCGACATATGGTCAAATGTACGTGGTGTGTTCTATAATAATAAGTTATACAAACTTGCAAGGCGTAGTCCTTACTTAAGCGACCAAGGTTTATATGACACGTTGCCCTTTGCCGAGTGTCGTCCACTTTTTCTCCCCCTTTCCCGTCTGTCTCTCTTCTATAATTAAAATGCCAAAAAAAGAACAACTAAACTGGAAACAACTGAACAGATTGTACAAAACAGTGTGGACAAGTGTAATGAATGAAATTCATAACGCAAGTCAGGTATCCCTTATTGATTTCTCTAAACAAATCCCAAAGGACCAGGATGTAATTAAGTAGAAGTAGATATTCTTAAACCATGGCACAGCTGTGGTGTGGATTATTATTCACATTTATTTCAAGCCCCCCTGAAAAACCTATTTTCTCAAATTACTTCTTACTGTGATTGATAAGGCCCTTCACGGACACAGAAATTCTCCTAAACTTAGAACAGTTTAGCTTTTTTTTTATGTGAGAGATTTCTGTATTTATGTCTTTACTTTGGTCTGTTTTTCTTTGTTTGGGATGGGTTGGACTTTTCTTAAAAATCCTAATGTCCCAATGTTCCCAATATTTGGGACAACATTGATCAGCTGTCAAACTATCTGATCCGACTTCACCCGTACAGTCCCAATGAAGCACATTAGCTGAATAAATAATTATTTATTACTTTTTTAATTCCCTACCTTTAAAGGTAATTGTTGGTTGTTTAAGTATTTTTCAGGTTATACAAAATAAATGAAATACTTAGGATTAAAAAATTTTTTTGTAGTTGCAGTAAGTTAATTTGACTAGTGTGTGTATATACATATATATATATATATATATATATATATATATATAGCCCAAAATCAAATCCCAGAGGGCTTTGCTGTCTGTACAACAGAAGCAGCCTCTTTCTTTAGACTTCCAATTCAGATAAGAACATTGTTTTCCCAAATTGGTTTTATGAACCAAAATCAGACATTCAAGAAATATGTCTCAATATAATGGAATGCACATAGTTCTCAGGTGGGACATAACTAGATACAAATACATCTTTATAGATCTGTAAAAGAAAAAGAAAAAGGGCAGTGAGTTCTGAGTGTCTGAACACTGCAACAAAGAAGATTGGAATGTGTTAATAAAGCATAAATAGGTTTCAACAAACAAATATGGACTAAAATCAGAGTGGGAAACAAAACTACAAACTATGCTTAGAAGAGGGTCCGCAGCAAAGCAGGATGTTAGGTTGTGTTTGGAGAAACCCAGAACATGCTATGAATAGCCTTTTCCTTTCAAATGAATAATGTGTTGCAGAGAGAGAACTAAATCTTTGTAATGAGTATATCTATGAATATGATTCCAAAAATAATTATATAATACACAGGAAAGTAATTATCCCTAGGGCACTTGGTTATCTACACCGGGAATCTGTGCTGGAGCAATTTTCCAAATTGAACAGTGAGCCCCCAAAGTGTGCACAAATACATGAAAATAGTCCTAATGTCTGATGAGATTATTTATCTACACTCACAGCATTTCTACTCATAACATTGGCATACTCTGTTGCATGCCAGTGTATTCCATTACATTATTATTTCTCACTGAAAGAGGGTTTTAAAGTGACTAAAATAACATGTGTGAAACACTCACTATTAACATCTGTGCAAATGAAATGTTTACAAGCATGGCAGCAGGTGCTCCTGGTGTCTGGGCCTCTCTTCCTCTCCAGCAGGAACACTGGTGTTCTCAGAGTCAGAAGAAATCCTCCTCAAACACCCCTCGCCATGCACAATAGATTGCATTTAAATTATTTATATGCACCACAGAGTAACGGGTTTAATAAAGTTATGTTCTAATATTAAAGCTACAACACGTTGCCTGGGTCTTGTAGATAGATACACATATTTGTTATCTTAATTTTCTACTCTGCTTAGAATGTGGTTCCTATTTAGAAAATTCCCAATTTGGACTGAAGCAAAACCCAACAAAAAAGCTGAAATGTTATGTTATAAAGATGCCTTAGAGATACTGTTTATAGCTCACTACTTCTAAGGGCATGTGATAAACTATTTGCATTGTTTTGTGCTTACAATAACATTTGGTTTCCTTTTAAATATGAAACTTGTATACCTGCTTTATTTGTTTATGAAGATTTTTCAAATGATAAAATGTATAGAATAAACCAACATACCATGTTTGAGAATGGAAATATACTACTGCTGATAATAATGCTATGTAACCCTAGATGTATTATACTTTTTTTTGTTCTTATCTGGATATTATAAATGTTTTATTTCATGCCCTAACCCCTTAAAAAAATGATGTCAGCTGTTATGTTTTGGTTACAATGACAACTTTTATTATATAATTGCTGTTAATAATAGTATTAATATATAAATTACAATAATTATAACACAGAACAAGTTTAAGTCTATCCTAACCAATTTGTATAGCCTATTCATATTTTATTGTACCTTCGACATCACAGTTCTGTTTTGATTGGCTGGAGTGCGTCGAACTCCTTTTCCCAGAGTGCACCGCGGCAGGGCTGCTCGTCTCCCATTGGTCTATCTCTCCTTGCAGCGGAGGCAGACATTAGGCGGTGGTGAGAGCCCGGCGGAGCCGGAGAGCTGCGGAGCTTAAGTGAAGCGCACACAAGAAGCGGCACACACCGTGCAGTGCGGCTCAGGAAGAGGCTCAGCGCCGCTAAAGCTGAAGGCTGCTCCGGCTGAATGAAGGGTCCATGCGGAGGCTAGCGCTCATTCTGCTGCCCTGTGCTGTCGCCGTCCTGGTGCACTTGTGGTTGGCACAACGACCCTCCTCCAGCCCGCTGGACAACAACACACACTCGGGTACTTTTCTTGGGTTTTATGGTTTTACCTCGAAAGCCTTGCAACTTTTTTCGACATTCGAGCGGCTTGCTAACTTTGCCTTTACCGCTGTCTGTTGTTGTTGTTGTTGTGAGTTTATGTGGAAACAGGTAGTTTATGCTGTGCTCATGAAACGGTGTCCGTGTGTGTGTGTGTTTTGGTGGGAAATAATGTTACAGTTTAGTAGGGCTGGGCGTTGCTGGGATAGTCTAATGTCTGAAACAGACTGAAGTGAGCTGAACATCTCTGTCTTGTTACAACTACTGATCTCTGCGCTGCTTTCAAATGGACTCTGGTCTCTTGTGATCAGGAGGACCCTGGAGGGGTGAACCTGCTTTTTAAATCAGAGGAATATAGTAACCACCTTTTGATGCATGATGGTAGAATGATAGGATCTATCACAGTAAGTCAGTGCAGACTAACAATCGGATGTGTCAGAATCAGAGATGGGTAGCATAAATCAAGCATGCCTCAAAAGTGTATATTATTTCATTATCTCTGGTTGTTGCCTTATCGGTGTCACCGACTGTTGGTCATTTATCATCCCTATCTTCACATTCTCATCACTGCATCACAAATTACATATTTTTTAGTTTTTTCATTTCAATATTTTTTGCATGGATTTTTGTTTCTGATACAGATGAATCGTTACCTTTCTATGAAGTTTTGGTGGGAGTGCTGTCAGCAAGACACCATTATGAACTGCGACAAGCGATAAGGCAGACCTGGCTGGGCTACATCCGAGACCACCCTCACTTCCAGCTCAGGTCTGTAGGGTGGAGCTCCAACTTCATCTCTTGGTTCTCTTTCTTTCTGTCTCTTTTTTCAAGGCCAGATTCATACGGTGGAAATAAAGCCTGCGGGTTTGAGCAAATAACTGACTGCCCAAACTAAACCTTTTATCTCTACCTGACCAGAGGCCAATATTGTTCTCTCTTTCTTCCTTCCTTTTTGTCCATTTCCTTCTGATTCAGTGATCTGAGCGTGGATAAGGTGTGATGGCCTTTAAGCAACCCTCAGTAACCATGGCAACGGAGGGTGGATAGATGGAAATGTTTTAGGAATCCTACAGCCTAATATTGGGGGAAATTGCAAAAGTGTGATTGTGCTGATTTTCAGAGTGGGGGTGAAGTTCATCGTCGGAGAACATGGGTGTCCCATTCCAGAGGAGGACAGAGAGGATCCATACTCCTGCTCCCTCCTGAACTTTACAAAGCCAGGTAAAAATGATATAAATGATAGTCAGCCCCACCCACTAATGAAGGGGCAGCTGTAATATCAAGAGACGCTCCCTTGCATGTGAAATCGTCAACAGGAGAGTGGAGGCTGAATAACAGGAGATGAGCTGAAAGAATGCATGTTCAGAAAATAAGTAAAACACCTTTATTCATTGTTCGCCCACAGCTCAAGGACACCATTATTTTCCTTTCCTTACCCAAGGCCAAAGCAAAGTCTCTCCCAGCTGCTGCAGCCCTAACTAGAACTGCCTTCTAACACTTACAAAGTAAAGCTATACAAAGCACTGACGCACCATATAGGAATTAATTGAACGGGCTCACTGTCAAATCCACAGTAATTGTTATGTCTCTCACCTTCACAGGGTCCGCTCTATTCAGGCGATTCACTACTTCTCTCAGTCAGTTTGGTGTTTGCTGCCTTCATGAAAACATAATTACCGCTTTTTTTCAGACGGCGGCCTTTAGGGTCATGGTGATGTTTTATTTTTCCAGCCTGTTCTCTGCCCTCCGCTGGGTTAATGGTCGTAACTGTTGACGTGATTTGCTTCATAATCAGAGGCTTGAAGGCGGCTTTGGAGCGAGATGCTCGTTGTGATTGGAAGAGAAAGAGACAACTGCTGCTTTTACACACAGTCGGGTACCTTACTCAGGATTCAGGTCAAAGCACACATTAAATGGACAATTAATTGTTGTTGAAATATGTTTGTGCTGCATTCATCATTAGGGATTTTTCTTTGGTGACTAGAACTAAGGTGAATGCTAATTAGCTACTCAGACTCTGATCTGCCTCCAACACAAGGTGCGTGCTTTGTACTGGTGACAAAAGTCAAAATCTCGATGATTTAAATAGATTTTGTGAACTCAAGGCTGATATTTATTTTTCCTTTTTCTGTGTTTGTTAATTGTCTCAGTTCTTCCAGCTTCTCAAATGTGAATTTAAGCTTTTATACTGGATGTTGTTGATCGATGTTGATGTTTGCTTATATTTTTGATGTTAACCAACTGATTATAAAGCAAATTACTTTCAGCCTTTCAGATTCAGCCTTTTTGACTTGATTTGTCACCAACTGTTAAACTGCAAGCAATGAAGGATATTCTTAGATTTAGTTTTAAAGAAAAATATATAGTGAATAACTTTACATTGCTGTTTATTATTAAGAATTTATGCAAAGTTTTATTTATTTCCCCCTAGAATAAACTAGCAAAAAGTGAGCATGCTGGCAAGCGCTGTTATGGCTCTTTTTGTTAAGTGTGCTAAAACTATTAATTGATACTTAAATATATATCCTCACAGACTGGTGCAGCGCACTTCCACTCGGCCTGTGTGAGAAACAGTTGGTTTGATAAAGTTCTGCTTTGTCTTGTCTGTGATTTCTGGCCTCTAATTGTTTGGCGTGAGCAGCAGAACTTGTGTAGAATGCATATAAAGTAAAAAAGAACTGCTTCCCTTTAACAGCCTTGATCTTTTCATTGATCTCCTGGGTAATAAACTGCTCTTTTGTAATTAAGAAACCACACTCACTGAGCAGAAGCTCGCTTTGAAGACAGCGGCTCCTCAAAGTGCTGATGGTGTAGCTTTATCAGAATCTGCCTTCTCCGAATGCATTCCCTCTCCCTGAATAACTTGGTCTTCATCACTGAAAAGAGACGGTCAGCATGTTGGAATTGTAATACATTTCACGTTTGCTTGTACAATAATCTTTGCCATCCCTCTGTGCCAGTGGTGGGGCCGGATGCAGAGATAGAGATCGTGAAGGTGTCTGACCCCTCGCTGCTCGCCCCCTCCGACGTGTCTGCCATCGCCCTGGATTTCAAAGTTCTCCACCCAGTGGTGATCACGAGGCTGGGGGTGTTTCCCAGCGGGACCCAGCCCGAGCTTCAAAGCAATGTGACGGTGAAGCTTCTCCAGCTCGACCAGGAGGTAACACCACCCTCACCTCTGAGCTAGGGCTGCTCGATTATGGCAAAAATCATAATCTCGATTATTTGGGTCAATAATTGATATCATGATTATTAAAAACGATTATCCATTTACTTTGAAAACATCAATTTATTGGAGAAAAAAATGTTGAACAGTATGTTTTTAACAGTTGATTACCCTGAACTTTAAGTATAATTCAACTGAAAAACCAAAAAAAAAAAAAAGTAATTTGAAAAAAAGTAATAATAATAAAAATATCATCGTTTTATTTCGATTACGTTGTTTTTGTAATCGTTGCAAGCCATAATCGTAATTGCGATTAAAATACGATTAATTGAGCAGCCCTACTCTGAGCATAATGTGTCCCGTATGAGCGTTCCTTTGGAGGCTGCTAGACACACAGCCTGGGAGGAGCTGGAGGACTCAGTGCTGGTGGTGTTTACTGAAAGACACACACTGAAACTTCTTTGAGTTACTGTCTTAAAGATAGCAGGAGTATTCAGTGTAGGTGAAGTTACGTTTCTGAAAACTTTTATCGAAGAATTCTTATGTGGTAAAAGTGTGTGCTCTTTGCAGGAGGCTGTGGTCACGGCTCGCTTCAGTGCCATCAGCACCGGCACCGTGGTGAGCGGGGTATGGTACAAACCAGTGGAGCAGTTCATCTTGCCCAAGGTCAGTTTTGTACTCAGAATTTCTAAAATCCTGGCTACCAATTTTGAGCCCAAGTCCGCCAACTGACACTCTCCCCTGTTATTTGGATATTTCATGGAAATATTTTCTGCAAGTTCTATTTAAATGGAGCAGTTCGGTAAAATAATGATCCATGGCGAACACAACAAACTAATACCAAAACATTGTGTCAAAAATATTTCTTAATGTTTAATTGAATTAGTACCAGAGTATTAAACATAGCTCTTTTCAGGAAGTGAACCAGGAAATGACATATTCAATGTTTTTAATGAATTATTTCCCAACAGAAAATAAATTGCTATAGGACAGACTATAGGACACAAATTAATTAATTCGGGAAATATCTCCCCCATCACCGATATGCAATACAAAATAAATCATATATCCATTCTTCCTCAGATCAATATATAAAGTTAAATCCGCTTTTAGCAAAGAGTCCAGTTGCAACCCCAACATGATTTTAATCCAGTTCATAGGCTCACAAACAAAGGCAATTTAGTTTGGTTTGACAGTGATACATTCTAAGACCGAAGCTGTGAGCCATATTAAATCTGACGCGGGCTAACCATGGCCATGCCTGCTATAGGCAATAATTAGTTTGGTAATATTTCTTTCCTTTATCTAAATGTATCGCAAATTTGAACCATTAACCATTTTGAGAAAATCTGCATAATACCTTTCAAATCCTTTTTACCACCTGCTATTATTGATACACCATTTTTTCCAAAGTTTACAGTATTCATTTATGTTTGGGAAGCAACACCAAAAAGAGATTTCACAGGACTTTTTTCCACGCAGGGTTTTGAGGGGACACTGGTCTGGGAGAATTTGGATTCTGCTGGATTGACCACGGTCAACTCGTCTTCTGTGCAGCTCAATGACGGAGGAGGTGTCCTCAAGATCTCCTCTGTACGTACCCGTGGAGTATTCAAGATAAATACATTCAGAATATTCCCTTTTTAAAGTGATGTGAAAGAAAGAAAGAAAAACTTTTTTTTCTTCTGATTTCCTAAATTGCAGATCGCAGAGGGCTTATTGCCTCATAGAAGTGCGCTTGGATTTCCCGGTTTGGCTGGAGGGTTCACATTTACTATCTATGGTTGGTCCTGCAAAAATAACTAATACTGAGTTTTTTGTAAAAACATTTCAATCAATATCAAATCAGCACACTTTATATACTTTTTATTTTTTTTTAAATCACTGGCTGGTTATGAGAATAGCTCCTTTTTCAGCTCAGGGCTACAGCGTCTGTGCTAAATGGAAATGAATATGTCATTCCCCTCTTTCACTCTTGATTTTCACATGCATTTGCCTTTATCTGGGAATCGTTTTGTACCCATTTTGAGGTAAACAAAATTAAGTCCTCACACTATTTCTGCTAGCAGAACAAATGATTCATCCTGTGGAACAGAACAAATTGTTATATAGAGTTTTGCCATTCAGTGATTTAACACATTATCCCTCAGAATTGTCTTAATGTATTCAAAGAGCTTTTAGTATCTGCTTCCATTTTCCGTATTGTTTCTGTTTCTATGTCCACTTCAGATGAGGACGGTCTGTCGGGGCTCCTGCGGGGCCGCCCGGCCAGGATGGAGCGCCATGCCTCCAGGCTGAGGGAGGAGGACGCTGCCCTGCAGCAGGAGAGCCTCCGGCACGGAGACATGGTGTTCGTAGACGTGGTAGACACCTACAGGAACGTGCCTTCCAAACTGCTTCAGTTCTATAAATGGTAAGACAAGTGCTAATGACTCGATTTTCTGTCTCCAAATTGCCTGGGCCCTCTGAGGAAATCAGCCACCTGAAATGAAAGTGTGTCGTCGCCTCGAAGTGTCTCGCTGTTAGAAACACGATTGCAATCACTCAGTTAGGAAATCTACAGTTGAGTCATCAGGTAGAAAAATCTAGCGAGTGATCGTATTTGCCCCTTCACTCTCGTGGTATTTAAAAGTAAATCCGCTGAGGGGTATTGCCAAAAAATCTGAAGGTGGGCTTTGATTAAGGTTACAAATTCCCTCTCTGACAGGTCTGTGGGAAACGCTGACTTTAATCTGCTGCTGAAGACGGATGATGATTGTTACATCGACGTGGACTCAGTATTAATGAAGATTGACCACAAGGGTCTCAAGCGCAGCAATTTCTGGTGGGGGAAGTAAGTACGATTTGTTGTCTGATCCTGTTGACTGTATATTTTGCTGGTGATTTCAATCCACTTGACTTGATCAGCTGAACTTAAGATGAAAGAAACAGGACTGCTCTCTCAAAGCGACGAAAGGGAGACAGGAAGTGATGATAATGTGCCGTCCTGACCCAGTTTCAGGCAGAGCTGGGCAGTGGACCGCATTGGGAAGTGGCAGGAGCTGGAGTACCCGAGTCCCGCCTACCCAGCGTTCGCCTGCGGTTCGGGCTACGTGGTCTCTCGTGACCTGGTCCAGTGGCTCGCCAGTAATGCGGATAAACTGAAGGCCTACCAGGTAGTGATCCCCAGAGAGTGTTTACAGTTGTAAATAATCCTGATCATAATGTGAGGAATTGTCCCGTCTTGTTACAGGGAGAAGATGTGAGCATGGGGATATGGATGGCAGCGGTTGGACCACAGAAATATCAGGTAAAAGAAATGGAACGCAAATCATTTATAGACTTCAATTCATCAGATTTTGTCGGGTAAGATGAAGTCTCACTTTTTCCATCTTTGTACCTGGTGTTTTCATAGCACACTATATCAAGTTGATATAGGCATTCAATGTCTGACATTGAGATATATTAGAGAGAGGAAAGATGTAACATATTCTTCAGGAAGATGACAGGGTAAAGAAATGCATATACGACAGATATGATATATAAGTTTAAGATGCAAATGTCAATAGAAACAACAAAATATTAAACATTTAAATATAAACGTAAATAAAACAAACATTAAAAACAAAACGATCAAGGTAAAATGTTCCCTATAATTACATCATATTCAAGCGTCATGGTTTCTCATCTCATCTTGTAGAACATGCTGAAAGAAACTGCAAAACAAAGAGAGACTAAAAGAAGTTAAAACAAATAAACATTCTTATTTTAAATTTCTTAAACCTTTTATCTCAAATCTTATTGAAACATTTTGATATACATGGCAAAAAGCAGGGCTAATCAATTAGATTGTTTTCACTAGTAATTCACTATTTTACTTTATAATTGTTGTGCTTTTTATAATTTTAACAAACTGGTATGTTAATTTTAAATTAAATACAAATGACACATTCCCTATGGTATACTAGGCTTTTAAGCTCAGCATCACTTGTAAAAGCATGTGCTTGAGGAGTCTGGGAAAACCATGGATGTTTGAAGAGAACTGAATTCAGCCCAGTTCATTGAACGGCGCTCAGTGGCGTGTGAAGCCAAAAATGGCCTGACTCAGGAACAAAAATACACGGATCATCCGGGGACTCGGGCCCAGAGAGCATACACACTTGCGTTAGAGCATAAGCCCCGCCTCCGATCCGCTGGGACACAACCTGTCTCGGCTCAGTCAAATGAATAGAGAGGGAAAAAAGCCTGCGATTCAGTTTTTTCATGTTAACAATCAAACTTTAGTAAGACATTAACCAGTGTATGGCTGATAACAAAATCAAAATATGCATGTTAACACGGACCCTGTCCTTCCCCCCCCCCGCTGCTGCCCAGGACCCCGGCTGGCTGTGTGAGAAGGAGTGCTACCTGGATATGCTGTCGTCTCCCCAACACACCGCAGAGGAGCTGCACACCCTCTGGGACAGGAAGAGGGCCTGTGGAGACCCCTGCGGCTGTCCCTGGGGCCACTAAGTCTAGCTCCCAGCACAAGTACCACGCGGCACTGTGGGTAATATGCACTCAGCACTTGGTGTGAGTTCAGTTTCTGTAAAACTCCAAACTGACTTGTTTTACTTTATGATTCAAATACTTGAGATTTGGCGACTTCCTTCCTGTTGGAAAATTTTAAAAATGTTAGATTTCATTGCAGGTTCTTAATATCAACAAAATACTGTACCAACATTATAAACCATATGCAGCTCTAGAATATGTTAAAAACTCACATGTAGCTGTAGTATAATGTCAGCATTTGTATCAGGAACTTGATTATTTAGTTTGAGAATGAAAATGTCTTCAGTTGAACAGACAAAGGTGAAGAAAGACTGGATTAAAAAATGTTTTTAGTAATGTGATCACTGAAAGAGATGGACAAGACCCATGCACAATAGCAGCATGTGGTTATTGTGTACAGAATTGCTGCTGTAGGAGTTGGTTACTTTGTAATATTGTAATTATTGGTACTCTGATAAACCGTTTGGTTTAAAAGCGATATTTGATGGACATTTAAAGATGATTGGCTTGACATTGCTTTATTTTGTAAATTATTGTCTAAAGCTTTTCATCCTCCTTCACAATTTGTAGATTTACGATGAGCTTTATCACAATCACACACAGTTTGTACTGTAACCGTCATTGTGCAAATAGTGATGTGGCCTTACTGTGTTTGTTAGGGGTCATACTGTGTGTATGTTATAACACTTGTGCTATCAACACAGATTTGCAATGCACAGTTTTGAAACTTGGATCAGCAGTCAGTGACTGCTCACTATGTTGGCACTGCTTTTATGAAACCTTCCTCACAGGAAATAAAGAGAGATGAATGACTTGCTTGTTTTGTTGTTTTGGGGATGGTGCACACGATAACAAGTCACTGGTGGCTTCTTTGTTGGATCCATGTTGAGCCTCAAGTGTTGTTTTAGCTGTTAGGGCTGCTGATTCGGCACTAGAGACAGTCAATTTTCTTATGTTGTTATAGGAGAGGGTTTCTACAAAAGAATATAAAACAAATGTTTTTGAACTTTGACTGAGCCCACAAGAGCAGCTGTTACACTCTGTCCAGGGACGGAGGCTCCAACCTGCCGTGCTATCTGTCCTCACCATAACCTGTCTATATTTCAGAGGATGTCTCTCAGAAACTTTCTCAATATCGGTTTTCATGCTACTCTTGCTGTGCATGACACGACTCTGAACAGAACCCCCCCCATCAAACCTGCGCTATGGTCACCCTACAGCCCCCAGTCCCAGAGCAACACCTCCTAGACAGCCTGTCAGTACATCAATCATGTGAAGACCCGGAGGCTGCCATGGAACAAGTGTTTTCAAGTGTTTTTGGGAAGGCAGACCTTTTGGCGTTCAAACCAAAGCTGGATCGGACTTTAGTGCAACAGGCCCAGTGTCACAGACTGGGCAGCAGCCACAAAGAGGCCCAACACTCTCTGGCACTGCAGCGCCGACACTGGTGCACTCCATAATCTCCTTCCTTCTCTCATTGGTCAAGCCTGCCTATTTGATGACAGAATCCAGAACTGACTGACTTAAAAACAAAGCCCCAACCAAGAGCACTCAAAAAGGAAGCAACTGGAGGTAGCTGTTCAGGTGCCAGATTTGTTGACCAGAACCAGTTTTGTCCCTGACCTTTGTCAAAAGCCAGGGTGGATACATAATCAGGGTCTGGTGGCATCAATGAAGGAGACTGGTGTGATAGATTCAAAAGATAGAGCTGTTTTGAAGTCACTATTTGAGGGTCCTCCGCAAAATCTCCCACTATCTTTGCATGAGGTCCACACTCGGATTACAGATTGGCTTCCGCTCAGCCCACAAATACTGGCTTTTCCTCCCTACCGCCAGAAAAACAACTGTGTGGAACTGCCCCTTTTCAAAGGGAGGGTACCATCATCCTGGCCACTGTCCCTCTCATCACTTCCATAATTAGATTCCCCTGATTTGAGGCCATAATTCTTAGTGGCAGAAAAAACACAAAGCTTCCCTCACTGAATCTTGAGGGAGAGAAGAGACACACATGTAGTTATTTAAAGGTAAAAGAACATAAACATTTGCAAGTTAATAAAAAAAGCAGTCCACTTTAAGCATCGAAAGCAGTGAAACACCCCTGAATGCGTAACTAATTATAGGTGCAACAGCGCTTCAAAGACGCGTGTCCAACACCTATCACCAACAAAGACTATTGTTAGTCAAAAGCAAGCAAAGATTCAAAGCTATGCTCCCTGGTAATGTTGTGGACAGTATTGGCCTCATTACCAGTCAGTATGTGATTATTGTGAACACTGAGCACAATTGTCACCTGAAACAAAACAAACCAAACTCTTGGCAGGCTAAGGAGTGCTGAGTGCAAGGCAGCCCAACAATCAGCAACCAAAAACCGTGAGGGATCAGGAAAAAACAGAATGATAGGAAGAGGAAGAGTATCCCACCCAGCGGTGTCATTTATTTGGTATGATTGCCCCTGATCAAAGGTTGGTCGTCCCATGGTTACAGGTTCACTTAAAAAGAAACACTTTGATCTCTTTTGGTGATTGTTTTTCGTGAGAAAGTCAGACGGACACTGCTGGAATGATAATCGGGGAAACTAGTGGAGTGATTTCGCCCCAAATATTGATCAGCTGCTCTGTGTTATTCAATAGGACTGAAGAGATCCTGCCATCAGCTCATACACACTGAACAGACTTTAAAATGTTGACATAAAGCGAATGTGGTATTTCTTTATGAGCATTCTTCTCTGAGCATATGCTCGTAGTTGCTGCATCTAATTGTTTGTTTGTTTGTTTAGCCAAGTGATTGATGCCAAGTCACGAGAATAGGACTGCCTCTGTGTATATCTTCGTGAAGATGAAAGATGATGCTGAGTATTTTTACTAATGGGGGAGTAATACAAGTTGTTTAGGATTCTCCTACCTGCCAAAAAAATCTATTCCTGCAATTAACCTGACATTGGAGCACACATTCCTCTTCTTCCGAACCCCCCTCCTCCTTCTCTCCCTTCCCAGCTAATCCTTCGCCTCTTCTCTTTTCAGTGAGCTGCATGATAACAGAGTCATATCCGCATCTGTTCCACTCTCCTACGTAGATAAGGACGGCAGTTTTCACCCCATCAGCCTCTCTCTCGCTGATTTGGCTCAAAGCCCTTCATTGTGAAGCATGAGAGAAGCATGGAAATAACACGCAGATAGGAGAAATGAAAGCCAAGCTCTCATCTCCGCTCTGTTGCGTCTGTAGAAGATGATGTTATTGAATTTGTCTGAACTTTGATGAATGCTGTGAGGGTATTGTCACTCAGCGATGTGAAATGTTTAAACTATTGGCATTTTTTTTTTTTCTTCCA
This sequence comes from Notothenia rossii, assembly GCF_949606895.1. NCBI lineage: Eukaryota > Metazoa > Chordata > Actinopteri > Perciformes > Nototheniidae > Notothenia > Notothenia rossii. The sequence continues at coordinate 68,174,040 of NC_136909.1, forward strand.
GAGATATGCTCCAAATCTTCTTCTGCCTCCTTTGTTCCCTGGGTGTGTATGAACTCTGTTCTCTCTTTCCTACCCATCCAACCAGGCAACCAATTCAACCACATCATAATAACTTGAGAGAAATTGTACAATGTTTGCCTTACAAATGCATCGCTGTGAACTTTTCCTGAGGGGTCCTTTTCACCACTTTTTGTTATACTTTATCTCACCCTATGTCCCGCCAACATGGGGTATTTACATAATAAGAGTACTTTTCTGCTGGAAACTTCTCATACTTGGAGCGATAAAAATGTGAATGTACTAGCACAAGCAATGGTTGGATAATGTTGGGTCAGACGGGAACACTACTGAAGAATTCCTTTGTTCTCTAAATCAATCCTTTTGAAAAAGCTGGAAGCGTAAAGCAGAACTAGAATTTTCAAAACCCCGGCATAAGGAAAGATCTAAATTCAAGAATGTGATTCATCCATATGTTCTACAAATGACCTCACACGTTTTTTATTCATATCTGCCCTGCAACAAATTTGTAATCTTTTCTAAGAAACGATGAGATTACTATTCCCTGAACCACTGACTTATTTCAACTCTATTTATATTTTGCCATGAAAGGTCAATCATCCATTTAGCCAGTGACAAGCACTGCTCTCAGAAAACAGAGGGAACTCAGGTGCTCAAGTTAATTGTATTTATAAAATCCTTTTCATCTTGAGTTACCTCCTCTCAAAACTCATCTTCTTGCGCTGCGGTTTGATCACAGGAATATTTTGACATTATGATTAATTTTCCTCATGGTCCCACTTACATCTCAACAGATGAAGCACTTCATCAACAGTGCAGATACGGAATCTGCTCATAGCTTTTTTTGTTAATTTATGCCCCCCTGGAACTAACTGTTATTTTGTTTTGCTTTTAGCCCCTCTTGTCTACATAAGGAAGCAGGCCATCTTCTTCTATTCCTCCATGTTTCTACAGTAGCTCAGAATGGACAATCTAAACTCCCATTTTTACTTGAAGGCCACTGTCATGTTCTGACACGTTCTGAAAAGGACGTGTTTCCAATGATTTCCTTCTAAATCCTAAACAGCGTTACACATTATATAAAGAGTATTTTGGTATGATGTGATCATGTTCTTTAGGGTCTGCACACTGACTTTAGGTCAAATGACCCTATTGAGTTGTATCCTCAGTAGTACTGTACCATCCTAACTCATTAACTGTTCCAGTTACTTTGATGAACTATTTCAATGTTTTATTCATTCAGGGTGTCCGTGGGGTCTTCAAAAGTATTAAAAGTTGATATATCAATTTAGCGAAAATTAAGGCTATTAAATTATATTAAAAAGTATTAAACAGCATTTTCCAAGGTATTACATTTTGTAGCTTGTTTTCAATAAGTATATACATTGTCCAAAGAGGTTGTATTCTAAAGTGGGCCTGAATGTAATCATTGCGTAGGTGTGTAGTGTGATTCTTTGGAGTTTATTTATGGCATCCCGTGGGATTTGACGTCATCTGAACAGGACATCGCACGCTCACTGCTTGATAGTGCGCAAAGGTCCGTTTACGTTGTTAAACATCGTTATGGGAAAATGCAAGTTTGCGTCCAAATGGATGGAAGATAAGGAGGAAGGACAATCAATACTGTATATAGTCAATGTGAGGTAAAGTGTGTCGCCAATCTAACCAGTTAGAATTCAAAGTGGCGATGAGGTCTTAAAATGTATGGAAAGGGTCTTAAAAGGTATTAAATTTGACTTCAGGATTCCTGCATATACCCTGTCATTACTTTTTGTAATTACTATATTCTACAGATTATACTGTACATACATTTTTGGTCAGTTGTGTGCCTTTTACTGTGACATGTTTACATGCTTTAATGCAAAAAGAAGTGCTTTATTTTTATCATACTGCCTGTGCTGAAGTATTTCTTTTCACCCTCTGTCTGAAACCAGAGCCCACTCTGCTCTGATTGGTTAGCTTGCCGGGTCTGTTTTGTTTGGTCAACCGCTTCGAGGTGCCCTGCACCTTAGCCATCACGTAAAAAGTTTCTAATCTTCCGTTCCTCTCAAAAATTCTTGAGAAAGCAGTCGCAAAACAGCTGTGTGATTACTTAAAAAACTATGATTTATTTGAATATTTTCAGTCTGGCTTTAGAACAAATCATAGCACAGAGACAGCTCTGGTTAAAGTCACAAATGACATTCTAATAGCCTCAGACAAAGGACTTGTCTCTATTCTTGTTTTGCTCGATCTCAGTGCTGCATTTGATACTATCGACCATGATATCCTATTGCAAAGACTAGAGCACTTAGTTGGCATACAGGGAGCTGGTTTAGGCTGGTTTAGGTCCTATCTAGCTGAACGCTCTCATTTTGTACGTGTCAACGATGAATCTTCCACGCAAACCAAAGTTAGCCATGGAGTGCCACAGGGCTCAGTGCTTGGACCTATTTTGTTCACACTATATATGCTTCCGTTAGGCAATATCATAAGGAATCATTCTGTAAACTTTCATTGTTATGCGGATGATACTCAACTATATTTATCAATCAAGCTGAGGAAATTAATCATTAATCATCTAAATACATTTCAAGACTGCCTCAAGGACTTAAAAACGTGGATGACCTCACATTTTTTTATGTTAAACACGACCAAAACTGAAGTTATTGTACTTGGCCCGAAGAATCTACAAAACAAATTATCTAAAGATATACTAACTATGGATGGCATTAATTTGGCCTCCAGTGAGACTGTAAGGAATCTTGGTGTTATATTTGATCAGGATTTATCCTTTAACGCCCACATAAAATCAATCTCAAGGACCGCCTACTTCCATCTACGTAACATTGCAAAAATCCGGCATATTTTGCCTCAAAACGATGCAGAGAAACTAGTCCATGCATTTGTTACTTCTAGGCTGGATTATTGTAACTCTTTATTATCAGGGTGTACAAAGAAGTCAGTCAAGTCGCTTCAGTTGATTCAAAATGCTGCAGCTCGTGTACTAACCAGAGTTAGGAAAAGGGACCACATTACTCCTGTTCTGGCTGCCTTACACTGGCTCGCTATAGAACACAGGATAGAATTTAAAATTCTTCTTCTCGCCTACAAAGCCCTTAATGGGCAGGCGCCATCTTACCTTAAAGAACTCATTATACCCTACTGTCCTACTAGGGCATTGCGTTCCAAGAATGCAGGGTTGTTGGTTGTTCCTCGAGTCTCTAAAAGTACAATGGGAGCCAGAGCCTTTTCTTATCAAGCTCCACTTTTGTGGAGTCAGCTTCCAGTTTGTGTTCGGGCGGCAGACAGCCTATCCGTTTTTAAGAGTGCGCTTAAGACCTTCCTTTTTGATAAAGCTTATAGTTAGGCCTGATTAGATTCAGCCCCTAGTTTTGCTGATATAGGCTTAGTTTGTCGGGGGACATCTTACTTCTTCCTTCTCTCTGTCTATACCTGTGTACTCTCATGTTCCGATTAACCCAGCTTCCCCAAATTTCTTTCTTTTTGGTGTCTATATACGCCGGGATCCGGAGTCATGGATGATCCTGCGGTCCTGTGTCATGGATCGCGAGTCCTGGATCTTGAGTCGTGGCTGTGGTCCTGGATTATAAGTCCTGGATGGATAACCTCGTGGATTCATCTTCCTACACATGCATTTCCAAACATTTGGTCTACCTATGTTGCAAATGTATTATCTTTTCAATTTACACACGGCATCTATTGCACGTCTGTCCGTCCTGGGAGAGGGATCCCTCCTCTGTTGCTCTCCCTGAGGTTTCTCCCATTTTCCCCTTTAAACTGTGGGTTTTTCTCCGGAAGTTTTTCCTTGTACGATGTGAGGGTCTAAGGACAGAGGGTGTCGTACTGTCGTATTGTCATACTGATATTCTGTACAAACTGTGAAGTCCACTGAGACAAATGTAACATTTGTGATATTGGGCTATATAAATAAACATTGATTGATTGATTGATTGAAAGTGTTGGAGTGCTAGCCAACAGCAGCGCAAGTGTTAAGTAGTGATGTCACAATGTTACGGAAATAAAAATGGATTACAATCAAGGCTTTCTAGGCAGGCAGGGAGGGAGTTTGTGGGAGAGAAAGTCCCTCTGGAGGTAACTTTGAGATGGCAGCCTGTTCAGAGCATTAACATGCACAAAAACCTATATAACACTACAGGAAATCGAAATCTCAATTTTTTTTATAGGGCCCCTTTAGCTATTTCAACAGTATTTTCATAACTCACTCTGTAAAAGTACCCACACTAAATAGGCCTCTTGTTTATATTCCTTATCAACAGAAATATCTGGACTGGATATACACTGATCAGCCATACAATTATGACCACCTGCCTATTATTGTTTAGGACCCCCTTTTGCGGCCAAAACAGCTCTGAACCGTCGAGGCATTGACTCCACTAGACCTCTGAAGGTGTGCTGTGGTGTCTGGTACCAAGACGTTAGCAGCAGATCCTTTAAGTCCTCCAAGTCCTGTAGTTGCGAGTTGGGGCCTCCATTGACTTGTTTATCCAGCACATCCCACAGATGCTTGATTGGATTGAGATCTGGGGACTTTGGAAGCCAAATCAACACAACTCGTCGTGATCCTCAAACCATTCCTGAACAGTTTTTGCAGTGTGGCAGGACGCATTATCCTGCTGAAAGGGACGACTGCCATTAGGGAATATCGTCTCCATGAAGGGGTGTACTTGGTCTGCAACAATGTTTAGGTAGGTGGTTCATTTCAAAGTAACATCCACATGAATGGCAGGACCCAAGGTTTCCCAGCAGAATATTTCCCAAAGCATCACACTGCCTCTGCCAGCTTGCCTTCTTCCCAGCATCTTGCATCCTGGTGCCATGTCTTCCCCAGGTAAGCCACGCACCAAGCCATCTACATTATGTAAAAGAAAACATGATTCATCAGACCAGGCCACCTTCCATTTCTCTGTGGTCCAGTTCTGATGCTCACATGCCATTGTAGGCGCTTTCGCCGGTAGACAGGGGTCAGCATGGGCACCCTGACTGGTCTACGTCTACTTTCTAACAGAACCAGCCTTAACTGTTTCAGTAAATTGAGCTACAGCAGCTCTTCTGTTGGATCGGACCACATCGGCCAGCCTTTGCTCCCAACGTGCATTAATGAGCCTTGGCCGCCCATGTCCCTATACTGACCACTGCAGACCGGGAACACCCCACAATAGCTGCACATTTGGAGATACACTGACCCAGCCATCACAATTTGCCCCTTGTCAAAGTCACTCACATCCTTACGCTTGCCCATTTTTCCTCCTTCCAGCCCATCAGCTTTGAGGACAAAGTGGTCACTTGCTGCCTCACATATCCCACCCACTGACAGGTGCCATTCTAACGAGATAATCAATGTTTTTCACTTCACCTGTCAGTGGTTATAAAGTTATGGCTGATCAGTGTATATATATACTTTTCAGAATAACAATTATTTATTAAAAGTCCCCTTTATAGCTTATTTACCCCCAGGGAGGGCATGTGTGTCTTATTTTACAGCATTGTGGACACATACAGGACATTATGGATTAAATGTACCTGTGATGTCAAAGTGAAGATGCCCTGATTCAGATCAGGCGCAGCTGTCTTTGAAAGAGGAGCTTAGTGTGCTGAGTGGCCTGCATCTGCATACTCATTCAGACAACTCCAGATTCTTAGACTCTCCTTGCAGAGCGTTACACATTGCTGTCAATCAGCGTCCTCTTCCCAAACCCCTCGCCTCCTCCTCCTCTGTGTGCACTAAAACCAGGAGGAAATCATGTATTCATGAAACCCGGAATCTAAAACCAGTATTTATGACTGATTCTGATTCACAGCGATGAGACGATATTATTAGACACACAACTATGCCCTAATGGGGCAACATTTTCATTCCCAATTTGAGATTGCAAACACAGCTCTCACTCTCATTTCCATAGCAGCTACAGCGTCTCAGCTGGGTAAGGTTGTGGCTGTCACTTTTTGCAAACATTTGCAGAACACAGCTGTGTGACATTGTGGATCGGGTAGATGATACATTCTGTAGAAGGTTGGCTATTAGACAGTACACGTAATTACACACTTCTTTGGCAAAGTGATGGAGTAGCAAGTGTGAATCATGGAGTTTCATAAGCCCTCTTGAGCCCCGCTGCAGCTACATGGCAGATTTACACTGATAGTGTTTGTGAGAGATAATTAGACATTGAGTTATTACTGAACCACTGATAGCCATTCTGTTCTGAGGATCACGGAACAGCTCATCGGTCTGATGATGAGATTCTTGGAAACCACTCAGTCCTTTGATGTAACCTGATGCAATGAATCCAGTTGCCCACAGTACAGCATTTTACTTCAGCCATTTATTTTTAGACTTGATGCAACAGACTTTAATTCCCAAGTACGCCTGATCGTATACTTCTTCTATTGTGCAACCCCAAAGCATCTTTTGCTAGATTTGTCTTACATGGGAAACGCCTGTGTTGCACCCATTACAATGGTTATATTATCATTGAGTGGCAATAGTCACCACAGCCTGTATCTTGCAAATCTTTCGTTTCTGTTATTCATTCATAATCTCTAAATCCAGAGGAGATAACCCTGATCTCCCTTCAGATTATATCATACTACTGCTTTCGCATCCTTATGGTGCGGGAGGAATTGAACTTAATGGGTCAAATTGCTGGTGTTTCCCCTTTTTAATCAGACATTTGAAACACAAAGTTTTCCTGATGCTACAGTGATAGCAGTAGGAAACAAGTGAGTTATTCCTCTTTATCCCCGATGGACCATGAGAGCACACTGAGGTTTATACGTGAGTGCTTGCAGAATTATTCATGAGAACTGTTCTGGGAACAGTGACATAAATATGATTACCACACTGAAGACTGTAAACTTCATAAAGAATTGCATAACTTTTGGATGAAGTTATTTTAAAGGATAATGCAATCGGATATTCAATATAGTTGTTTCCCCTATTGCCTAATGGAACTCCAGAAAAAACATCACTTGCCTCTCTGTTGGACTGATATGTTTCTTTATTTCCAGAAACATGGGCATTTATTTCTTGTCATTCTTTTGTATGCAGTCCTAGTTTAGCTTTTAGATAAAGGTCCCCCCTTATATCCGTAACAAACTTTTGGATAAGGGTCCTCCGTATTGTCCGGAAGGGACTTTTCCAATATGTTGAAATATTGGAAAAAGCATACTATTTTAAAAAATCATGAAAAAAGTAATATATTTAATTTAAAAACTCATAGTATAGTATGCTGACAACAGTCATAGTAGTAGGTTGAAGAATATCATGCAAAAGTCAAGGTATGTCAACAATATTCAGAAAAATTGATTAGAAGAATATTAACCTTTATTTATTCCGTTTTCCGTTTTATAGTTTAGTTTGTAAAATAATATAAAAAAAGTATTTGAATAATGTCCGAAAGTTATAAAATGTTCTAAATAAGGTACTATGGTATGAAAATAAAGTCATAGTATAGTATGTCAAAACACGAAAAAAGTCTAAATATATATATTATTTAAATATATAATGAAAAAAGTCCTAGCATGGCCTGTCAAAAAGAGTTATAGTAAAATATGAAAATAAATTCATAGTTTAGAATGTCAAAAAATATGAAAACAGTCAAGAGTATAGAATGTGAAAGATGTTGTGCAAAAAGGCATGGTATGGAAAGTATTTTGAAAAAGTCACAGTAGACTATGTCTATAAAAAATCTAACATGATCTCAGATATCTTTACTCTAGTGAATACATCCATTTCAAAATTCAATCCATTTTCTGCAGTGAGCTTTTCAACAAGTTGTTGTTGCCATAAGAATATTACATGCGTGATAAATAATCCAAAGCTTGCAGGCGATGAGGGAGACAGTGAGTGAGCCATGTCGCTCTTCACACAAAAGCTATTCTGTTTTGCTCTCAAACAGAACTCAGACTCTGTGGGAGGAGAAAATCAATCTAGTCAACCTAGAGAGAGAAGGAATGAGAACCGTGAGAGGCTTTGATTATTGTGATGGACTTATGTCAGCTCTGCGAAAGCCACTTCATACGTCTCCGCTGTTTATCGAATCACAAATGTATTTGCATCTCAACTTTGTATGCACTCCTGGGTGCTGGAAGGAAATTAGTGAAGGCCCACTGGTCCCTCAGACTAACAAGAATTTGACATTTTGATGAATAGAAGATTTTTTTTTTTTAATTAATTGAATTGCAGCTGTCAAGAGGAGGAGCTTCAGTGAGTCCACAGAGCTGTCTGTGACAGATAGCCTCTGTCCTCCAGGCTGAGGAAAGACAACAGTATTAACAGAAGCAGCAGATAAAACAGGATTTAGATTTCCTGTGTGATGTATTTGAGACTTTCGGTATAACTCCAAACAAATCCTTTTTTCAACCAGCTCCTGTGAGTGCTTAGTCAAGGTTCCTCTGGGGCCGTATTCTGCTCATTTTCAGGTTCATATTTGTGTTTTGTGTCTCTACTGTGATATGTTTACATGATTTAATGTTCAAAAAGCTCAAACTGCCTGTGCTGCAGCACCTCTTTTCACCCTCTGTCTGAAACCAGAGCCAAGTCTGCTCTGATTGGTTAGCTGGCAGGCTCTGTTGTGATTGGTCAACCCGCCCCTATGAGAGCAGTAAGCAGTATTGATTTTCTTTTCTAACCCTTGGAAAGAAACCCAAGAGTACTGTTTTGGGTGTTTTTATTGTTTTGTTAATAAAGCCGATGACGTTGAATGTGCTGGAGCACTCGCCAATAGAAGCGCAAGTCTTACGTAGTGATGTCACCATTTTGCATTGTTAGAGGAGCTCGGGTCATCGGGTCATCATTGCCATTTCTACACTGTACCTTATGTGCATATGACATTCAAACCTTTGAATCTTGAACTATACAGGAAAGAAGTATAATAGTGCTTCTTTAGCATGTGGCTGCTAATTGTGTACTAGGTAGTACCTGTGCTTTTCAGCAAGAAGTTGCAAAAGTATTGGATGCCTGGAAAAGTAAACACATGGATCTGGTGCAACAGAAGAAGGATTATGATTACAAATACTGCAAATAATGATTGCTTAATGTTTAGCAATGGTGGGGCCATGTGTGATTCCAACTAAGCCTTGAGGTCCAGTGTAGGATTTAGCCTATAACTACTTTAACAAACAGCTACTTTTTGTCAGTCACATTTTGAGTTTCAGTTACACCAGTGTGCTCAGTAGATGGTGCTGCTTATCTCTGGAAAAAGGGTGCCTCTGTTCCCCATCACATCACACATATTCAGTTCAAATCATGAAAACAAAATCAGCCATGATGCCACAGAGTTGTGACCATTTTAGAAGTCAGAAAAGCCAACAGGTTATCTTTGATGTTTATTTAATTCAATATGTGCAAAAGAAGTTCTTAACTGCAGCAGGGCGACACTCAGTTTCCGTAATAAAATACAAGGGATGCAAAGAGCTGTGTTGAATCTGAACCAAATGGAAACGCAGTCTGCTACGAACATCAACAGTATTCATATACAGCCGAGCATAATCAGCACGAACACTGCTTTGCATATAATACCGGCTGGTTACATAAGAAGCAGACACTTGAGTTTCAGTTTCTTTTCTTCAGGATTGGCACTCAGACGGTTTAATGATTAAGGATACTCAAATCGCACGTCACACACTCGAGACATCTTATTCCAAACACCCAGATTTTACTCAGCTCCAGATAAACCATTTCTGTTTGGAAGCATAAAAAAAAAAAAAAAAACATGTATATGCACATGAAAAGAAAGCCTTTTAAGCTCTGTTGACATCTGGTTATTTTTTCATTTTCAGAAAACCAAACATAATACCAAGGTAAGATGGGTTTCTTTTTAAATGTATTTCTTCCACTGACTGCACAGCTACAATTGGATACAAAAAGTGACAACATGTGAAGGATGCCATCCAGCACACAAAGAGAAAGGCAACATTTAGGGCTGCTTTGGGGTTTTGGTTCCGCTGTGTGCAGTCAAAGCAGAATTCAAAAGCTCAAGTTTTTGTTGTAAATTGAACATTCTGCAATGTGCAATGGTTTTTGGTAAATGTGTATATCTGTATAACTGTATTAGCACACGTTTGGTGGAGTGTGTGGGGGTAGGATGTGAGTGAGGTCAGTCGTTTTGGCTGGAGTGTGGCTCAGGACTGGCCTCTGCTGGGGCTTCAGGCTCCTGATGCATTTGGCTGAGGTGTTTGACCAGGCTCTCCAGTTGAGGGTTTCCCCCAAACCCCTGGATGAGGCGGTACACCTCGATCTCCAGGTCGCGCAGTGTCTGTCGGGTGTAGGCGAAAGAGCCCACCTTCTCCAGGTAGTCCACACAGTAGCGTTTTATGTCCATGTTCTCCGTGCGCTGCCTCAGGATGTTCTGCACCTGTGTGCTCTCGGGACGTGACCAAATGGCATGAATGGTTGGGAAAGAGAACTTGCCCTCGGTGAGGTCCTCGCAGAAGCTCTTGTTCTCGCTGTACTCGCGAGAGCTCAGGTTAGCGTAATCATCGCGGATCTGGAAGAAGAGGCCCAGTGTGTCCAGGAGGGGCTTCAGGTCCTGTTTCCAGTCTGAGAAGATCTGCATCAGGCCCACGGCCAGGCCAAACAGCCCTCCAGTCTTCTGCAGCACCATGTTGCGGTACTCCTGCTCCGTGGGACAGGTGTAGGTGTCCCTCCAGTGGATGTCCAGGCCCTGGCCGCGGTGCAGCTCCAGCAGCTGCCTGGTGAACACTGGGACAGCCTCAGGGTGCTCCAGGGTCAGCACCTTCTCCAGGCCCAGGAAGTACACGTAGTTGGCTGAGTTGATGACGGAGGGGATGCCGTAGATGCTGTGGGCCACTGGGAAGCCTCGTCGCAGCGTGGAGCTGTCCTCGATGTCGTCTATGAGCAAGCTGGCGTTGTGCAGCATCTCCGTCACCTCGATGATCCCCTGGGCAGGACACAAACACACCAACATTTGAGAATCATTGTGTAATCAAATCAACTTTACCATATTAATATAATTCTTCTCACTTTCAGGAACTGTTACAATAGAGTGCCACAGTGACGCGTCCTAAAACCCGGAAGTAAGCTGCGCATGGGTTCCTTCGACAAAAAAGCAATGCAATTTCTCCATAGGATTTTGGAAAATAGCTTGAAATAAGGTCTGTGGTAGACACACATTTAAGAGAAGGATCACGTTTTGTTCAGTCGGATAATCTCCACATGTCTACCCTACTCATCATTTTCGAATCATAAATCTCACCGATAGATTTATGATTAGAAAACTGAGAACACTTTCTACATCAACTCTTGACCAATAACAGGTTCTCAGGAACTTTCTGTGTGAACGATGCACTACAACATGTTTACAGCAGATGGTGCCATGTCTACACTGTTGCCTGAACTGAGCAGACATAACTGTTGTTGCTGAAACAAACAGAGAGAAGAGAATGAATGAAGACTTACGCTCCAGACTGGAGCCACTTCAGATTCTACTCCGAAAATAACCCAATAGATGTGTCTAACAGAGGGCAGTGGTGGCTTTGAGGGGTTAGAGGACATTATGGTTAAGCAGCTACAAGTGACACTACATGACTTTGCGCAGGTTTAACTCTTAAGATAAACAGATGTGTACTGGTACGTATCCTTAGAAATACAAGCTCCAACAGCTTCAACACAGTATGACTCATGGAGAAGTTAGTAAACGTCCCCTGTCCATCAGGTGGATGCCTTTCCTGATAACAGAACATATCTGTCTGCTGTCCTGAGCAGGCCGTGCAGCCTGCCTGAGTGCTGGGCTGATTTAAAGACAAGTGGTGTGGCTGGTAGTGAAAGCTGTTTGTGTGGGGCTGGGGAGCACAAAGAGGGGCTCAGTGGGTCAGGCAGATGGCCAGAGAGCAGTTTATCTGCCAAACACAACCTTTCCTTCGGCAGGAACCCGGACACTCGCTCACCCTGCAACCTCAGTGTGCCACTTACAAGAGCAGGGGGGTTGTGGGTAATAGCTACAATGAATGCACACATGGAGAAAATGGAACATACAGACTGTTGTCTCTATGAATAACTATTCAATGGCTATTCAATATATCACGTGTTTTCTAACAGTAATGATCAAACTCACAAGCATCAGAAATTAGATTCAAAGTGTCTTCGTGAAAGCAAATTAGTCAGAATGTCGCTGTACAATGCAGCCATTTAAGTGCAGAGTGCCTTCACTACTCGGCGAGACTACTTCATTGATTTCCAGCAGAGGTTACTGACGCAGAAACTCATCCTGTTTGCCAAGGCAATAATCAGTGATCCATTATGAAATCAGTTCTACTTCACAACAAACAAGTGCGCTGAGTCAAATATATTGAGAGAAAATAACTGTGAAACTGAGAGGTCAGTTATGTGTGACCTGTCTCTCTGTGGTTAGCGCCGACAGCAATACCTCTGAGTCAGCCAAGGTTTTAACATGGTCACATGATCACACAGCACACCTACTTGTGTGTGTCATTCAAAAATGCTTCCTCGTTCATCTAGAGCAGAAAGCTTAGTGTGCAAATGTATTTCAAATGTACGGCAGGTTAGGGTACAGATATACAGATATCTGGAACCAAAGTACAATCATAATCTGGGATTGTTATCTTGTGTGTTTTGAATGTTGTCTGTTGCTGCTGTGTGTCTGCCAATTGTTTTCCTCAATGATCTTGTATTATATATAATGCTGTGTGTCTGTTTCCCACAATGTAGATAATGAAGCTTGTAAATGATTAACTCATTTACGATACAGAGCTGTCCTGCAGTGTTTCATAGACACGGTGAAACACCTACTCATCTGACACAATCACTACTGCCATGGTGTCATTTCTTTTTTCATTTTTATGAAATAAAACCGCAGAGCTTGAGAGCTATTTCAAGAAGGGCATATTATATTAAACGAGTGTGGCTACTACTTAGGCTGTCAGTATGAAATAGATCAAGAGATGTGATGTGTCAAACTACTGCTGTGAAACCAATTTCCGGGGAAACCCTTGTATGATTAAACTCTCCAGCAGTTTAGAGTTGCTCTGTATCATATTTGTATGCTTATCGCAATCCAGTTCCTCATTACTTTCTCACGGAGGCAGCTTCATTATAGCCACTATGCATCAGTCACACAATTTAAACCCACAAGAAGCTCGAAGCCCGAGGCAGGAGACAGTCTCATGAATGACACGTTTTCAAAAATAAATAGAAGACAACTAACTTTTCCTACACTATCACAGAGAACAGCAGGAAGCCTAAAGGTCACCATCCAACAGAGGGAGTTTCCCAAACCTCCAGCACCTACTCTGTGCTACACTGTAGAGAAGCACAGACTGTATGGGGGTTTGATTAAAAATGCATTGCCAAATGAACGAGAGTGTGCCACTGTCATCGCCTCCATCTCTCTGTAGGCATGGTTGTTTCCATGGCGGCGACTTGTTGGCAGCGGTGTGCTAATGACGACGAGAGCTCTTAGTCCGCATGATGGGTTCAGGAGGAGTTTACAGAGCTGCTACATGAAGTGCAAAGGGGAGAGCCAGAGGGAGTCATAGGGGGAGACAGTTCTTTGATATGCCTTTGTTTACAATCTGCATATGAACGTAGGCCATATGAATTGCAAGCTGGCTTCAGCTCAACAGATCCAGACCTGTTCAAATACAAAACTCTGAAGCAACGTGTCACTGTAGCCTCAAGGAGCAAATGTAAACTTGGATTCAAAATGTCAGCACTTATTCATTCGAACACATGCAACGCAGCGTAGCAGCGTGAAAGCTGTGATTACATATATATTATCTACTGACTCAAATTGTAAGATGGATGTTTTGTTATATTTAATAATTACTTAGAAGAGACTGACAACTGTATTACTCAGAAACATCGTTTTTTTGGTTCATTAAATTGACTTTTATTATGCACTGGGAGATGAAACTACTACAGGAGACAACAGCGCGACCTCTGCTGAAGGATTAGGATTCCTCTTCATGGGGAGGGCTTATAAAAAATGCAGGACAAAGGGAGACCTCTTGAACACAAAATCTAATGACAACGGACAGGCTGAGCACTTAGCATTCTGCACAGTGAAGGGCATGCACGTTAATAAAATACAAGTTACATATTTTCCTCCCTGGACACTGGATAATATTCAGTTCAATAGTTCAGAAGTGTTCACTTTAATTGACCTGGTCTCCCTACTCCCTGCTCAATAAAACCAATACATCCAAAATGGCTCATTTGAAATTAATCTGACAGAGGAAAGGCCAATCAGCTCGCGATCTTTACACACACTTCAATATGTCTGTTGCGATCTAATCAGGCAGGATCTTAGAATGTGAGACCAAAACACTGTAATGGATGGAGACGTATGTTTGCTTGGGAAGCTGTCTGTGACCTGAACCATGCTTTGATCAAAGAGGTGATCAGGAACACATGAAGTTGAAACAAGTCATCTCTAAATGCTGCCAGATGATTCTAAAATATTTGACTGCCAGTTACTGCATCATGTAGAGTACGCTAAATAAGCTACAATGGCCTTAACAGTTTGATTCCAGAAGCAGAAACTAACACTGGTTTAGCTGCTCTCCTTAACTTTGTTCATGTTCAACAGCATATGCCATAAATAATTGGTGTCTATAATATAAATTCTAGGAAAGTGAAGATTATTCAAAGTTGTTTGAGTTATACATTTGAAAAGAAAATGAATGAATTAAAATTTAATATGGAAGTGTTTAAGGTCTTAGAACATTAGGATGTCATATAAGATGGTTGCTCTATTATGTCTTAAAATTGTTTTGGGTTGAAACCATTTGTTACACAGATTTGGTACTGAGTTTGACCACTGTGAAATTGATTCCATCAAAAAAAAAAAGCCTCCAAAACTTTTGATTTGTGCATTTTTTCTAAAAAGCCATACATCCTCTGAATTTTGTATACAATGAGGTCATCTTAAATGAATAGTCTCACTACAATGAAAGGGCTAGTTTGAAAACCAACATCATCACACATTGAACCAACAAGAGCCTCAGCTTTCCAGTCATACTCAATTTATTAAATTCCAAGACTGTTCTGGATTCCCATGAATTCAATCTGACAGCTGATTACTATCAATTTAGTATTTGGTTTTTTCAATCAAACTGCAAAAAAAAGGTTGTGACTTTTTTTTGTCACAGGATGTGACTTTAGGAAACTGAACAGGTATAACCAAACAGCAAATAGAAGCGGATACAAATACAAATACAGCAGAGTATATGAGGCCCTTCACATTGTTGCAGAAATGACTTTTATATTACAAACAGTCAAAACACAAGTCACAGTCCAGGCACAACCCCTCATGGCAGGCAATCC
Source organism: Notothenia rossii (assembly GCF_949606895.1). Classification (NCBI taxonomy): domain Eukaryota; kingdom Metazoa; phylum Chordata; class Actinopteri; order Perciformes; family Nototheniidae; genus Notothenia; species Notothenia rossii. The sequence goes on from NC_136909.1 coordinate 68,189,383, forward strand.
ACTATGTTTAGAATTCAAATGAAGAAACGACAGAATGAAAACATCAAATTCGTCAAAATCCTGTGTCCTTTTTTGAAAAGGTCTGATTGTTTCATGCTTCCGTTGTATAGTATTTGTGTTTTGTGTTTTGTGTTTTGAGAGATGTTGATGTTGAAATGATGTGCTACTACTGTGCTACTTGAATGAAGTCCCGAGACACCTTGATATGAAACAATAGGTGCAACAGCTGCTTTGTCATAGAGTTTATAATGAACAATACAAAGCAAAGAGCTAGCAGGACTTTATTGGAGCAGATGTCTGAAGGATACTGCATTTAAAAATGAAAATACATTACTGACCCTTTCAGTGAACAATATTATCTATAGCTGTTTTCTGCATTGTAATTTCTTACAGCCATATTTTCTTTGTAAAAAATCTGCTAAATCTGCAGCTCTACTAAGCTCTTGCCAACTTCTAGCGTCTTGACCTGATTTAAGGCACTTGTCTTTACAGCACAGTTCAGTCTCACTTCAGTCTTAAACTAGTTTGCCACAGCAGCAAAGCATGTCGTAATATTCCGAAAAAAACAACCTGTGCATTCCTAAACCAGACAGACTTCGCAACTATCTGAACATCTAGCATGTGAGAACATGTAGCAAGCGCTGTATGAGGGCAAACAAAATGCATCCAACTTAAACAAGTCATGATATCAGCAATAAGGGAAAGCTGCAGATCAAAATGTAGAGAAAAGGATAACTTTACGGTTTTTCAAAGCACAGCCAACCTTTTTAATTTCATTCCACTTGAATCTCAGCTGGATGAACAACATGGTGTAATACATTATGGATGCTCTAAGATCTATATCCAAGCTTTACATTTACATTCAGTAAAGAAACAACACTCTGGTTGCATTACAACATCAATTGCCTTGAATAAGCACTCCATCATTTTACGTTCTTAAAGCATTCTACGACTAAAGATGACTTTGAATGTGAATGTTAAAAGGCTCCAATGGTTCATTCCTCACCTGCAGTTTGTCCTCTGGAACATTGAGCCAGTGGTTAAATGCTTGGGATAGTTTTGTCCTCACCTGTTTTCCTGAGGAGAGAGCGGAAAACAAAAGTTAGGGTTTCAAACTTAAAGAAAGAGTAGCTTTTAAATGCATCTTTCACATTACTTCTGTTACAAATCATTAGCTCCCTGTGCTTTCCTTACTTACATGTATTTCTTCTAGTCCCTATGTCTGTGATAATTGACACTTTGTTGAAGGTGGCAGGTGGGTGGTAGCTACATATCCCAAGAGATACCAAACTTAAAAAGGAAAATGACATGTTTATTTATAAATCATTTTGAGTTCAACTTTAAGGTTGGCTTGAGCACAAATACTTTGTTTAGGCAGCAGGTAGGAAGGGATGTGACCGGAGAAGTGGAAATGGTCTGAATGAAACACAGGAAGTTTTCTGTTGTTCAAAGACCAGGCTTCAAGCTGCTTTTTCTTTCTTCTCTGTTGGGAAGCTGTTTCCAGCTGAGTGCTCGCAGCCACACTCAGAACAGGGCCGGTCAAGTATATTTTTAAATCCAAAATATAGATATTTTGGCCCAAAACTATGAAAAAGACCCTGGTACAATATTGCAAAATGTCTTTAATGAAAACGTTTCCTGCCAGACATTAAATATATGTTTCCTTATGAGCTTTAAGGACAGTGACACTGCTAAAAAGGAAACATCCCAGCCAATAGAAACCCGAAGGACCTGTCCTATTTACCCAAAATGTGATTCTGGCGTTAGGTTAGTCACTTTGCTACTTGCAAAAAATAAATAAAGTCGGTCTCCCAAAGAGCAGCTGAGGAGCGCTTGGTCAAGACAGAAAAATGTATGTTAAAAACCCATTTGGAAGAGTCTTAACAGCAATGCGTGTCTCCAGAAATCCTGACCTTCTTACCCAGGATAATAAGGAAAACACATCATAATTGGCTTTATATGTCCGCCATCTGCCGCCCTGCTTTCAAAATCATTGGCATTGGCCACAGAAAATTCCATAGGTACGAAGTAGAAGAAATAAAATACAATACTACATAACTGCTCACAACAAGGTCTATGGATTATCTCCAACCTTTCTTCATCTGAGAGCTACTTTGAAAAAATGAAAGTGGCCAAGAGCTACTTGCATCAAATTGCTTACATTTATTCACATAGCCCACATCAGTTGAATTAAGCTACTTTTGTACACGTGTGAAATTGCAATACCTAAAGCTTATCAAAGATCTTAACTTCACATCAGGGTCCAAGAAAACGAAAATGTCTCACATATTATTATGGCCCACATAGTGAGTACATCACTGAGAATGCACATAAATCTCCTTAATCACCACCTTACCAGCATTTCACTCTTTTGTACAGTTAGTGAGATGAATGGCACTGCATGGAGTCCACCATACAGGTGTATGCCGGAGTGTACCCACTTAGGTTCACTCTAATAGAGTCATTTAAATGTTCATCAGTCAGTCTTGTTCTATTTAGATTTCATGACATTCATGTCAGAAAAAGCTGCTTCACAAAGATATGTAGAGCCAAATAAAGCAGACATGTGATAGCGGAAGCTTTTTCCTCCTGCCTTCACAAACTTTACACATGTATTTATCAACTGAAAATAGCAAGAGGACATTCATACTCTGCAATCCAAGACTTGATTAAATCCACCAAAAACCTGACATGACGATAATGAGTCTTTTTCAAAAAACACAAATCCCTCCCTGTGTGTCTCTGAGCCGCAGCCACAGGGCCTGATCCAGAGTGGGTTGGTTCTGGACTGGTGTTGGTGGAGAAAGCAGACTGCTCCGTGTGTGGTGTCGCTGTGCCGCTGTCACGTCTGTTCCTTGATCTCTGCATCACCAACCAATTTGATATTCGTGTGAAAGAAAAGAATTCTAAAATAAAAAAACTTTATTGTCCAGCCGCGGCCCAAAAATCAAGAAGCAACGTAACTACGCTATAATCGATAATCAAGCTGCTTTTCAGTAGCTCGCCGCTGTCTTCTGATCGACGTGTTGGAGAGCCCTGATCTAGAGTATCCGGATTATTGAAACATTAGCTTTTGATATTTTTGGGCACTTTAAGCACCATGAACTGATGTCAAATAGTTATATTATATTGGAAAGAAGGAAGGCTTCTCTTTGTACAATATCTCCAACACTCAGCAGCTCACACCAAATCAGTCTAAATGATGTGGTCTTTATTTTAATGTTTCACTGTAGAATCAACAGTTTAAACGTTAACAATTATGCTATATTGGTATTACTTTCTTCAGAGATTAAGCTGTATTACAGAAATTCTTCTCTCAAAATGGTAATTAAATGGATCAGTTTAGTCATGATTGTGTTCCAAATGCACACTTTCTAAAAAAGTAGTTTTGTTTAAAACCGAACTGAATATTTCACAACGAATGAATGTAATGTCCTTTCAGATAAAGCCAGAACCGTAACCTCTATACAATAAGCACATTAAGTGGCACTTCTTAAAAACACAAAGCTAGGTGTTAGGATCAACCAGATAAACATCTCTCTTCTTATGCAGCGTGCATTTTGTGTCTATCTGGTTGTACACCCAATCACATCAGTTATTGTATACATGTTGGTGAGGCCATTATCCAGTGCCACTAACAAGAAGAAAGCAGTTGAGGGCTCAGTGAAGCTCTAAAACCGATGACCACATAGCTGCATACAAATATCTTCCACAACTATGCATTCACTGACATGGACACTCACCTGGTAGTTGCAACAAGTACTTGTAGGGTTCCAGCAGAATTCGCTCAGATGTGGCTTCTGAGTCGCAATCCATTGCTTGAAGTTTTCACAAATCTATATTGGAGTATAAGGCACATAGAAAAGTTAATAATCTGGACACTATTTAGCTCTAAAAGTAAAAAGGCTTGTTGCAAGTCCAAAATCGCACTAGAGTCAAAGAAGAGGGAGGGATGCCTGTGGTGTGTTCATGTTGGATTACTTGTCCATTTCTCAGCAGTACACCTAAAGCTGGCTTTTAACTGACAGATAGAAGAAGTGTTAAGTGGACAGAATCAAAGACACGTGGTGCAACTGACATCGGAGGTATAACTGCAAAATGCTGCAACCATTTTATAGCATTATACACAAGAACTGGGTAGGTATTATTTATGAGTGATACTTTTAGGTTGTGTGTTTAATAGATGTGTATGAGTATGTGATATTTTGAAGTATGTCTAGAATCTTAGTATGAAACAAATAGGCCTGGATTTGCACACTATTACAGTATGAAAACACTGGACACTACCCTGCCATATGTATAACTAATACTATGCAGTTCTGAAGACAAAACATGTCATTCATTGATGAATTTATTTAACATTATTTGTAATTTGTTCTTGTGTTTTTGTTTTGGCCTGCTTTTTGTTTTATTTACGCAATGCTTCATCTGTTCTTACAATTCAAATGTTCTAACAGCTCAAGTATTCCTAAAAACTGAAGCTGTTAATCATGCTTGCTGTCAGGTTTTGCAGATTCCAGCAGAGCTGAGGTTGACTGAGTTACCATAGTTACGCGTCTCCAACTGGCACTGAGGCTTCATAGGAAGTGCCGTGGTAATTACAGCACAGTGTGTCCCAACAGATGTACATGACTGTTTTCTGACACCAAAGTATGTAGGGTTAACAATAGTACACATGTTGAGTATGTAGTGCATAGTATAGGATTTGACACATTTTTTTACAAATAGTTGTCCTTTAAATAAGCACATGAATGAAAAGAAGAAATGCAAAACTATGTTTTGTATGTGCTGTTTGAAAGGTAAGGGTTTAAACATGCTCTGTCATATGAACCGAATAGTGCACAGCCATAAATAATATCTGTGTGCATGGTGAGTGACATGTTAATCACATGATTGGATTATTTAAAACAAAGAAAAATACTGGAAAGTTATAGGAACTGATAAGTGATGTGGCAATCATCAACAGAGAAATATAACTAGTGATCATTAAAGAAAAACATCTTCTCAAACTTTACAAAATGTCAGCAGCATTAAATGCCATTTAATAATATATTTATGCTGTATATGTTCTTAAATGTCTTTTGTTCTTATTTTGTAAAGCACTTTGAATCACCACGTGCTGAAAAGCCATTGCATTTCCATTGAGAGACTGTGCATTATATAAAAAATACCAAATCTCTTATCACATTATATTATTTACTCTTCATTGTTTTTGAAAATATGACACCCTAGCATAAAGATGGTTTCAATAGGTACTGTATTATCTAACACAGGCCTGCAACTTACATCAGTGTGTTGTATAATTTCTCAGTGGAAAACATAAGTAAATACACTGTTGTATCCTCATTTTGTCTCCTCAAGTGCCTTACTAGAACTATAATAATATCCGAATTATCCATTTGATATGCCAATTAACTTAAAAACAAAACCATTTCTCAGTTCAATTCTATATATTCAATCATTTAACTCTGAATTATTATGATATTGCGTTTCAACGGAAAAGCCATATATAGAATAGAATTGAAGAAGCTGCAACATTTTTAGGAAGAACAAGTTTACCAAAAGTTATTCCATCTTTTTGAAAATGTTTTAATGGGAACTTGACTGACCATATTAAAGAAATTAAAATGACACAGTAACCTCAATTACACATAAACAGAAGTGTTTGAAAAATAAAATGCTACTAGGGTTGTTAACTCCACCCACCTTTGCTGCTCCCTGTCAGTCTGCTGACTTGTTTCCTGTTAGCCAGGATGCTAGTTAGCTGGAATTAGCAGGTTAACATAAACGCGTCGGTAAACAACCGTTGAGCATTTCTTTCTTTCTTTATCAAAATAAAAACGTCCACATAAACGCAAGTCGACTCATACACACGACGTGACTTTCACAAGCACGCTTTCATACCATGTTTAGGTCCGTGTGATAACGGCTTATTCACCAGATGCTATGCTAGGCTAATGGCGTTCTTGCTACGCACGGTCTGGAGACCCTTCACATGACAAGCTAGTTTCGATTAGCAACCTATATATGCTTCGGCGTCGTTACAGAGCAGGCGCAGAGAAGGTGGGGGCTGCAACAATATGGGTTCTTCGCTCATAGATGTGTTGACGTTTTATTTGTACATCGCCAGGTAAAATATCCAGCTAGGGGGAAATGGAAATACGCACACACATCTACTCGGCACCATCAGTAGCATATATCAAACATACATGCTTTTGAACATTGGTTTTGTATTTTTTTTGTCGTTTTTGAGTCGCTGTGTATTGTGAGAACGACCCAGTAGGATTACTTCGTACACCTTACCATGGGTATTTTTCTCTAAAACCAGCCAATCACGTGCTGCTAAGGCGTTTCCCTTCGCTGTGCAATCCAATAGACAAGCGTACATTTGTGAGAGGCGGGGTTAATGTGCCCGTCACTCATCCTCAGGAGGCGGGGGAGAGGGATCACAGAAAGAGCTAGGCTAGAGGAGCTACTCAACAAGGCAAACAGCAGCGCTCTGCGAAAACGACTTTTACCCATCCACGTCCAACATCAACTAGGGGCCAACGGACGACGTTAAAATCCGTCTGATTTATTACATAAATGTTCCTATGGATTACTAATTCACTTTCGTCGAAAAACAGAGGTGTTTCTCAATTTGACAGCATAGGTAAGACTGCTTTTGTTCGGCAAGCTATCGTTATTTTGAACATTTAACTAGCTTGCTTCCCTACTGCTACCAATCCAACCTTGGCGTAAGCTAACTTGTTAACTGAAGCTGTGATGTGTTTGAGGGGTCTTGGGGAATGAATGAATTTAGCGACTGGATAGCAAAAAAGATGACTGCCGAGATTACACAATAAAAACTTGGTCAGCTCGATAACAAAGTTATTCTGTAGCCATCCAAATTAAGGCGATGAGCACAGTGAGAGGTTATGCTACTGGACAAGCATCGGAGTGTTGTGTTGTGGAGGAATCCTTGTCGTCGAGCAGCGCCTGTCATGGTGTTCACTAATAGCCGTCAAAAGTGATATTACATGAAACCATCGGCGACCTGAATAAGCTTGACATCGTTGCAGGGTGTGATTTGTCGATCAGCGACTAAACGGTGTAGTTTAACAGGTAAATCGCACCGTCAGTGGTTTCTTTTGTGCCGCGAGTATGATTCGCTTATCACGATTGACTTTTCCAGTGTAGGTTGGACCAGATGGGATACCTTGTGTCAAGGAACTCACCCATTTGATCAGTTAAATGACCAAATGCGATGTGGACTAATTTCCCTCTGCTGTAGAATACTTGTATCGATGATCGATGCTGTGTGTGTACGTGCGTGACCAGTATTTTGCACATTTCCGTAACTGGCAACATCCCTGCTGACAAACTGTCTGGACAGAAGAGGTTTAAATGGGCTCGAAGCTTTAGTTAAACATGCAACCAGGTTTTAGGGCAGGAGGGAAGAATGTGGAGGCTCGGGCTATTTGTGTGTATTGTTTTGGTGGTGGTCTATCTTTCACTTGCAGCGGCTGGTTGAGCAAATTGTCTGGGGCGGATGACATTGTATCCTCCGCGATCCTTCACCGCAACCAAGAGCCACACATGAGTGCTGCGACCTTGTCTTCTGTTAAAAACAATAACATGTTGAAGGTAATAAATGCATTGTTGCTGCGTTACACGTCTTATTTGAGCTTGACCTTGTTGCGAACCGTTTCGTCGACTTGTTTCTTTGTCAGACGCAACCTTACTCAGTGAACAGTCAGCGAAATGCCAGATCAGCCGATAAAGACAACATTTTGTGAAGAGAGAAAGTGACTTTAAGAATGGCTGCACGGCTGCTTCTTACTTTATTCAACTCAACGCTGCTATTAGGACACACGTTTAACGGGACATTTCTATTGCGGGGTGGTTAAGTCGCGAGTGTTATTATCGCTTTATATTCGCTGTCTAGTGCACTCTCCGCAGAGAGCACCGAAACAAGAAGGAGAAGCGAAAACCAAAATGAACAGTACTGCAGTTTTTCAGTAAATACCAAGGTATTCGTCCCCGAAACAGTAATTGCTCTTGTCGGGGCAGGTGAATGGCGACCACCGGTCCCGCAGTTTCCAGTGTTTCAGTGAAGTGTTCTCCTTTTTAGCCGACTGTCAGCTACAGAAATGGCGTCATCCTCTGCTGTAGAGTCAGTGCAGTGCAGACAGCGGGCACACCACGCTGCCGTACTGAAAGACCCGTGCAACGTGCAGCTTTTTACCGTGTACCACTTTATACTTACGGCTTCTTTATGCGTGCATTTGTGCAGAGCACTAGTTACTTTGTGTTTCAACCTTCTTTGCCACAAGCCAAGTCTGGCTGCTGACTACAGTACACCAGGCATTACATACACGGGTTTTATGGCTCTGCGAATGAGAGCAAACAGCCTGTCACGGTTTACTTTGCAACGAAGATATTTTTGGGAAATGTGTCCCAAAGCTCAAGCACACATAGCATTAGTCCCGTGCATTAGTCGGGAGTATTTAAACAAACTTTTCTTAAATCAATTGCACCCTCACTCTAGAATGAAACCCACAATCCCTAAATGGAGAATTGGATGTGCAGACGATGTTTGTCTAAGCAGTTTAAAGTGTGAGTCTTCCGACCAGCTTTTAGATGGCATCCAGCAGTGTAGCAGAAAAAGTGATGTCATCATAACATAACCGTGTTTTGTCATGGCAGACTGAAGTTGGCACTGTCTGTAATGTCTAACATATCCTTCAACCTCTTTTTTCCATCCTCAGATTCGTTACGCTGGGCACCTTGAGGACTCATAGAGAGATGAAGGTATGTTCATTCTTTTTCTTGCATGTGTTGAATGCCACTGGAAACTCAATGAGAGCACACCCACTTCTGCATTTCCACTCTTAGCTCATTGAGCACCTGTATTAACATGCCATAACCAGGCAAATCAAAACGTGAAATGTAGTATACATGTTTTATATGCATGGCCTAATTATTTTATTCTCATGAATAAGCCTAGTGAGATATTTTTACTAAATGTCAATTGTAACACATTTAAACACAGTCAGGCAAGTGTCTTGGAAAAAGGCCAAAGTAATATATTTATTTGATAAGCATAATATTGAGTTTTCGTTGGCACCTGCTGTATTTGCAAACACAAATTGGGAATTGTGATGTTGTCATACTCTGTTATGTAATGTTATTGAGTTGGATGCTGACATAGGGTCTGAATGTGTTGTACTTTTAGTGAATATTGTTTTTAAAACTGCATTATAGGGTGTCTGAACGAAATTCAAGCTTAAGTGGGTATGACGCTATTTCTATGTGAATGGCGGAATAAATGAACTGTGAAATATAGACAATTTATAACAGCTCTGGTATTGTTTAGCTACAGCTCTATTCAATTTCAAAGTTACACAGCTGTCACTGTTTGGGGAATAGGTTGTGATGCAAGCTACTGTATTTCATCTTTTTTTTATAGTTTCAATGGATCATAGTTGTGGCTGTTGTTATGCCTGCAGGCTGTTGTGTATTAACTCGTAATTTGTTGCCATGTGAGCCCTACATAGTCATAACCGGCAAGGTTGTTTCACCTTTAAATTGAACATATGACATACAGAAATGTGTGTTTCTGGTGGATGTTTATAGTATACTCAATAGTGTGCATTAACAGGATAATGAGGAAACCTTGTGAAAAATGAGATCCAATTGTGATTAGAGGGTTAGTGGTGGAGAAATTAGAAGCTGGTTTGGGAATGATTTGTATACTTGTCATTTAAGTAAAAATGATGTCATGCTTATTGTGGTTAGTCAAACTATAACCAAAATAAGCTTAACATAACAAACTAGTAGCAGTTTTATCCTATAAAATGCAATGTGATTATGTAATAAATTGTTTGTGTCACAGATAGTCAATGAAGTTAGGACTGTCATGACTAGAAAATGTATTCCCGGCAGACAGAAATTGTGTACAAAAAACAATGGGATTAGCATAAAGCATATAACCCAATCCGTAGGGTAGCTTTGCTGCTTAATTTGTAACTTGTGTCTACTTTAAAAAAGGCTTGAACTCTATGTACAAAATCATGAAACTGTTGTTGTGTGTGCCCAGGACTATTTTTCAGATATTATTCTCTTGAACTGGATAGCAGTGTAAGCTGTTATTAGATGATTATATTGCTTACACTTGCTTATTCTCAAAACTGCCGACAGGACTGGCGTTTTCCCATTGATATTTCTGGTTCAATGTTGTAGCCTTTGCTGTTTTCATTGTGCTCTGAGTCATCTGGATCTATTAGTGCTTGAGGAGTGTTCACTTATCTTACAGCTCTGTATATTAAGAGCATCTGCTCATTGCCTTAACTGTAAATTGCTCTGTAACGAGGACAACTTGTCATTAGCATTGCATGTCACTCCGGCTCATGCTCCACAGCCTTTCTGCATGTACTTCACACCCTGCTTTAACACTGTGGACTGAAAGAAACACTTTAAACATTAGACATCCTTAAACGTAATTATCATCTTAATAATTTAAAATAATTTCTGGGGTTCTTAATGAACTTAATCTGCAAATATAATGTTAACACTTTGCTGAAATGAGTATACATATGCTTGTTGTATTTCAAGTAATCTAGTGGATGACATTGCAATATGTCAATGATTAGGTAACCTACCTAGACAAGATTCTACATATTCTTAAAACTCACTATCAGCATTCAAAGCCCCATGTAAATATTTTACTGTGTCATATTTAATCATAGTCTGATAGTGTCTGCACCATTCATCTACTCCATCAATGTATTAATAACATAATAGAACAGTCAAGTTTATGCTAAGATTTCCTAAACTTTACCATAATACCTAAAACATTGACTAACCATATGTTAAAGTGCCAATCCACCTTCTTTTACAATTGTATTTTGCCCTGCGATATAAGATGTGTAAACCGAGGCCTGCATACATTACAAACTGGAGGTGTAGGAATTGAGCATTCAGGAGGCATTGGAGGTCTCGTGAAAAAAGCTATTGAGTTGCATTTTTGGGAATAAATGATTCAGCGTTTTAAGAGATTAAGTGTCATTATATGTCTGCCTCTGCTGCTTCGATTTGGATCATTCTGTTTTAAATATGTCTCATGGTGAGACCCCCAACTTTATGAGAGCCCAGTACTAAATTGCTGTAATACACTTTATATCTGCAGTTGGCAGTCCAAAGTTGTTCTATGGCGTGTCGAAACGCACAGCTTTTGATCAAAGCTTTCGGTAGGAAAATTGCTTTGCTTTGAGAAGGAAATGTGTTTAGTCGAGTTATTCCTGCATTAAGACGAGTTAACAGCATGTGGTGATGTGGTACTTTCGAAGCATTGGGGAAGAGCAGGTCAGGTGCAGAAGACTGCTCCGGTTTCCATTCCTGGGAACCAAGTAGTTTGTCAAACTAATAACCTCAGACATCTAAAGTGTGAAGTCTGATTTGTGAGTGTGTCAGCATGACTATTTGTAGAGCTGTGAAATTATTTAGTTGTTTTGGAACAAGGACATTTTTGCAGTCTGACTTGTGTTTATTGTTGAAAGTGGAACCTTAAAATGTCATCAGCACATTCTTAAAAAAAGAAAAGAAGCGACATTGCAAGTAAGAGACTGCTACACATCATTTAAAAAAATACAAATAGGGGAGAAAAGATATACATTTTGAAATTGTCAATCATTTCCAGTCAAGCAATGTTCCTGGATTTAGCAGAGTTTTAAAACATTCTTAAAGTTTTGTATATGTTTTGATATTGCAGGAAGACTACACTAAATCTTTGGGTTCAAGTGTGTGAACATAAGGTTTGAAATAGTTCCAGTTTAAAGCTACAATGGCATTGCCAAGGCACCTCCTGCTGAAGCGCCAGTCACCGGAATAGTGGTGACTCTGGTTTGGACAAAGAGGGGATTCACAGCGGGATTATTGTACGCGTGAGCTAGGCCGGGAGGGAGCTTAATTCTTGCCTGCATGCCTCTTGTATGTTCCTTTGTTCGGCCTACAAGCCTATTCATTATAGCACAATATAATGGGTCAGAAAGTACTGCTTATAATATTTCAGTTATCCTGATAAATGCCTGAATAGTATGTTAAATAAATGTGCGGTTTGGTATGCTAATGCAGACATAAATACACTGTTATTCTCAGACTGAAAACCAATGATTTGCTAGATTGAAATGAAGTGCACGTGATTTGATTAAGGTATTTATTTGTTATGTCATCCTGTTTCCTCCACCCTCGCCCAGCCGAATACAAACCAGTTTATGTTGCTAGCATCATCTTGCGCTGTTGTGTTACTTAAACACACCAACAAGCAATAGTGACACATCATCCTCACAACAACAAGCGTGTCATAATAGCTTTCAGAAGGTACTCAATCTGGATTATATCCTGGGCAGTTGCAACAGTAGTAGTAATACTAGCATATCTGTTAGGCGAATTGTTATAATAAAAAAAGAACTGAAAACTGTTCTTTAGTGGAAAACCCATTTGGGACGTTGGCTGTAGTTGAGGTGAATGAGCAGAGACTGATGCAAGTGTGTCTTAATACATTAGCAATGGGTATCTGCATACTTCCATGGTCCAGCCTCCCAGAAATAGCCTGTGGTCTGTTGAGCAGATGAGTAGGGATTCCTCGAGCCCCTCCCTAATCATGAATGATATGAACTGAATTACAAATCACACATGACATTACCCCACACATAGAGTGCCATTAGTGTTTATTCTCCCGTGCTTTTACCTTCAGAGTTGTAGAATGAAATGGCAATACTCCCCGAGGCTGTCAAAGAAATGCACTATAAGCAACAGCAGCTTGTTTTCAACTAGCGCTCTGTGGAGTTGGCTGGTAAATGTTTCATGACCTGAGAGTCTTTATTGAGCAGAAACTGATCTCATTCTGCTGTTGCCAGCGTAACCCCAGTGTATTTTGTTTTTAAAAGATTTCAAAGCTTAATGTAGCAGCATTGCCTGTTTTGTTCCCTGTCTAGAAAGATTTAAATACTTGTTTAGTTGTTTCTGATTGTTCCTCCTGTGGAGAGGGGGAAAAGCTTTTGTGGCATGATTACATGGAAGTTGTTATCTAATGTGATATCCGTGCACTTCTGACTCATCCATGTAGTTCGTCCTTCAGTCAAGCTAATTTTTCAAACAATTTTAGGTCCATACCAGGCAGCCGCTGGTGCTTTTTGTCACCCTTCATTTGGATGTGTTTAATCAAGCATGTGTGCCTGGAGAGTATTTTCCACATCAGTGACATTAGGTGAAAAGCCAGAGAGCCATTTTTGATTGTACCAGCGTTATTACCATTACGTTGACTTTTGCAAGCGCTTGTGGGTTATGACTAAAACGGCGTTGCTATTTTTTTCTTTTGACAGAATCTTCGTTGAGAGCAGCTCTCATGATGTGTTTGGCTTATTTACTTATTTTAAGTTGGTGAGAGGATGTAACACCTCCCAAAAGGCAGAGGAATTCCGCCTCTCTGAGCTTAGTCATTGTGGTTGGTTGATTTTCTGAGCGAGCAGAGGGGGGGGGGGGGGGGGGGGGCAATATCTCTACTGGCAGGAGTAATGAAAAAATAAAGAGTCAGTGTTTTTCTCTAGACAGCTGTAGGCTAAACTGCGATGTTATCCAAGGCATTCTTTGATTCATTCATTCAGTTTGAGTTTAATACGGGGGTGTGGAGCGCTATCAGTGGAAAAGACAAACCATTCTCTATTTGCGTTGGCCTTGTTAAGTTAAGGGGGGGTTGGCAGCCAAAGCTGTCCAGATAACCCAAGCTGCCCTCTCTTGACTCAGTTATCCTTTTAAGAAGTGAGAAAAGTATTTGTATAAAAGAGCAGGAACGCCATGATTTTATTCAGCTAGTGAAAAATCTTGTGTTGGCGAGGGCAGCTGGTGCTGAGACCAGACTGCCCTCAGGACTAATGATGTGTTTATGTGAGAGATGGGGAGGCTGATGGCCCTGGACTCTGCCCCCAAATCCCATCTGCTAGAACTCCAAGAGAAACCGGAGAAAAGGCAACATGTCCCGGTTTGACTGTGACATGCTCAAGGCTTTTCTAAAGCAGTAGATAGAATTTGTCCAGAGATGGCCAAAGTACTCACATCCTTTACTCAAGTAGAAGTACAGATACTCGTGTTTAAAAATATTCTTGTAAAAGTACTGACTAAACTTCTTTACTCAAGTAAAAGTAAAGAAGTATGGGCTTCGAAACCCATAACTACCATCTGTTTTAAAGAGTAACTGACCTCCCTTTATATTAATAGAACAATAATTTCATTGTTAGCTAATGAATGTTTCCATGCTGAACAACGGCAACATTACAACGTTTTCATTGGTCCCTCTTCTTTAGAGAAGAAATGATGGATGCACAGATCGTGTTCAAATCAATAGGCACGCAATGGCTCTAAATAATAATGATCACGCCATTAAACGCAGATTGAAACCAAAGTAACGAGCCTGTTTTGAAAAATGTAAGAAGTAAAACTACAGGTATTTTTGTTAAAAAAGTAAAATAAAAAGTCGTCAGAAAAATAAGTAGTGGAGTAAAGTACTGATGCCAGAAAAATGTACTTAAGTACAGAAACAAAGTATTTGTACTCCACTACTTCCCACCTCTGAATTTGCCCAACTGTTAACAAACTTGTTTCTGGTCTTTTTTTGTTTTTGAAGCCACTTTTAAGTTGAGTCTTTTGATGCATGTTTGATTTACTATCATTTGCCTCTGCAGTGGTACATCTCAAAAGGATTTGCCGTTTTATTAAACTGATAGAAATAGATATTCACGTTTTTTACACATGGTCACTCCATCTTATAAGATTTTTAAAAGGTAACAGTGAAACATAACTTCTAAGTCAACAGAGCATCCAATTATTTGTCACAATGCTGGATTAGATTGCTACAGTTGGCAAACCACCATGCTCTAACTTGTTTCTTGGAGTATCCTATTTGCACAGCAGCCAAACTGTTTGTCCTGCATAATACCTTATTGTGACTCCTGTTTAATTAATGGAAAGTGTTTTCTTGTCTGGCTGTCAAGCTAATCTTATCCTCTTTTAATGTCTCATGAATCATGTGGTTTTCTGATCTGGTGATTCAAGTTTGAGGCCCAAAATTGCTACATTGTTAAAGTTGTCTGTGAAGTAAAATAATGTGGGATTTAGCCTCAGGTAACAAATAAATTAAACAGGGATATGAAACCCTTATGTTCATTTAGATAATTGGACAGTGGATATTTTTAACCACACTTCTGTTTCACCTCTTTCTCTCTTATAAGAAGGGCAACATTCTGCACATCAGTTCAGTAATGACACAGATTAGAGATGCCTTGCCTTGATATTATATTGATGTGACTCTGATACTGATCTGAGTCATTAATATTGAGTATCTGCCAAGTTGTGAATAACTTTATTTCCTTACATAATACGGGAGGTATGACTGGCCTTTAAATAGCCTCTATCCCTGGTTTGAACCATAAAGAAGTACTTATTCAATGCTCACACTTACTGTAAGAGGTGTGTCGGTTAATCTGCATACATTGCTGGGATAGAGGCAAGGCAGCAGCTGTTTTTATTTGTTCATGCCACTCAAGGGTTTGCTCATGTGCCACATGTTGGAAACGATTCAGATATTTACACGACAGCCGTACTGTTGTTCATATGTTACAGATGGTCAAAAAAGAGCGCAATGTATTACAATCGCACACCGATTAAAATATGGACATAGTCTCTGTGACGTCACCCATAGGTTTGAGGCGTTGTACAGCCCAACGTTGGCTGGCTTCGACCCAACAATTCACCCAACGTTATTTTTGGATAAATAGTGAAATTAGGTAAAAGAGACTAAACCCCCATTTCTTCATCAGGCTGTAACTATGTTTGTGTCTTTTGTAAAGTTCAGCATTTTAACACGGTTTGACTTCCCTTTGGACCCAGCCTTAAAAAAACATTTGAATACTGCAGCTTTAGGCACTTCCGCAAAGCCTTCACTGGTCAGTCCCAGGCACTGCCATATGGTTACAATATACAAAGGTTCATGACTTATAAAGTTAATATAGCCTGTTACGAAATGCCTTCATAGGAGTATTTTGGTTTAGATAAAAACATCTTTAAAAAAGGACATCTTGCAGTTTTGTTTTTTTTCTACATTCATGCTTAAACTTGCTTGAAATTTACAATTAAAAAAGTGAATGTACGATTTGATATGTTTTACGAGACATAAGGGCAGGAATTCAGAGGGAAAGGAGCAATTTTGAGCTCTGCTCTTAATAACGGCTTTTTTTTAAGGTCATACGTCAAACGCGTCATATTACATCACAAAGGGTAAACATCTCCGCCCTCTGACCGCGGGTATAGTTAGTAGTTGTGTTTTAGTGAGCTGGTATTTTTCGGTAGTTTTACATTGTATTTCACCATTTGTAATCATGGTGCAGTATTGTGTTTGTGCAGGTTGCACAAATACCAGCCTGTCAGGACATCGAGTCCACAGTAAAAAGGACCGGAGCTAGCGTTCGTTCCTGGGTGCGTTGTGCATCCACCTCCCTGCAGCACATACTCTCCACAGCTCCACTGCTCCAGCCGTCTCCTTTGTGTTTGTTTGTTTCCCCCTGTCTGTGTTGTTTGTGTGTGCGTGGTGGCTGTCACTCCTGGCTCCCGGCTCAACTTCCACTCACCTGCTGCAATCAGCTGTGCACCCTCCCCGACTACACACCTGCTTTCCATCCAGCCATTTACAACGACATATCAACGGAGGCTCCACAACCTTTCTCCGCCAGATCGTCAAGTATCAGCCGTATCTCGCGTCTCTCCTCCGGTACACAGCACCGTAGTGTGGAGTTGCATTAGGTAACGCGAGATACGGCTGATACTTGCGTATTAGTTTATGTTATGGATCAGTATCAACAGTCCTGCCAGTAACGTTACTATATTATCAATTCTACGTTAGTTATAGCCTGATATATGATAGCTAACTTCACAATGTTGTGATGTGACGTTAGCTAACATTCTGTAGCTAACGCCGGTCACTCACCAAGATAGCTGCCCAGTTCTCCACTGGTTCTCCTCACACCATAGCTCAATTTCTCTCCGATGGCCGTTATTTCTTCTAATCCCTGGCTGCTCCTGGTCTCTTGGACGCCTAGCAGGCTCATAATTATAAGGTTGTGGTCCGTCATATGCATTCGAATATTCATGTTCAACTTCTTCTGTGTCGAAACTAGCATTGGGATCCATGTTTATTAATACGTTACACCGGCCGCTCTCACGTGCCGAGGCTTTTTTATGCGGAAGTGAACATTTCTTACAAAAACGACGCCAGATGTCACTGTAGTGTATATTTCTGTATATTTTTTTGAAAATCTAGTGTATTCATCATTTTCCTACACATTTATTCACAGGTGTCTTTAACCTGTAAGTTGCTCTTTAAAGGGGCCCTATTATGCTTTTTGGGGTTTGCCTTTTCCTGTAGTGTGTTATACAGGTTTTTGTGCATGTAAATGTTCTCCAAAGGCTAAATTCCCAAAGTTTCTCAACCACACACTTCCACCACAAAATAAAGACCTTTTTGAACATTATAGCATGGAAACATGTCACAATAGAGGCACACAATACAAATATAAATCTGAAAATAGGCATAATGGGGCCCCTTCAATCTGCAGTTGGTACCCAATTAAAATGTGGACTTTTAATCATTTCTGCCTAAAATTGGTCTAGCCATGGTACATCAGCAACAGCTGCTTTCATTGGCACATTGCTGTTGTGGATATGGCACAACCACTCCTGGCTCTATGTATTTGATTTTGATCTCTTATACTGTGGTATTGTAAAAGAACATGTGTTATTAAATCTTTCAAGTATCTTACTTGTAGTAGGACATTTAATATGCAAAACATGTTTGGGGAAGGGTTGATTTTTAAGGAGCTTGTTCACTTCACTTGGCTTAAGGGATTTTGACTTAATTCATCCTTTCAGAAAATAAGATGTGGGTCCGTGTTCAGTGCTGCTAGACGAGCATTAGCCAATAGGTGTTTCAGTTGGTCTTTATGTGTCCTCTCGGCCCCAAGTGTGCCCCCTTTATTTTGGGGAAAAGTCAGTTGTTTCTGTAGCCTCAGTCAAACACCCCTCAGTAAATTCCTCTCTACACTGCATGAACACAACATCTTCCGCCTATTCCACACATAGAAAGTCTGTTATCTCTGTGTACCGGACCCTCTGTAAATTAGTTATTGAGGGGAGGAAAAAAAAAGGTTTGATAAACACCCATGGCAGAAGAAGGTGCTATGTGTTTCGGATAGCTTCTTTTTTGTAGTCATCAAAGCAGTAGTGAAGTGGCCGCCTTTTTGTTTGCTCCCTCTGTGGCTTGTTTTCCAATACCCAGAGAGCAGATGGTACAGTATGTGTTTTCCACGGTGGAATCACTGAGACGGGTCGGTTTTGCGTAGCTGGCCTGCACTATGTGAAGCTTGTATGTGTGTCATGCCGCCTTAGCTGTGAAAATACACCTGTGTCAGTGAGCTATACATGTACAAAAAAAAAAGCTTTGAATTCACTGGTTTCCTGTTTCATTCCTCAGACTCTGGAGGAGCCCCCCTACTTGACGGTAGGGACGGATGTGAGTGCCAAATACAGAGGGGCTTTCTGCGAGGCTAAGATCAAGACTGCCAAGAGGCTAGTCAAGGCAAAGGTAAGTCACATTTTTAAGTGATCCAAAAATTAAATATTTATTGTCTGTCTGTGTTGTGTGAAGTGGGTGGCAGCAGGGCGAGGGGCTCTTCTTGTCATTGTGCTAAAAGATCGCACAGCTGAAGCAGGGACGTGCACAGACATTTCGAGGGGCTATTGCTCTAAACTGGGAAAAGGGCCTCCCCTCGATAGAAAACACAAGACCTTTTGAAAATTGTAACTTGTTTTTAATGTAAAAGAAACCAAACGATTATTACATCAACTAAATTGAACAGTAAGTCACATCTCATAACAAAAGAAGCTAAGGCGATTACTTGCATTCGGTGACTTGATTTTAAAAATGAAAACCAGGGACATTTTTTGTTTTGCGGTCCATATCTCATCAAAAATATCTTATGTTAGTAACTATTGAAGACAAAATAGGGACAATTCTGTTCTAATGTAGTTTGACCATTGTAACTGCTGTGCAGACATACTGATAAAATAGAGCCTCTAACTAATTACCTTAATATAAACTCACTAATTAATGAAACCCGTTCAATACGCATTATTCTTATTCTTATCATTCTTTATGAGCGCAGCCAGTAAGGTATCTAATTACTTATTTATTTAGTATTCCATAACTTAGTAACAGAGATGGTCAAACTAAAGTGGTAGAGACATGGCAGAAATCCTACAATGAAGCGGGCGGGGAACTGTTCACCCTTGAGAGGGCGTTCAAGAAAAGAGAGAAAGCGGCCCCGTTGAGGGAGTTTACAGATGAAAAGACACAGAAAGACAGAAGCGCAATAACAACAAGTAGGCTATATTTAGGTGTTTTTTTGGAAATAACCGACGGTATCAAGAGGAAGTACAGTCCCCTGGTTTGTCCCTTATACCCTAACTGCCATGAGACAACTCAAAATCAAGTTTCCAAAATCCGACACTGAGGTGGTCTTAACGCACCGGCAGATGACAGCGCTGACAAAGTGCGTTTCGCTACAATACTAATTGTGGGCTTATCATGTTGATTCGGCCACAACAGAAAAAAGAAAAACAAACTCTCGCTCTCTCCAGAGGGGCAGGTCAGCCTAAAAGGCCAAACGGGCCGTTGCCCGGGCAACATTAGCCCGTACCTGTGCACGTCCCTGAGCTGAAGCTCCAGAGCCGTTTTGGATTGGAGAAGGCCACATTTAAAATCTGTTGTCCAAAAAATATCTTTGCTAATTATATCAGGAGATTCTTAGGCTGTGCAGTGAAAACATCTCCTTGTCTCTGATGTTGTCAACAGTCCAGCTGTGTTGCTTACATGCTTTAGCTCTACCACCTGCTATATGTTGTTAGTACTGCTCATACAGCTGAAACGCTGATCAGGGCCCCAGCAGTGACAGATGCAAGGTCTGGTCTAGCCCACCAGGTACCCATCATATCCTCAGTCGTCCCCCTCGCCCACTGCTTCCATGTTTTGTCTGCCGTCTCCCCACTGATTTAATGCCTTACTGATGAAGGCATTGCACGATGGATGTAGTACAGTGTCTCTTTTCCCTGTGGGGCTGGAGCATCTGGATAATACAATAGAGACAGATCGCTTGTCTCTCGTTCTGCGATAATGTGTGGGAGGAATAAAGATTGGATGCTGGCTTTTTCACTGTGTTAATGCACTCTAGTTCCCCCTTTAGAGACAAAAGAGCAGCCAATACTCTGCCATTCTGACACACCAGATGAACTCATCAAATGTGCTTTTTTGCCTTGTGGACAGGAAGATGAATACAATAACAAAGTAGACTATTTGATTTTCTTGGTTTACATATGGTGGGCTAAAGCAAAGCTAGTAGGACAGTCTCAGCTCATAAATGAATTAGCATACTAATTGGCTGAGTGTGGGGTTTGTTTTCGGTTAGCTGTAATGTGAATGTGAGGTCTGTTACACAAACGGAGAACATGGCAATTATTCAGTGGTTATGAATCTGAATATTCCTCTGTAATGAATTCCTCTTTAGCTCTTTGGTTCATTAATCTCTGTCTGCTTGTTGAACAAAGTGGAGGGTGGCAGCATATGGCACGGGTGTTTTTTCAGTGGTTTTAAAACTCAGTGCAAACTCTTATTTATGATGATGATCAGTGCTAGGAGACCTGTACAAAATGCAATTACACCATGTCAGTAACACTCACTGTGACATGTTCAGCACACATTTGATCAGTCAGGACAAACACTATGGCACAATAACAAGTACTGTGTCAAAAAGGGAGAGCTGCAAGAACATTTCAATGCTCATAGGCTGTATTTACTATGTCATATGAGGATTGAAACTAGACTTTTACCATTTCATAAACTGGCATTATCTATTAAGCTGGCTACCTAGCAATCTAACTGATTGAAGTAAAGAAATAACTTGTACAATGAATAGAAATACATGAATGTTTGCCAACATTGTCACAAATCAACTAGTAGAATAGGTAACAATTTATAAACTGTGTATTTGATTTCAGATTACTGTCTGCTGGTTAACTGAATTATAACAAAAACACATTTCACCTCCCCTCTTGATAAGTACTCTATGGTATGCTTTTTAAATAAGAATAACACAAACATTCTAGAGTTATTCTTGAAAAAAAATCAAAACCATTTAAGAATGATTCCCACCATTTGAAATCATAGTTGTATTTATATATATATTATTATACTTGTTTTACAAGGAACAGACACATTGATACACATCAGTGTCAATGTACCAGTGTTAGCAGATTGATCATTTTTTTAGTAAAATAATCCAATGAAGTAGAACTTGTACAATTCCAACAGGAGGATAAACTTTATTATTATGAAAATATCTGGACAAAAAGGACAGAGATGGTGTGTGTGTGTGTGTGTGTGTGTGTGTGTGTGTGTGTGTGTGTGTGTGTGTGTGTGTGTGTGTGTGTGTGTGTGTGTGTGTGTGTGTGTGTGTGTGTGTGTGTGTGTGTGTGTGTGTGTGTGTGTGTGTGTGTGTGTGTGTGTGTGTGTGTGTGTGTGTGTGTGTGTGTGTGTGTGTGTGTGTGTGTGTGTGTGTGTGTGTGTGTGTGTGTGTGTGTAAAACACAACTAGAGTTAAGTTTGATGTCAAATGTCACACTTAGTCTGTTTGTTGTACACAACCAAAATATATAGCCTCTGCAGTCAAATTTGCTTGAATAAATCACATTAAAAGTTGTTTCATGTCAATTTACATTTCATGTATCAAATAAACCGAAACATTAAAGTGTTGCTTTTTTAAATTGGAAAAATGCTCACTAACCACTTTGAATTGAATACAGTGAAACATCCTGCAGCTCAGTGACATTTTAGGGCTTATTGGAAGAAATAATCTTGTAATATAATGGACTGTGTGCTCCCGAGGAAAAATCCCATTCAAGTCTCATACATTTGCTGAAGGCTGTATCTTATAAGAAATATTGTTTCATATCTTATTCCAATATTTGTTGTTAAGTCTAAGTACATACACAGTTGTGTGTACAGACCTCAGTTGAACCCAGCAGGTAACCAAGCTCACAGTTAGAGGTTGTCAGGACGGGCAGGTGTTGGTGATGCTCTCTTGAGTCTTCCTCCCTCTGTGGAGAAAGTCATTTTATTCCATCATCACTGGCAGAAATGTTATTAAATGTTGCGTGTGTAACCCTTTTGTTCCGTTCCTATATGGCAGTGTTTCTCAAACTTTTTCAGACCAAGGACCACTTAGCCAATAAAAAAACACTCGCGGACCACCTAAATCCCCACATATCCAAAAATGAAAGGCCTGCTTACCACTCCAACAGTAAATAACAAATTACAGCCTAATAATGACCGCTTAACCTTCTCTATATCACCTCTTTCACACTTTAAATCAACAATACAAATACAACTACAGATTATATAAGCATTTCGTTCAAATGCGATTTAAAATGCTCAAAGGTTTTACACCTCTTTTGAAATGTAGACTACATTTATTACGGAGTTTATGTCCGAGCCAACAGACTCACAGATCGTTGGCTACTGAGAGATATGCAAAATACACCGGATGTACTGTAAAACTATGGTCGCAGGCCCAAGTTTAACTCTGAGATCTAAGCCCTTTTTTCACATGTTAGGCTCGCCTGGGCTTTTTTTTGTAAAAATGCTATTAAAACAGTGATGCAAATTAGTCGCTTTTCGGCGCCTCCCGCTTTTTTAACGCTGATTTGGGTGACTTTTGTAATTCGTGGAGAACCAAAGAGTTTTCGTTGGGGGGGGGGGGGGTGGTCCGTTAGTCAGTCCGTCCGTCCGTCCGACTTATACGGACAACTTCTCACTTCAAAAAGAAGAAATCTAGATCGCAAAATAATTAAACAAGCGAGTGCCTGTTTTTCCTGGCCAAGGACAGGTTCCTTGAACACAACACGAGCGCAACAGGAAGCACGTGGGGGAGTGGTCGAAGAGAACAGAGCATTAACAGCAGGATAAAATTGGGACACTGGACTAAACTCATCACGGCATCTGATTGGAAAACATCCAAATGGCAATTGTGATGGTTGCCAACAACCAGAGACAATACATCATGTATTTTTTAGCTGCCCGGATTATAACAGACAAAGATTCATTCTGAAAACTGCACTGGAACAACTCAACATCAAGGACATGGATTTCAAGGCAATATATGAAAGTAAATCAAGAAATGAAGCAAACAAGCTGATCTTCAAATTCCTCAAAAGCACTGGTCTGAGGATAAGGATTTAATATGAACATGTAATAACTCAACAGTAGGTGGCGATATATGCTCCAAGTGGAAGCGATCGCCATTAAAGAAAAGAAAGAAGAAGACAACACGAGCGTAACGTGTCTTCACGTGGTTATGTCTCGTCTGAAAGGAGTAACGGAGAGCATCGGAAAGCCGCTCCAGCTCTTCAAATATTGCAGTACCCATAAGGAGCCGTACACATGCTGCAGTGTTTGCGAGGCTGTGTCTTTAGTTGTAAGCACAGTGGCGATCTGTTGTTATTAGCATCTGGTTAGCTAGCTATGCTAACGAATTTAAAGAGCTTTTCTACAACCAGGTGGAAGAGAGCTCTCTCCTGAGAGGCTCAAATAACCTCAGCTCAGTGAGGTTAAGGCACACCTTGATATGATCATTATAGTTATTAATGAGACATTAGAGACTAAATTATTAACAGGTATAAAATATTATATGACAGTAACAAAAAAGTTGTTAAAAATAACAAGAATAGAGTTTGAAAGGGGAGTGATTTGTAAAATATCCAAAAAGAAAATTCTGCTTACAGTTCTGTTTCATATGGGTGTTGAGAGATGTATCCAACTATCCATAGATCTCATGTTGCTCTCAAAGTGCACCAGATTGATGCTTTTAACTTCAATAATTAAAAAAAAAATGTTCCCGTGGGGAGCATGCCCCCGGACCCCCTAGAGGAGGTTATGTCCCCCCCCACTTAAATCATGTTCACATGGATAGAATACTAAATACATTTGCACACATCTTGTGTCCATATCTTTCTGTTTTGGTGGTCATGCCACAACCGTGCACGTGAATGCATGCATGCGTCAAACATGAGTCATGGTGAGATATCTGGATTAAGAGGTTGCTTTTTCTTTGCACAGCATGAAAGAAAGGCCAAATGAATGGGCTGTGATTAAAAAAAATGTAAGCAGAGGTTTAGTTCAACAATTTGTACGGCCCTCGGAGGATGTTGTCCAAATTGAAAGGAAAAAGGTTCTCCACCCCTGCTGTAAATAATAATAAAAACCCTTGATTTATAACTTAACATCTCTGTCTCTATTGATCTGAGTATGTTATAAAGAATAGCAGTTCATTGAAGGATTATAGCACAGGCCTTTGTCAGATGGTATATTACGCAGTTTTTTTTTCTGCTTTGAATAGTTCTCTCTTTTTTCACCATACCTGTGTTTGCATCACTGTTAAAACATGAACCTTGGTGACCATCGGGCTGGCCTGCATGGTCTGCCTACAAAACAAAAATAAAAAAAATGTTTATGCAGCCCCAACAACAGCCTCTGATCATCAACAGACTTCATGCAATGCTTCATTGGATGCATATATCAGATAATAATCTCTATCTCACTCCTAAAGTGTGTGTGTGTGTGTGTGTGTGTGTGTGTGTGTGTGTGTGTGTGTGTGTGTGTGTGTGTGTGTGTGTGTGTGTGTGTGTGTGTGTGTGTGTGTGTGTGTGTGTGTGTGTGTGTGTGTGTGTGTGTGTTGCCAGGTTGCCATGCAGATGCAAGATTACCACAGCATGATCAGATTATGATCTGCTGTGGCTCACTTAGTGGAGGCTGCAAAGGCAGAGAGGGGGGTCTGTTAGTGTAGCCCTAACAATCGAAACAGAAATCCACCGCAGTTGGCTCTAACAGATGCGGCACAGTTGCCAATCGGGGGGTCAGGCACTCAATGATGCCAAAAATGAGCCATAGTATTTAGTACTCGCACACATGCTGCTTGCCTAAAAACACCAGGAAGTCTTTACTAGGTTACCCCACTAATTTAAAAACAACCTGCCTCGCTGCCAAGTACTGCGTGATACACTCCATCATCCTCGCTTTTATAAAGTCCTGCAGCGCTTAAAGGACCATGCTGCCTCTGTGAAGTGGAGGATTGATATGGCCCAGTCAGGCCTTTGGGGAATTCTTTATTTATCCTTGTTACTGATTCTCTCCCCCCCGTTTCCTCAGGTGACCTTTAAACCAGATCTGACCACAGCTGAGGTTCATGATGAAAACATCAAAGGAGTTCTAAAGGTAAGGCAGCAAAAGATGCAGATTACAGTCAGCTGGAACATTGTCATAACACACATTTAGTGTTTAAAATGTACTCTTAATACTTACTTACTTATGTTTTTACTATAACAACACATTGAATGACTAGAAAAATTGCGAGAAAATTGGTCAATACAGCTTACACTTTGCATTTAATTTCAGTCGATTCTTGGAGTGGCTGTATGGTTTTCTCATGACTTAAAACCACTTAATTAGATGTATCATTAGTAGCGCATTAGGACGCCAAGTAACAGTGGTGTGTCTGTCCCACAGGTGGGGTCTGTTGTAGAGGTGAAGAATCAGGATGGTGTTTACCAGGAGGCCACCATCAATAAGCTGACCGATGCGAGTATATATACTGTTGGTAAGTGAAAAACAAACTGTCCTCACTCAAAGCAATCTCCCTACAGCTAGTTCACAAAAACAT
Source organism: Notothenia rossii (assembly GCF_949606895.1). Lineage (NCBI taxonomy): Eukaryota > Metazoa > Chordata > Actinopteri > Perciformes > Nototheniidae > Notothenia > Notothenia rossii. The sequence continues at coordinate 68,215,235 of NC_136909.1, forward strand.
GTTTGTGTACAACAGAAACTCCAAATGGTTTGTATTTTCCCTTGGCCAAGCATTTTACAGAAAGATGTTGCAAGGAGCTTTTCAATTGATTCCTCAGAAAAGGTTAAGAATGAAGTGATTTCTCACAGGTCAGCAAGAATACTAAAAAAGTCCCTTACAGGCGAAGAATATTAAAATCTCTATTACAAAACCCATTACCATTGATTGTGTGATTAAATTAAATGTCCAGTAAATATCTATAACTAATATCTAAGAAAATGGGGGTCAAACTGCACATACATCATATTGAAATTGACTTTTGTATCTATTAAATATTGTCCAGTGTGAAAGCAACTTATTTGGCAAGAAAAAATGGGCAAGATACATTCTACCTTTTTAAAAGGGCCCTATTATGTATTTTGGGGTTAACACTAACACACCAACACATTGTACTGCATGTGATAGGCTTAGGGTGAGGACATATCTAAGCGGTTGACCAATCGCAGCAGAGCCAGCCAGCTAACCAATCAGAGCAGACTGGGCTCTGGTTTCAGACAGAGGGTGAAAAGAGGTGCTGCAGCACAGGCAGGATGAGAAAAATAAAGAGCTTTGTGAACATTAAAGCATGAAATATGGACCTGACAATGAGCATAATAGGGCCCCTTTAAATGAAAGGTACTGATGATGAGGTGGTCAAATATATTTTTGAAGAATTATCTCTAATCTTTGGTAGCTTTAGAGGCTGATCAAACTAGAATGGGCTATGCTGAGTCAACAGGTGGGACAGGGGTGAATGCTGCCTGCAACGAAAGACCATTTCTATTATGAATTTCTATTTTCTTTCTGTCTTATGATGTTGTCTGTAATGTGTCAATACATGTTAAAGATACTTCTATCAGAAGTGTAATCCTTTGTCCGACCAACAGGGCAAATGTATTGTATTAATATATAAATTACATAAAACAGGTAGTACACAGTATACACCGCTGTTCAGTCTCTCAGCAACTCCTCGTCACTAAAGAGGGCCCCTGGGGTTTCCCTTTCTTGTCTTGGCACATTTATTATTTTCATTCATCATCACAAACACAAGTCACCTCAAGTGTTTTCTCCTCATTGTTGTCGCCGAGCAATGGGGTGAGCAATGATTAATGTAAATGATTTGAATATCTGGGTTTACCCGTGGGAGTGATGTACTGTAACTGCTAAGAGTGAAAGGAACGTTTCTTTAGTCCTTTTAAATATGACATATATTATGCATGCTTATTGTAAGAGTTAGTCTTTGGAGATTTGACATAAGTAAATAAAATCTATTAGTTCTTCCGACACTTCCCCATGTCTCTTTTATTTCACCATTTACTCCTTGGAGCTGTTTTAAAGCTGTGATCTGAAAGGGCGCCTGTCAGGATCCATCCAAGCCTTAGTTAGAACACATTTGTTTCGACGTATCATAACTCAAGTCAGTGGCGGTCTGGCCATCGGGTCGTTCGGGACGAATCCTGATGGGCCGTTACCGAAGTGGGCTGGTCGGACGATGTGGGCAGGTCGGATAAGTCACTAGCACGATTTTTAGTCCCAGTCCGCCCCTGAATCCAGAGGACATTTGGAAACTGAGACTGGAGTTAATTTGTGCTTATCTTCGTGTTTGTGTGTGTTGGAGGAAGACGTACAGCAGCCTAATGGTTTGTCTCTAATCTCTGCAGTGTTTGACGATGGCGATGAGAAGACCCTGAGGCGGTCCTCTCTCTGCCTGAAAGGAGCGCGTCACTTTGCAGAGAGCGAGGCAAGTATTGCTCTGTCCTGTAGGGAATTTTCTTTTTTGAAAACAGGTTCCTCCTGACATTCCTAGTAAAGAAACATGTGATTTTTCTCAACAGCAGCACTGGGTGAGCAACTAGAAATTTGATACAGTTTTGTTCATTCAAATTAGTTCCGTATGGATTTCCCGCGGCTACAGCAGCATTATCTGTTCGCTTTCGATGCAAAGCTCATTTGATAGTTTTTCTTTTAAATTAACTAAATGTACCCTAATTTAATTAAATGTATTGATGATGCCACATTGGAACATTTCTAATAAGAAATACAGCTGTATATTTGCAGAAAATACATTTGACAGCAATGTAAGGTAAACTGCTGGGTACATTTCTTCCATTTATTACTGATGAAATCACTCAAAGAGAATTTATTCCATGTTTACAAGATAACAACTTACGTTTGTCTTCCAATTTAGTGGCTGACAAGGTGGCACTAAGGCTCTTTGCTTTTGTTTTCTCCCCTGCAGACCCTCGACAGACTCCCTCTCACCAACCCAGAGCACTTCGGCACACCTGTCATCGGCAAGAAGGGAAACCGCGGCAGACGATCAAACCCAATGTGAATATCTCCCTCCGCCTGTCTCTGTACATCCTGCAGGGCTCAAACTTTATATATCATATGTCTGCTGCCGGGGGGATTTTTTTTGTAGCCATCTAAAACCATCAGTTACAGGCTTGGCTGTTCTATGTTCACTGACAGCAGTTAGAATGAAAGATTTACTCCCATCTCCGTCCCCTCAGCGCCTGAGGCCTGTAGAGCCTTCTCTCCTCTTCCACCTCCTTAATCAGGCTGGGCTCCTCCTGTGTGTGCTGCAGAGGCAGAGTGAGCACAGCATGGTCCTGCTTCGCATTATCTTTATTCGCCCCTCCTTAGACTCAAATGTTCCAGTAGGTGTTTGATGCTCTGTTCAGCCCACCCCTGGGAGCCTGCAGGAGTTTTCATCAGGGAATAGAAAAAGTTTGGTGCTGGATATAATTGTTGCTCCTCTCTGTTATAAAGAGGACACTCAGCTACGTAGTCTCATTCTCCGACGACCCTTTGCTAATGGCACTCAGAAAAGTCAATATTACTGTGAACATTGATGCATTATTGACTTGGAAATGTCCCAGTTACAATTTAGCGCCTTGTATCTGATGTCTTCCTTTGCAATATTAGTGTCCTATTTCTTGGGTCTTAAGGTTTGAAAAGGTAGGGGAGATTGATGTTATTGGAAAAAAAATGCTATTGCTATGGGTTGGAAGAGAAGATGTATCTTTGTTTTTCTGGAACCAGAAGTGACCATATGTAATGCTAGTTATGTTAGCAACTAGCTTGGTTAGCAAGGTATATCAGCTATTCAAGTAAACTGATATTTTTAGGATGCTTATTTTGGCTAGCTTAAAACAAAACTACCAAGCTGAAATCATTATCTTTTAGTACCGAAACGCTGAATAACACTGTATTAGCAATTTGTTGATCACAATGTAGCCACGACCTAAAGAACAACCTTCTTTATCGTATATATATATATATATATATATATATTTATAAATAGGACCATCATTTACAAAGTTAACATCATGATGTATTGTGTAACAATTGAAACCAGCAATTGAGATCATAAACTCATTAGTAAAAAATGTTACCAAGTTAATAAACCAAGTAAGAAGTAGGGTCATTTTTTATCATAGACTTCGATACGATTGGGCTTTATTGTTCTTCCAGTGAAGTCGCCCTCTGCTGTCTATCAGAAAAAAGGCAGGTTTATGTCCGTTTCAGATTTGCTTCACTTCTAAGATACGGATGTTACCCCTTTAGTTCAGATAAGAGATCAATATTCAGTTTAAGCTTCCAGCATAAAGCAAATAAGCACATTTCAAAAATGTTGGACAGCTCCTTTAAATGACTTAAAAGCTGCCAAACACTCCCTACTGTAATAGTAATTATATATGGAGCAAACTCTTCCCGACATGAGTTGTAGTCTCTCTCTCATTGAGTGGCTCGAGTGCTTTGTTTATTACTTTGATTCACAGCTTAGTTGTTGTTGTTGTTTTTGTTGCTGTTGTAGTAGTAGCAGACTGGCTGATTTACAGCCGTACACTCTTGCCAAACTGTGTGTGAGTATATGTACATAGGGCAGTTCTAGTGAGGCATAAAAAGAGGACAGAGGATATGTTTGCCTGCTGGTTCTGCTTGCCCTATCACTCCAGAGACTTGCTGTCTGTCTGCCGGCTGCAATCAGAGCGTCAGGGTCTTGTCAGCAGAGAACGAAATACAGCGATCCTAATGAGTGAGCTCATCAGTAGAGCCAGCCTTATTTTCCGCTGCGCTACATAATGATCAGACAAGAAAAGGTTTTGTTGAGATATGCATTGTTCATTGGATCCTTTTTGATGTTTCGTGAAAGCATGATTGTTGAATAAGGCTGCTTGATTGTGGCAAAAATATGATCATGATTATTTAACACTCACAGACGTTGGAAATATCATGCGTTTATTAACCTATTTCTAAATGTTTTTTTAACAGTGGATTTTTTCGGTCTTTTATTATAATCTTTACTGAAAAAAGAAAAAAGTATTTATATCAATGTATTTTTAATTTAAACGTGTGTATATATTCTTCTGTATATTTTTAGTTTTCTTTGTATTTTTTCTGTTCTGATTTTATGTAAAGCGCCTTTGAGCATAAGGAAAAGCACTATAAAAATCCCATGTATTATTATTATTATTATTATTATTATTATTATCATTATTATTATTATATTCAATATATACAAATGATATAAAATAGGTCGTATTTCAATGCTACAAATACACGGAGATATATTGGCAGCGCTTTTCAAAATCTAATATCAACACTTAACCAGATGTGATGAATATAAATAATGTATTAATGCTCGTCCAACATGCAAACTGTACCTTTCTAAAATGCAGTCCGCTGAGTAAACTGTCCTTTCCTGTCATACAGTCAAGAAGAAGAATTGTCTTCATCCTCCAGCGAAGAGGAGGAGAGCAACAAGCGGCAGAATGAGGATCTGTTCGGCAAAGTGGTCTGTGTGGAGGGAGTCGCCACTGGGGAGAAAAAGAAAACCACGTGGTATCCCGCTCTGGTGAGCTCACAGTCTCCCTTCCCTCGCTGCTCTCTTGCTCCATCACTGTGCAGAAACAGGGACCACTACACTCCCAGCATTGTGCCATTTCATCTAAACGCTTGCTTATGTAACCTCAGCAGGATTATCCCATTGCGTAACATTACACCCACCATCAAATGTTAGAAACTATGCATTTGTGTGTCTTTTACAGTGGCTGCCTTCTGTATTTCAAACAGTTGAACTCTTATTTTGTAGGATAAACATGATGTGTGCAGCACACACACTGGTTTGATGCTTTCAGACTTTTCCAGACCAGTTCCCACCAACCGTAAACTCTCAGCCACCGTTTGCACACTATGAAATGGTGACAGGCGTTGTTTGTTTTCTAAGCGTTACAAGTAGATATGGGAGAGGGTGGGGAATGCTGTCCCTTTAAATGTGTAGTCATCAGAGCCCGCCTCCAGGGTTTGTTGTTCTTGGCGTGCACTGAGCTCCGTGCTGCCTCCTTGTGACGGCCCAGAGAAGTACATCACACAGGGAGCTTATCACTATTTACCCTGGGACAGTATGGCAGAGGGGTGGAGCAGTAAACGGGTGGATGTCTCACGCAACAGATGATCGAGGCTGTATCAAACGGTGTTAACTCTTTCCATGCCTGGTAAAATAGAAGTCAGACATGTGTGGGCTTCCATTTTTCATAATTTGCAGCGTGTGTGTGTATGTGTGTGTGTGTGTGTGTGTGTGTGTGTGTGTGTGTGTGTGTGTGTGTGTGTGTGTGTGTGTGTGTGTGTGTGTGTGTGTGTGTGTGTGTGTGTGTGTGTGTGTGTGTGTGTGTGTGTGTGTGTGTGTGTGTGTGTGTGTGTGTGTGTGTGTGTGTGTGTGTGTGTGTGTGTGTGTGTGTGTGTGTGTGTGTGTGTGTGTGTGTGTGTGTGTGTGTGTGTGTGTGTGTGTGTGTGTGTGTGTGTGTGTTGAGGCGAGCAGAGCAGGCAGAGTCCTGGTGGAAATCAAATCTCCATAATGACAGTGCTGCCTCCTGGCGCTGGAACAACTCCCACTGTTGTGCTCCTCAACTCCAGTAAACAGCGGCGGCGCACACTGCGAGTGGGCCGAACCCCTCTCAGATCGCTCTTCATCACACACACTTGTTTGTCTTTGCTTCGTTGAGGGCATATTTTGTAATCCATCAACGTAGCCTTTAGCTGAAAGTACTTTTATTTATTGACTCTCCAACACCGCTCTCCCTATTTTCCTCCACTTTATACACACACACACACACACACACACACACACACACACACACACACACACACACACACACACACACACACACACACACACACACACACGCGCATCACCACCTCATCTGACCTCTCGACTGTCTCTTGTTTCTATGCAACAAGGTCATCTCCCCAGACTGCCACGACGACGTGACTGTGAAGAAGGACAACATCTTTGTGCGCTCGTTCAAGGATGGAAAATTGTGAGTCATCACTAATGTGCTGAAATCCACATTATGCACCATCTGTGAAGTTGGCCTGCAGCAATGATTGCCACTAGACTATTTGACATTTTCATTGTCATTAAATACATAAATTATGTTTTGAACTTATGTGTAATTAATCAAAAGTTAGTCCTGCTCAGAGTAAGGGCTCAGTATTGCTTAATGATAAGGATTGTAAGCCAAAGAATAAAGGAGTGTTCCAATTCACGGTAAACAGGGCACCTTAACAAAAAGCTAGTGGAAAATGTGATTATCCTCTTATTTTTATTTATTGATTCATAGCCTCATACTCTTCATTTCCAAGGTAAGCTAGCTTGTCATTTTTATGTTATTTAAGTAGCTTGACTCCTTGTTCTAGTACTAGCATAACACTTTATTGATGTTTTTTAATTGAATACATGAGCAGTAAATCAATAGGGGCACTCTCAGATTTAGCTGCATAACATCATATTTGCCAGTGTTTCGGATAATTGCGTCACTTCTTTAAAAAAATGTTCATGCCTTTTTTATTTTTTTATTTTTTGTAACATGGTTGAACTTTCCACTCATTACAAATCTCTGTTGTTTGTGGGGGCTTGTCAGATGACATGTATCCCTCTTGTGTATTTAATTGACACATTTGTTTGTAGCCTAGGCAGAATATGACCTCAGATTTAAGATGCTGTTTGCTTTCCCTGGCAGCACTTCCCTGCTTGTGTTATTTCATTTGTCCTCAGGCTAAGTTTCTGGTTAACTGAGGTAGTGTAGCTTCCCTGCGGCCTCCCCTCGGTGTGGAGCCACACCGCCAGATTGTTTTGTCTGTGGCAAAGAGAGGAAGAAGTACTGTCAGGGGTCTGCGCTCAGCTGGTGCTTTACTCTCTCCGTATGTGGGCAGAAACATAACCCACACTCGGCATAAATTAATCTCCTGTTTGCTCTCGTTCCAAAGTCTGTTTGGATTCCATTGATGACAAAACAGCCTTCAGTCTGCGTTCCTTAAGAAATCCTCCTCAGCACGAGCCTTTATCTGCAGCTGAAAACACATTTGCTGCAAAAGAAGTGTGAAAAGTCCCTACTATCACTCGCATTCTGGCAAATATCCAGGCTCGGCTGATGAGACGGATAAGATAAGAGATGATAAATCAAGAGGAAACTAGAAGTCATATACTTGTGAATTATTTTCTCTCTGAGCCCGGCACCCCTGTGATGGGTTTTGTTGCAAATTAAATCGCACTGTAGCAGGTTCCCTTTCTGGGAAATCAGCACAGTGTATCCGCGGATAGAGGCAACACATATTTTAAGAAATCGGAAAATCTATATCGTTGTTAATGAGATTTTCAGGTTTGTTTCCCTCCCTTCCTTGTTGCTTTTATGTTGATGGAATAGAGATGAGAAGAGGATATCAGTACTGGTGCTCATGTGTGATGTGATGCAGTCTGATCCTGCCTCTGTTGTGTTACAGTTTGATCCCTAGTGTCCCTCACAGAGTTAACCACATGTGATCTGCTTCTGGGATTGTGCAGTATGATGAAACTAAAATTGTTTGTTGTTTCACATTTTATCATTTATGTCAGCCTCTTTTTGTCTGTTATTGCCCAGTTGTTTTAACTTCCCTGGGTTATTTTTTGTGTGTGTTTGAAAAGGGGTCATATACACAAGCCATGTGACCTTTCAGACCGGGGGTCAGTGTGTTCGCTCCCCTCTGGAGACTTTGGTATTGTTAGGGATAACCATTCAACGTGCCTTTTCAAATAACAATGGCTCTGGAAAATATTTTTCATGGAAAGTAAGGTTATATCCAGAGGGGAGATTTTTTTTTTTTTCAGGAAGTGGTTATTCTTATTGAGTAAGATCTGATTACCTTAGTAACAATGGAAACAGTAGCTGTTTTTAATTTGTTCTCGTTTTGGCCAACTTGCAAACTTTCCAGTGCTATCTGCCATCAAGAAAAAGCTAAGCTAGAGTTGTAAATAGTACATATTGTAAAGCACAACCTACATGTTAAACACAAAACAGATTTTTCAATTCAATAATGACCTTGCTTCACATTAGCCAGTAAGTAATGATGTGGACCAGTTTAAGCTTAATTGGCATAAGAAACCACATTTTTTAAATAAGATTTAAAGTAAAGTAAACAACACATTTCATTTCCAGCCATGCTAGCGGCCAGTTAGTTAGTTGCTTGGTTCACCACATCATAACTTAAAGGTCCCCTATTATACTATTTTTCAACAATATATCATAGGTCTCGGATATGTACAAAACATGTCTCTGAAGTGTTTGGCTCAAAATGCCAACCAGATCATGCATTGTAACATCCCATAAACCCCTCTGTTTCAGCTCGGTTTCAAAAGTGCCGATTCTCTTTCTGTAGCTTTAAATGCTAATGAGCTGCTGCTGGTCACGCCCCTCTGAGGGATGATTGTTTTAATAAAACAACAATGGTGCTCTAAGAGGACAGTCAGGTGATGGGGGGGGGGGGGGGGTTACCTGGTTGGTTATTGGCTAATGGTTGCACAACCCAAAAAAACTTTGTGACATCACAAAGCTCAATTTCAGACAGGTTTTTATATAAATGGATCAGGACAAAAAGAGAGAGATTGTTTCCTTCTGAAACTCCGAATCTCTTTACACAGAGGGGACACATATTTCTGTATAAAATGAAAAAGTGGATTTTGCATAATACCTGACCTTTATGATCCATGTGTTCAGACTTCTTTACTTAGAGCCAAATTATTCGCAGAAGTCTCCAAAATAAACAGAGCAGTTGATTAAAACCTTTTAAAAAATGTAAATAAAGCAGTTACAAGTTATAAATCAGTGTTTAAACACTGAGAAAAAATGAGGGCGTGAGCTGAGCTGCCACTAACATTTGCTCAGCTTTTTTCTCTGGTATCTAGAAGTTCAATGAATAGAATACTGGATCCGGCTAAGAGATCAAGTTAAAAACAAGTAAGATCTAAAAAGTGTATTTAAAAAAAAAAGAGGCAATATTTGACAGAAACCCCAACGTCGACTAATGCACAAACGGGATAGTAGAAGTTACAGGCAACCAAATTAAACCGACCCTTACCATGATCAAGATGACAACTTCTCTAGGTGTGAGTTGTCAGAACCACTCGAGAAAATATAGTATTTTTTTTTTTTTTTTGTGGAATTGTTACATATTATTCTTTTAAATCAAGGTTTTCCCATTAGCTTTGATGGCTGCAATATCAAGCTTTTTTCTCCTTTATTCACACCATTACCAATCATGTCATTGGATCAGCTCAGCTGCCTACAGATACCGCAGTAAATCGTATTTTTTTCACACTCGCAAAGCCTCCGACTGCTTTCAGTTTACAAGCTCCACTCATCCATCTATCTGCCAAATCTCCAACACTTTGACCAGCTGCTGTAGGGTCCTAAAAGAAAGTAGGCTGTAAATTCAGCCATTTCTGCTCCGGTTTTGTTGCTGCAGGATTGGAAAGAATTTCCCTGTATGTGTTTTTTATAGTCCTATTGGCTTTACAGAGAGTCACACAGAAGAGCTGAACCATGATGTAGTAACACTTCACTGTACTTCACTTCTGTGCACGTATTAATCAGAGTTGCTTTGTTTTGCAGTAACACGGTGCTGCGGAAAGACATCCGCGAGCTGAACGGGGACTGTCCTCCAAAAGCCGACGCAGGGCTCAAACCAGGTGAGTCAACACTAAAGCTTTAGGATGTGGTGCATAGCATATACCTCAACATCTGAAGGAGGGTTTGTGTCGACACATATTTGCAGAGTGAGTTGCAGAAAGAGAATTTCTGTTTTATTCTTTGGGAATACTGCGGCTGAGAGCTCCCGCCACTGTCGAGTCTATTTTTGTTTGAAGTCCTCGTCAGGCTTTTTTATATTTTTTGCCCCCAATTTTTTTTTGCTGCAGAGCTCTCACTCTTTCATGATTACAGTTAGGAAACAGGTTTATATTATTCTAGTCTTGCTATTCACAGGTGGTTGACTACCAACTGTGATATTTCCAAATGTACAAGTGTGTAAAACAAGCATCTGCCGAGGTGGTTAGATGCTCCTTAAACACACCTGTGACATTGTGGTTGAAAGCCTCTGTGTCACTGTGAAAGCTCCTGGCTTATTGTCATGCTGCTTTAACCACGCTTGATATTTTTCTTGTTGATGTCAAAATGTATTTTTATACCAAACTAGTTTGTTACCACTTTACAATAATACTACCCTTATAAAGGGTTTACGAATAGTTTGTAATTCATTTATTAATTAGGTTGTGAACACTTTATAAATCATTAATAAGCTTTTATAAGACATGAGATAAACAGGGCACCTGTGACCGGTTGCTTGCCAAATAGTGAGCCACCTTTATCTGTACTGCTAAGCCTTATTAGAAATGGTACTAACTCATTAATAAATGGGAATGTGTTTTACACTATAATAAGGCTCCCTTTTGACATGTTAGTAAAATAAATGGTCATAATGACATGTCAAGAAACAAGATGGAAGGGGGGGGGAATCAACTCGGTGAACAACAGATACTAAGAGGATGTTGGCTGATGAAGAAGTAAGCTGGTAGCCAATCTTGCCAAATAGTGAGCCTGTGTTGATGCATGAAAACTATGTTAGAACTGGTTTATAAATGGTTCTTAATGATTAATAAAGTGTTTACAACCTAATTAACAACCTAATTATAAACCCTTTATAGGGGTAGTCTTATTGTAAAGTGGTACCCCTAGTTTTGTATATGGTCCTAAAAATAACAGCTTCTAACATATTTTTGGCAAACCAGTATAATTTTTCTATTCTGCCTGGAAAAAAGTGTCATCAGTAAAACACCATGGAAATGTTTATGTTAAAACAGTGTGTTAAATGCCAGGGCGTGGCAAGTTAACGCGTTATTAGCGCGTTAACCAGTCACATTAATTAACGCCGACAATTATTTTATCGCGCATTAACAGTTTGATTTATTATTATGATTTTGAAAGTCCGTTGCTCACTGGCTCCGGACTACACATACAGACAAACCACAGGAGGGGTGGGATGTTGATCGGTTTTGGGTTAGGATGGGCTTATTCATGCGTCTCAACCAATGAAAAGCATTTGGGGGCGGGGCTAAGACTGATGGCAGGGCTCACATGAACAAAGGTACCGAACTCTTACATGGATATTCTAAATTTCTTCCAGACAGCGGGGTTGATAGAACCAAACGTATTTGTAACCACTGCAAAGTTTGATTGTAGTACTTCGAGGTCTGAAGTATCACTTAAATGCAATAACCAAATGTTATTGCACTTTTTGTTTCATATAGCAGTACTTTTAAAATATAAGTGCACAATACACTACTTTTGCAATTCATAATTGAATTTTTGCGCATAACAATGAGTTACACTTTTTTTTTTATCGTTGCCCAGCACTATGAAATATAAATACTTTTGCATTGTATTACCAAATCAACAGTTTTGAATTGGTTTTGTGGTAGATGTGTAATATCCCTGTGCGTGTTTCCACAGCTCTGGACGCAGCCTTGGAGTTCCTCCATCAGTTTGTCGTTGCCCAGCTCCTGGAAAACAGAGGTGAAGGAAGAAAGTTCCAGCAGCGAGGATGAGGATGAAGAGGAAGAGGAAGGACAGGAGGGGGATGCAAGCGGTGAAGATGAGGAGGTAGAGGCAGAACCCCGCACATCCCCCACAGCCTCCAAAGTAAAAAAATAAATAAAAAGACCCTCAAAACTGTGTTGTTTATGTCTGCAGGAGGAAGTGGAGCCGTACCCAGAGGAGCGGGAGAACTTTCTGCAGCAGCTCTACAAGTTCATGGAAGACAGAGGTGAGGCCAGAGCGCACAGCCTACAGGGTTTCTTCAAAACTAACTTTTTTGTTAAGATTCAATGTGCATCTTTAGAATGAAGTACCGCATTTCTGACTTCTAAACTTCATACTTCTACTGCACAACAATTTCAGAAGTTAATATTTATTTACTCATCTATTGTTAGAGAGCTTTAATTAATTATCAAATTGAGATTTTACACAAAAACACATCTAATCAATATGATGGACTGTTATTTAAATGAGCCCTACTATCCTCATTGTCAGGGTCATAGTTGTATTCTGTGCCTCTAATGTGACATTTCATGCTTTAATGTTCAAAAGCTCTTTATTTGACTCATACTGCCTGTGCTGCAGCACCTCTTTTCACCCTCTGTCTGAAACCAGAGCCCAGTCTGCTCTGATTGGTTAGCTGGCCTCTTTAAAGTGTTGGTAAAACAACTGAAAAATAAAGTAACTATCATAATAGCATAACATTCAGAGGGGGGTGTTTTTGAATGCGGGACACTTTATCTGTTATAGAAGTATTCTCATTTCGCAATTTTTCGCTACTTTCATTAAAGTAAAGCATCTCAAAACTTCCTCGAACACTACTAAAGATTTATTCCAGGAAACTTTAAAAAAGCATTTCTAAAAGGTTTACAGTGAGCAGGCATAGTAATGCAGGCTCACTTTGATCAGCCTGTCTACCCTCCTCACCGCAGCGTCTCTCCTCCTCAGGAACTCCCATCAACAAGCGGCCAGTTCTGGGCTACAAGAACCTCAACCTGTTCAAGCTCTACAGGCTGGTGCACAAACTGGGAGGCTTCAACAACGTGAGTGCCACTTTGACAGCGGTTCCCCGGGGTGTAGCCTGACTTCGGTCACACTTGTCTCGTTTGATATGCTGACTGACTCCGGCTCTGTCTTCTCTGTTGTACCTGTTTGAGCAGATTGAAAGCGGCGCTGTTTGGAAGCTGGTCTATCAGGATCTGGGGATCCCTGTGCTCAACTCTGCCGCTGGCTACAATGTCAAATGTGCTTACCGCAAGTATGTACAGCTGCTCTTAGATTTAAGTTACCATTTTACATAGCTTTGTTTGTCATAAGTGATGGAATATGTATGAGAGGAGCTGTGACATTTCTGGAAATTCTAAACAAATACTGTTTATCACCCAGGTACTTGAATGGATTTGAAGAATACTGCACCTCCACTGCCATCACCTTCAGGATGGACCTCCCTCTTAAGCAGGCTCCCAAGGGGGAAGTGAAGTCTGAGTCTGGGGAAGCGGTAGCAACACATGCCCCCTCCTCCAGCTCAGAGGAGCAGAAACCGCAGGGGGATGGAGAACCGAGTAGCACACAGCTTATCGTCTGCAAGGTGCATTTCCCTAAATATGATTTAAATAGTTGTTTCTCTTTTAATCCCATCAACATTACAAGCCTCCCTTGTTTATTATAATAAAATCCTTCTCCTCTCAGGACGAGAAGCCCGATTTGACCGGGAAAAAAACGGAGCCCGAACCACTAAAAACAGATGAAAAGGAGAGCGAAAACGACGATGACGAGGAAGAAGACAGCCCCCTCAATGGGGACGCAGACGAAGGCTCGTCGACGGCTCGCCTCGGGGGGGAGAGCGTGAAGGAGGAGTGCGACGAGGAGCAGGAGAGCAAAGACAACTCTGGGTAGGTGGTCTGAAATGGATGGTTCCCTCCACCAGGGTGGTAAAAAAAAAAAAAAATCTCCTCATGGCACAAACACAAGCTCCGTGCAGAGCTCCTGCATGGTGAAAGAACTCTGTGAATATTCAATCTGACCATTGACCAACACTTTCCTTGGTGGCAGTAAAAATCTAAAAAGACCTTTTAGCAGATGAGGTCTCCTCTGACCTTAATGACACTAATACCCAGCCGTATACCCACAATCCACCTCTACCTGCTAACAGAGAGGGCTGCTCTCCTCTCTCTCTAACTAAGCTCTTACCCACTGCCCTCTGTGCTATTTTTATTTCTCGTGGCTTAGTCGGCATCAGCTGGCAGAGACATCTTAGAGCACCAACGCCTGACTGCTACCTTTTCACCTGGCATGTCATGCTGTGCTCTCTCAAATTCTCCCTCTCTGTCTCTCTCTGTCTCTCTCTCTCTTCCTCCCCCTTTTTTTCTCTCTGGCTGGGATTGTCTAGCCGTGGCCAGCCTCTCTCACACAACATGACTGTGCTTCTTGATTTCTGACCTTTCCCTGATCTCTCATTCTCTCTCTCTTTCTCTCCCTTTCTGTCTACTCTCTCATTTGTTGGCTTTTTGATGTTCAGCTTTAATAAGTGTTCCGTGTGTGTGAGTGTTGTCACTGATGCATTAGCACACTAGACGCAAGATAGTGCTTCAGAGGCAGTTGCCTTTTTAGAGGAAGTGTCTTTCGGTGTTGTGGAAAATCCAAAGTTGTTTGGTTTGCTCAAATGTAGCTGTTGTTTCCTGTCCAGAGAATCAAGATGAGTGCTTTCTGACCTGTTTGTTCACGCCCCCCCCCCAACCCATCTTTGACACTTGTTTTAAGGTTGTTTGGGCTGCTTGAAGAAAAGCACTACAGCAACAGTTTTGCTTCTGTTTTTTTACTTTAAGATGTTCTTATCACACATTTTTGCTTCTGGCACCCCTCTCTGTGTAGTTGTTTTTTTATCATCAGTGGCCATGGGCTCACAGCAGTATGATCATGCCGATTTCCATCACACCTGGACTTTGTGACAATCAGGAGGCTTCCTGCTCGTTTGGCTGTGTCAGGATCTGTGATAGTGTGGCAGTGTGAGGGTTTACAGATTCACACGGCAGATGACAGCCTGCGGGCTGATCTGATTTATCCTGATGGTATCAGACCTGTTCAATGTTTACTTCCTGTAATCCGGACCTGCAGTCTGACCCCACCACTTTCATCCCGGCTGTACAGACTGTGTGAGAGATTCTTTTCAATGAGCTTAAATAGGAAAATGGCGTTGAATCATTTATATTAATGAGAGCTCGGAGAAGTAAACTCCTGTCCGACAGTGATGGTTGAGTAACCGTCTGAGTTCTATTTACCGTCTTTTATTTATCTTGATGAAGCCTAATGAACTGCCTTATTGAAAAGTGTACTTCCCACTTGGACTGACACTGCAGCCTTTCTTTTCTTTTAGATTTTTAAATGCATAATAAGGCACATTGACTGAAGTTGAATTGTGCAGGTCTTTGAGGAAATAACAAAGTCCTTAACTGATGCTTTTAGATCATGTTCAGGGCTCCATCTAATGATTATTGTCCTTCATTATAATCAAAGATTCTTCTTAATTTGAGCTATTAAATATCAGAAAACTTTGGAAATTGTCCGTCACATCGTCAGTTATTGTCTTGTTTCATCCAATCAAAAGTCCAGAAATGTGTCTGAATATGTTTTTTTAAAAGACTAAAATCAATTTTTGAAATACTTGCAAATTATTTTCTGTGGCTCGACTATGTGATCATACGACTAATATTTGCAGCTCTAAATGTTTCTATATCTCCGTACTTGTTTGTGATGGGTGACCATATTAATCACTGAGGGGTGGAGAAGGTCTGTGGAAAAACAGCATTCTGTTTTTAAACATAATGAGGCATTTTGAAGTGTCTTTGGGGTGGTTACAGCTTCAGTTGTCACACTGCATCTTGTTGATCGTTTGTGTAGAGAGTCGGCTGCCAGCAGAGTCGGGCACCCGCTCTGAACAGTTAGCATGAGAGGGATTGTGTGGAGTTCTGTGCTGTAGCTGTTTTTGTGGCAGCAGACCAAATTGGATCTGGTAGCCCGTGCTTCCTCTCAGCGTTGTAGCCTCGCTTTAAGTTGCTGCGCTGCCTGCCAAGTTGTGCTTTGCCGTGCTAACCCACCCCTCTGGCCCCCGCGCCTTCCACCACTTACTGGCATTCCTGCACCGCCCGTACACCCTCCAGCTTCGACATCTCCTGACTGTTTCCCACTAGCTCCTCCTTGTGGCTGCTTTTGTTTCTTACAGCGTGCGTGTGTGTTTGTGAGTGAGAATCCCAAGTATGTTGTTGTGTGTGGATATAGGGTTAGACAGCCTAACAGTAGTGTTATTTCCTCATGCAAGATTATTTTTATTTGCCATGAAAGAATGTTTTATTCTACTCCATGTACTGTTCTTTGACTGGCTTGCTGTAAATGAACAGTTGTTTATTCTGCAGTTTTGCTGTAGGTTACACTGGAGTTAAGGCAGGACATAAATGGGAAGTTTGTTTCTAGGAAGAGGGCGTAGTGTTGTAATGGGACAGGGAAGGCGAGGGTGGAGCAAAGTAAATTAGAAATCAAGCTTCCTAGCAGCAGGTAGTCGAGTCGGGGCGGGTGGATGTGGGTGGTGCTCTGCGGGGCAGCCTAGGGTCAGGAAAGTGCTGAACTGTTTTTCTTGCAGGGATGACAGCATTCAGGAGGGGGAGGAAGGGGAGGAGTTTGAGTGTTACCCCCCGGGGATGAAGGTGCAGGTGAGGTATGGGCGAGGCCGCAGTCTGAAGACGTACGAGGCCACTGTGAAAGAGGCAGACGTGGAGGGGGGAGAGGTGCTCTACCTGGTGCACTACTGTGGCTGGAACGTCAGGTAAGACAGGACCTGGGGAGAAATCACCTAACGTCTATATTCACCCTAAAAAAAAAAATCAAATTAAAAAAACATCACTTAACAGTCAATTCAGCTCAAGGGATTAACCGCTACATGGGTATCCCCTCAGCATTAACAGATACATGCCTTCCTCACAGTTCTGCTTCACCTGATCCATTTTCAGCACTCTGATTATGGAGAACACTTTGCCATCTAGTGGCTGAAACCAAATTGAGTAGTGGGTTGATGGGGTTCATTCCTCTGCCTCCCTAGCTCAGTTTTGATTGAATCCCCTGTCTGTCTCTCAACTTAATTTGCAGACAGGCGGAATTTGAGCCCCCTTTTGGAAATACCCAACAAGGGGGTTTTTATTAAACCATTTAAAACTACAATATCTCTATGTGAGCTTCCCTTTGGATCTCTGAAAAGGCCAACCAAAGTGCTTCTACACTCACCTCTACCTCTCAACCCTCTCCCCCCTCCCCAGCGGGTCAGGGTTAATGCAGTGTTAAGTAGAGTGTTAGGGTACCATGACACAGAGGTGAACTAGTGCAAATAGCATTTCATTGTCTTCAATGTCGTTGTGTGGTCCTCTAGCACTCTATAAAAGACAGCGGGATGTTCTCTCTGCATTGTGTCTGTCGTGTGCGATGTTGTGAAAGTTTTTTTATTTTTCATTTTCCTCATACGACCCACGTAGCACCCTTGGTACTGTCGGAACTCTGTTGAATATGATTTGTGTGGTGGTCGGTGTAAATATTGTTTCTTTCTTCATCGTTAAAGGTTTTGTCTTTTTCCACATAACACCATGGGATTTCTTCCTTTTTGGCTTATTGTGTCACAGCAACATGTCGGGGTCAGACCGTAGAGGCGTCTGTGTGGTGGGTGGAGGTGGTGGTGGTGGTGGTGTGAGAGGATATTTCTTCTGCTCCTCTCAGAGATCCAAATGATAAAACTGTCTCTTGTCTTTTGTACTTTCTTTTTTTTCTTTTAGATATGACGAATGGATCAAAGCAGAGAAGATTGTGCGCCCCGCAAATAAGAACGTACAAAAAATAAAGCATCGCAAAAAGATAAAGGTATGATCTGGTTACATTTGAACTCAACCTGGTTTATTTTATGGAGTGAATCGCTGACTTTGCTGCATTCCCAACAGAACAAAGCGGAGAGGGAGAGAGACAGGCTGGACAGGCTCAATGAAAGAGACGGCCTCGGCCCTTCGACTAACGCTAACCGCCTCGCGCGCTCCAAATGTGGCCTGAGCCAGGATGTCTTTTCCAAGATGGACGAGGGTGAGGACAAAGGGACTCAGCAGTCTCCAGTCAAGTCTATAGAAATTACTTCTATCCTCAATGGCCTGCAAGGTAGCAACACTCACTAGGCTGTAGTCCTTATGCACACTTACAGCAGCTTAGGATTGTGTCTCTATGAAGTGGTGCATTTTGTTTGCCTGTTGATTTCTTGCTAAAACTAACACAAGCTCTCTCTCGTTTCCCTCAGCCTCCGAGATGTCCACGGACGAAAGTGATCACGAGGACGATGAGGGAGAACGTAATGTGGAGGATCGCCCCGGGTGCAGGGGCAGCCCCAGAAAGGCCCCACCACCAGAGGCCTCGCACACATCAGAGTGCTGGGACAGCCCTCCTGAAGCATCCAAACCTTCCTCTGTCTCAGGGAAGAACCCGGATGTAGTTGGTCCAGAGGGTGCCGAGAAGCGGAGAAGTCAGGCCGAGTTTGAGGGAGAGGTGAGCAACAGGAAAAGGAAATCTGACGGTGCAGTGGAGAGGACCCCAAAAGGCCAATCCAAAGCGAAGACCCGGAATACAAGGAGTGCCGACTGGTTGCCTGGAAGCTCTCCCAGGAAGCAGCTAGCGGAAAGAGCTACGGGCCCCGGGGAGGAGAGGGGGAGCTTGTCCAGCAGCAGCTCAGACGATGAGGTTGCAGCGCGCTCCGAGTCCAAGGCTGAGGAAAGCGAGCGAAGCCGGCCAAAAACCAAAGGTTCGCCTTCCAAGAAATACAACGGGATGAAGGAGAAGACCAAAGCTGGCCGGCAAGCTGGCTTTTGGGAGATTCCTGAGAAGAGGGCCAAAGTGTCTGGGAATGCGGAGGAACGACCAGCTGTCCGCTCCAAAGGCCAAAAGGACGTTTGGTCCAGCATCCAGGCCCAGTGGCCGAAGAAGACTCTCAAAGAGTTGTTCTCCGACTCGGACACGGAGGCGGCCAATTCTCCCCCCCCACCCGCACCGCCATGCCTGGAGGAGCCAAGCGCCGAGCAGGAGGCCGGTCCCGAGGACGAAGCCTCGGAGGAGCAGATGGAGAACGACAAACTGCAGGAGTTTCCTAGTAGCGGCAGTAACTCCGTGCTCAACACGCCGCCAACAACGCCCGAGTCGCCCTCAGGAGGAGGGGGCAGCGCCGTGGAAGACTCCGGTCCAGCACAACCTTCCTCCCCGCCCCCGTCCATACCCCCCGCCCTGCCTTCAGAGCCGGTTTCTGACCCCCTTCCCCCAGGACCCGTGCAGGAGGAAGTGGCAGGCGTGCGCAGTGAGACAGACAGCAGCACGGTGGAAGTGGAGAGTCTGGGTGGGGAGCTACCAGATCTCCCCCAAGATGAGGGGGCGGGTTCCCCCTCCAAGGGGTTTGACGTCAGTCTGTCCTGCAACAGCAGCAGCAGCAGCGGCAGCCTCGAGCTGAGCAGCAGCAGCCATCAGGAGAGTGAACAGAAGTGCAAAGGTACAACAGCCATCTTTCTTTAAATACATAATAATAGTCTTTTCTTTAAGATGCTGTACTTAAGAAATACACGCTGACAATTAATTTCACTGTCCATCCGTTCCCTCACCGTCTTTTTGCATTGTCGTTGTAGCCTCTGTGAGTCAAAAGCGACAGAAAGAACCACAGCCAGTCGTAGTCTCAAAGAAACACAAGCCAAACCGCAAAAGCCTTGGTGTGCCTCCCAAAAAGAATAGGAAGACAGGTAAGCCTTCAAATTTGAAACGCCTGCAGTACCTTCTCCCACCTGACATTTTAACAGATTTCAGTTGGATAAAGAGAATGACATTTTGCTTCTTTTTTTTGTATCCCTTCAGCTGTCTTCCCTCCTCCAGCCAACAGCAGTGACAGTGAAGACCAGTCAGTTGTTGAGGGCACTGCCAAACAAACTGCCTCCAAGAACAACATGCCAGACGTGAAGGCTGTCACATCGCCTAAGCTTCGCGGACGATCTCCCCCCTCGAGCCATAAGTACCACAAGCAGGCTGACCCCGACCACAGCCAGCACCGGGACCACCATGGAAGATCGCCACGCGTGTACAAGTGGAGCTTCCAGATGTGTAAGTGTTACAAGATTTTTCGTAATTTGTTATGCCTGAGGGTAATGAATCGGTAATTTTAAATGTGTTTTAATAGTCTTTTTTAGTTGATATGTATAAACTGTTTCTTCAATTTCGCAACTGATTTAATTATATTTATTAAAGTTAAGTCTCATATACATTTATGTCAATTCCCTATTAAGGCTCAACACTGTAGGCAAAAACTGCCTTCTTTCATGCACTGGTCGGATTTGAGAGTTTGGCTATTTTGCATCCATAACATGTTTTCTTGGAGTATATTAATAGTGAAAAGTGATGTTCATTAAGGTGTTAATTTTACTTCTCTAATTGTTAATTGTGTCACTAAAAGTTAGAATTAGATGAAGACTTATACTTTGACTGAGGGGTTTGTTCATACATCATTTGTAGACTAATTTGTAGAACATTTGATATTTAAAATCAGGAAGCATTTGTATTCTATTATGGATATCCAAACACCCTTTTTTCTTTTTTTTAAACGTATGATTAATTATTTGTTTAAATGTTGATATTTTTGTAACAAAATGATGATGCATATTTTAATAATAAATCATGGAAAAAATGTTATACAAAAAGGGGTTAGCTTTATGTAAAACATCCACAGAAGAAGTTTCAAATTGATATTACCCCTATTCACCTGTAGGGTCTCCTTTTAGCAGCTAAATTGCATTATTTCTGTTCGACTCAGCTGACCTGGAGAAGATGAGCAGTCTGGAGAGGATTTCATTTCTTCAGGAGAAGCTGCAGGACATCAGGAACCACTACCTCTCCCTCAAGTCTGAGGTAGCCTCTATCGACAGACGACGAAAACGCATGAAGAAGAAGGAACGGGAAAGTGAGTCGGCTTTTTGTGATCTCAACAACGCAATTTTTTTGGGTTTAAATCAATTTTCCTAAATTAGTATGTAACAACCTGGGTTAATGCCTTCCATAACCAAACGCTGTTTCTTATCCTGCAGGCACGGTGGCAGCTTCCTCTTCGTCCTCCTCCTCCTCCTCCCCGTCCTCCAGCTCTCTGACTGCAGCAGTCATGTTGACACTGGCTGACCCCCCGGTGTCATCTTCATCCTCCTCTTCTCAGAACTCTGGGGTATCAGTGGAGTGCAGGTGACAGGACAAACCAGCGAAAAGCCACCGCACTTAGCACTTAACCAGCACCCTGGGGTCAACACCCCCATTCCTTTCCAACAGGACGGACAAGTCACCCTGCTAACTCTACCTACTGGGGCACAAAAACCAGACCAGAGACAACAACAACAAAAACAAGAATCAAGCACTATTTTCTATTGACAACTGTTTCCTTGGCAAGCTAATGGCACTTAAGTGCACTTTTATGAAGATTGTTTAGGGGGATGAAATTTGTCAAAAAAATAGAATTACAATATTGTCTTTTGCGCTCTTCTTAATTAACATTTATAAGAATTGTTTTTGCAAGCAATAATTGTTTCCATTTGATAAAGTTGTATTGGTAAGGGTTGATTT
The DNA here is from genome assembly GCF_949606895.1 of Notothenia rossii. Lineage (NCBI taxonomy): Eukaryota > Metazoa > Chordata > Actinopteri > Perciformes > Nototheniidae > Notothenia > Notothenia rossii. The sequence continues at coordinate 68,236,810 of NC_136909.1, forward strand.
CCAGGGACGACCCCTCCGTGCTCTGTCCTCAAAGCTCAACACGGTACAGCCTGTGCTCGCCATTCTATAGTGGGGAATTCAGAGAAACACTGCCACATTGGCAGAGCGTACATAATGTATCTTCGCCATGTTTCTCTGTCCACACTCATTACAAAAAAGGCCTTTGTGTGGTTAAACCTCAAGTGGTTGACGATGCTCCTCTCACGTACAGGCACGTGGTCCTGTATTTGTTTGGAATGGGTCGAGTCGGGATTGAAGAATAGGGTTTCAGACCATCATAAGTCCACTGACAGCCTCTGTGGATGAATATTGTAGTGCCTTTTTGTTCTTTTCCATGGGGCACTTTGAGAAAGGACAGCACTTGTTCTTCTCCTGATCCTCTTCTCAAATCAGAGCGTCAGCCGGAATAATGTGTTCTTGACAAAAAGACTGTTGAATGCTGTGTGAGAGAACAGGCATCGAAGGGCTGACAGTTAATGATGGTTTTTATCAGCGTTATAATAATATTTAAAGAGAATAATTGTAAAAGCAGAACTCCTAAACTGGATCACCCGTAATCTACTACTGAATACTCATCCAGCTTGGGTGTAACTGTTCAATTTGGCAGTATAAACTGTGCAATGATGGAGTTGGTCACATTACTCCAGTTCATCAGCCTTTTTAAAAGCCCATCTGCTTTATTTGATTATGTTTCCATCACCTATATAATCTCTCCTGGACCCATCAACTTCACTGAAGATTTGCAACTGGATCAAGTTAACGTGAAGGCAGCTCAGTGCTGCAAAACACATTAATGAAGCTTAATCCCACATTTTGCAGTGTTTCAAACAAACATGAAGTTACTTAATTAAGTACATATTTTTTGCTTTGTTAAATAAAGCAACGCATACTCTTTTGGCATTTCTTTTATAATTTTACTCATGATCAAAAATGACATGCCAGCTTCCTCTCATACTCATCCCTACCAAAAACATGTTTGGTTCTGTTTCCTGTACTTTGACCAGATTAAAAAGGTAAAGATATTGTAAATGTGCATTTATATCATAAAGTGACATGTGTATAAATTTCTGAAGACATCTCCAGTGTTTCCTTTGTATAGAACCCCTACTGTATGATAACCTGAAGTTACATTTTGTTTGGCACTTGTATGTAATTGTATGCTTTTGTTATACATTTGTATATTGAGAAGTGTTTTGAGTCAGGCTATTTAATATCTTGCACTGTTAATAATATGTACCTTTCTGTACAGACAGTTTTACGGTTTTAACTGCAGTTTGAGTGTAAATATTGAGGGTTTAAGCATGTTTTTTCTTCCTTTTATCCTATTTCTTGTTCTGTTGTAGGAAGAGATGTATGTTTGAGTTCATTTATGTTTTGCCTTTTTTCATCAGTTAAACTACTCTTTTTTTTCCCCCTTTTTTCCTGTCTTCCCTTTTCAGTTTTACATTTTATTTTAGTTTGTACTGTCCTGTTTTTTTTTCTATAGCTTGTACTTGTAAGAGAGTGATGGGGGTTTTGGATGAGGATAAACTATTCCCAACCTGTACATGGCCTGAAGCTACAGCTGTATGAACCTGTATATGGAAACTAGTCTGGACCATAGATTAAGAGAGAGTAATGGAGCTTATTGGAAAAATGCTCAATAGTATTTATTAGGCTCATCTGACGATGGTCATTGTGTAATTTATTGTAAAAATGTAAGCAAAGCAGAAGCCTCTGTTTGAAATAAATGCCATAGTTTGTGAAGTATTCATCGTGTCTGGTGCCATCAGTGGTGGAAGTTACCAATTATGTTTTCAATTAGAATTTTCATATACTTATATTTGCTAGTTTATTGAACGTAATGCTTTATTTAACCCAGTTTCAGTGGGAACATTTAAAATAGGATGCAATGTTAAATATTAACTAGTTATTATCCAAAATGACTTAAAAAAAAGTTAGTGAACATGTAAATGCGGCTTAAGACTTAAAGCTCTCGGTTTTTTTAAGGCCTTAAGTGGCTTTTGATGATTAAAAGTTAAAACACATTTTCCTTTTTTTACAGTTTGGCATTGCCATTTTTAACCGGAAGCTAAATGTAACTATAACTGCGTCATGGTGGACGCACTTCCTCTCAGCTCTTCCTCACCAGCGTGCCTCGCCTCAATAGTCTCAGATATGGCGAACGGTCGGACGGGTGCAGTTGTGGCCGGGGTGTGTGGGGGCCTTTTCGTCGCATATTGTATTTATTTTGACAGAAAACGGCGGAGTGACCCTGGCTTCAAAGAAAAAATACGTGAACGTAAGTTTTTGAGCTAGAGGGAGCAGAGAAAGGTAGCTGAGTGCACAGGCAACATGTAGCATAGCACATTAGCCTTAATGTGGCAAACAAGCCACGAGGAACATGTTTTTAATGGACAAAACGCTATGATGTGTTTTTAAAATGTAGTGGTTGTAGTGTAGAGACTAATTACGTTTAATGCTAACTTACTTGTCTCAGGTAGTAAGTCTTAGGTTAGATAACTCGTGCATAGAAACATGCGGTAGCTAACAGCTTAGCTTAACCACGTGCTTTTGATTTGTAAGCACAGTTAACATACATCGATCTAAAGCTATCTTTGTCTCGCAGGTAGAAGAAAACAAAATGTTTCTAGTGACAAGTCTGGACTGGCAAGGGTAGGACAACTTATTTTTTAGATTTGTGTGTGTTAATTTGCTTAAATGGGCATTTTTTTAAACTTGTGTTTTTGTTTTTTCACTTTGAAGCTACCTGACCTGAAGGATGCAGAAGCTGTTCAGAAATTCTTTCTGGAGGAAATCCAGCTTGGAGAGGAGCTCCTTTCACAAGGTAAGCCACTTGTCTGTTCACTTTATAAGCTATGTTTCTGTGCCTGATACACCCGTACATAAAAAAAAAACATAAATCTTTCAGGGACACAATTTGTGCAGCACTATATGTAGTTATAGTACTTCTGCTAAATTGTGTATTCTACATTTCCATCAGGCAAGTGGCTACTTAAGCCATCTAAAACGTAACGGTTTTTTTATACATACGCCGACCCCAGTTGTATTTCTAAACCTTATTTAAACCTACTTCCAGGTGACTTTGAGAAAGGCGTAGACCACCTGACGAATGCGATTGCAGTTTGTGGTCAACCTCAGCAGCTGCTTCAGGTGCTCCAGCAGACGCTGCCACCTCCAGTCTTCCAAATGCTGCTCACCAAACTGCCCACCATCAGCCAGGTAAGGGTTTCCTGCATCTCCTATTCAAAAAGATTTAATTTGTATTTCTTGCAACGCATCCTTACTAAACCCCCTGGTTGCATTTGTGGTCTCTGGGACAAGAAAGGGTGCAATATAAACCTTAGATTCCAAAGCTGAGAGCCATGTGTCAGTAGCTCTTAGTTATTTCACCTCTAAGACAAATGCCAGCATTACCAAAAAAATGAGTGCCGTAAACTTAATGGCATAACCTCTGAAATGTTTTTTTCTGTTTTTCAGCGTATTATCAACTCTCAGCCTTTATCAGAAGATGACGTTGAATGAATGTGTTCTCGATGGAAGTCTGCTAGGTATGCGTTTCCGGCTACACTTTAATTAAAAATGTGTTTTATTTGTTGTTTCTAAGACGCATCCTTAATAAACCCCCTGGTTGCTTTCCGTGGTCTCTGGGACAAGAAAGGGTGCAAGATAAACCTTAGAATCCAAAGCTGAGAGACAAGTGTCAGTAGCTCTTGGTTATTTCACCTCTAAGACAAATGCTAATATGTTTGTTAATTTTCGGTGAGAAAGTTGTACACACATTTAGCTGTTAATAATGAATGAATGCTATATACTCAAAGATGTTTCTCTTTTTTTCAGTGATCATCAGCTCTCCGTCTGTAACAAAGATTAAGTTGAATGAATGTGTGCACTTGCGTGTGAGATTACTCAGATGTTCTGACTACTTCATACTGATGTTTGTGCACTGTTTGGGGCGTGTGACTGCAGTTGTGAGTGATTATGGCTGAGCTAGACCTTTGGACAGCAGGTGAATGATCACTCTTTTATCATGGCACTCCGAGGTGAGATAAGCCTGCAGGGTGATGTTTGTAGGAGTGGTGAAACACATTCCATCTTATCTTGTTCCCACCAGATCTCATGTTTTCTATCATTCTATTAATTAATGTGCTTTATTCTGCTGGTATGTTATGTGCTTAATAAAGAAAACCACATATGTAAATACATTGTTACTTATTGCTGTGCACTTACTCTACATGTGAAGTGTTTAAGAGTGCCTTCACTAAACTCAACACTTTTTTTGTGCACTATTTAGTTGTCGAATAATTTTATTTTTATATTTCAGTCTTGCATCTCTGATATTTTTGTGTGTAAAATCCTACAATAAAAAAAATGAAATCACACTTAAGTTTCTGAGTTTCCATTCACCACAAGATGGCAGTAGCAATGCACAGGAGAATTTACAGCATTTTCCAATGTGGATTATGGTCACTTTCTATCCGTCTGGAAGTCATTTTGCAGTTTAGTGAGTGTTATGTGCAGAAGGAAAGGACAACTATTCTTCTGGATTTAAAAATAAATTCTTAGACTAACACATCTTTACTCGTATGGAGGATGGTGTTGAATACAATCGAATGTGACTAAATGGCTAGGATCCATAAATCTATTGTAAGTACCATAAAACATTGCGTCCTGACCTTCAGAGTGTTAATGAAATGCAAACACAGCCAGAACGAGGCAGTTTACCTCTTGCGAGTACAGTTTCCGTTTCATGCCAGCATGGTGAAATATGAGTTTTGTGCGAAAATATTTAGCCACGGTGTCTTTATTGTGAATGGCTTTATTGTCTGTTCAAGAGAGCGAAAGTGGAGCAGCTTGTAGGGGAAGGGAGTAGGTCTGGTTGAAAGTGTGTCTTTTGGAAGACAAATGGAGCTATAATTATTTTTATCCCTGTCTGCAGCTATTTTTCTAAGAGGCTCTGGCCACAGAAACCGGGGCCTGCAGGTTGCCAGGAAACAAGAGTAGGGGGAAATCGTTTTTCTACATTAGGAATGAAAATTGAACGGCGGCCCAGAAATGTCGAGTGAAGACTAAATGGTAGACGGTGTTCTGTTTCCATGAACTCATGTGCTCACTGCAAGTCTTTCTCTTCGGCGCTCCTGCTATTTTGCCATTCGGTGAAAAAGGAGAAGGCCTGTCTAGAGTAGTCTGGCATTGGAGTGAGTGTGCAGAAGAAGTGACTCGTTGTTAATATGTCCTTTGGGGAGTGCAGAGGAGAAAAATAACAGACTGTAGTTTGAGCTGGGGGTGGGGAGTTCAGACCCCTGCACACCCCCCTCCCTCCTGCAAATAAACACATGTGTTTCTCAATGTCGAGGAAGGCTGCTCCAGAGCCACTATTTCAAGCATACTACGTAATCGAGTGCCGCCGAAGGACTGTTCCAATGTCCAGCATACTTGGAATTCTACCGAGGCCGGCGTACTTCGTAGCGAGAAATTTCGAGGCTGCACATGTGTAGACTGCACGGTCTTACAATGCCCACAATGCTTTGCGCACGGACCAATTTCAAAATCTTTGGCGGAAATCGCGCTCCATTTAAGGCGGGGCCTCGCATATGACGCACACCTGTTAGACTGTTCCACAATTCTTCGTTTTCCGAGGCTAGGAAGGATTCTTGCCTCGCTTCTGAAACAAGTGACTCGAAAGACATGTGCTACAAGCGTCCTCGACATTGAGAGACACCCAGTGACTGCATGAACACACACTCTGCCCCTGAGCTGAGAAGCACTACAGGTATGATATGCTCTGATTGCATGCCAATATGAAGGGGCCTTGACATAAACCCATGACACTGTTTAAATTCAGGATGACACAGCAAATATTTAAAAAACAAATCCTGCTCTGTGTCCTTAATCCTGAGTAGGAAATGAATGCAATCAACAAGGTGTTGGTTGTAATTCCGTTAGTTTAATTATTTTTAATTGCATTTCTGCTCTATTTGAGTCTGAATGAATTGGTTATGAGTCAGCTCTTCATATCGGATGAAGCAGGGGCAGGGAGATGAAGAAACTCCCTCTTGTTGTGCAGTAGGGGGAAGTGTTGCTCCAGGCAGGGTGAGCAGACTGTAGTGAAGAACAACTGAATGGAGAGAGCACAACAGCTCCAGTTGACAGCAATAACAATGGCTGTGCCTGAAGCACAGAGACCATGTGCTCGGGAGGGGTGATTTTTGGCTGTTTGTAATCCTTTTATTTTTTTAATGTGCTCACAATCACAGACTGTTTCTTCATTACAGGCGCAGGAAATTATTGAAGTCGACATTAAAATCCCAGGATAAGGTCGAGCAAAACAGTCAGACTGCCGAGTGTAATTTGTTTGCATGGATGCCGAACGTATGTCAAACGTTGTATTGGGAATATTGTAATCACTTGAGCTCCACAACTCATTACCGGAAATCCTGTCAACAAATTACCCTCAGCAGTAATCACCTTCACTGTGTTATTCCAGTTTGCGAGTTTGAATGTCAAAGCTTGATTACTGCTCTGAATGCCATACATGCACAGATAGGCTGGGTGGAGATGTCTGATTATGTAGGAGCAGCTGTGTTTGGGAGTTTTAAAGCAGCCAGAAATAACTCTGTTGTATGCGGTTGCTATGGCAGCTTCACGTAGCTCTGCAAAGCTACACAATGCTGCACCATTGGAGAGTGTACGAGCAGTAACCTCACAGGGAGGTATTTGCTGCTGATCACTGACTGTTCGGTGGAGGCGTGCAAAGAAGCCTGGATGTGCTCCTGCGTCTTTGTTTAGGAACATGTTTTTCCCAGCAACCCGATGCCCTGTTTCTGATGTCACTGCTGGTGTGGCAGAGTCTGCAGCCTACTGTACGTTGTCATGGAGGGGGCAGAAATACGAGACATGTCCATGCTGTGCCAGGCTGCTATAATAAAGATGGCTTTCCTCTGCACTGCCACTTGTGTGCACGGCAGCAACACGGTATATTAATTACCAACTGCCTTCTCCTCTGTGTTATTCACCAGTGAGGGAATGAAGGAGAGAGAAAATTCCAAGGCACGTCCTTAAAATAAAGCAGCACTGTACGTGCTCGGAGTGTTAACTTCCACACAGATGACCCATTTTTCCATCTCAAAGGGTCTGCGGATGGGTGGAAAAAAAGAGTGGGGGTGGGAGCCAATCATGTGAATCTAAAGCAGGCTACAAATCCTGCCGGATTTCTCTTCTTCTGTGGGGCCGTGTCTTTACTGTCAACTGTTTTTCCATCCCTCTGGTTCTCCTGCTGCCCTTCCTCCATGCAGGTTTCTGCCCTCCTCCATGTGTAAATCCAGCCTGTCTATTCATCTCGGTTGTTTACATTCCCAGTGAGTGTGAGCTGCAGGGTGTGGACAGCCAACCCCCCCTTCCACCCAACACTCTCTAATGCCATCCTGCCCCCCCACCCTGCCTCCACCTATCTCCTCATCACTAGATCCCTGATAAGGCGGAAATTCAATAGCACTGCATGAGAGTGCATCACATGACCCGTCTGTGAATTCCTGTTTACGTTGCGTGTTTTTTTTTTTTATATTTCGGTCTGGTTACAAGCCTTGTTTTGGAGCTGGATTTGTCATGAAGGGGAGACAAAGAGGATAACAGCAGCAGTGCCGCATGGGAGAAGAAGACACAAATATATCTCTCAGCATCAGTTCTCATCCTGTCATCTGTCATCAGCATTATCTGTGCAATCTAGGCTAGGAGTGAAACTAGAAGAGGGAAGTGACACGTACGCTGAGCAGCAGGGTGAGGAAAGGGTTAACTGAGCAGACTGTGTGCACAGTTATTTTTTTTCCCCCCCTCTCTCTCTCTGATCTGCCTTCCTGTCTCACAGTGCAGTGGCTTTGAAAATCATGAGAGAGGCAGACAGGCTTGTTTTGCATACTGTAGGTCTCCTGCATTGACTTGTAGCAAATCCCTGCCCTCAGGAGGCATGTCAGGGGGGATTAATGGGAGGGCGCGGACCTCACAGAGTTTCCCATTGTCGCAGTCCAGTCCTGCACTGTGTTTTCATCCCGCAGAGTGAGAAAAGATAGAGCAGGTGGGGCAGTGCTGGTGGAGGGAGGGTCCAGCCTGTGTGTGTGTCAGTGCTCGGGGGAGAGGAGAGTAGTGGTGGGGGGGGTTGTATACAGTGGTGTTATTTCCCTCTGCCCTGATTCTTTTGAGCTGAGCTGAAAGAAGGGGGGGGGGGGTGTAAATAATGTATTTGGAGCGGCGGGTTACAAGGAGCTGGAGCCTGACCGAGCTCGGTGCAGGGAAGGGAAGGGAAAGGGTTGAGCGGCCATGGTGCTGCACAGGAAGCTGGATGTTGGAGGGGGTTGAGGAGGGGGGTGGCAGAGGGGGAACTGTACGAGCTACAACAACCCCACTGCAGGGCTCTGGGGAATGTGGGGCCTCCGCAAGAATGTAGCAATCCTCGACTTCCGCTAAGTGCTCTGTGTTACCAAGACAAATAGTTTGCTGCTGCTGACTGCCATTAACAATGCAACATAATAATGTGGTAAAGGGAAATGCTATTTCACAACAGGCCTGGGGCTGCTACGGATCCAAATGGTTTCTCATGAAGAGCAACGATTTCAAACTGGAAACCTTCCATTACAGGATAGGACAATAGTCAGATAAAAATCTACAATTTTTGTATTAATAGTTTGACATTTTGGGAAATTCTTGCCAATAATTAGGATACAAGATTGCTACCAATTTGTTAGAAGCAGCAGCAGCAGGAGGAAGTTAGCTTAGAATTAAGACTGGAAACAGCTGGAAAAAAGCTAATAAAGAGCATCTGCAGTGGCTCTAAAGGTGTGTTCGGACAGAGAGCAAGCACATCTTTTCTTGAAAAATTCGCACAGAATTGGGATCTGACATGTTCTATCCTAATAACCGAAGTTTAAAAATAGTTCTGATGATGTGCTAGAGCAGGGGTGTCTTTTTTTACTGAGGGCCACATACAGAGAAAGATACGAAGGGCTGGGCCACTCACTAGAGCAGTGGTTCTCAAAGTGTGGGGCGCAGAGGCATGCCGGGGGGGGGGGGGGGGGGGGTGCGAGAGAGCAGGAGGAAAAATGGTTATAAAAAAAAAAAAATCATAAATTGAAAAATTATTGATTCGAAAATAATATGATGCAGTACAGTACTACTACGTCTGGGTCTCTGTGTTTCATTAAAGCTCGGCTCTGTGTGTGTGTGGAACGAGCCATTTTGTGTGCGCGAGAGAGAGAGAGAGAGCGCACCGGTACCGGAGATCGTTGTTGTTAGCTTCTGGTGCTAGCGAGCTACGCTAACGGATATAAGGAGTTAATGTAACCATTAATGTAAACAATTATTTCCGAGGCACACGTTTATATGATCATTATAGTAAAAAATAAAATAAATAAATAAGAGAATAAATGAAAAACAGGTATGAAATACTATATGACAGTAAAACAAGAATAAAGTTTAAAAGGGTGATTTGTAAAATATCCATAAAGAAAAAGTAAATCTGTTTACAGTTCTGTTTCATATGGGGGTTGAGAGATGTATCCATAGATCTCTTCATTTTGCTCTCAAAGTGCACCAGATTGATGCATTTAACTTCAATATTTAAAAATAAATCTTCCCGGGGGAGCTTGCCCCCGTACCCCCCTATGTGAGGTCCACTCCCCACCTATAAAAATAGCAATTTACCCCTGCTTACACCTATATGCCGTGAGCTGATTATCGAGCCTTCATTGTAACAGTCGCGGGTACACTGTGTATTTGCGAAGGGAGTGTTGCAGTAGAAAATTCCACTGTAGCGACCGGTACATTAATGAGAAACCCTAAATGTTTGAGCACCCTCTATGAAACTTCAAGCTACCCCACAGCACCCCCAAAATAAATCTCTGGCGCCGCCACTGAGCCTGACTATTTGTGTTGGGGGGCCTGAATTTATTTTTTCTCCAAAGGGGGGGCCTGATAGAAAAAGTTTGAGAACCACTGCACTAGAAGTGGGCTATATTGCCTCATAAGTTCAGTTATAAGTAATGCTTGTGAGTGTTGGCAGCTTATCCCTTTAAAACAGAAGCCTCAAATTGATTATAATAAGAAGAAATAGGTCTTATGAACACATGAATACTTCTGGGTAATATATTTTAAGTACAATAAAAGACAAGCACAAGTTTCATTTGTTGGCCATATTTCATTATACTTTTTTAATTTGATGAGGGCCGATTCAAAATGCTCCGCAGGCCGCATTTGGCCTCCAGGACGTAGTTTGGACACCCATGTGCTAGACCATTTGCTGAAGACTGTTTCCTGTTCACAAGTCTGTAACCCCTGTGGATTTCACCATCTTTGTATGGATCCTGGATAGCTTTTTCCAGTCTTTATGCTAAGCTAAGCTAATTTTAGCATTTGGCATGCAAACATGAGAGTGGAATCGATTTTCTCATCTAAGATGAAAAATTATATTTTCCAAAATGAAAAACCTGATTTTGAATGTGATGAAACTCGCACTAATATACCATCAGCTCTGTATTTCTCTTGTTATTGCGAGTCGTTCTTTTCTCCTTCCCCTTGGCGCTCCTGCTTTTCCCTTTCTCCCACACCTGCTACATTTTATGGCAACGATAAAGGGGAGCTTAACCTTGAAACATGATGGAGCAACCCCGACTCCCACAACTACAATCACCTTAAAAAGAAACAACAAAAGATCGCTTCTGTTCTCCTTTACATGCGATGTAACCTCGCTGTAACTTTTCCATTTTATCGTCTTTTCTTGGTCTCGCAGAACTCTGCTGCTGTATCACCCTGTGTAGCTCGGCAGCTACAACCCACTCGTTCGCCCGAGAACTACAAAGTGGGTTTGCCGCGTTGCATCTTGTGTAACTGCGGTCTTTGAAGACTTTGGCTTTGAGCTCTGTGTCTCATCAATTCCCTACGCAATGCTAAATCTGAATCTGAGGCGAGCACATAAGGGGGTAGCTTATCTGCCCCACTCGTTTAATGTTATTCATTCATGCACACTATTTTTATGACAGCCTGTGCATGCAGAACTATTTTACATTTTCTGTTGTTTATGTAACTATCTTCACTTGGATGTGTTTGCATGATTAGAAATCAGAGAACAGTAACTACTCAAATTGACAAACAGGAAGCACCGGTTGCTTTTATGTAGGATGCATGAAAAGTGACTCTTCATATATTAAAGGTAATGTCCTGCGTGGAAGTAAAGCTGTCATAGAGGAAGAGAATAAATCAATCTGGTCATGAGTCTGGCCAGTGGTGGGTCTTTCTGGGTCATGCTTTGATGTTAAATCCTGTCTCAACAGAGCAGAATGCATCAAATAGGGTGAAACAGATATCCCGCCATTTCCAGTCTATAAAGAAGCCGCACCATGAAGTGAGCGGTGCTTATCAACGCAAATTCCTGACTTATGTCATCTGGGGCCCCGGATTTGTCACATCAAATCTGCTTTCCTCAATGAACTGGGGACGGAGATTACAGGCTCATAGTTCGTAAGATAATAACGAGTCGGGCTTTGACTCTCAAAAGAAAGTCTTTAAGAGGGACAACGCGGAGAATGGAGTCACGTCATTCGCAACATCTGATTCTCACGCTCTTTTTATGTCCTTCTGGAATGATGAGTTCCCTCTGTCCACCGCCTAAATCCATTTGAAATAACGGTCAGACTTGTGATTGTTCGGTGAACCTAAGCTGCTGAGCCACGCCGCTCTTTCCTATCCTTCGGCTTTCCACTTAACGCCAAATCCTCTTCAAGGCTGAGATGATCCACCATGCAGCCATCCTTCACTATCAATATAAGCAGCTGAAGAAACCAGATATTGTTATATTATCTCTGTCTGATCACATTTACGTGGAATTGATTAGGCCGTTCTCACAATTTTCTTCCCCATTTCATCTCTTTTATTTTCACACACTGTCGATTTGTGTCAGCATATTGCCGTGTGAGCGTGCAGAAACACATCCCCGGTTTGCTTTGAGATTCATCTGAACTACGTCAATACCCCCCATCTGACCTATTTTACTAAAGCCTTGATCTCCCTCCATGGTAGTTTGGAGTCTATTTGCAGCTACTGTGATGATAGGATATTATTGCCTGAAATATGAGCGTCTCGTTATGTTTGTTTTCAAAAGTAGCTACTTTCATTAGCATATAAAAGGCTTATCTTTTTATATCCTTACTTAGTTTGAGGTGTTTTTCTCCATAAATTATTTCACAGTAGAGTAGAGGGAGTCAATCAGACGGATAAGTTCTGTACCATTTAGTTTCGCCCAGAATTCTTGGACTTGATTTGAATTTTAATGGGCTTGTAGATGATTAATGAATCAATTATTGGATACAGCATGTGATCTCTGGGCGGCTGCCCCTGACAGCTTTTCAAATTGAAAGAAGCACAATCGTTGCAGAAGCTCGTGCGCTGCCAACTCAATGTGCTCCTGTAATTATAAATGCATGCAATAATTAACAAACAACTCCACTGTGAGGTTGTTACACGCTGGGTCATTTGGGGTCAGTGGTGGGGAGAGGGGCTCGCAGATGATCGCACTTTGTCCGATAAGTAAAGCAATGCAGATTGAGTTAATCTCATGGGGAGAAATGCACTGTAGGCTTTCAGTCCAGATGATGCGCAGCGTGAGGCCTCAGAGAAAGTTCCCCCACCATCACCACATCCACCCCCCCTGCTCCGTTCTTCCACAGGGACGGCTTGTTGACATCCATTAGGAGGTTTCCCAGCATCGAGCTAGGCCAGGAAAGAGGGCTAATGATGTCATTCCCTCAGAGATGACATTAAAATGTCAAAGTGCCGCAGCTGACATCATCCATTTAGCGCACATTTTCCAATAATGTACGTTTCTCTTCCTTTCTTTACCCCTCTTCCTTAGCCTTCCTTCCTAGAAAACTGAATCCCCCCCACCCATCCCATTGCCTCCAGGCTCTACTTAGGTGTGCAGCCACACGATGGAGGACAGACTGGAATAAGAGGGGATATCATCAAAGTGTGTCTTCCCCGGCAGCTATAAATGCCCTGCTCCAGAAAGCAGTGTTTTGAACAGGCTAAGTGTGTCGCATTACATTTATCCATCCCCCTTTTTTTTTAAGCTGATGCTGATGCTAATTCATCTTGTCTGTACAACAAAGACCCTCACACCCTTATTCCTCCACCTCATTCACAATATCTAACACATGTAGGAATGGCCGCTTTATGTGAATGTATCCTCCCTAACAAGTCTGATCCAACCTGGTTTTGATCATATTAAGATGTGTGACGGATTGAAGGGACCATTGAAGGGAACATCTTGTACAATGTGCTTACTCTTCCCGCCTCTCAAGCTGGTCGACAAACACACTGTTTTTCCAGAGAAATCTGAATTGTATTTCTTACGAGGAAAACTTGACAGCTCTCTATTCTTCAGCCCAGCGAGTGGGCAATAATGGATGCTTGAAGGCAGAGTAAGTAGACGTGAACTGGAAGCAGAGAAGGAGGGCTGCGCCTCACTTAATAATGAATCAATTGATCTCCCTGCAGATGATGGATCTGGTTGCCATGGCGACAGATGCAGTGCTACCCAGAGCGTGGAGAAGAGGTTTGTTTCCCCGAGTATCCATAAGCTCGAAACTGTGAGCGGATCTTGGCCGTAAATGTACAATGACGCAATGCGTGACAAACACAGGAGGTGAGAAACTGAAAAGATGAAGAGGTGGATTAATGCAGCCAGATGGATATTCTCCAATGAGGAATCACTGTGCACAATCAGCAATCCATCACATTATAATTCCAAATCTATTTCTCCCTTTTTCTACCCCGAACGTGTAAAAGATGCTGCAGGTGCACGGAGAATATATTGGCAATCTCTCCCACATTGATTAATCTGTCCGTTTCTCCTTTGATGGATGCTACGGCAGCGAGTCAGAGCCCCAATACACATCTGTTTTTTTTATGTTGTTGTGCATGTTAGCATCGGCGGAAAAGTGAAAGCCAACATGTTTACCGTGTCCGCATGTGTGCGCTCCGTTGCCATGGCAACACGGCTGATGCTGGGTTCAGCTGGGACCATGTTGCCAAGTAACAGCTGAGTTATGAGAGTGGAGGACAGGAGCGTTGGCGTTGAGGAGTGGGAGGAAGGGAGGGTGGGAGGGAAGAAGGATACGAGGGCTTCTACAAAGACAGCGAGCAACAAAGACAGCGAGCGTGAGGGGGAAAATATCTTTGTCGGTAAAAAAAAAAAGAAACGTTTATTTAGGTTAAAGCTCCGGATTGAAAATATGTTTTTCATCTCTCTCTCTCTCTCTCCCTCTCTCTCTCTCTTTCTCTCTGTGCCTGCCTGCCAGATAATATTAATACTTTGGGTGCATAACAAAGCAGCTCTAGTCTCTTGAAAAGGCACACAAACAAAATAAGTGCTGTGTTGCATACCAAACAGCAGCCGCTCTGATAATCCTTTTTAAGAACAGAAAATTGGAGTAATGAGTGTGTGTTACTGCGCTAACCCCACCTCTAACAGCACTGCACACAAAGGGCACACAGCCTGTAATGACTCAGAAGCAGGCAGAAATATCAGAAAGAGTCCAGCTCCGAAGCCCTGGGCTGTAAATGATCGTGTGTCCTTTTGGTTCAGGGGGCTCGGATATGGAGCTGAACCCAGTGGCCTGCTGTTGAGTCAGCACTGGTTTAGCATACGGACAGGGAAGGTTGCACTGAGCTCAGTTTCATGGTTTTCTGTACAGTGGAAACATGGCCTGTAATCAACTCTGTTTAATAATAGCATGGTCATGTTAGAATTGTTCCAGGCTTCACCCACAAAACCTCTCCTGTGTGCGAGATGGTTCAAAACAAAGCACAATGATATGTTCTTTAATATCCATGACATCTCTGACCTGCTCACTCGTGAATCATCTTCAATCTGCCTCCTGCCTCAGACTCACAGCATGATTATGCATTTTTACTGTGCTATCAGTGTTGTCTCGGGCTTCCGGCTCAAAGGCTTTTGTCCGCGCTCATTAGCAACACATTTCCCTGTCTACCGCAGGCTGAGCAGTGTGATTTGTTGTCATGGAAACGGACATGAAGTGCCTTGGTGCTTCATTTGGGACTAATTGTCATCCCCAAATAAACACATGCACGCCCTTCGATTCACACTCGTCAGAGCTTTCTTTTGTTAGAATATTCTCATGCTCCAATACTTCACCATAGACAATAAGCCTCCCAGCTACACAAAGCCCCCCGAAATCCTGCGAACATAGCTGAAATCTACCTCACAGCTATTGATGTTCCATGGAGCCGTTTGATCCAAACATGCTGGGTGAATTTGCAGTCTGGGAAAAGGGTAATTTGACGCTCAGGTCGACACGTTCAGTCCTCAGCTAAAGGTTGCGTTAAGGAGCATCAAAGATCAGAGGGTCTGATTTGTGTGCAGTTCAGGAATCACAGGTGGAGGCAAGGCGAGACAGAAAAACAAAAACAATGGAGCCAACGTGGCCCCATCTTTATATAACAGAGCTTGCCTGTGGCGATTGTGCAATGCGGTGCAGTAGTCTGGGCTGATGTAAACAGAGCCTCTGGAGGCTCAGCCATGTGCCTTGATGCAGCAGTTATGGGCACATGCCCTACTTTCATAAATCAGAGTTGGGAAAAAAAAGGAAACAGCGTGAAGGGAGGGGAGAGGGGATGCCGAGTGAGCTGGAGAGGGAGGGAGAAAGAGTGTTTTAGAGGGAAGGAGGGGGTGGGGGGGGGTGAACAAGGCTCATATTGATGTTCCAAACACAGCTGCAGGCGTCAGCTGACTAGCTGGCCTGGAAGAAGCCCCAAGCTCTGCCTCCTGCCTTTATCAGCTTACACTGTGACCTTTCTCTCTCTCCTGGAATAGATCCCCCCCCCCTCCTCTAAACCCCACCTCCCCCTCCAAATCTGGCCCTTTACCACACACTGTCCACAGAGTCCGGACCCTGTCTGTCCTCCATGACATGTGACTTTTGCGGGGTGCTTTTTTTATATCTGCATGCTTTGGAAACACTGGCTCTTTTTTCGGCGCCTCAGCACTTTCATTTGTCTCACATGGCTCGGTTTTCCGGCCTCTCTTACACCACTCACCATGAGGTCACTGTTACTCCTCACGTCCGCACCCGGCGGTGTAGGATATAGAGAGAGAGCGGTGATAAAGGGCTTGGTTACTCTGCAAATACATGTCAGTTCAGCAGGATTGTTGGGCAATGTACGGCCTTCTCGTGTCAGATTTCTGGGAAGCGTTCCTAGAAATAAAGACACAGAGAAGGATTTGGATGCTATGCTAAGCTGACAATTTATTTTCAGGACATTTTTAGAGAACCTGAAGGCAGCAACAGTTCAGGGTGAGTTTGAAGCAGCAGCTGTCGTCGAGAGTCCGTCCCTGAGGGGCAGAAATCCGCAGAGGTAACTGTCAATCACAGACCTGAAGGCCTCATGGGCTTTTTCTCAGAAAAGACGCCCCCTCCATGCGCACACACACACCTCCCCTTGATGACGCTCTTCAAGTGTTACTGGATAGTGTTTCTATGGGAGCTGTCCACCCCCACACACACACAGCAGCGCCCCCTCCCCTCCCCACCAAACTGTTTTCAGGAAACACTCATCCTTCTCTGGAGATGTCGCTCGGGGCGGCTCATGCACTCATAAATCCTTGGCTCCTTTTCTGGGAAAGGAAGGGCTTGAAAGATACATACATACACACACTGAGAGTAAGGAAAAAGGGGGGCAAGGGGGCGACGTAAAACACATCTTGCCAAGTATATCTCCAACTCTTTTTCTGACAGTGAAGAGATTGGATTGAGTGTCTGCCTCCTGCGGGAAGCAAATACGGCACATTTTCTGCGCCTCCCCGGGTTACTGAGTGAGAATCGGAGACACTGCGGTGTCTAGGCAGACCTCAGCGACACCAAAAACATCACAGGAATGAGAAGTGTTTGGCCGTGGAGGACAAAGAGGGGCGGATGGAGGGGGCAAATAAGAGGGAAGGCGAGAGAAAGAAAAGAAGCGTTTAAAGGCAACCATCGCCAGCTTCAAATGTCACCCAGCACCCGGTTGGACAATGGAACACAGCTGTTGCTAAGCTTTGATCTGCAGCTGTCCGTCTCCTGTTGGCATTATTAGCGCGTACATGTGGTCACGGGTTGTGTTGTACATGGGGCTCCTTTACAGTGTTAAAGAAAGATTGTACCATATACCAAAGTAAGAGGGTGGATCGAGGTCACAGGGAGTTGCAGAGAGACACACGAGTAGGTGGCGAGTATGTCAGATGGTCCTGATTTAGAAACCCTCGAGCTAGAAGCATGAGGAGGGGCGGGGTGGCAGAGACGCAGCAGCTCAGTCTGGAGTGGGCTGTAATGGTTTGGGGTTGGGGGTCAAAGAGGGGGAGGGAGGCGAAGGACATAGTTGTGAAGGACATGTTACGCACAAAAAAACTCTTCCGATTAAGGGTCAAGAGACAATTGCGGAGATGAAATTCGAGAGCTTCTCTGGACAGATCGTGACTGAAACGTCCGCAGTGTCCGTCGTGCCCGAAAACTCCTTCAAGTGCCTCGTTATCAATGTCATCTGTGGATCATCGAGAACATCTCTTCCCCGTCTCGGCTGCTTTTTGATCTTCCTTTCAGACTCCATTAGGCCTTGGCTGATTTTCCAAAGCACAGCTCAATTACTCCAAGGGAGACTCATTAGCATATCAGAAAGCACAGGCGTGACTCTGCAAATAAAAGAACACATTAGATCCTCCTCACAATATGTTTCAATTATTCATATAATGTAAGAGCCAGCGGATGGAACCGAGTCACACCTGGATTTGCATTCAGCTGAGGAAATTAACATTTCTTGAGCTCTCATTCGAGCACTAGCTTTTGGAAGTTTTCCCGAGCCTGCGGTGTGTCCGCCTGCTTTGTCGCACACAGACGATTAAGTAGCCTGACAATACGCCTTAGCGTCAATATGCCTTAAATGTCACTTTTCACGCTACACCATTTTGTCACAGTAGTTAAGAGTGTCACCCTGGGTGCCTAGTCAGCGCCTGCTCAACTACACAAGCCAGGCCTCCTCAATTATTCATAGGACACACACATGTGGTCTCACTTTGCATTGGTGTGTGTGTGAGAGAGTTTGAAGACAGATGATAGCATTTCCCACAAATAATGCTTCTTGTTCTGGCATTTTAGCAAAAACAGGGGTGATGAAACAGTGCAGGGCTCAACAATGAAAACGTCAGTCGGCACCATTCATCCTGAACACGCCATCAGCAGCCATCACCCTCCACCCCGGTGATAAATGAAGGCACCTCTGCCTGTGCGGATCAGATGAGTCAGCAGTATGCTACAGGAATTTGGACGACAGAATATCGACACGTTCTCGAGCGTTGCGTGCAGCGAGGATAAAACATCGTAAACTTCAGCTGGAGCAGAGGGGGAGTTTCCCTGAATTATATATCAGCTCTTTGATTCAGCCTTACTATTTTTTTGCATGCATGAGTAAATTCCGATGCGTGCTTCTCTGCGCGGCCGCCTGCTGCAGTGCAGGGATCCGGGTCGCCGCTGTTGCTGTACATAAAGAATGTGTGGATATGTGTGTGTGTGTGTGTGTGTGCATGTGTCAGCCGCTGACTTTGTGTTCATTCCACAGTAAATTGATCTGGCTGCTCACTAGACTGGATGGAAAAGGGCCTTGGGCGAGAAGTGCACACTGCACCAGCAGATGGGAGAGCCCACTGTGTTGCTATCACATGGCCTTCCTCCTCACTGGGCATGCTCAGTGGGCCACACCCCACACACCACTCACCCCCCCCAACCTCGAAGGGCCTGTTTGAACCAGTCACTCTCTCTTGTTCCTCATCTGACCTTCAAAGCCAGGCATGGTTACAGTAGGTTGACAGGGGGCGGAGGGGGGAAGGGGTGTTTTTTTAAGCTCTTTGGGTAGCAGGGCTGATATGTCACTCATTATTTCCACTCCGTGCCTTTGCCGTTTCACAGCCCTCTGAGAAACATGCAAAGAAACATTGCTGTGCACGCAGAGGCTTCACAATGCTATCAGATGAGAAAGCATTATCTAAAACAATCTATCATCATCAGCATATAGTATTAGCTTCTGTACATCTTCTCGACACTATCCGAAAATAAACACACATTTATAAGCAGATGTAAAAAGGGAACTTGTGTAGTGTTACCCAAAAGGCTGAATTACAGGGAAGTGAAATCATTCTTGTCACTGAATGCCTCACTTACGTAACATAACAGTTGTGCAACCTGATCAAAATAAATAAGAGGAATTCATTAAAAATCACGTCAGCTGAGGTCTCACATTTCTCAGGTGAAATAGAAGTGTACAATTAGAGGTGCAATCTTTTTATGAAAAGGTGTAAAAAGAAATGCAGGAGTGGCGTTTTTAGATTCACAGCAGCAGCTAGGTATCTCTGGTTGTTTCATGATCTCATTCACACATACAGATGACAAGGATAGGTCATAGAAATTATATGGAACCATGTAAACATATGAAGCCACTGCAGTCCATAATGATTATCTAAGTACAGTTTGAGTGGCATCATTTTGTATTTCCCTACTGTTACCAATACACCTCTTCACTATATTTTCACACTGCCTGCTGACAATGCAGAGGACTGAATCACAAGCTGCATTCCTCCATGAGTCACATGGCACAAACAGAAAGACATTTTGTAAATCCCTCAGGCCTTTACACATTCTCTCTTTGTCTTGCAACTACATTCTGCTTGTCTCTGGTCCTTCCATCTTTGTTCTCTCCCTTCTCTGACTCGCAAGGCCCACTTCCTGTTTATGTCAGGCGAGCATCAAGCCAATCAGCTGGGAAGGCTGTGATCCTCCTCTAGCTATTTACTACCCTGTGGTCTGTTTAAAAAAAGACTGAAAGCGAGCTAAGCTCGGTGCAGTCTTGCTGAGTAAGCAGACACGCAAAGCTCCAATCAGTGTCCACAACTGACCTGCCATACATCTCAGCCTTTGTGCTCATGAAAGTGTGTAGCTGCAAACACACATACAAGTGTGGTTTTTTTGCACTCTCTGACTCACTTTGTGGGGCGTTCGTTTATTTGCTTATCGCATTTTTCACAGCGCAGCGGGTTCTGCACGCTGACATTTTTTTGTTGCTGCTGAGGGCTGGAATGTGCTGGTTTGCAAGTTTTGAAGATAACAAAGCAGCATGAGGCGGCTGCGTGTAAACTTTGGATGAGGTCACAGTCCGCCAACACAGCATGCGGTGACATGAGAGGGGATTTTGTTCTGGGTTCTCCCTTGGTGGTGTCCTACCTTTACTCTGGGTTTTTTTCCTGTTTGTTCTTTTTGCATTTCAGATCACAATTACAGGTTTTGAAAATGTCACACCTTAGCTAGCATTTGTTATTATTAGCTTGGAGGAAAGTGTATACTGCATTTGAGACAACAAGAATAGTTCACTGTGTACTATAAATCCGTTAGACAGGGAGAAAATATAATCAGGGCTTTGCCGGGGCATTTGAGTTCACCGCAGGCATTACATGAGTACTAATGCCTGATTCAACACTTACTCTGGCAAACATGCCTTACATACAATGTTTACACCCCACAATGAAAGCTGCTAGTCAGACAGTCTGATAGCGCGGCCTGGAATTAGATTCAGGAAGTCATGTGATTTCCAGGTGGCTTGGCTTTACTTTAAGCAGGGATTTTTCAAACCGTTGCCAATACACATTAAAGTGAAGACATCTCTCTGTAAAGAATTACACCGATACATGGTAAATCCAAGATACAAACACTGAACAAGTTCTTTTTTCAAATACAGCAGCACTGAGCTCATAAATACCTCCTTTCAAATTAATTTTTCTCTGCTTAAAAATAAAAATACAACAGAGAGAGTTTAGCAGTTGGACTTTTTCAGGGTGAATTGTCTCCCTGGTGCTATCATTGAACAGAAATGCATGAATAATGAATCTGCACTGAACTCCTGCTGAACCCTCTGCACCAGCACCGAGCCAGGGATCAGCACATGACATTCAACACACTTGCGCACACACACACTTGCACTCAGGGACCTCAGCAAAGCTCCAAACATGCTAGGCAATCTGCAGTGTCTGCTGGGTTAATTATTACACTGTGCTGCACCTGGCTACAGTTATATTGAGGACTTCTCTTTTGATAAGCCTTATGGCTGTTGGGAGGTGGCAGAGGCAAAGTCGGCCAAAAGTGGAAAGATAAACACAAACTGCCGGCAAACCAGAGCTGAAGCGGTTAAAGCTCCCTCCCTTTTGGCAGTTCAAGAGTGTGTGTGTCTGTGTGAGCGGTTCAATGGTTAACCCTTGTGTCAACAGCTCGTATGTGTCACAACAGCATTCCTGTGAAGCGCTTGTCTTGTGACAGAGCGGTTTCATAATGCTCTGACCGACCCGCTTGCATTGTTTTGTGGAAGGAGGAAGGAGCTTTTGTGTCGGTGTAGGACGAGTTCCATGTCCCTGCATGTTGTGTGTTAATGAGCAGCGAGGTGAGGTGGTGAGGAGCTGGGTTAACTAGTTCAAACACAGCACCCTGTTTACCCAGATTAAGCCTCTCCTCTTCCCCCTCGCTGTGAATGGTTAACTTGGCAGAGGATCATGTGAGCACTGCAGTTACACAGGAGGTGAACTTTGCTCGTCTTGTTGTTAGGCAACTGATTAGAGCGATTTTGTCATGCGAGGAGAGCGAAGCACGTCACACAGCCTGGGGAAGGGAGGCAGGAACATGCTCTTTGCAAAGATGTTCGTTGATGAGAAAAGTAGATGCAACACGTGAAAATAAAAGTGTTGAAATGGGGAGGGTGCTTTGTCCTTCAGGGCAACCCTGGGTGTAGCCAGACGTGTCAGTCAGTGTGAAACCATTTCCGCTTCAAGGCCGTCTGGCTCCTCCCTGCCATTGTGTGGCAATGTGCTGTAGGTGAACTTTATCCCGCTTTGTTGAGAGAGAGAAAGCTTTCAAGTTATTTGCATAGAGCAAGGTCAAGTTACACAGAGTATGTGAGCCTGCTGAACAATGTGGATCCCTTCACTCCACATAAGGAGAGGTAATCTCCCGCTTTCAAATGTTAACAGTTTGAAAACTGCCCCAACCTGTATGTTGATGGTGTGAAACAATCCCAATCTACACACGCTGTTACATTACCATCACAAGAAACACACAGATATCATTTACCACACCCAGCTCGACATGGCCTTTGGACAGGCAGGTTTTTTCTGCAAACACATGTTGCAAGACGGCTCTCTATCAACAGCAAGCTTGTAGTCGTTACAAATTTGCACAAAACAAACACGCGGGTTCATATCACCTCAGGCTTATCAGGCTCCTTCAAGGGCACTGAACTTTCCCACAGTGCTCCCTTCACTCCGTCCTTTTGTATCCTGTCGGGACTTTACTGTTGTGCAAAGGCTCTGCTATTCATTACATGTGCTTCCCACAGTATTACTGTACCACTTAAGCTGAGCTGGATGTGGTGAATATGACTAAACTACTCTGTGTGCCTGGTAAGTAATGGCTGCATGTATGACAACACCATTCATAGTTGTTGCAAAACTGGTTGGTCAAAGATGAAGTCTAGAGTGTGAGGTCATGTGGCCTTAAGTTCCCAGATAAAGGTTGTCACAACTTTCATTCCATAAAAAAGGGCTCTAAAAAAGGATGAAAGGAATATTTGATAGAGAATTATTTACCAACATAAGCAGCTTGGTATCCGAAAAATGACATTCCCATTAAAAAAAACTGTAATCTAAATTACGAAAGCTATGTTTCTAATCAAAGTCTGAATGGTGAGAAGGTCCAGGTGGATGGATGGTTCAAACCATTATATGACCTTTTAACAGGAGACCGCTCTTCATGTCCCATGTAAAACAAAAATCAACATTGACTTGACTTTAATGGCCAAACGCAACTAAAATAAGTCCCAAGTTGTAATAAACTGTGATCATCCCCCGTGGATTCACACGCACACGGTTGTACTCGTCATTCCAGCTCTACTTTCTATTCCAGCTCCTCACAGCGAGCTGTTTTTCTGAGACAAGGCTTTGAAGTGGACGTGGGAGGTGAGGCGTCGTGTGCCCAGATGCCCAGACACTGTGGTTAAGGGGGCTTTATCACACAGACAGGAGGACATCGCCTGGCCTCCCATCTTTTACTGCGGCGGGACGCTGAATGTGACAACCAATGCTCCTCAGCTGCTCAGGGGCCAGGCCTGCAAAACCACAGGCGGGTAATGAATGCCACGCCATCGTGACAACTTGCACTTTTATGGAAAGGGGAGGAAGGACCTCTCTGGCATGGACGCTGACAGCATATGATGAAACATCCTCCATAAACCAGACGATCAAAGGGAGGGCAGGGAAGCATCTGTGGAATCTGTGACGGGAACCTCGGTGGATTTATGACCAATACCAAAAAAGGTCTGCTTCCAAGTAAATGTGTTTAGAGTGTAATTGCGGGAGAAAGGGAGATCACTTTCCAAATCCAGCCACAACATCTGTAAGCCATGCATTACGGTTGCATATTTCCATGATCTTCCCAATCTGAATAAGCCACATTCTCTCTATGAACAATTCCCCCCGAAAATTGAGGTTTTCCAATTAGGTCAGTATTTGCTATTCTTGGCTTCCCTTCCTCCCAGAGTCATGTTATTTTGTATTCTATACATCACAGGCATTACTCTGTTTACCCTTTCTGCTTTCAAGGCAAATGTTACTAGAAAAGGAGTCGCTTTGATCTTCTTCCAATAGCAACCCTGAAATATCTATCTAAATAAAGGACTTAAATATGCATGTACACACACACACACACACACACACACACACACACACACACACACACACACACACACACACACACACACACACACACACACACACACACACACACACACACACAGTTATGCATTATTCACCGGGGGTTTTATCCAGTTTGAGCTGAATTAATACATGCAAAGGAGTAAATACAAATCACAAATCACACGGGTGCTCTAACTAATGACAGAAAAGGACAGCAAAAGTGTGAAAATCATGCGCTGCACTTGAATTATTTGACATCCAAGTGCTGTGTTAACTGCTGTGCCGGGGATGTCAGAGTCCATTTTCTAGCTAGGCAGCTCAGAAACAGACAGGAGCACCGGTAATAAATAAGCCTACTCTGGGAAAGTTTTATTTTAGCTCAGACGTAGAGGTTACATAACACATGAAATACTCTTTTCTTTTTTGGCTCAACGAGAGGAAATAATTGCAACCTTTGTCAAGATGAGTAGCTGAAGGGAAAAATGCTATGTGTCAAAATATAAACGTTCCTGTTACACAAATACACACATTCAGACACCTACTGTACATACATATTCATACTGCTGTAGATCCTCATAATTTGGGTTTGTCCCTTGGGCTGTATGCATGAGAATCACTCAAGGTATGAGAACAAACTAGCCGTACAGAAGCTAGAGCAGTGATACTGTGCTGTCCTTCTATAAATATGTGTGTGTTTGTTTTGTGCATGATGCATGAGGACATTTTGAATATTTTGTCTGAGTCTGCCACAAAGCTGGAATGACTGCACTGCTCAGTTCAGTGAGCTAAACATAACAACTGAGTCATGGCTGAAACTGCCTTTTAAGGGCAATAAGTACGAACCGTTTAAATGTGCAGTTAATGTTACTCATTCTAATAGTCACTTATAAATTGGACTACCTAACCTTGAATACTGGTTCAGCTAGTTCAAACTATGTGCTGATTTTGCTAAAAGAGGTCAGCGAAGGTTTGTTTACATCAACGTCTGGTTGCAAATGTATGGGGGTTTCCACTGGACGGAAATTATGTCGTCAGCTTGCTATGCATGCAAGCTTAGCATTACAGTAGCAAAGCTCAGTTTCTGTTCCTGACTGCCAAAATAGACTCTGCACTGCATCCTTCTGAAACTACCTTCTGTTTAAAAAATGGATGTGAAAACAATATGAATTTACATTTTTTTTCTTCTGGGACTATTTCCTCTACTTTCGCCTCAGCTATTTACTGGGTCGCCTGTCCCCGGTCGATGCGATCAGATTAAGGGGATATGTTACCATCTTGTTTTTTATTTCTAAATGGATACACATGTGGCACATCTGGGTCCAAGCCTGACTCATTACTCACTTTTGTATGTTCCATTCTCTGCAGCCATGGCAACTGCTGCATGTTTGGCAGAAAGCTTTTGAAGGCAGTGGAAAAAGAGAGAGAGTGGGAGCCTAGGGAGGGAGCATAAAGGGAGAGCGAAAAAAAGGGAGGGAGGGAGGGAGAGCGAGCAAGCTCTCAGTAGTTGGCCTACATCCAGTGTAATCATGCCATGGAGCCGAAATGAGGCCTTTGGCAGCACACCAGGTTTCTGAGAACAAAGATGTGAGCTTCTAATGTTGGCGGTGGGGCCTGCTTGGCATCCTTTGCCATTTCCCAGCAGCCCTTGCCTTGGCCAACTGCCAGGCCTCCACCCCCCACCCCCACTGGGACTGCAAAGAGGATCAGAATAAAGAGAGAGACTTGTTTTTCACTCGCCTCTTGCTCTGGCCCAATGACATCACCTCTGCAGCCTCCAGCCCCCAGATTCCAGCCGCCCAGCACATTTTTCCCTTTTCGCCGTCGACCCTCCATTTTATTTGAATTCCACCATTTTATACCTAATCAAAGCAGACTCCTTAAAATGCCTAATTACTGCTTTTGTGCATATGTTGCACATCATTTCTATGCATCATGCAACAGGAAATAGAATGAATCCATTCAGAAAAAGCAATAAAACATATTTTAAAGAAATCAGTATAGCAGCTAATATATTAGATGCATTTGTATGTGCACTTTCATTGTATCTAAACTCTAATCCTCGCTGGCTAAAAATAGCGCCGTAAACAGGATAGATATGGTAATTGGGGTACTGTGATAATCTCCATGGTTACCTATCTCTGTTGCATACAGGAGCTCTGCAAAGCTTGCACATTAGTCCTTACATTTACACCCCCCACCACTCTTTGCAGCTATTAATCTGCAGGCAGGTCACCACAGCAGCTGCTTAACTTCAGTAGTATGTCCTCACAGTGTCCTGCTGTAACCTCCTTTATGTCTCTGCAACATGTTAGCATTGAGTTGGCTGCTCACCTCAGCAGTTGTGCCGAAAAATGTTATATAACATGGATGTTGTTCTACTGAAGGACAGATGGAGAAAACATCCAGTGCTGAGTTCAGCTTAGGCATAAAAAAACTTCAGAGAGAATTTGTTATGATTTGCTGCCATGAATAAAAGATGGCCAATATAAAATGTAACAGCCTCAGAAAGCGATAGAACAAAAATAACGTCATCACATCAGGCCTGCGAGGCTGTCACACTCTGGGTATTCCCCTGGCCGTCACCTACTGTAGCTCTCAGTCTTTATTTAGATATGTCTCAATTTACATACTGCTCGAAGAAAAAAAGTTCAAAACAGCGTTATACTCCATCTGGTTTGGTGTGGCGGGGTCACACTGTGGTGATTTTACTGTATACATGCTTCATATTGCCAATCAGAGCCATATGTGCATGTCTGGCTTCCTCTCAGACTGTTGTCGCCTCTGCTCTGCAGCCACAGCAGCTTTTATTTTAAATCAATGGGTTCCTATTATAGAATCGGGTCATTTAGTTGTCATTTAATTAAATCCCAGCATGCCTCCATCTTGCATAATAGTGCGTAGCTATTTGCTTGCACAAACATCGAGTGAGCGGAAAAGCAAAGGATCAAAGCATAACTGTTTCCCACCAATCTTAAGGAAATCTTTTGTTTATTTTGCTCCACACAACGGCCATTTCCTAACTGTGTCATAAAGCCTATACCAGCACTTCCTAGTGTTGTTCACCCAACAAGGACTAGGGTTCGAGAGAAAGCGGACATGGGAAACAATACAGTAGTTTACATTCAGAGCAACACTGGGGGTACTAAAACCATGTGATGTTTTAAAGGGAATATAATTGTGTTGCATTGTGGGCAGAAACAATCATGTAATGGAAATGTGCTTGGTGGTAACATGGCTGCCTTATTATTTTGTTTATGGAAACCCTATGAAAAAAAAAAGGCCTCACGCCACATTGTTTGAATCATGGCCGACGGGCAGGGAGCCAAATGGCCTGATGTCCCGTAGATGGGTGAGGCGGATGAGGGTACGTGACTAAACATCTTGCTTCCTCTTTCCAACGTCACATGGACTTGCACAAACATATCCTGCTTTGTGTCTGCAGGTTACAGACGCATTGCCTCACCCAAAGCCAGAGGCTAAGCTGCAATGAGTTGGAATGAGCCGAGATGAGAGGGAGGAATCTGAACTCCTGGGACACTCCTCCAGTTCAAACCTACACTTTTACTTCAGGGGATTTTTGGCTGTTTTTTTTTTTTTTGCATATGAAAACTTTCGAGTGACATTTTGTGTAAAACATAATAGTGTAACCACAAATCTTGACATCTCACTCAGAGTAGGCCTAATACTTTTTTATTTTGAGTGCTTTAGTTAATCATTAATTTACCAACAAGTCAGAATGGATGATTCATTCAAGTGTAATTTAGTGGTGGCAGATTTGGATGACTGACTGTTTTGTTCACTAGAATAAAATGTGGGCAGGCAGAGCTATATTCATGCTCTAACCCCGATCCATTCAAGCTTGCAACACACTGGCTCTGGCTGGAAATCCCCACCTCATGACAGAGCTTCCTGGTTACTGGCTAACAGAGGTGCCCTTTTCTTTCTTTTAACATTAACAGGGTAGGAAAATATTATCCAACTGGTATAAAAGCCAAAACCCAAGTCAGTGCATTTTGAATTCATTCTGGCAAGGTGACATCATTATATTGGCAGTACAAACCTTCTAATTATCCTAAAAATATCCCCTATGAAAAAAAAAAAAACTGTTGCTGCACATTTTCTATGTATATTTCCTGGATTACAGTAATTGTTTTTCCAAGGATCGATCCACCTCATTCATTGCACAACAGTAGTAGTAGCAGCTCATGGCGTCGAGGCGCTGTGTGTGCATTGAGAAAAACAAGCTGCAGAGCGTTTTTCAGCCTGAACCGGATAATGCACTGAATTTAGGACAAAGCAACAGTCAACTGCAGGAGCTACCGACTCTCTTTTTATTTTATCCCCTGGCGGTCTACTGCTAACCTACAGCCAACAACGTTTTTGTCATAAAAAAAATCTCCTTCTCGCTGCAGGCAGGTTGGTATCGGCGGTCATATTTTTGCAGGTTTTATAATAATAACACTGAGCTAACACGGGTTATTCTCTTCAATCGGAGGCGGAGGTGAGGCTGAACTGGGTGCAGTTTTGGCAGAGGCTCAAGTGATTAAATTAAAAATAAAAAAGCAGTGAGTGACAGAGGCTGCAGTAAACCGATGGGGGAGAGGAAGGAGGGGGGGTCTGTCGAAGAAATCAAGTCAATAGAAACTGAAGTGGAAGCAGGCGTTTAGAGCTCCGTGGTGACGTCACTGCTCCACATTGAGCCAGTAGTAGAGAGTCAGTGGAGATAGATAGAGGAGCGCCGTAGTAAAGTACACACCGTCATGAACTTCTCCCTCTAAAACTTCAACGTTGTTGCTCTATACGTCGGGAGAAGACGAGTTTGTGTGTTTTTTTCGACAACGGGAACGTGCTCTTTATTGGCTTTTTAAAGGGAGCTCGGAGGAAAGCAGGAGAAGAAGACATATTTTGGGTTTCTTTTCGGGGGGTTGACGACGAGCGCTATGTCGTCCGCGGCAGTCGCTGCTTCTTCCAGGAGGCAGTCGTGTTATTTATGCGACTTGCCCCGCATGCCGTGGGCCATGATCTGGGATTTTACCGAGCCCGTCTGCAGGGGATGTGTCAACTACGAAGGAGCAGACCGCATTGAGTTTGTCATCGAGACTGCCCGCCAGCTCAAGAGGGCTCACGGGTTTCAGGAGGGCAGGTCTCCCGGGCCGGGGAAGTCGCAGCTCTCCGGGAAGGAGATCCAGGCTATCAACCACGCTTCTGCCGGAGACCCTGGCTCCCGGCCGCCGCAGCCGCTGGACCGCTACCCGCTGTCCTCCGACCGCCCGCCCAGGCTGGGTCCAGAGTATCAGTCTAGCAGGCAGGCAAACGGCATTCCCGTCCCCAATGGATTTCCTAAGCCTGACGAACCTCCGGAGCTGAACCGCCAGAGCCCCAACCCGCGCAGGAATAGCGCGGTCCCCCCGAACCTAGTGCCTTTGGTTAACGGAAACATGCCCTCGGTGCACGCAGTCAACGGCAGACCGGGCCAGATGGGGCTTCCCTCCGCACTGGCGGGCGGTAGTCCCGCAGACATGGGCAAGAGACCTGTCTCGGTCTCCAGCACCGAGCACGACAGAGACGGCAAGGAGAAGCACAGACCGGACAGTCTCACGCCGGAGCTCTCCGAGAGCCACAAAAGCAGGGCAGACCCGGAGTGGATAGGCAAGGGCAAAACGGTGAGGGACCTGATGGCTCTGCACACCTTCGACAACAGGTTCAAGAAGGACCATGCGGCCATGCAACAAAGGGTTATGAGCTATGAATCCAGCGCCACGGCTTCCAAATCAGGTAAGCATCAAATAGTGTTGAAATTCATGAATATTTTGTGCAATTTAATTTTTTTTGAATTATTTGTATTTACTTGTTAAAGAATAGTAATTGGGTTATAGTGTACAAATTAGAAGTATAGTAGCCTGCAACTTTCAAACTTGATTTTATTGTTATGTATTTGTTGTTATTTTTTCGTTCTGTGCCCTGTGGTGCAGCAAGGAACAGCAAAAAAAAAGCATGTCTCCCTTTCAGTGTAATTGTTGGTCCTTGCCTGAGCTATGCAACTCAACTACTTTGTTTAACCCTTTCCCACCTCCAGACAGAGGAAAACACCCCCGGAGCATGAAGAGAAAAGCCTCGCCTGAACCAGACGGAGAGGGAACAGCCGCCAAGCTCAATGGAGAAGGACAGCAGTGGTTACCACCACCTACTGACGGACTGAAAATGCCTCCAGTTCCCCCGCCAAGCTTCGCCTCTCCCCCCTCAACAATATCCCCCCACTCCCGCACCACCCCACCTGAGGCTGCCCAGAACGGCCAGTCCCCAATGGCTGCTCTCATCATGGCGGCAGACAATGCAGGTGGGAACAGCTCCCCCAAGGACGCCAACCAAGTCCACTCCACCACCCGGAGGAACAGCAGCAGTCCCCTCTCACCGTCCTCCATGAATCAAAGGAGGCTGGCGCAGAGAGATGCATCTGGTGCAGGTACACCCCACGTGCCAGGCATGGACCAAGTGCACCCCCAAAGCATTCCGGACTCCTCTGTACCTGGCAGCATACCCCTGTGCTGCACGCTGTGCCACGAGCGTTTGGAGGACACACACTTTGTTCAGTGCCCGTCTGTGCCCTCTCACAAGTTCTGCTTCCCCTGCTCGAGGGAAAGCATAAAGCAGCAAGGTGCCACGGGTGAAGTGTACTGTCCAAGTGGAGAGAAATGTCCCCTGGTTGGCTCAAACGTACCGTGGGCTTTCATGCAAGGAGAAATCGCCACCATCCTTGCAGGAGATGTCAAAGTAAAAAAGGAGAGGGACCCTTGATTTTGTTTGAACACTTCTTTGGGGAAGGGGAAGGGGAAGCAAAAATATGAGTATAAATATATAAATATCACATACATACCATTCAAACAAACTAACGGACTTGTACATATTGGACCCAAGGGAAGAGTATACTTCGTAAACATGGTTGTATAATTTTTGATTTTTGAATACATTGTGTTTCTATATTTTTGAAGATAAAGGTATGTACTCATTATAATGGACTACGTTCCTCTTTGTTGATGTTTAACAAAATTCTTGATGTACTTCTAGGTCTGGTGGCAGTTCCTGTTTAACGTAGAATGTGACTAATGCTACTCTACGAGCACTTGGCAAAACTGAAATGCTTTTAGCTGTACTTGTATGCACTTGTTTAAAAATTGCCAAATACAATTTCTGATCTTGTATGAACTTATTGTCTGAGCTTGCTTCATTTGAGTGATTAAGAAGTTACACATGGACAGATGAGGGGTATGAGGATAGGTGGCTCTCTGCTCTGATGCGCAGGCTTGTTGTGACGGCTCAGGAGATTTGATTTACGCTGCACAACATAAGTAGGGTACTGTGTTTTCTGCACACATGCCTGTGTATGATTCATGGAAAAGCATGGGCGGAAAAAAACACAAATCACATTGTCCCAAATTTGCTCCAGATTCTGCATCACTGTAACTGATGGCAGCGTACAGAAATAGGTGCCAAGTCATGTTCAGTCAGCTGGAATCTGTTGAGTCAGTAATGTGTGAATGTGCATGATTGTCAACATGATACCATAGTGTTCCACAAATTGGAATTTTAGCTGAAATTCACCTCTCTGCAAACATTCATAGCTTTTATAATGGTGCCACATACTTTCAAGCGTGTATGCAAATTATTTTAGATGTTGTGACGTTTTTGATTTAAGACAAACCTTTCATTTTCAAATATTCAAACCCATTTTGAATAAAACCAGCATGTCAAAAATATCCCCAAGCATGGATAAGGTGCATAAGCACTGCAGCAACACCCCCTTTGACTATCACTGATACTACTAAGAGCAAATGTCTGCCTAAGTATGCAATGTTTGCTCCTTTAGAGTAAACAATGACACTGTTTCTGCCTTGCGTACCAACCTCGCTCTGTATCTCTTGAGATGAAAATTTAATTGTTGCAGATTCATGGCGGCACAGCCATAAAAACAGCAATTCTGTCTCCGTAATGGCGAGTAGGCAGCCAGACTCATCTCTACAAGCAATAAGCGCCTTATGGGGTCGTTATGTGGCAAACTGCAGTTACTGTGTCTGCAAAAGAGAAGCGATTTTGAGGCTGGTTTCTGCTCCCTCAGACAAAGAAATCTCACTCCCATGTGGCTGACACTGCATCAAGCGGACAGTCACATGGAGATACATATCTAGCAGCGAGTAACTTGGTGTGGTTGCGTAATAATTTGACACATAAACTTGCTTCCTGCTCATGTTTCCTTGGAGCTGTCAGTGCAGCACCTCAAATTCAGCACACATTGTTTTTTGTCCACACACAGACCTTTAAGTCGTGGCTTTATTGTGTTGCATTGGTGCCCATTCATTTTCTTTTCTGAACTGAAAGTCCATTGACGTTAATGCACTGATAAACTCATGCACTGATGTTTTAAATGTATTTTGGTAGGCACGTTGAAGACTTAACAGGGATTACCCCCTCTGTATTAAGCTGTATGGTGTCCTGATTAACTGATTGATTCATTATGTTGAATGAAAACATAGCCTTTGCACCCCACTGTTTAGCAAACTAAGAAGGGCATGGATAATTCTCGTTCCCCTAATTGACAAAACAAACCCTCAAACATTTAGAACAAACAGCTCTCTACAGTTTGATCCAGGGCTGAAGGGCTTTTTTGACCGACGGAAACCTATTTTTCTCTAGTGCAAATTCCAAAGCCAGCTGTTTGTTTCTAGTCCTTTTCCGGAATCTTTGGAATAGTTCTTATCAGTTGGACTTCAAACGCAGCCCAGTTTGGATAAATGTTCACATTTCACTGTGCTCAACGACACACCCACTACAATATTCGACTCACATACTGTTCTCAGAGATTTTATTAGTCGGCACTTTGACCTACTTGTTCCTTATGATAGTGTACTGGGAGGATAGTTGAACTTGACACACCGTATGCTATCAGAGATGAAAGGCAGGTTTTTGCAGCTTGTCATGATGCAACAAGAACATTTCTCTTTCTCTCTTCCCGTAACGATTTATCTCAGCACGGCCAATACCTGTTTGTTCAGTACTGACTAAAATAGCCTACGCCGTATCTAATACGCTGATAATTTGTCTCTGGAAGTGGCTCTGTCATAACACAATGCTCGGGTGTTGCATTGTTACCAGAGGAATCGGTGCACAGCAGATGCTCGGCTGCAGCCTGCCCATTTATATGCAGGAGGGAACATTATGGGGAGACTTTCAGTAAACAACCTGCATGTGAACACAAGGTCACACAGAGTTGATGGCAAGAGCTTGAATTTCTATGATTATATAGTGTTTACACTTCCTAAAGTGAAAACATCTCCTCTATTTTCCATATAAGCATGCGGGAGCCATTTGTGGTAAATGACTCACAGGCTTTCATTTTTGTTTACTTATAAGAACCTTCAGGGATTTTAATTGTTTAATCTCCTGCTTATGAGACAAGCAATGGACTTTGATGTTGCTTTTACCCTGGAAACTCTTTATGGGAAACCTAGTCTGAGCCAGGTGAAGTCCAGGTGAAACTGATATCATCTCAGGCAGAGATTCATTTAAATTCCTCCTCCTTCCGCTTCTTTATTATAGTAGCTTTTTGTCTGGTTTAGCTAACAGTCATGTTGTGTTGCGGGATTACATCCAAGTGAGAAGTAACTCCGACCCAGACGTTCTTTATCAAGCTGCGGCAACACACAGCCCAATCAATGGTCATAAAACCTGTCATTGATTGATTGACTTGACTTGTTAATCAAGCTAAGTGAAAGGCAATGACAGATTTCTTCTCTCCTTTTAATGGCTGACTAAATTGTAGGTCAACTGCAATGTTACACAAAGATCTTTATGTGATAGTGAAGCCATATCTGGGTTGGTCAGAGTTCATATTTGTTGTGTGTTTTTTGGAGCATGTGCTTGGTGTTTTCTTGGTGTATTACGCCACCTTGGTATGAAGAAATACTAAAAAAGACACAAAATAAATCACATGTATATGCATTAATGTAGCTAGAAAGAGCAAGTGACTAACGCTGAAAACATCTACATCAAAAAGATTTATAATGTTTAATCCTTAGGCTTTTTTACATTTACATTTTTACATTAAAACGTCGAATATGGTAGAGTGGGTGGTTGGAGGGAGGGAAGGGCTGCCTTTGTGGGAGACAGTGAAGCACTCGCCTTAGCCAGCTGTTTCACTAATGAATCTATGTTTAGCACAATAATTCAAGAGGCATGCTCGTGCTGCTGTAATCCCTGAAAGCGAGCGGAGACAGAGACGTGCCAAAATGAGAATCTGGTCCACATTTCACCGCTCCCAGTATAACTGATCCGCTTGGTTAATTTTAGACCTGTCAGGCAGAACAAGGTCACAGCAAATGTTGCATCGAGGGCACGCTGGGATCTGCTCATTTTTCCTTTCTTTCATCAATCAAAGTTTCCCTTTGGAGTTGGTCTCGAGCTCCTTTGAGACTAGTAATGACAGTTTCTCTTCTCAGCACCGGGGGAGTAGCTCCAACCAGCAATTAGGAGGAGCACGGCTGAGTCCGCAGGATGTGTAAAATGTCCCTTCTGATTCTTGGCTTGGTGCTCTGAGGGGGGTTTTTACATCTTACTGGTCTGGCCTGGTTACCATGAAGGCCTACAAACTTAAGATGATTGCAATGCTGGGTGCCAAATTTGTTTTCTCTCATACTGGTATGAGACTAAATTGCTGTAAGAGGCCTTCGAATGGTTCTGTGTTTATGTGAGTTCAATGAGTTTGAATCTCTTTCGAAAGCGCTTATTTTCTACGTAGAGAATGAGCTGGAAACCAAATCTGTCTTTCCCTTCCCTTTTACGTTGTCCTTCATGTTTAAATCTGCATTCCTTTATACACATCATCATACTTTGTGAACCTCATTTTCTTTCTTGGAAATAAGATCTATGGTAGCCTTTTTTTCCCTCCATCTTTCTTTTTCTCTCTGACTGGCGATTACGCTCACTCTCGATATTCCTGTATCCCTCCTTTTTGCTGTGGTGTTGCTGCGAATCAAATCTGTGAAATGGAAATGAGGACTCTCTCGCTCTCTCACTCTCAGCCTCCCTCTCTTTCCAGACATCAAAACCAGGCTATGCCTCCAATGTTTTTCTCAGATCTTGGAGTGCTGCCAAATCTTATAAGTGGAGCAGAGAGAGAGAGAGAGAGAGAGGGTTGGAGGAAGAGAGTGAGCAGAATGCAGAGGAAGGAGAGGGGGCGCAGGATGAAAGGAGAGAGGATGAAAAATGTACAAGGGAGAGAGGCAACGTGAGAGATGAGGACAAAGCATGGGACTGATCCAAGAGCATTTGGTATTTTTCTCACATTATAGCCGAGACCAGCACAATCCCTCTTTTTTTCTGCTGAGCCACTACTATAGCTTCTGGCTCAGGATCAGCTGATAAGATGGCGTTCTGCTACGATGCCAAATGAAAACTAGGAAGCGAGCAAGGGGAGTGTTATCTCCTGCCATCTATAATATTCAGTGCATAACAACGCGGCTGTCGAATTTAACCCTAAAGAGGCTTTAAATAAATACACCCTATTGTGAACATTGTAATGTAAAAATACCCCTACAGATTTGAACGGCTATAGACATCTATTGTATGAAACAAAAGTCATGACTTCCCTCTTTCTCTGACTGAACTTTGCCTTCCAGACGTATATTTTGAGACTCTGGGAGGGGCATGACAGTCACAGTAGTAAGATACTTGTTGCCACTTCTGAGCTATAGTTAGATGTAGCCGTCAATCTTAGAGGCGCTAAAAGTAAACAGCAGCTTTTCTGTGGAAGGATCCGTAGCCAGCTAGGGCTTTGGCAAAAAGCATTTATCAACACGCAGTGTGTATTCTGAAAGACAGTGAGCCCGGCCTTTTCAAAAACACTGATGCAATCATAGTGATTGACTCTCTGCTGTTGTGTCTGTATTGTCAGTGAATGGGCTCTGTGGTGGTTGTGTGTATAGGCATTACGGGGGTAGCAGGTGACTGTCTGTCCCCCCCCCCGCACCCCGAGGTGCTTGTTTAGTCAGCTGAGAGCCTGTATGGATGTGGCGGCTTGTGAAGGCCATCTGTGCGCAGCCTTTTAAGCTGAACAATGACACAAAGCCCATGTAGGGGAACGCAGAATGTGCCTGAAGTCACGGTACGGAGGTTAAGCAGATCTTTTCAAACAAAGGGCTGTACAGCGATCCATATTAAGATAAAAGGGAAACATAGCAGCTAAAGTGATGTAAAATATTTTAGCTGAATGTCTGTTGAGAGGACGGGCTAGTGGGCTGAGGAATGGATCCTTTTCTGGGGTGTGTCAACAGGTCTGTGGTGATGTATAATGGGATGCTCATTTCCTTGTGTCCCTGTCTGTTCCAGGGCCTTGGCCACCGACAATTATCGCCAGTTCAAGCTGGGACACAGCACTCAGTATCTGCATGCAACGAAATCAGCTGCCTCCACCACAACCACACAATTTAACTTTCACCGTCGCGTTGCCAAACAACAAAGAGCCATGCAAAATTGTCTGAGACGACTTTTATGTGCTGCATAAAACCAGGATTCCTCAGCGAGTTGTACATTGCCTTTCATCTTCATGCAGGCATACAGTTGTCGGAAGATAAGAACGCGCTTAGATATCATGTCACTTGTGTTTTTATCCGGGAGTACGAAGCGCGTGCATGCCCACACACACATAAGCACATGCACACTAATACCCATCCACAACCTCGCTGTAGTTTCTTTGTATGTTACATAACTGTGAGTAGGAGCAATTTCTCCTCCGAGTGCTAATGTTGTTGTCAATCAAGGCTTTATAGTGGCAGCCACTGCACAATCTCTGCAGAAGCAGAATAAAGCTTTTATCGCCTTTGTTCACCCTCCCTTGCCAGTCAAAATGTTCCATTCTATTGCTTTTACCTCCACCTCTTGTTTCCCCTCCCCTCCTCTTTGTGTCTTTTGGAAATAATTTTCTCGAGAAGTGTATACGTTGTTCCCCAGCCATGGAACATTTGAGTTGGAGTTAAAGAGCGAGAGGAGGTCAGGTCAACAGAGAGAACAAGCAGGGCCTGTGTTTGACAGGTGTGTGCTATTATTGGAGCCGGCGACTTCGAGTGTATTACACAACTGTGTCGCTCGGACAGGTTTATTTAGACCGCAAGGAGAGCCTTCGGAGTATCTGATAACTCGGGCAGAGCATGTCACAACAGGTGTCTGGGGGGGATAATGGTACAGTAAATAAGAGGAGGGTTTTTATAGCTCAAGGTTGATCTCAAATATGGAGCGCTCCAGAGAAAGCATTCCCCAATTGAATTCCCCCGGAGCACTGGCACAAAGACGACCCAGTTAGTTGGATCCAACAAAAGCAAACTTGTATTTAGCCATCATCAAATAAAGTATGCTAATGACAGGTTGTGCTCCATATACTGTATACATGTCTGCTGCTCTGTAATGATATAATCACAGAGCGGTAGCAGGAGCCGCTCCCCTCCCTTGTCCTCCTCGCTGGCTGGAATGTGCAGGGGGAGAAAAATGATCCAATGTCATCCGGAGTGATGGAAGCTTCTCTGTTGAGCCAGAGGGAAATGTTCAGGGAAGGGAGGGAGGCGGGGGGGAGAGCGGATATTTCTGGTTGAGTGTGAGTTTGAGTAAGTCCGGGCACTGAGCCAAGCATGCCAATGGAGGGTAGGGGAGGGGCGGGAGAGGTTTTGCAGAGAGAAAGGAGAGCGATAGAAAACCTTTTGGGCTGGCGCACTGTCAGCTCCACAAGCACACAGCTGCTTCTGGAAAATTCTGCTCCCTGCCCTACTAAACCACCAGGAATGACATGCATAACAAGAATGGCCTAGCCGTCAACAGCGGATACTTTTTCTTTTGACGTGGGACTAACAGACTGGTACAAATGCCCTGGCCTTGCACATAGTGGAAAAATGAACAATGAGGGGGACACCGGGGCACAATGTGGAAATGAAATCCTGGGTTTAGAAGGCTTTGTCTAGACAAGGACGTGGTTGACATAGACCCTGAGGGCTTTGGAAAAGGCTGCATAACAAAATGCCAACTGATGTGTTTTGATGGGGTTTCTTGTCCACCAGCCAGTCACTAATTGGAGAGTAAGAAGCCACTAAATTGCTTTCACTCAGTGTGGAGCTTTTTGCAGATTTCCTCTCCGAGCTGCATGAAGCCAAACAAAAGATGGCATGCTCAGTTTCTAACATGGCCAGTCAACACTTGTCCCACTCTAAGTACAGCGTTACCCAGCAGTGTGTGAGTGTTGCTCTGCAGATGAGATAATGCTAGCCCTTATGCGTCCATGGGGTTGTTAGCCATGCACAGCCCTCCCTGGTGTTGACATTTCCCTGCCCAACCTGTCTGGACACATTTGGCCATGGAGGCTCCTCTCAGGCTGTCTGTATCCATGGCTGATAAAGAGGTGAGTCACCTGTATGAGTAAATGTGTGAGTATCCTGCTTCCTTCTCCTCCTCTTCCTCGTAGCAGCCTTACCCTTAACCCCCGTCATCCTCATTCACAAGGCCTTATGTGTACATCCAGCACATGGTGGATAGTATGAATAGCAGCGACCGCGTGGCTCGCCGCTGACACCTGACATTTTCATGCCCCAGCAAGCCTCTGATACATTTGGCGCTTGGCACGCATTCTTCTCCCGGGTTTATCCATCTGTTGATGCAGAGCCCAACCCCCCAGCCACTACTATGCACTCGTAACATAACACGAGGCTCGCCTTTCCCTCTCTTCATCTGAACATGCGAGCACTGCATGGCACAGCTTTCACCCCGCCTTGCTCCATGTTTTTCTTCCCTGGCTCTTGCTCGCTCCCCCTTCCCCGCCGTGCAGTCTTTCTTTTCCCTCACACTCGCACTAACACTATCCACCCAAGTCATTAGTCTTCAGATTGGCATTCAGCTGTTCTCAGAAACCCACCAAGATGGAGAACAAAAAAGTGAGATGGGAATAGAGTGGATCTGGAGTGATAGTGCTGGCAACAGACAGAATGTAAGATTGTGTGCAGGCGGGGTGCTTCCTGGCTGCCCGCCAACTTCCAGCAGCAGCACTGCAGCATGTCAATATGCTCGTTGCCAGGGAAACAAGCAGAGCACACACAGCCCATACAAAGCCTTGTCCTTACATTTCTTTCCACCTTGTATTTGAATATAAAATGCTCAATGAAATTGTACTACTCTCCTTTCCACCGAGGATCATCCCACAGAGTTCAAGGAGTCCCTAGTAGTGCAACATTATGGGAATCATACCTCACTAGCCCCCCCTCCCCCCTATTAATACAGACAATGAATGTGTGATTTTGCCCAAAGTATTGCTCATAATTAGCTGGACTCTAATTGTCGACTCATGGTACACAACAGATCATTCCTTTATTTTGTTGCCACTGCAGAAAGCAGGCAAGATTCTCAGCTAATAGCTTTAAAATGGCTGCGTAAAATCAACAGTTTATTTAACGAACACTTGTTGAATCTTTTAAATGGCAACCAAACAGAGAAACATCTACCAATTGCACACGTATGACGATGGATTTGCTTTTTTGGTGCAGGATATACTGTGTTGCGAACTTGCGGTAATGTTGGTCTGCAGTGCAACATCAACCAAAATAAATACCAGGGATTTTTCAGACTGCTTGCTGTAAAACCATAACATTGCTGAGTTTAGTAGAGCCATGCCTTACCAAATGCATAAAGAACGTTGTGACCCAATGTTATTTTAAAGGATCATGGTGACTCATAATTGTCTTAAAAAGGAAAAAATAAATATCTGAGCGAATGAATACATTTAGTTGTCTTTGTCATTTCATGATAAAATGATAATGTTGTCCTTCCTGGGCTCTTCAGAGTGTGAGTGTCTGTGTCCTCACTGCACATGCTATCAGATCGGTGATTGTACCCTGCAGCAAACAGCTTGCCTGTGAGTTATTACTGGCAGGGGTATACTCCTCCATCAGGCATGGTGAAAGAATGACCTCAAATGCATCAGGCAGAGCGGCGGCTATGTTACAAAGTCACAACTTGCAACATAAGTCATGCGTTTTAGTCTGTTGAGCCACAAAGTGCTACAGCTACCCAATCCATCTGTCTTAAACTATGACCTTGATCAGAGATACCTCCTCTATCTCTTTACAGACCCTGTAATGCTTTCTTTTTTCATCTAGTAACAGTGGTAAAATACAAATATATATCTCAGTGTTTCCTTTGTGCTGTACAGTCGGTCACTCTGGAACAGCCTGTATTGTGCCGTGTTTAGAAACATATACTTTATAAGCCAAGCTGTCTAAAGTGACCTTGGCAAGAAATCGCTAGTCCTTTATCTCTTTACTTCCAGCTCTGCCTGTATAGTGGGTTTTTATGAAAAGGCCATGATTAACAAATAAAGGAATGAATACCAAAAGATTGTATCATGTTGCCATATGTTGTAAAATGTTAATATGTTTGAACATAAGCCCTTAAATGCCACTGATTAGCCTACAATGTAGTAAGCAGATGCTGGTCTGATTACAATACAATGAAGGCAAATTGCTTTTATATTAGGTTTTTATTTTAATTGAACATTTGTGTGAAGGACAGCTGAAGGACATCTCTGTCAGCCACACCTAGCCTGGCACTCTTATCCATGTCTGGCTCCGTCTGTGCTCGTATCACTGGAGGGGAAAGGGGGTGTGCCAACTACTGTATAGCGCCTTAGTACTTTTCAGAACTCTATCCGTGCCTGTGAGTGGTCTAACAGCTGCTGCTGCAGTGTCTGAGCTTGCTCGGGGATGCAGATGAAAGTGCTGATGTGTCCTGTTATTTCTGGTTGCGCGGAGCCCTGGGGGCCGAGGAGTCTTTGGAAGAGACCGGGCAGGATTGTTGAGGGGGGGTTCTGGGTTTTTTTTTTAGCTGAGAGTTTCTCCCAGAATGCAATGTGACCCTCATTGCCACATGGCGCTGCAGGAATCCTGAGGGGGTGAGGAATTGCTGACAGTACCAGGCTGAGCGATGGGCACAGACACGAGCACAAAGATTGATGTCTCTGATGATTGGCGGTATTTCTGGCTATCTTTTGTACTTGGAGGGAGGGGCTGCTGATGGCCTGTCACGCTCTTAAATTTTACAATCGTTTGATCCAAACATCTGCTAAATCCTAAGCTTCATAGCCATTCTTGAAATTGAAAACAAATAGCTAACCTCAAAGTTTATTTACTATTCCAGTCAAGTCCATTTTATTTATACAGTCCAATAAAGATCAATTTAGCACATGATTGTCATACATTTTGAAATGGAAATATGGAGGGTAAGTCCCTTTAAGTAGAATCTAAAGATCTACAATTGATCAATAGCTACAGCCTCAAACAGCTAGTTGGTGGACCTTGAGGCGAGATGACTGTTTGTCAGTTTGATGACATCATTAGAAGAGTCTTTTGTTAGACTTCTTTTCTATTAATAATGATACTCATATACTACATTATATATATGTTAAGTCATAATACTACGTGAAGCAGTAGGGCTCATGTTTGGATTGTACAAACATATTAATTAAAAACAAATGTATATAATTGAATACAATTGAAAGCTGCCAAATATAAATATTGGTGGTTATGCTGGCAGCATTTATAGATAAGCAAAAACTTAAGTTCTGGTTAATTAGGAAAGATAAACACATTTTCCATTGTGCACAAAAGCTCAGGAATTAAAGCTGCCCTGTGGGATTTTTGATTAACAGGAAAACAACTTATGTTTACATTCGGTTACTCACCAATTGTAATCTTGAGTTTTAACTAACGTGTTGAATGCCTGCATGCATGTGTGCACAAAGTAAACAAAAGAGGGAAAGCAATTTCCATAGCACTAATAGAGGGCTCAAACTCCACAGGGAACCTTTCATATTATTATTGTTAGAAGTATAACCATTATTAGTATTGTGTATCTTCATAGGGGTTTTCTCGTAGCAGTTTTAATTTAAAAACATTGTTTTCCTCCCCTAAAGGGAGCACT
Organism: Notothenia rossii; assembly: GCF_949606895.1. Taxonomy (NCBI): domain Eukaryota; kingdom Metazoa; phylum Chordata; class Actinopteri; order Perciformes; family Nototheniidae; genus Notothenia; species Notothenia rossii. The sequence continues at coordinate 68,278,622 of NC_136909.1, forward strand.
AAGTTGTGTTTTTTCTAGTGACTAACTTGTTTCTGCAATAAATATAATCTTTAAACAATATCACAATTATTTTTTCTAATAATATCCAAATATTTGACCAAACACAGGAATGTTTTCATATATTCTATTAGTGTGGTTTTGTTTTTATATTCTGTTTTATTGACTTGGTGGTAGATGAACTTGAACTCCCTCTTCTTCATCTAACTTACTCCACATCTGCTCGAAGCCCTGCTGCATAACAGCAGCTGCTACATGCCTGAAATGTTAATGTCAGACATCATACTAGCATTAACTCTCTCTGATGGCTGTAAATGTTATCGTAGATCTTTGCACAGACATGAAACTCCCATTTCCATTCAGCTCACACCCGTTAGTAGTATTAAAGCGCGAGCATTTGGCTTGGCGCGCGACAAAAGATGCCATGTCATTTGCTTCATTACAAGTCCCCCGCGGCTCACAACTTGAAAACTACTTGATTTATTTGGTTCCTGAAAATAGTCCAGTATTTCCAGTGTTTTCTCATTCTGTACTTCATCAGAGAAACCTTGTCCGTATACAATATGACACTATATTAATTAAGAGGGATATTGCAGATCGCTCCATAAATCATTTTCATCACATTGTCGTGCTTAGTCTAACGTAGCAATTTGCATCTTGTTCCCTTCATCACAGAGAACACTTCTGTGGAGGACCAGGAGGAAGAAGACGTGTAAAGGCAACAGCTTCATTGTCATGTTTTCCTCAAAGGAGTTTGCCATTAACCCTTAGTAGGAACGCGTCCTGTGCTGACTCACTGGTGTTGTTATCCTGCACATATGGGACATAAAGGGGCAGTTATGCTGGGTTGGAAACGAAAGGTAGTACTTTATGTGTGCCCCAATCAAATGCAATAACTAGAATACGGCACAAATGGTGCATTTACTGTATGTGTTCCTCTGATAGTCTGTTCTTCAGACTTCAGTATGTTCAAGAGTTTAAGGTTTGTATGTGGAAAAACATGGTCACTACCAGTAGAATGTGTTATATGTCATTACTCATTTAAACAACACTTTGATAGCTGTGTCAGAGTTGTTGCTCCGACCTTTTGAGACAACACATGAATGCAGCACACATGTAGACAAAAATAATGTTGTACCTGCTCTTTAATATCGATATATACTCCAAAATGTAATGGTTTGTTTTGGGTCCAATACTTCATCCTTTTACAAAGTTTTATAAAGTAATTTTTCCATAACCTTGTTGACAGACAGACAAATCGAGCCTTGGCAAGGTAGTCTTGGGCAATTACTTTATAATAACCAACAAATCTTCCTCTCTTTTTAGTAGGAGAGTAGGACTTCACTGATACAGCCTAATTTTCTCCTTCAATCAGATGACAACCCTTTCAATGCCAGTTCTCTGGTTACAATATTGCTTTATATCTTATGTGTCAACATTGTGTTCTTTGGAGATCTGAATCACGTGATTGTACTTACACAAAGGCCCCAAATCAGACTGCTTTGTTATTTTAGCCGCTCATGTGATCAGCACTCAACACCAAAGGGCTACTCTCAACCTCCCCTTCCTCCCAATCCTCTGCAGACCGACACAGAGAGAGTCTGTTACCAGAGAAACAAAGGTCAGTGTACTGTGTCGTCACATTTTCAACTCACAGGACAAATCTTGAAAGGGAAAAAAGGGCTGCAACAAACACCCTTTGTTTTCACTAAAACAAGACAGCGTTTGTTGTTGTGCCCTGGCTGTGATGTCATCGTCATGGTTCATCCTCACTGTGACCTCTGGTCAGACTATTCTCAAATAGCTTAATCAGGAGGTGCACGTAAATTATAGCGTTGATTTTGTTTCTCTGTCACACCCACACGTCCTCCTCCTCGCGAAAAAGCAAACATGCATGCATTCATCTAATAACACAAAACTAGATCAGTGAGTTCACTGTTCTCTGAAATCCCAGTGGGAAGCTGTGCTACATAGACTCTCTGCTTGCTGGAGCTGCACAAAACACCATCATCAGTGCTATACTGTCTGAGTACCATCATTATCTGAGGCAGAGAGAGGCTGAGAGACATAAATCTGATTATGTTGCAAGAAAGCTCTTTGACGTTTTACAGATAACTCATAAAACTGGCACAAAAAAATCACACAGGAAGCCGTGAGCTTCTATCGCAGCGACCTTTGATGATGTAAGTGATGCAATCCTTGTGATAGATGCGTCAGGCTTTAGCCTTGGGCTGATCTCAATGTTCTACTCCCTGAAGGTCTAGCAAGCTAAACGGGCCAAAGCAGCCCCCATCAATACACCACCATGCAACGCTCTGGATCACCTCAATTGGCGCAATTAATCTTCCCCTTGTAACAAGTTGACAAGCCTTTAGCCAAACAACAAACAAAACATGGCTGATGCTGATGACGGGGCCACATGCTAATTCGACTGCATCTTTGCAGTTATCATCCTAATAAACCAGGCTGCACACCGCCTTTACCTGCGATTACAAATTAAAATGCAGTGAGATGAAAGCGGGATTACTCTGCTAAACGCTCTGTAACAAAGGCTGAGGTGGATTAAGAAGGCTGGAGAAAATATGCATTTTCACCCACTCTTGCAGTGCTTGTTAATATAATTTATACAAGTAAATATGTTGTTGTTTGCTTGTTGACCTTATTACCATGCTGCTCAGGTTTAATTTACATTACAAAACCTGGAAGATTGATGTAACATTCACAACATAAACCCACATTTCTCTTCTGGAAGTTTAGTTGTTATGTCTATTTGCATATTTACAACTTTCCAAGGGTCAGAAGAGAAGATTGATACGCCCCTGTCTGTCTGTTGAATAAGAAACTATAGTCAGGAGATGGCTAGCTTAGCATAAAACATAGCGCTACATTCATTTGGTGTCGGACTAATAATAAGAGTTCCTATCTTGATAAATTCTCGTGAGATAAACAAAATGTATGCCTACCACCTCCACATTTCTCAAATTAACAGGTTGTGACTTGTTTGTAGTAAAAAATGACAAGTTTGCAGTTTCACTCTTTTAAAAAAATCTTTAGGCAGAGCCAGGCTAGCTAGTTTGCTATTGCTTTCCATCTTTATGCTGAGCTAAGATAACGGTGTACTTGGAATGGTATCAGATTTAGTGTGCAGATATCTCCTCATCCAACCCTTGTCAAAAAAGCAAATAACTGTATTCCTTGATCAACTTGTCGAACAAATCTTGAGCACAACAACACTAGCTAGATAGCTAGCAGGCAACGCTTACCAGGAATTGTAGCAAGAGCGAGACCTCAATGGATGACGAAAGCTGAATCTCGCATGCCCTAAAAGCTAATCTAAACTGCAGCATGTGTATGGCAAAGTCTGAGATTTACATGACTTTTAAAAGTAAATTGAAGTAAGTTATCAAGTTTTATGTAAATTAGATTTTCAAATTAGCTCCAACAATGGGCTGCTGTCAGACTGGAGGAGGATGGTCCATGGCCTGCTTTGGATACAATACTGCAAAGCAAGGGAGGTTAAGAGTTACATTATATGTGCATTGTTTCCTCGATTCAACTAATGTCTTGATCTCATTAAAATGTGATGTGCGGTAATGGGTGCCACGTCTTGTGCGTAATCAGCTGAACACATCATGAGTCAAAGAGATTGCATAACCTCTACATTTCATGAGAATTATTTGGTGTTGCCTCATTCTTGTGTTTGTTTACAGAAGGAGCGTATGAGGAATGCAGCAGTGAGTCAGCACAGAGGAACAGCAGCAGAAGTCAGCATGAGGCCATGGTTGGATTATACAAGGTGATGTTTAAAGGAAATAGTCAACCTCATCAATTCAGTATGTTCTGGTGAATTCCCACTGGCCGACTCAAGTCAGTTGACCTGTTGTTTGCCTGTCATGACTGGTTTGTTGAATTGGTAAATTTGACCATAATAAACTGTAAAAGGAGGACAAACCAAAGCTTTCATGCAAAGACAATCCCTACAAAAAGTCTGATGGTCTTTATTTTGTAAAAAAGGTTAACTTACTAGCTTATTGCATTGTCTCCGCATCAGTTTTGACAGTTGCAGTGAGGTAGCTTCGTTAATGTGTTACCGCAAAACAATTTCGAAAAAGCTTATAGGTTAACCCTGGGTTGGGATTGCTCTATCAAACTGCTATATCCAGAATCCAAAGTTGATTCTTATTGCGTAATAACAGAGGTATTTGCTTTATTTGTAAGTAAAAGTAATTAAATAAAGTAATTAAATCCACATATTCATTTTCTTTCCTTTCTTCTTTTGAAACCTTTGCAGTATTCTTCCACAGCTTATTATTGGGACATAAAGTGCCTAGAGCAATATATTATGCCTTTGTTACACCTATACTGTACATGGGGAGTCTGCAATTGATTCATTTCTCATTCATGCAATTTGATATAATTGGGATAACTGAAAACAAATAAGAAAAGTGATGAATAAAACCAGTGCTCTATATTAGCTGGTACCTCATTGTTAACCCTATTAGCTTTTGTCTTTCACAGATGTTACCATGGCACCTGGACAGCAGAGCGTTGTGATGTTAAAATCAAAGGTAAACTGATTTGTGATCATCGACCACAGGACATAATGTACGTACGAAGCAAATGAAAGCATGTGTCCTTTACAGATTGTTTTAACCATCATGGTAGTGGAGCCACATGGAGCACAAACACAGAGAGCTTACCATACATTTGCTGCCCTGAACACGACAAAAAAGTGTTATGTCAGCGCACAGAGAAATAGCATTAAATAGGAAGCAGAGAGGTACAAAAAGGTGTAGAGGGGGATGAGGAGGAGGAGGAGGAGGAGGAGGAGGAGGAGGGTACTCTGAGATGCAGGCTGTACCTGAGGCATGGAGGGCTACATCATTATTCAGAGCAGCGCTTTGATGTTGAGGCTGGGTGGATCTCACAGAGCAGGCGAGAAGCAGTTCTAATTAAAACAGTAACAATGCAGCTCGAGTTGCCCCGAAGAAACGGGGCTTTGAAGAGTCACTGAATGCCCCATTTAGAGCCGGCTGCCCAGAGATAAGAGCAGATATTATACACTGACGGACTCTGAGGCCTCTGTCGCAAAATGTGTATTTTCTTGCTACATTTCATAAAGCATGCCTCTCAGTGTGTGCGAGGAGTTCTCTGTGTCCTACTTTCTGGGTTCTTCGGTGGCATTGTGGGCCTGACAGCAGTGACAGATTGAGATGGGCTGCTGGTACTCAGAGGGCAGGCGAAGACAGGAAAGCCTGGGGGATATTCCAATGACAGGTAGACAGAGGGGAGACAGAACTTCATTAAAATGTCTGCAGAGCTGAGCTTTGAATATCAAATGAACATCCCCAATCAACACAAAAAAAATGTGCGTTCACATTTTAATTCTTATACATATACAGCATATTCCAAAATGTTCCCTCATCCCGTCGATAGCATAGTGCTGTTTGCTGGCTTGTATAAAAAGCCGATTTTACCCTTGTCCGCCAAGCATGTTTATGTCTCTCCTCATATCTACTGAGGCATACTGCTCTGAAAGGCCCAAGTGGGCTGTAGAGAGAGCTGAGTGATGCTCTGAGACAGTAGCAGTTCAAAGAGACTGTCTGCACGGAGAGAAGGGTCTAATTTTAACTTGGAGACAGAGGGGCTCATGAAACAGCTCTCCGCCTGACTACAGCTCAATTATTCATCAACACAAGAAGTCTCTCAACTAAAAAGCCTGACACGTTATTCATCCCCCCCCTTCGTCTCCCATGCTGTTTCATTCACACACAAAAACCATCCACCCACATACACACACAAACACAAAGCTACCCACCCTACACTCATCTTGAACTATGCAGTGCCCTCCAGAAATGCAGGCAGGCTTTGGTGAAGATGACTCAAAAGCACACAATAAGGTGTGTACAATGCTGGGGAACTTTGTACAAAATCTCAGTTTTTTAAATGCTAAAGTAGTTCTTTGAGAAAGTGGGCTTTTATTTTGAAAATCAAAGTATTGTTATATTGTGTTCACTGTAGCTGTCTGGTAAATAAATATTTTTGAATCACAGATACTTCCAAACTGATAATATTATTTTAATAATAAGCATCAACCTCAGACTATTGTATCAATATTTTCAACAAATTTTCTTAATTAAATTAGGTTTGTTCATTATTTGTTGTGGCTCATTGTGAATTACTCTGCTGAAATGATATCAACGTATAGAGGGCTTGAAAGCATCTTGGTTATTCAGCATAGACACAAGACTCTCCTTCATTATTTTAGCAAACTCAGTTTCGGTTACGAAGCAGCCTGTCATCTCTGACAGATGACCAAACATGTGACGCCATGCTGACTCCCCCACAGCTGGTGGTGCAATAGGAGAAATTACAGAATCAAGCACAGTTTGTATATTTCCCCAAAACATAGTTGTACTAAGCACGAGAGGTTGAACAGCCATTACATTGCTGTTGCTCCTTGAAGGATTCAGCTGAGCTGAGCTATATTTTCTTCTCTTAGTGACAGCAAATCAACAGATCCCATAAAACATTTCATTATTATTTTCCCTCTGTGCTTAGTCGCAGCTTTGAAAATCCTCCAGTCACTTGTTTGCTTCTCCCACAGGACAACTGCTGTTTTAATTGAGTTTCAACACGTAGGTTAAAAGCATCAACTGCTACACTACATCATATGACTGCAGCTGCACATAAGCTCTGTGTGGGAAGTAGGTTGTTGACCTTCACACCAACAGCTACAGTTTCCTAGTCAGCACAAGCCTCTGACTGATGTGCAGATGCAGCAGTCGGAACCTGTTGAATGTTTGTTGTGTGGCCTAAGCAGTGCAACCTCGGGCTATCTGGCGAGGGATTTGCGCCTGCTGTGATAATGACACCATTTTAAGACCCGTCCAGACAAGCTGACAAATTGCTGCTGAGTTTTCATGTTGACGAGGGGACTGTAAGGCAAACACAGATAAACACATGGATCCCTCTCCCTCTCTCTCTGATGGACAGTGACAGTATGATGATGTGTGTGAATGTATGTTTCTTTTTAAGAGCTAATATCAAACCCACTGAGAGCCAAAGAGGCTTTGTGTAAATATCTCACTCAATATGCCCGACACATTTTATTTGTTTTCAGCAACAAACAACAAATCCAAGTGTGGCAGCATAAATCAGCAGGATCAATACGGAAAATACAATAACGCATCCTCAGTATTGTTGCTCTGCAGTAAGTACTTCCCTGAACATTTTTCATTATGAAAACTGCGATTTATCATTGATTTGCCTGCCACAGCATATAATGCTGCTGAACTCTGTGGTGTGTCTGCGTTAATTTGGACAGCACGGCTGGATTTAGCACAGGCTAAGTCTATCTGTGACAGGCAGCAGGTGCTGTGGATCATGTAGAGAGGGAGATAGGGCTGGCTAAAGACAGTCAGGTGTGGTGCTGTTTGTAGATAAGGCTACAGAGGCTAACTTTAACATCTGACGGGAGAAAGGAAAAAGCTGTGATTACCATTACTCTGGAACATTGGCTGCTGAGAGATGGAGGTGATATCTGAAACTCATCCTCTTCGAATAAATGTCAGCTTTAGACAGGAGGTCATAAAGTTAGAAGAACATGTTTGTCCTTTAGCTAAAGCCCCCCCCCCCCAAACCATGATGGTCAAATCATAGATAGCTACAGTCTAATCTCAGATTACTGTCCTGCAAAATAGCATGCTATTAATGAAAAACATGTTGTATGGCAGAAAAACTGCTGTTTTACTGTGAGTATAATTTTGTGACATTTTATGATTTACACCTATCAGAAATTAAGAGCACCCAGAGGGGGTAGAGTAAAAATGACCCCATTAACTGGCAATCAAATGTAACTATAAAATGACAGCCGTCTCTGTGTTGGAAAATTATTGGAAACAGTTGAGATGATTTAGATACGAAACCTAACAAAATAATGAACAGTTCTAGTTTTTAGATCTTTATATGCACATAATTATTTCATGTGTTAGCTTAAATTGTACAAAAGACAGCTGATATTAGCTTAAATAGCTAGCTAGCTAGCTAGCTAATAACATTTTAGAAAGCAAAATTGACTTTTGCTAGACAGAATTGAGAGGTTTTCTTTTGTCTACCACCTGAAATCAATTATATTATACTCACTGTGAATTTTCTAGAGTAAATCTGCTACTGTAATAATTGTTAACTGCTGTGTTCCGTCTGCAAACAGAAAGGATGACATAGCAACAGTTAACTAAGTGTGTCAGGGCCTAGCGAATAGTCAGATACATTTCCATCATCACGAAGGTTGAGGTCATAGATAATGTCCCTTCTTATCTTGCCATTCTAAGATGGTGTGCCGGAATAGTGTTTTTTTTCCTAAGTGGAAGGAGATTGCAGTACTTTTTGACAGGGACGGACTACAGGACACTTCAGAGTTTTCTGGCAGCATGGAAACAACAGGGCACCCCCGCTCTTCTCAGCACCGAGCCGCTATCTACTGTCTGTCTGTCTGGTGGCCTACGTAAACATGTGTCACGCCATGGAGCCATTTCAACTCTCATGCTAATAACATGATTTACCCTCACAGTTATTAGTGTTTTCGCACCTTGTAAATTGCTTTTATGTCCCCCTCCGGTTTTCAGCGCTCGAGGAGTTCATCTGGTGTTTTATCCCTGCACAATTTTGTTTTTCCCCTGTCGAATCTTATGTTATGCTTTGGCAAAAAAAAAGAAGCTCTCTGAGCTAGGCATCGTCCCATTAGATGCCGAACGCAGCGGCAGGCAAGCTCAGTATCTAGCCGTGGGCGATCGGGGCAAGAAACTTTTTTTTTGCTTAGTGAAATAAAGCAAGCCTAAAAAGACACAGCATTAATTATTTAACCCTCCCTGCGCCACTGTGACATTCTGATTATGACTGGAGGTAGTTGTAGGGTATCAGTAAGGTTGCAGAGTAGGCATGACAGAGCTTCAAACTCTATTTTTACTGCCAAGAAATATGGGCCTCTGTGATGTGAGAGCCGCCTGCAGGGCAACAGAAATAATGGTTATAATTCATCAGTAGAGAATGCAGCCTATTTTATGAGACACTCCCCCGGAAGGAAAGACAAAGTAATTACTAGTCTCCATGACACTGATGGTTATTTTTTTTCCCGACCTAAAATCGGCAGCATGCAGGAATCGGGTGAAGTTGGTCATTGTTATCGCTAATCATGTAGCCTACTTGGAAATAGAGAGATAAAAAGTGATACTATGACATGTGAAAACAGGGGTGTTGGCCTCTGGTTTGATTACAGGTGCAAAGGTTTCCATGTCTGCCAAAAATACTGCCTTACTGCCTAAACAAGCAGCCTTGAACTCTCCTTGGGCTGGGCTTGGAAAGCTCCCAGTGACTTAGCACACTTTGTGGAATTCTGCTAATGGGGTGGTTTTGGGCCAACCCAACACAGTCATCTTTGTGTCGTTGGTGCACAACACAAAAATGCCATTGTGTCACATTATTACTGCGGTGTTTGCGTAACATCAGAAAATGATTTGGTACAACAGCTGCTCGAAAACAGTTAGTGGAGGTTATTGTGGAGTCGACTCACTGCGCAGCCAAGGTGGAGTTGATTGAATTATAAAAGTATTTTACAGCCTTCATTGACAACAACAACCTTAGGCAACTAATGAGCTTATCCCCCCTTCCCACTGCTCACTGAAGCATATTTTTCGGGGCCAAAAAATAAATATCCTTGTGGTAAAATGTTGCAGCGGCACTTCCAGCGGCATCAGTGCAAGTCTCTGGTGTGGTGTGGAAGTTTAAGTGTTGGTAGTCTTGGCAGGCCTGCACGAGAGGGGTGCACTGTGAAAACTGACATGTTGACGCTTTCATGCCACCGTCACACTGTTCACAAGGTGCCCGGGAGGAGTGTCATAACGCATTCTTCTCACCTAGTAGAGCATGTCCCCGTCACATTCCGGGTTGCCGTAGTCAGACGGCATTTCCCTCCTGCCATCTGTCCCTGGTGCTACAGTCGCATGCGATAGTTATTCAAGTCACCTAGGTCCAAGCTTTAATCTGAGCTGGTTACACGCTTAACTGTGCTACACTGATGCCACACAAACAACAGCTATTTTCCTTTAATGTTGCATGTTGAGGACCAGATTGTTTGTCAGGGCGGAGATTGTTGACATGTGTCCTAAAACTTAATCCACTGAACATTCTGAATATGGTTACGATGAAAAATGCCAGATGGAAGTCATTATAGGACACACAAACAGGATGGATGATTTGATGGTCACCAACGACCACCTTGATTCCAATCTTCATGAGAACAGTCACTATCAAAAGGTTATTATGTATTTTGAGCTGATAGTTACTGTTTATTATAGATTATGATATGTGACCTACATATCATAATCTATAATTTAAGGAACATTTCAACCCCAAATAGAACACATGTACATTTGTGCGCTCACTAGTTAGTATTTATCACTTTAGATTGTTATTGTCTGAGTTTCAAAGATAGATAGCAGCCTTAGAGTTCCCACACTACAATTTATTTGTCACGCTTCCTTCTGTGCAGTGATACTGTTAGCTGTTGTTGTGCGGTAGAGGAAAATAGTACAGAAATTATCACAGCTTTAGGTCGGTGGAAAAAAGGTCATAATCTTTGGACAGAGCCATTGCTGTTAAGTTTTATTTTTGCACTATTTCCATAACAAAAGGCAGTCGTGGCTGATATCTCCAACACTCAGCCAGGGTAAGAGATAAACATATTTTTCTATTTGGTGAACTATCCCTTTAAAGCACAGACAGGAGGTCCTTATATAGTAGTTCATGTGTCAAACAATTACCCCACTCTAGCTGAGTCTTTCCCGCCTGGCACTGGCTGCTGTGACAGTGTTATTAGTACAACATTTGTCATGTTGCGGTTTCCTAACCTCCCCCCGTCTTCCAACAGTCTCAGAAACAGTCGAGAAGGCACCACATGGTATGCTGCACACAGCACATGGTTTCAGTTACAACCAGGCTGTAGTCTAGTTTTGGAGAGGCAGCACAAGCAGCCTCTTTAAGGCCAAATCATAACAGGGTGAAAAGATATGAAAAATATTGAAGATCTTTTACCAATCTTGCATTTTGCTTTTAAATGTCATGCCACGCAAGCTACCTTAAGCCTACTACTATTTTAAATATTAATCATAGATTGTTCACTTGAGACCAATTGAGGCTTATTTTCAGCAAATAAACAATGAGCTACTTTTTTTATATTGTAATCTCTTGCTGTTCAAATAAGGCTCCTGTTTTGTTTGCCTGTCACGACAGCTGCAGTAGAACATTGCTTAGCCATATGCACCAGAGATGAAAGTGAAGCATATATACAGAATGTAATTGCAATCAGGACTTAAAAGGCTGCAGCTCGACAGAGAGGATGGAATATATGATGTGATGAGCGCATAAATCTGAGATAGAGAAAAATGCATTATGCACTGTTCAGATAAGATGGACACCATTTGTCTACTTCCATTTGGAGTCCAGGCACTCAAGGCAATTTGACTGCAGTGTTTCTCCTCAGAGGGGATCCATTAGTTATTGGCAGAATAGCTCAGGGCCAATAAAGCACATTGACTTCAACCTTTACATCCTATTTCCTTTCCTGTCTGAGCCCTTTCATGGTTCATGCCCTCCAGTTTCATTTCAGGGAACATGTCTTATTTCCGCATTCAGAACGAATACACGGTGGCTGTCTTCAGTGGAGTTTTTAGTAAAGCAAACATGAAACACATCTGGGAGAATGGGCAAAGTGTTTATGAGTGGCTTTGGGATGGTTAAAAAAAAGAATAATTTGATGTGTCACCTTGGAGATGGCAGTTGACAGCTGTTCCATGCACAAGCCGGGCTTAATTGGCAGGGAAATTAGCCTGACCTTGACTGCGGCGGCGCGGCCGACGAGCGCCGCTGCCTGCCACTTGAAATGACATTGTTGTAATTTTCAACAGCAGCGAGCAAACACTCTGAGCATTAATTATATGGTGGAATGTGCCTTGGTGCAACAGACGCACACAGTGAATACTTATGTAAGCTGTCGCTCCAGTCTCCATAGTAACCCGCAGCATTCTAACACATGCCTGCTCCGATCCACCTCCCCAGAAGTGGGCTGTTTCCATGGAAACCGGGCAGCTGCCTTTGATGATGGCTCTCATGAAACGACACCCGCTGATAACGCTGGCTCCTCTGAGTCTCGGAGAGGGAGGATGGATGGATGGGCGGGTGGGCGGCGGCGGTGGGTTTTTACAGAAAGAAATTATGGAGAAAGAGAAAGCGAAAGACAATTATTTCTCCTCCAGAATCTGAGTCACGTAACCACAGAACTGCTCACCTCTTGTTCCCAGCTGGAGTGCTTTACCTGGCACCAAAGCAGGAATGGGACAGGAACAACCTGAACCAGATGAGATGTAGCAGAGACGTTTCTCTCAGCCACATCAGGCTTTTGATTGTTCAAAAATAAGAGGCATCAAATGTTTCAACAGAGGTTCATACCCCACCATCTGCTGATTTTTTTAAAATTTTGAGTCAGACTACTTAGCTTTTCTCTCACTGTTCAATCGTTTGGCAGTTGCAACCCATACTTTGGCAACTCTCCCTGTCAGCTTTTTGACCTTCCTCTTATATCAGAACACTTATCATGTGTGGGAGATCCTGTTGCATCAGGAGAAAAAACTGTTTGTGGTTAGAAGTGACTGTTATTCATCACCGTTGTGCAACATCCTCAAAGAATCAGATACCGTTTTTGGCCATACCAACTGAAATTTGCTCGACTCCACCTCCTGTGAGCCATGCGGCGTGGGTTTAGTAGGTGCAGGGGGGGCTATCATTGGTCAGATGAAACCTAAACCTGAATGTATGTCTCCTGCCTGTGGGCTAAAGCAGCCTGTTTGCTGCTCTATGGGTGGAGAAAATAGCTTTGGCACTTTCAAGCAGATTAAAGTGATCAGACAAGTAATCCCCCATGAGTCATAAGGGAACCAGCTGGGGGGAAGGGAGGTGTGTGTGTTTGCACGGGGAAGGCCAGAGCAGTTTTATTCTTCATAATTTCATCACTTTCCTTTTTCACCTACAACAAATTGTGTGTGCGTTTGTTTATAAGTGTTCAGACACTCCTCCAGTGTTTCAATTTCATCTTTCTGTTGGGTACTTTGAAGTTAAAGGGCAATTTCGCTTTGACTGATTCAAAAAATCACTGTACTTTCCCCTTGCAAGGCACGCCAGCTGTGTCACTACATGTCTCACTCCGAGTCGGGGCATATTTAGCAGCTGCTGCGCTCGTTTCAGACACAAATGTAATGGCCCGATGATCTTATGTTTCTGAAACTGAGACGCATCACTTTCACAAGCCAAATGATCTAACCCGCAGCTACAGAGAAGCTACCAGTTTGTGGTAATGCGTCACAAGGAAGATCGAATGTAAAGCCCCGAGAAATAAAGGAGAAAAGTAAAGGAAAGGCATGATGATATCTCACTGATAATCAAGATGTCTGGCTCTCTGCGCTATGAAATGTACAATTTTGAACTTTTAATTGTTAGGCTTTCTAACAATACCAAAAAAAAGGTTCTCGAGAGCCCTCTGTCATGCCTTTGTGTCTGGATTAGCTAGTAACTGAGAAATGTCATTAGCCAGTCGACACATTGTGAAGTGGTTGTGTGACTTCAGGTCTTTGCATTTTGAGGGAAGTGTTTTGATGTTGGGTATGATTCACATTTCCCTCAATATTTGACACTCAGTGGGTGTAGGCCTACTTGCCTTCCCTCAGCAGCGACTACTCAGACATTGCGGGAGTTAAAGTGCGGGAGCAAGCGAAAGCAATATCCAGGCAGAGGCAGAGCCGGTTGGGGTAGGCTGATGTTCGTTTGGGGCTTTGTGCCAAAGAGGAAGTTATTCTGCTCTCCAAGGCATGGTTGTGAAAATACAGTGTACTTGCACAGATGGTCGTGATGAGTCACGTCATCAGGCTTCCTCCTTTCGTGCTGGATAATCCTCATCAATTAGCTGTATTGTCAGCTGGCTTTTCACACCAGTGAAATTGATGCCTGAATGCTTGACGGCTGAGAATCTGGGCCTCTTTTTCCTTTGAATAGTGACTCACTCATCAGGGAGGAAAAATGTTTTATTGTTGGAGCTTTTCTCCTCAGTGAGTGTCGATGATTTATTTACGGAGCCGCAGGCATTCACGGCTAAACCCTCCCACCATGTACCGTCATGAATAAAGACAGCGTTGCATCACACTGGTTTTCATCACAACAAAGGCACACACCCAAAGGTGTTATACTTATGGGAAAGGTGGTGAGCAGGCTCTTACCTGTCCTCTTCCTGCTTTTAGTGCTTGAATGAGGTTTTGTTATCTCTGAGATTGCTTTCATGGTATCAGTGACGGGAACTGGATACAAGCGCAAGAGATTCTCTGAGGCAGATGTGCTACTGGAAACGTTATCCTTACCTCTAACATATACAAAGACATACACTCACACACAAAAGGAATGTCAGAGCTCAATGAAAAAGACTTGACAGCGGGACAGTATACTTCCTCTGCTAAACTTGACCTTTAAACCTAATGTGTACTGATACTTCTGACAGCTGTGGGAGGAACAACGAAGCATTTAGACACTGTGTCAGAACTGACACATCACCAACTTTATGTTTTTAAAGCTTCTCAAATCAATATTTTGGAAAAATAACAGAACTAATGGCTATCCTTAATGTAAAAGGTGCTTTTGTACAAACCCACAAAGAATTTATCACCTAGTGCAGTTAGTAAGTGCATTTTTTTTTTGGTTTGAAGGCCTACACTGTCTTGGTTTACTTTCACTACTTTCACCGTTATTGTTTTTGTCTTCAACAGGCACATGTTTTTTGGCCCAAAAGCACAGATTTTGAGCACTGAATTTATACTACCAGACCAGCGGCAGACAGACACAGTTGTTGGCTATAGCTTGAAATTATATTGAAATGTTGTTCCTTAATTCAACGGTTGGCTTTGCTCTACTGGCTTTGGTACCAAACTAAAATGCAAAGCTCCCACCTCAAATCTTTATGAGAAGATAATGTGTCAATTACTGTTAACAATTAATGCTGCTCTGAGTAGAGTAGGAATAACAACAATTATGCTGAATATGAATACATTCTAAATAATATAATATTGCAAAAAATAATGCTAAGTGTGAATGTACACAGTATCAAAAAGCTGATTATTAATGAGCAGACATTCATCATTGACTGAAGCCACGAGATGAAACTGGAAATGAGGTTTGGGAGGGTGAGGTCACATTTCCGAAAGAAAAGCACCTCCTTCCTCTTTGTTCATAACCAGAGTACAGTATTAGTAAGCCTTCATGCAGGAGGTGTGTAATCCAGTGTGATTTATAGTCTGTCTCTGTGAGGTGCTGCAATGGAATCTGTGAATGGTACAAACGCATGTGTTGTTGTGGTGTGAACAACACTTACATCATGGTGTAGGTGTGTGACAGAGAAGAGCTTTGCTATTTGAGGAATGAGGACACTGCATCTGTTCACAGCTTCAATAACGTTTTGCTCACATGATATCAGTCCGTTTTGTCCCCCCTCAGGCAGTACACCAATTTAGTTTTGAGCACATATCATCCGATTGCTATACTCTGTACAGAAGCCTTGAAAATAATTTGCAGGGTAGGGGCATAATGTAGAATTTCTGAGGGCCCTTTCTGTTGATTCAGGGGAAAATCTATTTTACAGCATGTGCTGCCAGCCAAGTGTCCAATTAGTACTGTAAGAAAAAAAGGTTTCCTCATCGAGGCAGGATTGGAATTACATTCTGTGAATTCTGGAGCCGTCCTCGCCAAGGTCTGACACGAGGGAATCAATGACTTCACCGAAATATCAAACTGTGCCATAAATTATTGTGTTTCATTGCCTACAACCTTGATCCACCGGAGTGAGGCAATTTCGCCATCTTTGCCGCTGAAGATGAGCCACGGCACTCCAGCCGCACTCCTGCGGATATTCAAATAATTGTCCTCGGCTCTGTGTGTGAGAAAAGGAATGAATTTGAATAATGTATTGCAATGGGGGTGAGGCCACAAGGCCTCCGAGGTCGTAAATTCTGCAGCTACATCAGCTCAGCCCACGGGAACGGGAGGCACACAGGGTTGTTTATAAAATGCCCTTGGAAAAATGAGTCTAATCCCCAGCCAAACCGTAAGCCATGGGGAGAGCATTAGATAACCCACAAGCTGCAGAGTAATGAGAGTAATGAGGAGGATGGAGAATCAGAGCCAGGACAGAGAGAATGCATCCATTTATTGGCTGTATGCTCTGATTGCCCAGACCATTTGAGACAAACTGGAGCCTGACACAGTGCTGGAGTTCATTTAGTCTGATCAGCAGCAATAAGCGCTTTCCAAAGCCAGCGAGTGCTCAGGGCTGGCCGTAGCAATGCATCATGAACCCTGTATCCCCACTCATATTACATCTGTTTATCGTATTGTATCGTATTGTTATTGATCCACTGTGACTTTCAAATCTCCACCAATCCATATTAAAGGTTATTGGAGGTGTTGTAAGAAAACATGCTTTCCCTTTGTTCTACAACATCTTGTAGCCAGGAAAGAAATTTCGTTTTTGCCTGTCAACCAAACGTCACCATCCCAGCTCTGTTTTCACACCGCTAACGGCGCTACCACCTTGCTAGGTGTGCGCTAGCTTCAATGCAAATGATGCTGCAGTGTTAGCTTACACATCTGAGAGTGTTTTACAGGGTGATGACGCACACGCAAGTTCAGCTCCAGCTAACTTTTTCCTCAAACACAACGTTTTTTTCTAGATGTACAACTTTAATACACTTTTGCTTGTGGTGTAAACCACCGTACTGCTCCATCACGAGGAAGTACAGAAACACAAACAAAGGCTGATATACAGATATGAAGGTAGATATGGTGCAAAATGCGAGTGTGTAAAACTTGATGTGAGCACTTGCAGAAAAAAAATCTGAGCTTGTGTGCATACATTTACACTTGTATAAAATATCCACGTATCTGTGAACCAAATTTGAAGTCATAGAAGAAGAACAAAAGTTTTATACCTGTAAAAAATGAACTATATATACAAATATTTATTTTTTAAATATATTTTCCATTACAACTGCATTTTGGTTATTGCAACCTCTCAAATCAGTCATTACAACTTCACGAATCTGCTCTGTGGCAGTATAAATCGACAAATCTGCGGCCTTGACTTTTGCTACACTTCTTGCGATGAATGTGTCGCTAAAGTAATTTTCAGCTGTAGATGTGAGGGGAGGAACATGGGAAGAAAGGGGGGTTGGAGCGAAGCGTAGCTTCAAAAGCGTTGCTCGCTGCAAAAGTTGAGCAATGTTCAACTTTTGAAGCTTCGGCGGAAGCGTAAACCAATCGAATCATATTGCCAGTACAAGCTCTAGCCAATCAAACCGCGTGCTTGTGTGTCCGGGGTGGGAGATTCATGTGATTGGTTGTTGGTCGAGCTTCAGACACGCCCGCCAGCAAGCTTCAACGCACACCGCTGTGTGTAGGGGCCGTAACGGCCCGTCCACACTTTTGACTTTACTTCTATAGTAAACTAGTGAATCGTCGTTCTGATAGCTCGCTTTTCTGCAAACGAACATTTCATCACTAAGTTCATTTTTTCTCTAAAAGCTACAAAACTTTTTTTTTTCTTCTGTGACTTCAAATTTGGTTCATAGATACGTGGATATTTTATACAATTGTAAATGTATGCACAAAAGCTCAGATTTTTGTTCTGCAAGTGCTCACATCAGGTTTTAGAAGCTCTCGCATTTTGCACCATATCTACCTTCATACACAGACCAGCCAGTACAAAGCAAGCTCAGATTCCCCAGCTCCCCTTGATGTCTCATTAGCAGCAAAAGCAGGCTTCCTTATGCTTAGCCAAAATTGAGAGAGGTGTGTGTGTGTGTGTGTGTGTGTGTGTGTGTGTGTGTGTGTGTGTGTGTGTGTGTGTGTGTGTGTGTGTGTGTGTGTGTGTGTGTGTGTGTGTGTGTGTGTGTGTGTGTGTGTGTGTGTGTGTGTGTGTGTGTGTGTGTGTGTGTGTGTGTGTGTATTTCGGGGGGTGTTGTCCTAAAGGGTACTTTTGCAGAGTGCAGGTGAGCTGCGGGGCTGGCTGGCTGGCTGGCTGGCTGACTGCAGTGTTATTTTCTCCAAAAGGGTTCCTGTAAATGAGGGCTGCCTGCCTGCCGCTGCCTTCTCCTGGCAGCCCTCCCCATAAAGCCTGGGTGACGGAGCAGATAATAAAGGGCCTGAACGCAATGAGTCAGCACTTTAGCCTCCATTTAATTTCATCTGAATGCAGAGCTGACCCCCCCGACACACTCTTTCCCCACCCCCACCCCTTCCCCTTCTGTCTCCCCATACCACTCCTCCCCCCCCCCCCTCTCTCTGCAGTAGACTTAACCCATTCCTGCCTCCTGTGTCAGACGCATAGCAGTGCTTTCAAACCTGCAGAGCAAACAGTCTCATGGCTGCATGTTTTTTTATAAAGTGCTTCCCTGTACCCACACCCTTCCAAGGAAAATGGCTGTAAATCAGGACCATGTGCTTCAAATGTTTCCGTCCTTTGTTGTTTTTGGTATGCAGCCTCTTAAACTTTGCTGTGCTGAGACTGTTTGTGTTGGAAAGGCAGGGGCGGGGGCTTGAGAGGGAATGTAGGCCACACATTCCTTTCCGAGGTGCTGTCTGAACACAAGCAAACGCTGCCGCACAATCAGACCAGGATTTCCGCCATTCCACATCATGGGCCACTGGGCCAGACTCTTTGAGTTCTCCTCTCACTTTTCACAAACCCAAGGCTCAGATCCCTGCTGTCGCTCGCAGCTCTTGGACCCCGTTTACCCTGTGAAAGGGTCTTGCATGCAGCGTGACTTTACATCCCTAAACGGATCCATCTCCTCCCATTAAAATGATTGCCTAGCTGATACTCTTTGTTTTGCATCTGAATGATGAATCTATTCAAACCGGATGCTATCTGAAATGTGTGTCACACCTAAATATACATACTCAATCAAACTTGCAGTGTTTGTTTCTGTCTCCACCTTCTGCTCCTACAGTTTGCAGATAGTTTTAGAGATTGTTTGTTCTACTTTGGGATTTTCACTATACCACCCCGCATCCATTTATGGTGTGTCCCTGTGCTGTCCCCTCTTCTGCTCCACTGGGCTCTCTCATTTTTACTTATTGTTTGTGCCGTTTCCTGGGAAGGAAGAATGACATTGACCAGACCTCCCATTTTCCCTGCCCCCCCCCCCCCCCCCTCATGATAACTCTCTCTTTCCCTTTCTGACTCCCTCTCTTCTTCCTCCTCCCTATTTCCAACACTTTGCCTTTGTGTCTCATGCAGCTGCTGCACAATAACAGTGTTTGAGTGTAATGGTCCAGACAGGACTTTGGTTTAAATAAGCACCCCGGAGGCCACGTAATAACCCAGCAACCCCTGTCCCAGTCTCGCAGTCAGTCCCTCAGCGCTGGAGCCAGCTCCACAACACATTCCTCCTCATGCACCCTGCCAGCCGACCGGGCAGCCAAACCACCATAGGAAAAATACAGAGCATGGAACTCTGATTCACAGCCCTGATATAGAATATCACCTCCTCCCCTCTTCCCAGTCCAACAGCTGGTTTCCTGGAAACAGGCTAGTGCGGTGGGAGTTCGGGAAGGCGGTGGACTCTAGAAAACTCTTCTCCTTCAAAGGCCTCTCTTTTCACATCTGCAGCTCCTTGCTGCAATGTTGCAATGTTCTCAAGAGCAGCCTGTGTTTACATGATGGGGAAACCATTCATTGTATATAAATGGTTTGACATAATGCAGGTTATCTCACATTGACATCAGTTAAAGTTCTTTGCATGCTTAATATCCGTGCATGTTTGGAGGTGAAGTGGTATAGTGGACACAGAAAGGTTTCTTTCTGCAGCTGTCAGAGAAAGATGCATCAGAGTGATGCACACTATTGGTTGCCTGCATTGTTTGTCATCCGGGAATTATAAGCTCATCACTGACATCATCAACTAAATGTCTAAACTGTCGATGTAATTGTAGACATCTGACTGACAATATATCCCTTCGAACAATGACCTCCGATATATCCAAACCCCTTAAGGGATCGAAGTCATCCATAGATAAGTCAGTTAGTTTAAACATGCCACAGAGTCATTCATTCACAGTTTAAATATAGAGTTCCTCTGCATATTTTACATTTGCAAGTAGAGTGTCCTTAAACTACTTTAGAGAGCTTGTCAAGTCATATGTCTGTGTAGCCCTTTCCTGTATACACAATGACCTTCGAGTAGAGTAGAAGAATAGAAGCAGGGCTCACTTCCCTCCTGTGCATGAACAGCCTAATTTAGGAAAGTGTGTCAGTGTGAACCTTTTGTCACATTGCCGGGCTCAGAATACCCATTGTTCCCTTGATAGAGTCATTCCACTTAGGAAAGGCTTTTAAGAGAGCGAAGAATGTGATGCATTCTGCGCCTGCACACATCTGCATTTTTATGCATACAGCATGGTGAATTAGTGCACACATAATACTGGCGGGAACACTGGCTTTCACCAGCACACACATGCATGATATAGTCAGATAACAAATAGAACTAGGCTAGCATGAGATCATGTGTTCTCTGGCTCATTAGGTATATTTAATATAGTCTGCGTGGTAAACCATCTGTTCCAACCGGATGATGCCAGATATGGTGTTATGCTGGCAGCCTTGTTTGTTCCTGTTTACCATTTTTTAAGATGGTTGTTATGTTGAAAGGCTACATTACATATTATGTGCTATAAACAATAGCACATAAAGAGGAACCAAAATGAACGTTTTGCTTCAAAAAGGGCTTGATATTAGATGTTTACTAACAAATGAAAAGCTATACAACTGTATGTTAATGTATGTATGGTAGCTGGGTAGGATTAGCTTAGTTCACCAAAATAACTGGAATGTGGAAAAACAGCCTGTTTCCCTTTGTTTCCAAGACAAGCTAGCTGACTACTGGCTGTGTGCTACATGTTTTCCATACATGAGACAGGGCTGCCAACCTGAGATTTATTTTGGGGGGGGGGGTGGAAAAAAGAAAATAAACTTTCATGTGTCCAGTGTTACAAATGTATTGAACATGTACAAACTATTTACATAAAAAAACCAAAAAACATATCTTGACAGGGATTAACTCTAATAAATTAGAGGTTGCTTCCATAAACCAGTGGCGGCGCCAGATGTTTTGTTTTGGGGTGCGGTGGGGTAGCTTGACCTTTCATAGAGGGTGCTCAAACATTTAGGGTTTCCCATTAAGGTACCGGGCGCTACAGTGGAATACGCACATACACAGTGTACCCGCGACTCTTACAATGAAGGCTCGATAGTCAGCTCACATATAGGTGTAAGCAGGGGTAAAGCGCATTTTTTTCTAACTGGGGGGTGGACCTAACATCCTCTAGGGGGGTTCGGGGGCATGCTCCCCCGGGAAGATATTTTTTAAATATTGAAGTTGAATGCATCAATTTGGTGCACTTTGAGAGCAACATTAAGAGATCTATGAATACCTCTCAACACCCATATGAAACAGAACTATAAACAGATTTACTTTTTCTTTATGGATATTTTACAAATCACTCCCCTTTTAAACTGTATTCTTGTTTTACTGTCATATAGTATTTCATACCTGTTTTTCATGTATTCTCTTATTGTTTTATAACTATAATGATCATATGAAGGTGTGCCTCGGAAATAATTGTTTACATAATGGTGACCAAACCGTTTGAGACCCACTGAGATAACAACAACAACAATGCCAGGCAGCCTACCGTGCGCTCTCTCTCTCTCTTTCTCGCTCGGAGCGGCGTTCCGGTTTGCAGTTCCTTCACTTTATTTTTATATTTATATGCATTTATTTTGGCAGAAAACTTAGCGTGAGGAAAGGCATGTGTGGCGTGAGTGCGTGAGATATGTGTTCATTGCGTGACTCACGCTCAATGCGTGAGGGTTGGCAGCCGCATGCTGCATGAGAGGTTTATCAACCTCCTCAACTAACTCTCTGCAAATGGTGAGAGATTTTAAACTATTTCTTTAGAAGGTTCTTTGACCCTTTACTAGTTTGAAGAGAGGATAGCTAAAGTGCTCTGCAGTAGCCTAACCCTAGTTGGTAGCATCCTTTTATATCTTCACATTTCACCTCGACTTTGTCCGCTGGTTCCTTAGCATTAGCTTTGTGAAAAGAATAAATATGCTTTGGAGCTAATTATGGTTGTAAGGTGTCCGTCATCTGTATCTGATAGTGAATTATTAAACATATAAACTTAAAAAATAACACAAGTATTGTTCTGCATGCCTTCACTACTGTACCTCCTCTCAGATGTTGCTGTAACAATTATTAGTATTTGGCTATCTCTGCTTAAAATTATGGAATTTAAATGATGTTAAACAAATACATTATATATTTTATGTGAGTTCATATGTTCATAGAAATACTCACATTGAAATGTTAAATTCAATTTGGATGTCTTATCAGGAGGTGTTTCTTAAATCTGCGTGTGATCTACGGCTGTCTGTATTTTCGTGGCTGTATGTGTGTGTATGTCACTGCAGCGGGGTGTGCGTGTGTGAATCCGCAGAGACACAAAGCTCCCATGCCTCTTTGCCGTTGCCAGCAGCCCCTCTCTTCTCGTATTGGCTGGGAAGGTCTTGGGGATTAACTTTCCACTTCTCTGATCCACTTTTCCACAGAGCCAATAGCTATGCAGGTCTGGAAATGTGTTATGTGGCTGGGTGAGACAAAAATCAAGGCCAATTGCAAACATAATTTATGAACCCTGTCTCAAGGTTATTTCTCTTCCTTACCTCTGCTGCCTTTTCGTTACGATGACCTCATCTCCATTATGAATCTTCCCGTAAACAAGGACATCATTAACATTCAAAGGACATTTATCATTATACAGAAAACGTGACCAATCCAGTTCGTCCAATATATGAATTTCCCCCTGTTGCTGGCATTGGAATTCATCTCCTAATTATTACATAAGCTTGTTTTGCATATTTCCATTAGGTTTTTGTATGCTCCATTCCAAATCACAGTAATTGCTTCCTCCTCTTGCCTCTTTGCGACTCAAGAGATAACGCTCTGCAGCTGCACATGATTGTTGTACAATTAGAAGGGGAAGCCAAAATTAGGATGTGTGAATATATAGCGAAAAAACTCAAGTTTACTGTTATTTCACCTCCAGTCGCCACAGCTTTAGTGCACTGTGGTTTATTAGCGCAGTATATCTCTGATCCCAGGCAGCACTGTATGATTTCAGCAGAGCGTCATTCAAACCGCAGGGTGGAGAAATAAAATGGGTGAGTCCTTTAGGAGATTGGAATGAAAGCCTCCATCAAGGCAGCCAGGGAGGGGGGAGCTGAGGTATTCCTTTGAAGTGTGTGGCTCAGATATTAAATAATTGAGTTGCAGGAGATTAAAGTTTCAGAAGCTAATTTGGCCCCCTCCACGGCCTGCCACTTCAGGGCTCAAGAGTCTGCAGCCTGCAGCCGACGGGTGAATAAGTGTGACTCACTTCCTGTGTGTGGCCTGGCTGGAGAAACCCTATATCTGTGGCAGACTGAAACAGGAAGTTCACCCAGGGCACACTCTGTATGTCTCTGACTCACAGCGAGGGTGACGCCATCTTTGCTTTCCGAGTTTTCAAGAATCCAATCCTGTGCTTCAGCAACAAAGTGGCACAGAGAGGTTTCACTTCCCCTCCTCCTTTTTCCTAATAAACACTCACCATAGTTGCTGACAGCTCAACTGTTATGAGAGAAGTTAATTTGCTGATGCAAGAGAGGAGTACGTTGCTTGTGTAATCTTGGATTTCTTTGTTGTTTAAATGGGAGGGTTTCGGTTTCAGTCGCTGCTTGCTGATGGTAACGCTGAACCGCCTGGAGGTGAAAGCGACATTATTTTCGTCTGGAATGTGCCTCTCAGCTGACATTGAAACCTAATTGTCAAGCACCTTGAGGAGGACACTGCCCAAGTCATAAAGTAATTGATATGTATGAGGGCATAAACACAAGCACATCGTCTTTGAGGGTAAACAACAGACATTGACGAAGGAGGTGTGAGGACATGGTGAATTACCTATCCTGCTTTCTTTTCTGTCCTTGTGTGACTTATGCTGGTACAGAGACTGTCGCCACAGTGGGTCAGAAGTCTCCCTTCAATGACTCAAAGCCGATAATGAAAAATAACAACTCCATCTTTACGGCTATAGATCGGCTGCATTGTGCCCGGCTGTAAGGGATTGTAGATTTGTTTTCCAGAGACTTTAACCTTGCAGAGATGTCAAGATGAATCAGACTTACAGTAGATGTGACCCAGCTGATGCCTGGACTGTCTCCGTTGCTTCGAAATACGAGACGTCTGGATCTGCTGCCCTCCCCATGGCCTGGAAATCACACTCTCATCCTCTTTGGAAAATTATTTAACAAAGCAAATATGTGGTATCTAGTCACCTTGTGTATTCAAATCTTCCTCCTGTAACATAGTTCAACTGCCTGTGTGAACATTTACGGCCTCCCACCCCTGGAGTATTTGTAAAGCTCCTGTCACCTGGGCCAGTAATGTGTTTTGACTGTCAAGGGTCAGAGTTAGCTAAAGGCGATGTTGCTATGTTGCAGGGGAAAACAGGCCTCCTGTTGTCATGTGGGCCAGAGGGCTTCTGGGATGGAAAGCCAAAGCCCTGCGGTGAGATCAGTATGGAGGAGGACTATGTTTAAGAACGAACCCCTGTGGGCTGTTTACGCTATGCTGAGGCAGCATTACTCTAATCTAGCTGGAGGAAAAACAAATACACTGAAACTGAAAACACACCGTTACTGCACACTGCTGTGTTATTAATAGTTGCTGTCAGTTGCATCATATACTAAACAAACTGCATGTCTTTTCATATTAAGTGTGTTTGCAATTCTACAGAACTAAATGTGCTACAAAATGGAGGAATGTGTGCACATTTTCCTTGTTATTGTAATAAAAGGAAATGTTTTGGCATGTGTGTGAAGAGCTGTTCACATCTGAGTTTGTTCTTTGTGTGCAACATGTTGTCTCAGTTAGATCACAATACAAACAAAAAGCATTTCAACAACCTGTGTTTTCTCACATTAACCTTTGGACTCTGTAGAGATTATTTAAGGTTTTTGGGGTTTGATTGCTTCAGGATTTAAACAAAAAAAGAGATGTTCAATTAACTGCCTCAATTAGACTACATTTAAGAAAAAAAGCGTATTGTATCTCTTTTAACAGTAATGCTGAATAACCTTTAAAACATGTTCTTAATAACAAGGCTCTAATTTTGTATTATAGGCACCAAATAAGTGAGGTGATAAGAGTGTTTGCATAAGTAAAAATAGTTTATCTTTAATTCAGGATGAATAAATTGACACAGAGAAGGCAAATTGTCCCAATCATTGTTTTATTTTTCAACCTAAAACATTACAACCACTGACGGTAGAGCCGTCTAATATCAGTCACCAAGGTAACATCTGCATCATCTCCAGATAAACACACAGCATTATGACTAAAACAACAACACCAACAACAACCACAGGAGTAGCCTTCAGCAAGGAGCCACTGCCCCTCGCCTGCATCCCCCTTCTGCTCATCTCAGTGGACCTGAAAACTTTACTGTGCCTAACAAAAACACAGCCAGAGGGCTTCGGTGGAGTTTTCAGCAACGCACTTACAACCACCTCTGTCACTTTACCTCTCGCTTTTACTCCACTGAGATAATGTCTTCACTGCCTCGGGGAATGATCTCTAGGATGAACCCCTACAGATGAAAGAGAACAGTGTGACGACAGGTGGAAAAAAGAAGAGCAAACACGAGCTGCCAGGGAGTTTTTAGTGGTAGCAGCTACACAAAAGGCCCACAGCAACGTAGATCCCGCCTTCCTGTGGTATGGTGGCCAGGCATGCTGGAGCTCTGTCTGCGTCTGGGCTCCTGTGCAGACTAGCTCCACTTTAGCTGCAGGCTATAGGGGGGAGGAACGGTGGGCAGGGTGTGTCTGCTCACCATGGAGGCAGGTGGGCAGATTGCACTCAGAGGTGGAGGGAGGAGAGGGGAGCAGGTGGAGTCGTGCCCCTGGCTCGCTCCCAGCAGTATCTAGGTAGCCAGGTTGACTTGACAACGGCGCTGATGAAATCACGCAGACGTGTAGAGTAGCCAGTCACCTTTTCAACAGGAAGGCATGCCACGTGAATGAAGAGGGTTTACATAGTGCAAATACGTCCTTTCAGAGCTCTTATACTGTATAACCATCTGCCATTCTGCTACGGGTCTTTCAGGAACACATATGTAACATTTGTGTGGCCATATCTACCCTTAGCTTTAACACTCAGTAGTGGTGTAAGAAAGTAATCTTTAGATTAAGTACCAAGACTAAGCTGTGAGAATACTGCATTTGAACAATTTATCTTCATGTTATTTTGCATAGTTTTCCGAGCAAGACAAGTAATCATTGCCCCTGTTCAAGCCTTAGTTAGGTAAACTAACCCACTAACTGGGTTCAAATAGGTGGAGTACATGTTATATAAAGAAGTCTAGAAAGAGTTTATTCCGGAAAACAGCCCCTGATATATTATTGTTTATGTCATTTTGTAACCATTGAATCATAGCATAAGTAGAAATGCAAGGTTTTAATTGGTTGAGATATCAATTATTTTTATTTGATATATTCTACAAATGAAGTAGCCTACAGTCCAAGCACTGGATAAAGGCCCTCCAAAGGGGGTCATAAGATAAATCTGAAGGGGTTGTGATGTGATTCATAGTAATACAATAAAAGGTTTTATCACTTTTCACAAGAATCTCCCAAATAATGCATACATTTTTTTTACAGCTATATTGACATAATTTGCTTCGTAGTTTTGATGATTTTTGAGAGACTAACAATTATTTCAAAAGAGAAATTACTTTATGTCGGAACTACTAAAATGACATCGGAATGCAACGTGACAAAAGTAACCTTTAACTGATATGTAACAGATTAAAGAACATATACTGTATATTTTTCCAGGCAATGATTCCCTCTCGGTCACTCTACGAGACATTATTTTTTTTCTCCCCGAAGGTTGTCCCAGATATGCGGCAATGTTTGATCTAGGCCAGCTCCACAGCAGGGTAGCCAAGGGGAAACCAAGGAGCCAAGTTAACTGGTTCATGTCACTCATCAACTTATTTGATCAGATATAGGTTGCATACTGTGAAAAACCAGGCAGCTACATCCATGAAGAGTTCTTGTTAAAAAACTCTTCATGACCTGTTTTCAGTAACACATTCTCACATCCCACAATCATTTTTCTGACACTAAGCAGCTTACTTTAAATATATGTGTTCATTTACATCCACTTTTTCCATTGAGTTTGCCAGGCCAAGAAAGCAGAAGAGAGTGAAGTTCAGGCTGGGGCTAAACAAAGCAGCGCTGTCATAAGCCATCAAGTTCTAATAAGGCATAACCTAGTGCTGGGTGGGCGAGGGATGCCGTGTTTTTCTGCTATTTCCATTTATAGACTGCACCAACGAGCCCCCTGGGAGATTGCTCGCCATGACTCATGTCTCCAGTGCTTCTGGTCCAGACTGCACTCTCTCCCTCCTTCATCATCCCCGAGCATCACTGCCTTTTTTTTAGAACTGGCTTTGTGTTTATCTCACTTTCCTTATTTTCATTTATTTGCTCTCAAATGTCTCTGCCTGTGCTTTTATTCATCCTAGATAAAGCCCTGTAAGCCTCGTCAGAGAGCGTTTAAAAAAAGAGGCAATCAATGGGAGGAGTAGAGCACGAGGGTCAAACACGCCACCGAAGCTGCTGATGAAAGAGATAAGCGGGCTGAATCAGTCCCATGGAAATAGTAGCTACAGTACAGACAGCGGCCATTTCCCAGAACTGTTGTTGTGGTGAAACGGCAGCGTCAATATGGGGGGATGTCTCTGTCTGCCTTTCCTGGCTTTTCACCATCACGTGGTCTGCTTGTCCTCTCCCACCCCACCGTCCCCCTCTCTTTGGTTATATTCCAGTCACGGCACCATCCCCTCTCTTCCCCCGCCACTCTACCCGCCCCACCCCTCTGTGCTCTGTCAGGTCACCCGCCTTGTTTGTTCAGATGGAACAGAAGAGGAAATGAAAGCTCTGAGTCCACGGTTAACCCATTCCTGGGACTCTGCTATGCTATTGTGTGTGCATTCCTGATTTTTTTTACTTTCACCTCTCTGTTTCCATGCTTTGATGCTGATTTGTATCTATATTAGGAGGCAGGAGTTATTTTCTAGTATAGTATTGGGAAAAAGGAACGAGCTAAAAATACATGCAAATCTTAGCTGCTCCAAATACGATACTGTGACAAAGCTGCTCTGCAGTCAGTTGAAGATAATAACCATGCTCTACTTAATGTGCAGCCTGGGATATTTATGCATGACTTCACTGGAAAAATGCGGTGTCAGACAAAGCTAGAATTTACATCTTCTCTTATAAAGATTCACTATTTCTCAAATGCACATGAGCTGCTGTGTTTGCACACCATAACACTAATGTGTGGGTGCATACATAAGATTGTGCTCATGCTCAGATTTATCCTCCAGTCTTCCACATTCTTGCTTGGTTACTATGCAACCAGGTCAGAACAACATGGACACCACAGTAGCTGAATGGCCATTTTGGGTAAAAGTACTCTGCAATAATAAACAGCTTCTGGCACTGAGAAGTTGTTTTCCAGCTGCAGAGCTGTGCCAAAATACAGAATTAACTGCAATACCATTTACTGCTGTGGAAAAACATCAGCCGTCCAAACCCACATACCTACTGAGGCTTTGAACAGCTTGTAATCCCTCAGCAGCGAGATGGCTCTCAGAAACACGCCAGCTCAGGCTGCTGCCAAAGAAATTACTGCGCAGTTATGGTGTTACATTAGTATAAACTAAAGTGTTCTTTCCTCACTCTGTCTCTGAGTGTTTTGCGGGGACACAGAACCGTATTCACGTGAGCTTAAATGGTCCTTCTTTACCCACAGTTGGCTATTGTTTTTGCTACGTCTTTACATAGGGAGATCAGGGCTGCCAACCTTTGAGTTCAGCTTGGAGTGAGATTTTTCATGCATCCAGTGTTACAAATGTATTGAACATGTACAAACTATTTACATACAAAATTGACGAACATAACTTGACAGTGATTAACTCTTTAGAGGTCGCTTCCATAAACCAGTGGCGGCGCAAGATATTTTGTTTTGGGGCTGCTGTGGGGTAGCTTGACCTTTCATAGAGGGTGCTCAAACATTTAGGGTTCCCGGTAGAATACCGGGCGCTACAGTGGAATACGCACATACACAGTGTACCCGCGACTCTTACAATGAAGGCTCGATAGTCAGCTCACATATAGGTGTAAGCAGGGGTAAAGCGCATTTTTTTCTAAGTGGGGGGTGGACGGTGGACCTAACATCCTCTAGGGGGGTTCGGGGGCATGCTCCCCCGGGAAGATATTTTTTAAATATTGAAGTTGAATGCATCAATCTGGTGCACTTTGAGAGCAACATTAAGAGATCTATGAATACCTCTAAACACCCATATGAAACAGAACTGTAAAAGGATTTACTTTTTCTTTATGGATATTTTACAAATCACTCCCCTTTTAAACTGTATTCTTGTTTTACTGTCATATAGTATTTCATAACTGTTTTTCATGTATTCTCTTATTGTTTTATAACTATAATGATCATATGAAGGTGTGCCTCGGAAATAATTGTTTACATAAATGGTGACCAAACCGTTTGAGACTCACTGAGATAACAACAACAATGCCAGGTACCGTGCGCTCTCTCTCTCTCTCGCTCGGAGCGGCTTTCCGTGGCAGCACTACATCCCTGAGTGCAGGCATATTGTCATTCAAGTGAGAATATGATGGCCTACTTCTTTTGGAAAACATGTTTTTTTTCCTAGCCTAAATAACTTTCATGGGAGCTCAGACCCCTCCTTATGGGAGGTCAGCTCCCATTGGCTCCCACATAACTCAAACCCTGGTGGAGAGTCTATCAAACCGGCCCACACCTGTCACCTGTAAGACATGAGCAACAGGGTGTCGCTGTCCAGGCTGCTAGGCGACAGTGCTACCGACCGCGGGTGTCAGGTGACGCAAACAGGAAGTCCTCCTTAAACCAGTCTCATTTCGTAGACCGCTCGGTTTGCTGTTCCTTCACTTTATTTTTATATTTATATACATTTATTTTGGACAAAAACTTAGTGTGAGGAAAGGCATGTGTGGCGTGAGTGCGTGAGATATGTCGTAATTGCTTGACCCTCACGCTGAATGCGTGAGGGTTGGCAGCCCTGGGAGATAAGCCTTAGAAGCAAAAAACAGCTGCATTGGATTTTTTGGACGTTGGAGCAGGAATTTTTCATACTTATTTTGAAGTGATGCCAAAGATATGTTAGATTTGAGTGGAGATCAACTGAAATTCACCCTTTTTCAGAAGAAGGGAAAAGAAACAGAATTTGTGAAGCTCCAGTTAATTTAGAGTTAGACAAAGTGAGGCTGTATGCTCAAACGTTACCGACTCATTTACTTCACGTGTTTCATGTTAATCCCCCAGTTATGTTCTGCCAATTATCTCTTATTTACTTGAATCAGTGAAAGCCCATGTGAGTACAGCTTGTGCAATTGGTCAAGGCTACAGTTAGTGCTGAGTAGTGATTATAAGGGCCGTGCTGTGTTAGCCTTGCACTGACATGTCATCATCATGGACTCCATGACCACACTATGCCAGGTTTCTTGGAATCGCTGGGAACACGACTATTTTCCCTGGCGGTGGGCCACGTTAAATAGATCAGCAACAGAGTGTGTTTTGTAATTGAATCAAATAAACAGGATAAGCTGGCCAGTAAACAGTAGAAGGAGGGCAGGGCGTCACTGGAGGTCTCAGGCGTTTCTGGTGCTGCAACGCCCATAGCCTCAAGGCATACAGTTTGTGTAGGTCTCCATTGTACTGTACTGTATGTACAAAATCTGAGCAAGAAGCATGGTGTTTATACACTTTTATTTCTGAGAAATGGCAATACACTTTTTTTTACACTTGTTGATTAAGTAACACATTGATGTACATTATGCTAAATCTGTAGTTTAATCGACATTGAAATTAGGGGTTGTTTGCTTAGCGTTGTATTTGCTCATTCTCAGAACAAAGACTGTTACATAATTGTATACCATGCTGTGAGGTACACTGTAAATAGCATGACAGTATTCTTTAGTTGCTAGTAACTCTCAATAATTAATAGCATGAAGAACAATCGTATCATGATTAGCTTCTGATTTTAAAATTCCTTTACCACTAAACATATTTTGAAGGTTATATCATGGAGGATGTGAGTTGCAGCCAAGATAATAACAGTTTATTCTGCTTTAAGCTTGTGTCAGATCTTTTTTAATTGTTTGTGAGTATTTTTAATTCAACCACTGTTTGTTACAGCTAACTCTCTGCAAGTATCTAATTTACAGCTCCTTATTGTTCTCTTTGAGGTACCAGCTAGTTATTTTTAAGTATATCAAGTGTACTGCACAGGATGTTCGTAGTAAGAAGTGAAGACGAGTGCACTCCTGTGATCCTACTGAACACGTAGTGTAGGGGGTCAGAGGGCATGGTCCACCCCGAGGACACAGAGAAGGTCATCTTTGTGAATTGTGGATAAATACACGATAGTATTGTGCCCTGGGCTGTATCCAGGCAGGACTTCAATCTGCAGCCGCATTCCCCCCCCCCCCCCCTATCACTGGGCCTGGGCTGTTGTGACTGGGCCAGTCTGACAGATAGACCATGATGAGAGTCAAGGCTGAAAGCCAGGCTCTGTGACTGCAAGGCCGGGCCAGGGATGACGCAGGTCCAGGGGAACAGAGAGCACTGTGGACAGCCCTGGGCCCCCCCCACCCCTCCCCTCTAGCCCCTCCTGTGCCTCGGAGCACTTCCTGCCTCTGTCATTCTACCAGCAAATCCAATCCCTGATCAAAGGCCAAGGAGAAAAAAAAGGGGAAGAGAAGAGAGAGGAGACAGAGAAGTGAAAAGGGCGAGGGAGATTGACGTGCGTGTAGGGGGGGAAAAGGGAGAAAACAACAAACCGCTCTTTATCTGACAGGGGAGGCAGCTGCTCGGGCCGGGGCACCTGTGTGCCTGCTGCCTCCCAGGCCGACGCCAAGCTCCGCCCTAGTGCCCGCCAGTGCCAGACCCATGAAAGGTTGCTATGGCAACACCCCGGGCCTGCAGTCTGAAATAAACAACCTTTCAACCTCATCTGAGGAGAGTAACCTTTAGATGATCTGTGGTCGGGCTGAGGTTGTGCTGGCATCGCCGACACGACTAATTACTCCTCACATTGTTCTTATTTTATGTGTAAATATCTGAGAAACTGCATTTTCTAAGGGCTCCATTTCTCAAGACAGAAGAGAATAGCGCACACACCTGTTCCTGCGCCTGCCCGAGGCAACACCTAAATCCTTCAGGACTCAGGCAGCACCATTGTTTCAGTGCAATTACCCAGGCCAGATTAAAAATCAACTATCATTGAGCAGATGTCCTGGCTCTTTTTTTTTTTTACTGCACAGGGGCGGGGATCTTATTACATTTCACCAGGCTGGATACAGACAGTGGAACCCTTTCCTTAGGATTGGATATGTCCTCTCTGTTTAGAGTTTACACACACACATACACACACATGCTCACCGGTGTAGAGGACAAGGCTTGTGGTTCTAAGCAGAAGTGACATCCCATTCATTTGAGCTGGTCAGGGTCTGATGTCCCCCATCTTATCTTACAAGGCTTAGCGCTGTGAAATGACATTGGCCCAGCTCCAGCAAAGTCCAGTGCAGTGGCTAGCATCCCTGAAGCTGGCTCAGTCTGCACCGCACACACCCACACAGCGATGCTCGGCTGTCTGTCTGCAGCTTAATACTGTGTTATGGTTAAATGCCGCCATTCAGTATAATTTCACAGCTGTTAATGTTCCGAAGCGGTCACTGTCTGTCGTTTCTAAAAATATCCCTGACAAGAGCTCACTAATTGATGTCAAATGTGAAGCTGAACTTGTCAAGTAATATGAGCTGATTGCTTCATAGATTGCTGCTATGAAATTTGACAAGTGCACTTCAAATGTTAACTTGATAAAGTCTGCATTGTGAATATTAAACAGGCTCCTTGGCGTGATAAATATTTGACCCAAAATCCCCAATCGAATTTGCCTGCATATGCTCTCCGGTTTCTTTTGTTAGTGGTCACTTGCCGGCAGTGATGCAGCAGGATGGGGAGACAGTTGCCATGGTGAACACACTCACAGGAGTAAGAATCTTTTGTGTGGAGGACTCGTGACATAATTGCCTTCATTAATTTTCCTTTTAGGAACAATAAAGGATGTACAAATATATACAAACAGACAAACCAATCAGTTCCTCAAAGCATCACGGAGGCAGGAGGATTCAGGCCTATGCAGACACACAAATATGTACAGTATGTGAGCAAGATAAACATTGCCTTACTACATGTACAGTATGTGCGCTATATATACCCCATCTGTGTTTGAATAGCTTATCGTGTGAAGCAGCACATGAAACAAAACTATTGGATACAGATGACATTTGAACAATGTGTTATGTGTTCTATCATCAACAGCATCACACCATGTTGTTTGACTTTGAGTTAACAAATGAAATCCTGTCAGCGCGGCTGCACTGTAGCCTGCTATCCATGTCAGTAGTTTCATTTGTCCGGTTTGTCCGCGTCTGTTCTTTGAAGGTTTTACTCTTTCATCCCCCTTCGTTTAATCTCGCCCGTCATGACAGCAACGTTCCTGTCCCTGTGTTTCCATGTAGGGCAGGTTCACGGGGATGAGTGTGGGAGGGTGGGTGATTGATATTGACGGGCCGGTGGCCCTGGTACAGCATGGAGCAGTGAGCATGTGGCGCTGCAGGATGATAGAGGTGGCATATGATAAACGAATATGCGATGAAACAAGGCCTGTGAAGGGAAACTATTTCTGTTCCTACCTCAAGGGTTCATTATTTACTTTTTCAACCTTGTGTTTCCACTGAGGCCAAAAGCAATCTTCAATTGGTACAGAGCCCTGAGGAATAAGTGAGATATCTCATTCGGTCCTCTAACATTTTTATCATACTTAAAGTAAAAGATCTGGGAAAGATGCTCAAACAAAAACACCAAACCCAGCTTCAGTAGTTTGAACATCACTGACAACACTGTTTGACTTCATTCACGTTCACTCTTTGCTTCTTCACATCCTCTTGATTGCTGAATAAATCTGCCTGTGCATTGCTTGTGCTCTGCTCTGCGTGGTCCATTAATATTCCAATCATCTCCTCTATCAGATAAAGGGGAGAGACAGACTCCTCTTCATCTCTCAAAACACCAGCTGTGCAGAGCCGTGAGACATCCACACATGCACACAGAGCTGTAAACAGAGCACGGCAGACGCATTAATACATTTATACATACGGGTAAACTTATATAATTGAGGAGTTTGCAGGCAGTGGCATCAATTTTGCATGACGCTCATCCTGCATGATTCACGATGTGCACAGTCCTTTCCTTAAAATAATTCACAGATTTTGAGGCACCTGCACACTAATAGAAAGAAGCGGAAGAAGGAAGAAACAGTGAGTGCAAACATGTGCAGATATCACCTCCTGCAGTCAGGTGGGTGTTGATATGCTGCTGGCACCCCCAACAGTCCCTCCTTTCATATCCCACTCATCTCCCCCATCCTCCTGCCAACCCTTCATTTCTCAGAGCCTTTCTGTCACTCACGCTCCACACTATCCTTGTGTTCCCCCCCCACCTCTCCTCAAACTCCAGAATTGCATCGAAGCGTAGTTTTTACCCCCCTGCCCCTGGGCTTTGCCGGTCCCTGCTTCTCTAAAGCGATTAGTCACTCAGGCCTCGAGTGGACCAAGAGTCTGGAAGCTTCTGATAGAGGACTGCTCGCAGCCCCAGTGACAAACTCAAGGACATTTTAGTGTTGTTGTTGCTGTTCGTTGCAGTTGTTTATGTGGAGGGCTGCGTGAGAGTGTCCAGCTCCTGGGGGCCGAGTCGAGGCAGTGAGCCATGGTAATTACATGCCACTCGTCACAACGCTTTCTCTCTCTGCCCTTACCATCGCCAGCAAAAAAGCTAACAGCTTGTGTGTTATCTTCGTAATGATTCACCCATCAGTTCACATGGACACAGCACTCTCCCGTCTCCCCGCGCACAAACACTCATCCCATGCTCTTGCACAAATTCACCCTCTGCACACGGCTTCATTTAAATTCATGGACGCGGCCCTGTACACGCACCTTGGTGTCACAATACCTGGCTCCATTTCCTGTCTGAATGTAGATTTTCTTCCCTCATTTAGTTTTATTTAGGATCAGCTGGACGCCTTTGAAACACAAACCTATCAGCGTGCATCTGTAACACAAACAGGGTAAATTGGTAAAGTTGCTGAGCGATGCAGTGGGTTACCTCGTTTCCCAGAAAACAACACAATCCAATTAAAGGAGCCCATGGACCATAGCAACATGTGGTAAACACAGCATGGCACCTTCGCAAGGTTGTTATTCAATCATCAGAAGTAAAACAAACAATTACTGCAGGATGACCCTAATGCAGGAACAAATGAGAATTTATGCATGAGGAAGCGTGGGTTGGGAGAGGAAGGGATCCATCCCTCATCCACGACGGCAAGAGCTGCTTATTCACAAGAATAATGATAATACTGATGAGACAGCCATTGTCGGAAATTTATTATTTTGCTGTCTAAATGTCTTTCATGTTCAGGACAAAGCATTTCCAGTGGTTTAGCATTTCAAAGAGAAACGGCCGTATTGTTTTTATTAGGATTGATGGAACTATGCTACCAATGCTAATTAACCGTACTAATTGTGTGGTTTAATAAATTCTAATCAGAAGGGCGGCTTTGTAGAGTTGATTAATATTTCATGATGCCTCATTTGTTTTTGTTCTATGATTATTTTTTTTATGTTTAGGAGAACATAACATCTGCAGGAGCTCTGCTGGATGTAAGACGCTCCGATTATGAATGAGTAAAATATAAACTCAATAATTAGCTGATAGGAATTCAAACATGTCAGCCTCTTATACTACACTCTCGATATAGATCCCCTATAAAGATGGATGTGTATTCTGGTCACACGCTGCGGTGGCGATGAGGGATCCATATGAATAGGATTCATTGTAATTTTATGGAGGAATCACATTTCAAGGCTCGCTCACTCTCCCAGTTGCTATGGCAACAGTCTAACAGAGTTGGATGAATGGATGGGTAGACGGACTAATTCAGGGAACATTGATCCATACTGCAGATGTGATTTAATCTGTCTTATTGTTATAAAATAAAAGGTATTTTAATCCCCCTTATAGTACATTTATAAGCAGTATGTAAACATATGTTAAATAGCTAAGGACACACTATAATAAAGGATGCTAAGCTTGGGATATTTTCTTTTTTTCTTTCTTTTAGATTTGTATTATAAAGGTTGATTGTATACCGGTTTTTAAATGGTCAAAGTGTGTGGATTTTAACGGTAGATTCCGCATGTTTTAGTTGAATTCTAACCCCCATATGCTGCTGCTGAGGCAATGGAAAACAGGGAGAAAACGAAGTTAATGATCGGTGAAGCAATATCTTGTGAAACTGCTGCACACTCATGGTGCCTTGACACCCTGCTGTACATATTTTCTGTTTTTGGCTGATAGCATTGCTGGTGTGTTAGCAGCCAGATGGCCTTGTGTGCTTCTACAGCTGACTCACAGTGACTGGTGCAGCGGAGGCTTTTGCTCTTCACTACAGGCTGTTAATCGTGCTATTCTGGGCCGCGGTCAGGCGCTTCTCCCTTTCCCCTGATATACGGCGTTTAGCAGAATGGTGGCGAGATGATTAAATCTTGTGTTGCAGAAATGTTGCACGGAGAAAAGAGATTGCCTGTGTGCAGCCGAGCTGATGCTGGATGTGATTGAGTCGTCCTTGTGATTGCAACCAAGCCTCCCCCTCCTCTCCTCTCTCCCCCTCTCCGAGTCTTGAGACTGGTTGTGGCTTGTAACCATGGCGACGGCTGGTCTTGTTACCTGCAAAGAGGGCGGAAAGCGTGGAGCTTGTGACTGAGGTTACTAGCCATGGCGGACGAATGAAGGGAGGTCGAGCTAGGGGACGGGGGACGGGGGACGGGGGGGGGGGGGGGGGGACTTCACACAAAGACCACACTGTTCCCTGCACATCCATTCACTGCCCCAGCAGCCAGGGAGGGAAACAAGATCAATAGCATGGCGTGGTTGATTAGAGTAACTCAATATTACGACTTCAATTTCCAGGGATGCTTTTAGACCAGCCATATCAGGCCCTCTCTGTCTACCCCTCATGTAAGCAGACGGAATCATTGGCAAGCTCCACATGCCATGAATAAACTCTAAACATAGGATTGACTTCATCGCTCCCTACGGAGATCCTAGTGACACATATTTACCTTAGCCCCATGCTGCAATCGCATAGCTTATGCTGAAAGGGCGCAATAGAGTATAATGTTCTCTCCCTGGAGATCTGAAGCAGTTTTATTAATTGCACGCACATAAATTACCACGTGTCATGGCAGTCAAACAACACAAAGTTTAGTCTTATTAGGCTCATTCATTGGCCACTCATCTTTGTGTGAATCTGCATTATATACCTCGCCTGGACTAGGCTGACTCCGAGGCTCCCTTCAGTCTTTATTTACACACTGACTTATTATTGAGTGGCTGCTTTACACAGAGAAGTAATTAATTTTTGACCAATGATGTGCCAGTTGCTTGACAACAGTAATTACATCTTAATGAGTGAAAAGCTTAATGTCAAATGATTCAGTTGTAGCTGGATTGGCGCTTAATAGCTTTTAAGTCCTAAGTAAAGCAAATAGCGACAACATGGGCAGGTTAAGTACACTTTTTCATCTTCAAACGTTATCATGTAGTGCATGATTTATGTGTGGGGCGCTGAACTCTGTGCTCACTGAGTTATGCATTTCGTAAATGATTGATATTTGAGATCTGACGTCTGAGGGGCAGCAGACGGGGTAAAAGAGACGGTTTTCCCCTCGCTATTCAAACATGCCAGTGAGACTGTCAGAGGCTCACCTTTGTATTTTCTGTGTGCTTTACTCTCAGCAGAGTGGGGTGGAGTCAACATTGGAACTGTACATTCACTCAGTGCTGAGCAGCTGCGAAAATGGCCTCAGGTTTCCCCCCTCCATGCAGGCCAACGCATTCCAGAGACACATCAATGGGATTTGTTGTTATGATGGAGCGAGGCTGGCAGTGGCCAGAAATGGAGGGACTGTTTCCATGGAGACCACTCGAAGGGCCAAAAGCAGCTGTAGACAGTCAGCTGATGCCCTTTGGGTAAATCCTTTCAAAAATGATTTGCTTACCTCTTTATTTATACATTTTGTCCTCTTTCAGCTTAGAGAAAGCCCCTCACGACACACAAATGGCCTCCACCATTTTGTATACAGTGAGTGGATAGGCTTCAACGTCACTTACTTAGATTTTAACAAGCAATTCATAACAATTGTAAACCCTGACGCTCAAAAGTATGATGTATCGCTATAGAGCCGCTATTAGCAATTAGCTGATGAATCAATTAGTCACTAAACAGAAAGTTAATGGGGACTATTTTCATAAGAAATTAATTATTTGAGTCAGATTACAAGCGAAAATGTCAAATATTTACTTGTCTCAGCTCTTTATATGTGAGTATTTTAAGTTTTTCTATTTATCTTATCATTGTTGATTGAATGCATTTGTGTTCTGAACTGTGTTTCAGCCAAAACAACACATTTGAAGATATCCCAACATATAAAAATGTAATTGATAACAAAAAAATATCCCAAGTCGGAGCCCTACATTACTAATCTTGCTTCTAGAAAAAAGCGGCCCTCTGTTTTCCGAGCCCACCTCCTTGCGTTACACTCCACATTAATGTATTCAGCATGTCACCATGTGTGTCACATCACATGTTGCATGTGTTTTACGTGTCCTCTCTGTGGAACAGGCCGGCGTCTGTGTGGGAGCAGGGAAGCGAATTCAGACCTGTTTGAACAGATAATGCGGCCCAGCACGTCTAAGAGGACAAAGGGATCTTTTCTGGTCCGGAAGAGAGTGTGTAACACTATCTGCGGCTTAAATGGAGCGGGACAAAGAGTCAGGGGATCATCATGTATCACCACTGCCACTATCCTGCAGGAGACAACAGTGGGTGTGCGTCATCGCTCAGTCTCCAATTGCTGCTTTGTGCAAGTCATGAATGATATTCTTACACCATGTGATCCGACCTCGATTCATTATAAGTGCATATCAGGCTACAAGCATGGAGATGTTCTAGCCCTAACTTGGTTTCATGTCAGCTGATTATACTAAATAAAGTAGGGAAATCTTGCTGGAGTTGTTCAAACATTGGGAAGTTGACTAATGCTCATTTGCTTACGGCTGGTGGAACTCAGTATCTGCCATCTCCACAGTTTACTCTTCAAGGTTTGTCTGTGTGTAACTACAATATTTGGTTAGTATGTTACTTCATTTAAGTTTCATGGACATTCCAAACTAATTGTTTAATATCTGAAATGCAAACATCACCACCACTTCATGGCCTAAAAGATATGAAATTTTAACCTTGTTTGAAATGTTGAGTTGGGTGTGGCTTATGTGTGCACAGTCTGTTTACACTGCAACTAATCTGGCTCACCTTGCCTCGCTCTACCAGTAATCGTGGGAAAGAATGCAGCTGCCCTACTGTACTTGTTTCCTTTTGTGACGGAGGTGTGGCCGGGTCATAATGTGAAGCGCTGCCGCCGCTTCTCATGACTCTCATGCCTCCCAGGTGTCACCTTTCCAGATTGTCGTGTTGATTCTGTAATGGGGAAAGACTCTAAACAAACCGGAGCTGCAGTGACCTCATTTGCCTCAGGAGGTTCACAGACTACAGCCGTGGTTTCACTTTACATTCATCATTGTGAAGCCATAATTAGTGTAAAGGTGATTCAGATGGCGCTGGTCCAACGCAGTAAAAGAAATTATTAGGATTTTCTTGCTAAAACCTTGTCAGAAGACATTAATTAATGATGATAGATTGTAGCACTGTGCCCAACTGGTAACAATTAAAGTTATTGCCTAACGTTTGTTAAATTGATCCTTTTTGGAAGCACTTATACACTGGTTTCCTGCCTTTCAGTTTGTGCATTGATAAACAAGAGAAATAGCACTAGAAATGCAGACCTAGGCTAAGGCCAATACTGCATTTAAAAGTTCCTTGGATTGTCCTAATTCACAAGTTGGGATGTCTTCTTAAGAAATCATGAGCATTAGGTCGTAGCGTGGAAACAACAATGAAAATGTGTTCTATTTTAAAGCTGAGACAGTTTAACATCACATTGATATGTTCCAGAGTTGTTGTTTATGGGAATTCTCCTAGTGACCTATCTGGAATTGTTAACCAAATTGAAACATCATTTCTGTATCTGGCACTTGATTCAGTTTTGCTCCAAAAATTGAATTGGCTCTTCCTTGGCCCTTGCTTTAAGTTTCATGGAAATCGTGCCGGTATTATGCAAAAGTGCTTTCGCAACTCAGGTTCTTCTCTGCACACATCAGCAAAACACCCCAGAAGGGTAATGCTGACCACTTGGCAGAGGTTCGGTCGGGCTCTGCCACATTTGGGCCCATTTAAAGCAATGTTTCCCAGCCGTCAGCAGCTGCTTTCCATCTAGTGGCATTTTCCTTGTCTACCCCCCTAGCCAGCGCCTCCTCCTCCACCACCACCACCATCCCCTCTTTCTTCACGTCAAACTTGGCAGGCTAGTTTACACTCTGATTTTCAAAGCCGCCCTGTTCTCTGTCAAATGTTGCGTGGCAACATCAAACGCTCTGCCGGACAGAGCCTTCCTGGGATTCCAGCGTGGTGGGCGGATAATTGGAGGCAGGCCTCAGCGGATCTGGCAGATGTGTGATGAGTTTTTACTGGAGCGTTGTTTTTTTTCTTCTTTTGGAGTGGTGTGTATGTGCATGGGGTGGGGGGAGAGACGGGTTTTTAGAGGGAAAACATAAGGGCTTTCTTTGTTGTCGTCCCCTCCACCCTCCCTTAAGCTGGCCACAGGGGCGTCTTATTGGCCCATTGGCCAAGTAAGGGCTGAATGTGGCAGTAAATATTGCATACAGACACGATATCTGAACCCAGCATGTGGAATTTGATGTCTTTGGTTTGACTCAAAAAGCCATTGAGCCTCCAAACATTTCCACATGTCCTGTCGTTCGTTTTCTTTTTCATTTTTTCTTGAAGCAGCTTTTTTCTGTTACTTAAGAAACACCCAGATAATTACCGGGCACTTTTGTCTGGGGGTTGGCCGCAAGTTTGGGTGAAGGTCACTGCAGTTGCTGTCAAAGATATAGTGATTACAAAGACGTTCAGGAATTTCCCCCCCGTTTTCCTCCACCCGCTCACCCCACTGTAAAAGCAGGAATGCTGGACTTGGATTCTTAGTTTTCCTGTCCATCCATCATTGAGCAAGCATAACAGGGACCCAGACCAACTCCTCCCAAGCTAAGGGTGGGCTTCCACTGAAAGTG
Organism: Notothenia rossii; assembly: GCF_949606895.1. NCBI lineage: Eukaryota > Metazoa > Chordata > Actinopteri > Perciformes > Nototheniidae > Notothenia > Notothenia rossii. The sequence continues at coordinate 68,320,309 of NC_136909.1, forward strand.
CTAGAGGCCAGGGCTCAGTGGAGGGTTGGGGAGAGGGGAAGAGAGGATGGGGGGGGGGGGGGATTGTTGGACTCGGGAAATTGTTAGACACAGAAGGAAATGGACAAAGGGGAAAAAAAGACATGTAGACAGAGTTCCAAGAAAAAAAAAGAATGAAACACAGCCCTCCCATGTTTTAGTGAAGTCCCTTGGGCTCTTACAGACAGTATTATGTTCAATTTTTTTCTTTTTACACAGGAAGGCGGTGCAGATGTTCCTGAGAGCAGGCCTGCGGTTTCCCTGTTTTTCTTTTGCTGATATGTTCCCGGCTCTCCAGCGTTGCCAAGGCGCTCCCTTACTCGGTGCTGGCGTTTTTGTTTTTCCTGAGAGTGGGGCTCCAACAGGAGGGTCATCTCCAGGCCAGCTCCAAATGAGAAAAAGTTGGCCGGCTGCCCTGGCGGCCACTCAAATCCTCCCTTTTGAAAAGATTACTGTGCTGCTGCTGCCGCCGCCGCCTCCTGTGGGGCTTGCCAGATCTGCTGAGGGGAGAGGAATGTGCAGGAGGGGCTGGAGGAGGGAGGAGGGAGGAGGGGGGGCCACCGGGGGGCCACATTTCATTCGACCTCTTTCAGAAAGTTTTTCTCATTACTTTTCTTCTCCCTCTCCTCCTGAAATTTTTCAATTTGCGCTGTGCCGAACAGGACGTGGACTTTTCCCAAATAAAACCTGACAGGGTTTTTCCACCTAGCCAAGAGGTGTGTGACACAGTCCAGTTCCCTCCCCTGGTTGTCTTTTGACTCCTTGTTTTTGTTTCTAGTGATGAATGATAGATTGATAGCGTTAAGGCCCACTGTGGGACTGCAGCAAGCTATCTCTGCTAAGCTGCTTTGCCTGATAGGCTGCTGACTGTGGAGACTCCAAAGCCGGAGCAATAAAAGTTGATTTGTGGGGGCATTGTGAGAAGCCCCAGACACTTACGAGAGGTGTGCATGTCTCCTCTGGCCTGTCACAATCAATACTACCCCACCACCGCTGGGCCTCTCTGTCTCCACCGTGTTTACTCTTAAATAATGCATCACACTCTCGCACAAATACCTTCCATTCACACGAGGGATGGAGACCATTAGCCGTGGCCATGTGGAACAATGAAATACAGCCTCTGCGTCCTCTTTCTTCTAACACAACCAGCCGATAGAGCATTTTCCTTCTTGTGAGTGCTTCTGCGGGGCATTATTTTAGAACTGCCTGACCTAATTTAACAACCTCAACATCCAATCTTTTCAGGCTCTGATTACTCACCCGCCTAGTTTCAGCTCGGATTAACCCCTGAAAAGAACTCTATAACAATTAGTGGAACAATGAAGATGAAAGGCCTTGCCTGAGCTAGGTTGTCTGAACCTGACATTTTTCTCCCCTCTTAACTGCGTGGCCTGAGGGGACACATACCTCCATGTTGTATTTATTTAAAAATATGTTAGTGCAGTATATAAAACGGTATGTTAACAGGGCGTCTAGCAAAAGGGAAACACTTCTCTGCTATTATACATCACTGTTTATGATTCTCTTAGCGATCATGTTACTGGAGACTTTGATAAATGCTGAGTAATTACATCACTGCTCCACTATAAGAATGTCGGAGCCTCCCCGGGGATCATTAGCTGCTGACAGATTTGGAGTGATGAGGCCTTGGTGGGTGGTCCTTATCTGCAACAGTCAGGAAACAGGGCCAGACCCATAAACTCCCGCTTACCACAGAGGAAGCACAGTGTATGGAGACCACACCCTAAGTTGCTGTAAACCTTAAATGTTCCCAAAATATGTGAAAAAAAGTAGGCTTAGAGCTTGGTCCAAATCTCCCACTCTCACCGCCCTTAAGGGAGCAGAGAAAGCAGCGCCCCAGCTTGGTTTAATTTGCTAAACTGGTCTGTTCCAGTAAACATCAGTGCACATGCAGGCAGAGTCAGAGCGTTGCTGTCAGTTCGTCCGCTCCACGCTGACACTAGAATAGCTGTGTGCGTTCCTGAGTCACATCATCTGCTTAGCAACACGCACGCCGGGGAGAGCAGGACAGAGCGCTGTGATTGGGGGAAACCATGCAGGACCCTCAGGACACAGAGCGCTAATTGCAGAGCAGATTTCCTCCTCCGCTTTTAGCAGATGCAATACGCCAGCCACAGAATAGGGGTTGCATAACAGGATTTTTACAGCAGATCCCCCCCTCCTCCTCGGTGGCTCTCCCTCCATTTCCCTTTTATGCGCCCCCCCACCCTCTTCCTAGCAACTCCATCTCTTCCTCTCCATCCACTAACAACAGCTGGAACCAAGCCAGATGGTTCAGATGCTATTTTAAAGAACAGACGGACAAAAGATTGAAAGATTCAGAGGTATTTTAATGGTTTTACTGCAATCTTAATGTTAAATGCATTTGTGTACGTGTATATTTGAGAGACAAAAGAAAAATCCTTTGTTAATTGGTCCTGCGGCTGTGTTGTTGACCTGACTTGGGTCTTTGGCAGTCGGGACAAAGAGCTCAGTGTGGCCAGCCTTTGTGCTGCAGAGCTGGAAGAGCGGTTTCCATATTGGGACAATATGCGCCGTGCCCTCTGACCCTGCTCAGAGGCGGCGGCTGGAGAGCACTCGGAGATTTGCTATCCAGAAACACAAAGCATTCCAGTCTCAAACACATCCACAAAATAGAGGAACAGAGAACATGTTGGCACAAGTAGACGACGCACACATGCACACCAACTGTTACTTTTCGTTCTTCAACCCTGCAGGCCAAAAATTACACATGCAAGCGTTTTGCTGTCTGACGGGGGCAGGGCAGACTTGGCTGGGGGAGCAGAGAATATCTGCAACACATACACACCACAGACTGGTGATCTCACTCTGTAAGGGGAACATGAAGTATTTATTGCCACGGGGCCAAGAAAGAGTGTGCATCAGCAGGAGGGGGTGGGATTTGTTGTGCTTTGTGGGAGATGGGAGTGGGAATTAGACATAGCTCTTGTATGGCTTTTTGTTTTGTACAGTTTCAACAGCGGTCTTGGAGAAAACAAAGAAGAATTACGCAATGCAAGTGTTACTCAACCCTGATTACAGTCTTGTATGTTAACACCAGGGAAAAGTTGCACTGTGTGCCTGGGCGTGTACAAGCAAAACACAAAATATAAACGGTTACACATCTGCTTTGCATCTCAAAATTCAGAATGCGCCTATACCGTTTTGTACTTTCATTTTGTGCATGTTCACGTTGGAGAGTGCATGTTCCCTTATCAGAGGAACACACTCTTATGAAGTCTTTGCATGTTTGGCTGACTACATCTGCCATCTACAATAACCCTCCAAGTGATGTCTAATGTGCTGAGTATGTTCTGATGTTTGTTTGCGAGGGTGAGGGGAGGATAGTCCAGAAATATAAATGTTTCATGAAAACATCAGATTGGAAAATCATAGCACTGTAAAGGCTACTTTCATAATCGCCCCGGAGGAACCGAGGCTTGTCCGTTTCATTTGAGCTCCCATTTTGCCTTAATTCACTTCTCCGACTCAAATGTATTTAACCCAATGTCAGCTATGACTACCCTCGCTCTGTTATCTCAGCCTTTACTCTTGTCAGGTCATGTTTGTTAGGAAAGAGTTGAGTGCTTTCTATTTTTTCTAGGGAAGTGCTGTTAACATCACAGCCATCATGATGACTGAATTACTGTATATGAGGCAGCAATCATTCCTCTGAATGCCAGGCTGGAGAGTGGAGTGCAGAAATGAGTAAACAAGGTGTGGCGCCGTTGAGGTGATTTTCAGAGGAAATTCATATCCCTGAACAATTAGTCAGTGACTCATTCTGTTTTTCCGGATTCTCCCAGAATGTGTGTGAGCAGCGCTGACAGCAGACCGGTCCCAGGGCCTTTTTATGGCAGGATGCTTTTTCAAATAGACTTGTCATGGCTCAGGGCACAGCAGAGAATGTTTATGTAAGTGGTCAAAAATAGGCAGCACATTTTTACATGTTTAACGTGAGTCATGACTTCACTAGCTCTCTATGCACAGCATCAAGGGACTATGTGGCCTCTATTTTTAGTTTTGTGAACAGTAAGTCTAGGGAGTTTACAGTCAGTGGTAGCATATCAGCTTGCTAAAAAACTCAGAACGACAACAATAACATGCTGATGTGCTATTTTAAACGCATCAGGAAAATTGAAGGCACAAGCAAGTAAATGCTAACGTCCATTGGACGAAAGACACGTTCAAGTGGAGGGAGCGATTGTCATGTTCCTGCATATAATAAAATACAAATAAATAAAAACTTCCTGAATAGTGCAAGTTAATAAAATACTAGCGGTGCCTGAATATGTGTTGAAGAGGTCTCAGTTGAGCAAGTTAGCATGCTAACAACAGCTAATTAGCTCAACCCAAAGTGTAGCCTATACTGTAGCTGAGGCTAATGGGAATGTCATTAGTTTTGTATGAATGTCATTATAAAAGAAAGTATTGCACACTCAATTTTGACCTGATAATGACACTATATGGAAAGTTAAATGAGCCACGAAAGCAAAACATTTACGGTAAGCAATTCAGGGCATGTTACAAGGAACATGTTCACGCTGCAATAGTGCAACACCAGCAAAAGCCCACCATTTAATAAATGGTGTCCCATATGACTTACTTAACATTATGCTGCATACTGTGGCAAGTCAAGCGCAAAATTGAATCACATATTTCATAACAAGAATGAACAGCAGCTTCTGACGGGTGCAGCATTTCACACAGCGCTTTATTATTGCAGAGCCAGCCAGTATCTGCACATAGGTGTCTTTGCTGACCTAACATAATGCTCCTTTCATCATACATACATATATTGAATATGTAAACTGTCCCACCAAGGCCATCCTCAGCACCTTCCATAATGTTAAAGCCATAGACAGTTTATCACTGAGTTGTCCCCACAGAGAGAATATGACATGGAATAAAGGGCAAATATAAAGGCACTACGTAGAATAGTATTTATACTATTTAGCAAATGTTGTATTGCTAGCTAACACTACTATTTAGCTAATCCTCATTGAAGACTTATTCTTTGTTCCCTAAAAATAACACAATTACCAACTTAAAGAAAAAGGAAAAGGGTCTGATTGTTAAATGGCAAATCCAAACATGTCTCCCCTCACCATTTATCCACAAAACCTTCTAACCCAGGCCGGATCCAGCCTGCACACTGGATAAATGCATATCCAGATCAATGGGCTTATTAGAGCTGCAGTTGAGTGGTGAACAAAGCCGATTTGCTGAGTCTCCACAGCATGTCCCCTCAGGTTGAAGAGAAACACAGAGGAGGTCACCAGTCACAAGGTCATTGCGCCTTGTGGAGCTTCTGGCCGTACATACTGAGGCAGCTCCCAGCACATATGATTAATAGAATAAGACTGATCAGCGCCCGCTCTAATCTATGCAGAAATCCCATTGATTTTGGACCAAGTCTAGCTTCCTTTTGGAAAAGCGCTAATGTTTGATGGAACTGCTCGAACCCTTAGATTTGCAGTTACAAAAATATGTACTTAAGAAAAGGTTCACAACATGCTTCTTCAAACTGCTCGGGTTTTAAAGGTCAATGAGTGCAATAAGCCCTCGTGAGACTATTTATGTGGCCGTCTGAGCAGTGAGGTGTGAGCTGATGGCGAGTCTGCGACAGTCTATGAAGGCAATGTTCTCCAGTCAAGGGACATGACATGAATAGAGTCAAAGCTAGGCTCGTTTTTGTTAGATTTTACCCAAGACTTGTTTAAAAAACTGCTAAAAGACACTCATGACTCTGTGAGCTCTACCTTAATAAGGCGCATAAGACTGCATGCATTGAGGGAATGAAAGAGACGTATTCATGCCTTTAGGGTAATATCGTAATCATGGGTACCTAGGGTCTTATAAATCTTTTCAATTAGAAACTTATAGGTTTTCAATGACTAACATCACCATTCTGTGTTATGAATATTAGATACAGTAACTCAACTGCTAAGTTCCTCCTTAGAGTATATTAATAACGGGCAGGTATAGAATAAAGACAACAAATGTTTAATATATAGTTTGTTGGATGGGTAAAATGACTAGATCAACAAAGTGGGTTTCATGTGAAAACAGAGATGACTGATTAATTAGAAACTCTCCAAAAATCTTCCCATGTGTGACTGCCATCCTCAGACAGAAGATGAATGGCCTGCTCTTTCTCCTTTTCCACTGAGATACTGGCCTTGTGTTTTGATCCCCGCCTTGTGAATTGAAGGCTCTCTACACCATTACACCATGCTCTGTATCCTGAAACCCACTACTCATGGGGGGAGTAGGACTGTCTTGGTTGGCACAAAGGCCACCTTTGACTAGGAGGCCTGTAATGAGTTGGAGGCGGGAGCTGAGAAGAGGCCAAGGGAATATCTGATGACTAAGAGACTGCGAACAAACTCCACTGTACACGACTGTGTGATTAATGAATGCAGCATCATCACAGACCGGCCTTCACCCAAAGCTGTGAGGTCATCACCTCCCCTACTGCTCTTATGTTACCATGTGTAGCAGCCAAGATTAATCTATGAAAAGGAAATGCATTCTTCAAAATACACGTTATTTGCATTCATTAAAGCTAACTTGCCTGTCATTTGGGTAGTTTTTATAAAGTCAGTGAGGTCTGCTGTAGTCTGCGAATATTGATCTGGAGCCTTATGTCTTGTGTGCTGGCTCAGGGTATATTTGCAGCTGCTGTTACTGGAAATGGATCCCTGGAGCGATCTGGATTCAGCTCCAATTAAACGCTGTGAATAATTGATCTGACAGTGAAACTGAGCCCTGTCACATGGGAGCGGTGACATCATCATTTAAGGGTTGAAACCGTACTCCTGTGCAGCTGGACTGCCCCGGGTCGTTTGTTCCACAATCAGCCCACTGTATCTGATTACCGCCTGTGAAGGACGCAAAGCAGACCATGAGGACAGAAGGGGAGGTTACGCTGGCATTATCACGCTCAGCAAGACTGTACAAAGACAACAGACTCACTTCACTGGTAGCCGGGAACTGGAAACTCATGAGATTGTCACATGTCTGCAAACCTTAACCCACTAAAGTAAGATAATTTAAAGGGATACTTCTGTATTCTTCAGCCTCATTTCCCCATGTTTTTAATTCAAAATGACTAATGGGGACAACAGTCTTTGAAATTGGTCAAGTATTGAGGTAGTTTTTTTATTACGGTCTGTTTGTTATTTTGTCTTACCAAATCTCGCTCAACAAGAAGTGTCCATAGGAAATGTTGCAAGAGGTGACTTGTTGCCTCGAAGACAAGAGTGGAGTTGGTGAGCTGTGCTAGAATAGTTTGTTGTGTTGGAGTAAAGAAGGTTTAGCTTTGAAGTACAATCTAAAAGAGTTTATTGTCGTCAGACACTTTTTATTTCACTTGTCAAACTTTTAGTGGATATTCATTTGTGGTGGAAATTTGCCCAAAGAATGATATTGCAGTGCTTTCGCAAGAGAACGCATTTCAAAACAAGGTTGTCTCACTTTGTCAATGGAAATACAGTTATTTCCCTTTGAGTTCTCACTTCATCTAGAATGCTGAGTTTGCAGTTATTGTCTACGAGAGAACAAATATCTCCATTGTTTATTTTCTCACAGTCCTACGTTTGCCTCTTGTGCAAGCTGTGCTGCATTGCGTGCTACGAAGGCCATTCCTAAACAAGACCTCCATGTGAACCAGATGGACTCAGCGTGGGTCGATTATCTTCCTGGCCGTGAAATAAGGTGCAAATAGGAAGCATCTTTGACCGTGGCCTTGGAGGAAGCTTATATTATAATATCTAATGAAACCCCTCCAGAGACGTCTGCTTCTGCCACTCGCCACCTTTTCATCTAGATCTGCAGCACAAATGAGAAAAGGAGGCTGTTGAACATCCAACATCTTGTCTGAATTAGACTCGAACCCTTGGGCAGGAACAGGGGGAGGTCTGCTTTCCAAGTCTCCCCTTGGTTTCTCACGGAGAAAGGAAAGGGTGTGGGGTCCCGCTTACAGCTGACTCTCATGCTGAAAACATTTCGCTGGGTCGGCACTTCCGATCTTGTCATGATGAACTCATGGGCCTGATGAAATTGCCCAGAGAGCTTCTCCCCACGTGACCACAAAGTCATTGCGCATCACTGTGTATTGTCCACAATTGTAAAGTAGCTTTATTGCTGTCTGCCTGAGGAAAGCTGAGAGATTCATCAACTAAGCCTGATTCAGACAAAATCATGACGAGTTTCTCCAGACCAGATGTTCTGTTGATGACCCAACATACGTCAATGTTCACCAATTTTCTTTCTTAAGTTAAGCCCTGTATCCATCCTCCACTTTCGCGGTCTACATGGAAGCTGTTGGAACTGTTACTGGCTGCTATTCAAATGTTGGTGTTTAAGAGTCTTTAATTCTTTCCTACAATTTTTTTGTGTGGATGTAGCTAGGTAGCTTGCAAGGACGATGTCAGTGACATTCTTAACCCTTCGTTTAAAGCTCAGTGGGATAAGGCCAGATCTACTAAATCACTGAACCAGTCAGTCTGCGATCAGATTTAGCTTAACATAAAAACTTGAAGCATGGGAAACAGCTGCAAAAATCCACAATTTCTATACCTCACAAATTACCCCCTAAATCATTAGTTTAACTTGGGAACAAACTGAAATGTTGACTTAAAATAAGAAAACCTCAAAACAGACACAAACAGCGGTCTCCTAGGTACGAGTCCTCTGTTTGCTTAAAAAAAGCCTCCAGGCCGGCCCCAATCTTAACCCAACCCGTTGTCTTCTGTAGTGTTTAGCATGAACCCAGGATTAGCCTTATCACTAACCAATCACCTACTTGACAACTACTCCTAACCTCACATTAACCTAAATTGGGCCCTAAAACCAATCACAGAGAACAGCAAGATAGGAAACCCCATTTAAAGGGAAAATATACTTTAACAAAAGAAGAACAGAACGATTTCTATAATAGATGAGCATTTGAAGTTCATCAACAAGTTGGGTTGTCTCCTTTGTAGTAATAACTTCTAGCTCTCGTGAAAATAAACCTTAATCAAACTTCTTTTCTCAATATAGAGAAGGTCAACAAAAGCAAATATGGCCGTGCCCATACATTTCTCCATGAATTGAGTCATTGGAACTCCATGCGGGCCATGAGGGGACCCTGTCAGTTAATTAGACGAGGGTGGTGATGGCTCCATCCATCAGCGTACGTTTTCTTCACTCTGAGTCCAGTTCAGTTGGAACATTTCCCTCATCCGTTAAACCTAGGAACATTTCCAACTGCAAAGACCACCAATGGGTGGAGACTGAGAGCTGGAATGAAATCTTTCGAGCAACACACTGACAAGAGCTCGACCTCCCAGGAAAGGTCATGCGGTGTTACCAAGGCAACAGAGAACACCACCGGTATGTTAAAAAGGTAGCCAGGAGGGGTGAAAGGGGCGCCTGAGCTGAATCCATGGCTGCGGAATTTCAGTGGGTAGGTGCGGATGCATGTTGAATATTAAAATATTCTCTTAAAATGAAGTCGGTGTAGCCGTGCCTCCATCCATTACACCACTCTGATGTTCCATAACCATTAACATCTGTTAAAGTCCAATGCGCACCACAACACATCCAGCTCTCTTGACAAGGAGGGTATTTTTAGACATGTACTCATTAGTGCTGAGAGATCATTTGTAATGAAGGACAGGAGGGGAGAAGGAGGCCAATAACACAGTGAAAGATGGTATCCATATTCAAAGAACTGAGGAGCGAGTGGGTTTAACTGCTAGTGAGGAGAGTGGAGGTGAGATGTGAGGGGCAGGCCAATCAAAGATTTTGAGGAGAGCGATGCAATAAAATAGTCAGGGCAAGGTCGAAGAAATTATGCAGCACATTATGCATTATCTGAATGCTTCTATAAAACATAGACATCATGTGACCTCTAACTAATTACATATGCTTATAAAACTGGTCTGTTCCCTGGACCGGCATCAGGCCTATTGTTCTCGCTGGGATTAACATTCCTCCAGTAATTCAGCCGTAATTCAAATGAGTTTGTCAGCTCTATTAGCAGAGCGGCTATGATTCAGAATCACCCATGGTATCGATTACAAGACTCTCCTCATTGTGAACTGTTCAATTATCCTACTCTGAAATGATATATAACCTGCAGTCAACATGTACCATGTGTCCTGTGTTGGTCATACAATGGTGGTATTGAATTGTGGGAGTGTTATCTGTTTTTCTATAATGGGATTCAGTTTTAATTTGCTGCAGGAGCAAAAGAGCTGTGCAATCCGCCTCTTTCTCCAGGTGGAGGTTAGATTGGATAAGAATATAGTGCCATTGTCTTACAAAGTGAGAACACAAACATAGATGGGGTGGTAGACATCCATGCCACTTCCCTACTCCTTCAGCTCTTCCTGTGGGATGTAGCCTGATACAACAGTGCCCCCTAGAGGACACGTCTCTGTGAACTCAGAGCAACCAGGGGCGAATCCAGTTGTTTTTACAGACTGAGAATTACTCAGAATATAATGTTAATGTGATGTAATTACCATGGTGCACTCAATTGAACATTTTTATAATTACCAGATGCTGCACTGAGTGCTTAATGTGTCAAAATGACATATAACCAAGCGGGGGGGGAAAAAGCACAAAATAGTAACTGTGCGGTCCAAATAGGCTTTTGCGTGGCCTGGTCTTGTCCCACCGGGCTGGCACTGTCACTGGCATCACAGGAGAACACAATGGGGTGATGGAGGGACTCATTTGCCAGAGCGGCCTTTGCTGCCACACAATTAGCAGCTGAACAGTGGGCACACCAAATATCCAAGTGCCACTCCACAGGGAAGCCAACTCTGTGTCGGCCAATTTGGCGTCACTGGCCAGTCATTGTCCCTGCAGGCAGCCGGCAGACTGGAGAGAAATGTGCCCAGGTGCTGAAAAAGCCTCAGAGATGGAGCGATAATATCATAATACCATAATTACTATTTATTCATGATTGGATATTGAAACATCTGATTCATCACTAGAGCTCTGCAGTGGACCTGTCAGGCTCATATTTTTGTGACATGTCTTTGTAAAGGTATGTCGCATTTACTTTTTCGATAAGACTCCAACTGTCTCACAAAGGGACTGCAAAAGAAAACATATATACATATCAATATGAAAGGTATGCTATAGTTTTGATAAATATACAAGATAGACCAAGGATTAGACAGAACAAAACTAGTTGTTTATTCATGTCTTCATGCTAAGCTAAGCTCTGGCCACATTTTTATTAGTATCTTCAAATGTACGTCTCAGAAATAAAGAGTGTTTCCTAAAATGTCTAACTGTTCCTTAAAAAAATGCTTTCTACTTGGGCTTTAATTTAATTTTGTTTCATCAGCACACAAAAATAATTTGGCTTGTAGTAATGAAACTAATAAGAGAAGCGCTACACCTCTCCAAAGAAGAGAGGATCATCAGTATTTCAACAGCCTTAGCCACCTACTGTTCATCTGCCACCCACAAGAGCCTTGAAATGTCATCATGCACAAAGCTGTCATAAAGACCCTGAGCTAAGGCGCTAAAGGAAAGCAAGGCATTCATTGGTCCTTGAAATAATATAAACAAATGGGGGTGATGTCAGAAGGGCATCATTGGCGACAGCATCTCCAAATCTGCGTTTCCCACCCATGTTGCTATATGTACTTCACTTTAGATAATTTACAGCATGGGAAAAGCTCTCAGGGATGGCATTATCTGTTCTGTGGAGAATGTATTGCCTGTAATGACAGCGCACAGCATGTGCTCATAGGGTAAAAAACCGCAGACGACAGGATGGCAAAGGTGATTTAGACCACAGGGTGTTGATTTCTGGGAAAGTGGCTCAGGAGGTTGGAAATACAAAGACAGATGGCCACATGGTGCACTGGTTCCCCTATGAGGCTCCACACACAACAAGAAATCCATTTATGAGATGGCTCTCTGAGTGTAATGCCACTAATTTGGGTCTGATGAAGAACACGGGAGACGAGTGCCAGCGACAGGGACTTTCATCCAGCCCTAAAAGGATTTTTGAGAGCCCAGATGTGCCGTGCATTGAATTTGATTCAACTGTTCATCCCTACAGGGGCTTTTAGAAGGATGTCTTACCAAGTAATATGCAGAGTTTTATATAAAACTAAATTGTTTGTAATAATGGCACTGTATCAGTGCACCAGCAGCATGATTACAAGCTTTGAAAACAGCACTATTGAATCCCACACTGGCAACACATTAGTTCAGTAGCTACAGTCGCGGTAAGTAACTAAGGATATTTACTGAAGTACTTTATTACAAACATTAACTTTACTTGACTATTTCCATTTCTTGCTAATTTATACTTATTCTTCAGTACGAGGTAATTATACTTTCTACTTAACATATGAATTATGAATATGTATTCTTATAGGTAAACATAAGACTTTATTGATCCCCAGGGGAAAATATACAAGCTACCCAGAATTTATAAACTAATCAAAATGAACATCACCGTTACCAGTGGTAATATTAAAGTGATGTACAAAATAATGTAACCGTCATTATAATCCAAGAATCCACTATTATTTATGTAAAATGGGCCATTCTGCATAATAATTACTTTTATTTTTGGTACTTTCATTATTTCCATGCTGTGGTTTAGCTACCGTTACTTAAAGATATATCTTCCGTCACTGGTAAAGAATGGAAACCAAGTTTCTAATCAAACCCTATACCTGCCCCGCTGTTAACTGCTGATACACTGAATTTTGCCTTACAAAAGGGTTCACTGACTTTGACTGCCATTGATTTTTTGGAGGTACCAGACAGAACAATAAGGATCAATATAGGAGTCTAGGACAGTGTCTATGAATGGGGGTGTGAACCACCCCAACACCACAACCATGTTGAATTACAATGTGTAAATGAATGCTAACTATCTCTTTTGTCTAGACTAAAATATTTCAATATATTTGCCAATAAATGTGTAAAATATATTTTTGGTCCCAAGTAGAGAAATCCAAATGTTTTATCATGATAAATATTGACAACTTGATTGCAATGCAATTTGGACCACCCATTCATGTCCTCCTTACTGATCACTTTAATCACTTTAACAATGCGTCAACTACTCTAATACTTCATGACTAAATACTACATCTGAGGCTGAATAAAAGCAAATGTTAGCATGCTAACACGCTAAAGTGAGATGGTTAACATTTAACATATATTGATAGTTACTCAGCACCAGATACTAAAGATAACTTCATTTAAAAACAAAACTATGTGGTGGTCAATAAAAACGAATTGCAATATGCAAAAAATGGAAATAAATGCACCGCGCATTATGACTTAATAAACTCAAAATCTAGGCTTAATTGTGACTTGCAAAACAATGACCCAACCTCTGGCTGCTATTATGAATAGACTCTTAATAATATTTACAACACTAAACTGGGATTAATGAGAACAAGAGAGAACAGAGATAGTAACTTTATTTGTAAAAGTACGATGTGAATAGCTGGTGGTTTTGCCACATCCATCTAATTCCACCTATTGTGGTGAGCTCTTTCATTCATGGACAATGATTGGCCTCACAAGTTTAAGCAAGACATTATTTGCTGCTCTTGCCAGTCACCTCAAAGGAGAATACAGACAAAGAGGTACAATTGTAAAGTATTAAAATATATTTCAAATTCACATTTGAAAGCCCCAATTGACCTTTCACTTAAATGGGAACAAACCCACTCAGTCAGAAAAGAGGTTTAACAGCTCTCCAGTACAAGACAGGCGTGCTGATGGCAGAGAAGGAGGCAGAGTGTGTCTGCTTTTAGAGGCTGTGTTGGCTCGAGTGAAGCCAAACTGGACACAAATCATCTGGAGCACCATCCAGAGGGGTGGGCGTGCGGGTGGGTGGGAAGGCAGAGCAGATAAAACGAATCCTAAAAATCTCCTGGCAGCTGAATAAAACAGCCCCAAAGGCTGTCTGTCATGGCATGGTGTTCAAGCGATTGGCCCCCTCTTTCTGTTCCTGGCTTTGTTCATGTCCTGGTTTCACAGCGCTTTCATCTTTCTCTCTGCCTCTCCCATAGGTGCCTGTGTAATTACTCCTGACACAAAGAGGAAGAGGCAAACGTGAATCCACAAACATTACTAAAGTGTTTCCTTCCTGTCTATTCACTCTATCGCTTAATTTCTCTCCCAGTTTGATGAGCTTTCCTTTTTCCGTCTTATTTCTCTGCAACCTTGTTAAAAAGCCAGAGTGCTTTGGGCTCAGTTAATCACCTGCCATCGCACTACCCAAATTTACCGTCACTTAGCATTTAAATTATGCAATGAAGTCACCTTGCTTGATACTGCCTGGGCTGAATACTCTCTTTGCTAGACTAAATAAACACTCCACTATTAAGCCTTTAATGGAAGATGAATCCTATCTCATAGCTTCAGTCTGCACGTGCAGGAGTAGACGCTTCCTTTTGAATAATTTAACAGCAAATCAAATGTGATTCCGCAGACTGCCTGTTGCCTATATTTACCACAATGGTGTTATATTTATGATAGCAGTGAGGAGGATGTCTCTGCCCTTGATTTGGAATGATCCCATGGCAGTAAACAACATTATCGTTGGTGGTGGCAGTGGGTTCATATTGTCACCTTCAGCTCTCACACCCATCACAGATAAAGGCAAACACTCTGACACTAAAGTGTACAGTTTATGTTTCTTCAGAGGTGGTAGCCAAGTTTAAGTGCAAGGTTTTCCATATTCTCTTCCAGAGATATCCATCCTAACATCATGATTGCATCACATGTCTTTCCTGTGGGGATGAAATCAGCACAACAGCTGGGCTGTCAGAAGGTTTCATCTTTTTTTGCAAAGAAAACAGGGGAAGGATTGGCTGCAGAAGCTTTCAGAGGATACTCCTGACACCTCGCCGCCCCCCCTGCTGCTCTGCTGAACTCCAGATGGGGCTGACTCTTTGACTTATTAAAGATTTACCAGGTGAGTCTGCCGTCATGTCCTTGACCTTTAAGCGAGCGAGGAGTGGCAGCGACTGCACAAAGATGGTGAGCGTTTTGAGGACTCGAGGGGGCAGGAAGTTGACAAACGACTTTTCTGGCTTTGCCCGTTGACAGCGTTGGCAGGCTGTCAACAGAGAGAATGCAATATCATTTGTAGTAAATTATCAGCCCACACAAAGTGACACAAGGCAGCGTAAGTCAAGTTCTTCTGACAGCTCCTTCAGCTGCCACGCAGCGCACACATCTGCCAAGACAACTGCACCACACACTCAGACACGTTCCACGCTTTTACCCACATTTACCAATAAAACTAACAAAACAAAACACACACCAACATAGAGGAACAGGAATCTTAATACAAGACCGTCAGAATGGTATTTGGAAATAAGCAGTTATGGGAATGTAACAGAATATTTCTTTATCGAACAAAAAGGTGGGGACCTTTTTCTATTTGTGGCTGAAAATGTTTTCTGAAGAGTTTATGCGATGATCTAGGGCCCACATCTAAAACAATTGCACTATTTGTTAAACCATTTGTCTTAAAGGTTTTTTTTTTAACAAAACTTTACTTCACATGGGACTGGTGTTTTCAAAATATGTTTCATGATACTTTAGAACAACAAAAGATATTGATAACAAATATAATAAGAAAGTGGCTGTACCTTAGAAACTAAACTACAAGCACAATGAAGTATTTGGTATCTATATGAACTCTTATTAAGTTTAATATCAAATAATTGTTTACATATAGAGTGTAATTCATATTTAATGTGAAAACATTGAATCAACAAATTCCAAAGTTACCCAAAGTATTTACCAGATACAATAAGAAGAAAATATTCCATAAATTATTTCTTTGCAATATTTGACCAAGCTTATAAGTAATATTTTCTTGAAGGTGGAAAAAGTACTTGATGAATGATTCTATGTGTTTCTCAAATCACTATTCTCTTGCATCAGATGCTTCGTCTTCCTGAAAATGTCATTAAGGATGGATCTTCGACAGATTAGACTAGAGTAAACATATCTTACAGTAGAAAGCACATTTGCTTACATCAGATAGATTGACAAGACAAACCGGGACAAAGAAGAAACAAAGCACAGAGGCAGTCTCTCCAACAGAGATAAACCTCACCTGCTAACCAAAGAATTCCTGTGATGTTGAAATATTATTTATTCTTTAAAAGCTAACTCTCAGGAGATGGTGGGGTGGTATTTTTGAAGAGTAAATACAACATTTTTAAATCAATATTGTGATATACGGAGGAATATTTAGCTGATGTGAAGCAAAGTATTTTCTCTGATTTACAGTGCATTTAATGTCGACCAGTTGGGAGTTCTCACATGAAATGAGTTGTATGTAATTACAATACAGGAGCTTGGGGGAGGATGTACTGTAGGTGTGAAGAGGATCTGATCTCCTCTGCTGACTGGAGCTGAATCAGGAGGATGAGCGTGAACACAAGGTGTTTTTTCTTTTAACTGGGAGCTCAGAGACACAGCTCCAACGTGATTGTAACGGCTTGAAAGAAAAAGTGACGGCAGATATTTTTGTCTTATATTTAAAAATAATCTCTTTGGGGAAGAAAAACACTGCAGAAATATTCTGATGTAGTTTAACCTTGCATAGACTGTGAGAAGCACATATTGAATAAAATCAAACAATTATTATTTCAGAGTCTTACCATAAATATAAGTCGTTATTATTAGACTGAAAATATCTAGGGTAAATGTCAGCTGCGATTCTAGAATTAAACCAAAGTTAGCATTAAGTGTGAACAAAAAAGGAGAGTTATGTGCCGCAAAACATATAAAAAATGAGATGAAACGAGTTGTGGTAAATAAGTCAAAACATGAAAAATCACCGTTATGGCCCATTAAACAGCAGTGGCAGTTAAGTGGGTTGGACAGTAGCAGGATGTGGTTCTGCAGAGGTGGAAAGCCCAGAGTAAAAGCCAAGTGGGACCTCGGGCGAGGAGAGGCAGTGTGCTGCTCCAGTTCACAGGAGTTCAGCAGAGGTTAGGTTGGCTATAACTTAACAGTAACTTCTGAAATAAATGGAGACCGGGGAAGATCACAACACAATCTGACAACTCACAGTATCCTCCACTGTCATTTTGAATTTGATGTCTGCTGTTGGGGGATAGTTTTGTCTTTGCAGGTTCCTTAAACACACAGAGTAGAAACCTCTCAGTTTGCTACTACACACAGAGTAATCGGTTGCTCAAACCCCTGGGACTTTTTGGGAAGACACGCGGCTGCTGTGCTCCTGACTGGTGAGTCCATTTTTACCCCGGGATACATGGTCCAGGCCACTGACTAGAGCACTGCTTCAGTGCCCACACTGCCCTCAGAGGAAGTGACCTCAATACATCCAATAACCCTGCTCACACAAGCGCGACAGCTGTGGAAGATTGGAAACATGCCAGGTTTCTTATCTTAGATAAAGCCACAATGAGAGAGTTGTCATTGTTTTGGTGTTGTACATGTCAAGAAAGGAATGATTCAAAGTCTTTTCATGAAGTTGATATCATCTTCAAATAAAAAATTAAAAAATTGTGGCAACTGTTGTTTATTGAGGAAGTGAAATGACATTTAGAATTTGGGTAGAAATTTGACAATCTCATAAAGAAACCAAACTGGGGAAACTTAAATTAGGTTTGGCTTGAATTTTTAAATGTTTCTACATCCTGGCATAACCCTTTAAAGTCCTCACCAAGAAAAAAGTTATGAAAAAATGTTTTTATTTCAATTTTGTATTTCCTTTGGGCAATAATAACAACAAACATCATATTTAACAAAGGACCCCACAGCTTTTGCCAAAAGATGCAACCTGAAAATTAAAACATACATTCAAAATTGAAAACTTATAATAGCCAATGTATCAAAAATAAATGTACAAATGTGGAAAATGCAGGCAAATTAAAAACAAAGTGCAGAATATTGCCAGAATAAATCAGACTTGCTTCCTCTATAGGCTATAGTCATAATCAATCAATTTTCTGGTACAACCAGAGAGCTGCATGACCTAGCACCATAAAATGGTTTAGCATCTATATAGTAATTATACAAAAGAAAGAGAAAACGGTGAAATATCATACTGATATATTTCATCAAGCATATCATTGAATTACATTAAATCAACAGTAAATGTGTTTTAATTTAATAAAAATGGTAAATGTATCATCTTAGCATCGATACCTTTACCACTAAATGTCATCTCAACCATTTGGTAAAACCGTAAAACATGTCTTTAGATAGTATGGAAATCCTACTTCTAAAGTTATTTAATCAAACATAATATAACATTAAATATGTCAAATTAACAACAATAAATGGTCAGAAGTTTGATAATTTTTTAGCAAATAGTCAGTTTTAATTACTTAAGCCCCACGGACCCGGTTCCGGGGCCGATATCGCGTCATTTGCAGGAAACAATGTCTAAGGAACCTTAATATTTAATAAACTATGAATATTTTATATCCATATAACGGGAAAAAAGTAATTTAACTGATCTTTTTCATTTTTTTTCTCCAAAAAAACCCCACGTGAGCAGTGAGCCTCTGAATTAGCCGCGAGCGAAAAATGCTAACCTATTACTGCACCGAAAATCACTCCTAGCTCCCTTATTACTTATCCTAGCTGCACATCCAACACATCGTTTATGATCGTAAAGACACAGAATCTGACGGTGCCCACCTCAACACTGAAAGATACAAACTCGCGACGTTATCAACAAAAAAAATAGTAGAGCAGGCCATTCCTAAGCTCTGTAGCTTCATTGAATGCGCAAAGACGCCATCTTTTTTTTTAACATGAGCGTGTGCGGGACGATTTCCTTTCGATTCTATTGGCTCTAACGATCATTAAGAGATGTCACATGTCAAAATCGAAGAAGGGGGGCCAGAGATATGGAAAATCCACCCAAATGGCCCCAGAAGAGTTTTTTTTTGCTAAATCTGTCTAAAAAGGTCAAATATCACTTGTTTTGCGTCAATCTTGATACAGGGTACTTATATGTTGTACTTTGGATTCCTAAAGCTTTTAGTCCACTAACCCATCATCCAAGGTTAGTTTTCACTATGAGTACAAAATATCTTTTGGACGGACACTATAATTTAAAGTTTTTTAACATGTTCAATCTTAATTTTCTTTATTATTTCTTTAAAATAAAAAACATCTATATTGATTCTGTCTTTTCTACATCCAACTCACAGGTTTATCATTACTTTGAGAAAAAAGATTATTAATTTAACCCTTTTAGAAGGGAAGTTATGGTAATTTGTTCTGGGAATGTCATTTTCGAGCCTGAAACCTGAAAAATAGGCTTGGGGCTTAAGAGGTTTAAGCTTGGCTTCACTATCTTAGCCATAAAGCATAAAATCAACCGTTCGGTAGAGCACGTCTTTAAGAAATTGTTAGGCCCTTTTTAATCTTTAAAAAAAAAAATGTGCTTACCTTTGAAAATCCCACCAAACAGAAGCCTTGTGTCAGGGGATTTTGTTGTTGCTAACTTCCTGTGAACAGGCTAACTTGCTATCTGTGCTATTGAAACACAGTGACATCTAGTGGATTTTCTTAGCATTACATATGTCAACCGCGTGGTAGAGCTTGCTGACAGAGATCTAAGTAAAACGGATTTTTCCGTAAGATATAGTGACTCAAAGTGTGCTCTACCATAATGGTCAAGCAGAAGGGTAAAGGGACACACTTTAAGTACATATTTTATGTAATAAAGAAAAAAAGATCAAAAGACTATCAGTAATATCAATGTTGTGTTTTCTGTCGGTTGTGCTGGCCCCCCCCCCCCCCAGTGGTCAAAAAACTTCCAGATTTGAGAGGAATATCAGCAAAAATGTTCTATGTTTTCTACAGGGCTCTCACAAGGAGGATAAAGTAACAGATACAAAAAAAAATCTATTTCAAAAATGTTTTCCTCCCATACACCAGCAGATATTTAGAGTGAGTCGATAAACAAAAAATATCCAGGTTATTCAATTTTCATGAAAGCAGATGATACACCTCGGGCATCTTTTCACAGGCTCTGAGCTCATTTTAGCTTTGCAGTGCGGTGCAGGTTGAGTGAACACACTGAGCCGCAGGAGCTGATTTGTGCTGATTCCCGTGGCCTATTGTGTGCACCACGGCCAGGTGATTGTGTGGGATCTTGCATTTGGCACTTGTTACTGTTGTTTTCCACAGAGATGCTAATCATCAAGCATGCGCCAGAGGCATGATTAAATGTCACACAGCTCCTTTGGTTGTGGCCCCCTCACTGTGAATAAACCCTTCTCACCCACAGGCCGAGGAGTGTGGCCCAAGCAGCAGAGCTACAGCTCCCCCTACAGCTCGCACTGCCAAACACAACTACAATCAGGACAGTGTGCAAAGGTTGTTTTTTCTTCATTCAACATGAGTTTAAAAAATGTTAACCATGTGTTTAGGAATAGATATTGATTTTTTCCCCACTTATACCTAAACACATGACCATGTAGTAGTTATTATGTTGTAGTTGCATATGTATTGCATAATGGGCCATTTATTAAAACAAATAAGTCTTTGGAAATAATTGAGTGATAGAGATGGGGAAAAAGATAAGAAGCCAAGACAGCCATGTGGTTTATTGATCTCTAAATTATATGGACTCCTTGATCATCAGCCATGTGACACTTCGGCATCTGTTTTAAGTGGCTGCACAATATATGCATCTCCTTGTGAACTATACTCAAAAATAAAGTTACCAAACAAACTGATTCATGGCTGTAGCTATACTATGAAAAGTATTAAAATCTTACTTTTCAGTATACTAGCAATTGTTTTTATTATTTTCCTATAAACCACATTGGCTTTGTGACACTTGATTTATTTGTTTTACCATTAGACATTTTGCCATTAGTGATATTAAGGTATGAAGCACCTTTTAAATGTATGAAACTGTAATTAAAAAGGAAAAAACGGAAACACAATAAGGTTTATAATTTTATAGTAAGCTTAGAAAAAACCCCTCTACATTTAAAAAACATCCTGAATATTCAAGCTCCCAAAGGCAATGGGCCAACAAGGTGTGATAACAATTGCATGGAGAGAAGAATAATAAAAGTACATAAAAAAGGTACAAACATCATGTCAAACATCTCGGCAATATTTGACTTAAAGGTCCCCTATTGTGCTGTTTTTCATCAATATATTATATGTCTCAGATATATACAAAATATGTCTCTGAGGTGTTTGGCTCAAAATACCAAACAGATCATGCATTGTAGCATCCCATAAACCCCTCTGTTTCAGCCCTGTTTTAAAAGTGCTGATTCTCTTTCTTTTACTTTAGATGAAAATAAGGTTCCACTCCCCACGCCCCTCTGAGAGATATTTACCTTGGTTGGTGATTGGCTAATGGTTACACAAGCCAAAAAATCGTTATGACATCATAAAGTTGCCAAAATCTGATCAGCTCATTTTCAGACAGGTTTTTCTATAAATGAAAAAGAAAAAATCCTGAAACTTTCAGAATCTCTTTTCACAGAGGGGACACATGTTTATGTATAAAAAGACATGACAAAGTGGATTTTGCATAATAGGTGACCTTTAAAGATAATGGCAGTTATATATAAAATTGATTTCTTTCTTTCTAAAGTTGCAATGCTCTAGACATGATTTTTTGGTAATTTATCTCTGTTAGATATGCATCATGTTTTTTTGCAATATCATTTTTATTCATCAAACGTGGACGAATAATCAAACCATTCAGCTGTCTGTCTTATTGTATTTCTTGGAAAAGAGTTCAGTCAACTATACAGAGAGCAGGCTGTAGGCAGGAGTACAGTTTGCATAGGATATTAAAACACAGAGAGTGGAGAAGGGGGGGGGGGGTGTCATTCTGGAAGTTAGGGAGGCAGTGTGGCAACAGGATCATAGGATCAGATACTCCTGCTTCCGCGACGTTGCATTTCTTCAATGTCTAAGCTATCGGAGATCTTTTTCAAGTCGGCGTCGAGCTGACTTGCTTCAGGTCGCTGTTCTGGCTTCTCACACAGCATTGGCTTTATTATTAAGTACTAAAAAAAAAAAAGAACAGGTACTTAGATCTCTGTTGCATCAAGCAGAGGTGGAAGAAGTACTCGGATGTTTTACTTAATTTAAATTAGCACTACTACAGTGTTAACATACTCTGTACTGCTTTCAAAATTCAAGTAAAAGTACAAGAGTATTGGTATCACAATATACTTTAAGTACAAGAATTAAAAATCCTTATGCAGGATGACCCATTTCAGAATAATATCTATTAAATTATTGTATAATAATGATTAATGAATTAATGTGTTCATCATTTTAAATGTTAGCCATGATAAAGATAAAGTTGATTTGAATTACTTCATGTGCTGCTGGGTCACTTGACCTGCAGTGATAAATTAAAGCAGCAAAAGCCGTAAATTAAAAGTAGGAGTAAATGTACAATATTTGCATCCACATTGTAGTGGAGTAGAAGTATAAATTAGCATAAAATATAAATACTTAAGTAAAAAACAAGCTCCTCCAAATATACTTTTGTGGAGTACTTGAGTAATCACACTTGGTTACGTTCCAACACTGGCATTAAGAAATGTTATGAAACTGCAGTATTACTGCACTCAGCCGTATTTCATACATATTGAAATCACCGGGAAAACAGACAAAGTTTAATTTGAAATGCAGATTGTAAATATAATTTTTTGTGCAATAAACAAATTGTATATTTTTGCAGCGTATGGCAATCATGGCTTAAATTGGTGGAAAATAGTCAAATATACAATTTGAAAGTCAGGGCTCTAGATTGAAAGGCTAATTAAATAGATTGGTTTTAATGTATTATTGTCGTTTTTTTGTTTCCTTAAGGGTCTGAGTGTTACATTTTTCATAAACTTTAAGATAGATTTATTATAAGAGACAAGGTTGAACTTCGAACATAAAATAGAAAATCTCATAGCCTTGCTAATGTCCTATGAATTAACACAGCTAAAATGATTGAAAAGTTTAAAAGCGTAACATGTCCCTATAGTTACACAAGAGGGTTAAGAGCATGTTAACATACTAAACAACTAAATTGCATGTACATTGACAAAATGTACAAAAATAACAGACCTCATGGTAGAAATTGTGTTGAAACTCTATGGGAAATGTCTGCTCTCTGAGGTCGGTCAGAACCTGTGCAGTGAAAGGACATGTTACTGTAATGACAGAACTGAAAAATCTGCTCCATCATGCTCTGATGAACTGAAATAGTTTCTAACAAAAAAATGTTTGGCAGCATAAAATAGCAGGTTATTACCAATGACAAGTACACAGTTAGCAGAATTTTTAACCGTAGCAAGAAAACTCACCACGGCCCTTTCATGACCCGTGGGCATTTTCCAGAGGAGTTCAGAGTACATCAACCCCAAAGGAAAGATATCAACTTTTCGGTCATAAGTCTTTTGCAGTTTCTGTTTTGATACAATACAAACACAATATTGACAAGAAGGCAAGATGCAGCTGTACAGTATATATATCTTAAGTTTATGTTTAATATCCACATGTATAAAGTATCTATGTGTTAACGCATGAATCTAATCCAATGGTTATTGAAACCAGTCTGATATTTTTAAGATATTAAAGTGGCTGAGATTAAAACATTTAAAATTTGCGAGAAATCTGAAATTAGTGATAAGGGGGTTTTAATTGTCAAGCAACAACATCATCAAATTTGCAAAGTTGTATCAACCGAGTCAGACTACAGACATCACCACTTGCCATTTAATATGCCAGCACTGGAATAAAAATAAAAATTCTCAGCATATTTTTCTTCAATGGTCCTACAAAACTGGCTATAACCCACATTTTAAAATTTGGTAAAACCTTCCCAGCTCTCCCTTTGACATGTGTCAGTATAGAACATCTTACCTGCTCAGGAGCCATGTATGAACGAGTTCCTTTGTACATCAATCTGTTCCTCGGGTTCTCAGCATCGTTGTCATATGTGACCATACCAAAGTCTACGATCTTCACTTGTCCATCTTGCCCAATCATGATGTTGGCAGGCTAAACAAGGGAAATAAATAAAACAAACAAACGTGTATGTTGTGTCTCAATATGCGTACTTTTGGATTTACACTTGCTTTTTTGAATACATGAATGGGTTCAAACTGAGAAGTATGGAAAAATGCAGTGCACTACGAGAACCAGGATGGGGCAACCTCAACAACACAGCATAATAAAAATAAAAGTTATACATGTGGGCTTGTTACACTATCTTATATATGCACCTCTAGACTTCTCAAAGCAGCCACCAGTAATATTATTGGGTTAATACACTGCAAAAACGACAACATTGCTAGACAGCGAGAATTTACACTTTCTCTAAGGGCACAGCAGCCGTTTGCAGTTTTCACATTATACGACATAGCAGTTTACTAAAGTAAGTGTCTTAATTGAGAAGAAGCAGTTTTCATGATCGACGTGGTGGAATAAACTTTTTTACCTCCACTTTCTCTTACCTTCAGGTCCCTGTGGATGAGCATCTTCGAGTGAATGTACTCGACTCCTCTGACTATTTGCTGAAACTTAGTTAGAGCCTCTTCTCTTCTCTTGGAGTCTCGCAGAGATTTCTCCTCATTCTTCTCGTCTATCCACACTCTGAGTGTGTAATCACACAACTCCAGCTGAATATATAAGTACCTTATCGATGGATTGATAGAACACCTGGAGGAGAAAGAGAAGACAAATGAAGAAGTGCATACCTCAAATACGTATCTTTATTGGATATCGGATTGTCGCTTACTGTGTAGAGCTGCCACTCTCATCTGGACTGTATCCTGAATCCTCCAACCAACAGGTGAAGTATCGCACGATGTTATCGTGATGGAGTTTTATCAATGTCTTCACCTCTGGCAGAGCTTTTTCAATACTAAGGAGAAGAAAATAGCCTTACTTTAACTTTACTTTTTTTGCACTTCATCTTTAAATGTTATATTGCACTGGGAAAAGTCTAATAAAAAACATGCAACGTAATTATAATGTTTGACTTACTCTCCACATTGTACAATTTTTATTGCATGATTCTTCCCAGTCAGTTTTTCTATTGCCTTAAAAACTTGACCATAGGTTCCTTCGCCCATATTCTCTATGCAGTCAAAGTCTGATGTAAACCTAGTGAAAGAAAAAAAAAAGTATTTATTATTGTATATTAAAGGTGGGGTATGTAATTTTGGAGAAACCAGCTCAAGTGCGCTAGAATTTGAAAGTACACATCCGGAAAAATCTGCCTCTTCCTTCAGACTTCCTTACAGAGCCCGCCCTCCTCCAACACACACGAAAGCGCACATGACCAATGAAGGCACGAGATAAGTCTGTGCAAAGATGGAAGGCTGACAGGCAGGTAGGCCTTTTTACAGTGCCACAGCTTCCACAGATTAATTTTTTAAATATATTTATTGCCAAAGCATTTAATATATTCATTGCTATCGGGATGTTAAGAGCATTCCATGGAATATAACAGAAAGTGTTTCTGAAATAAATTACATACCCCACCTTTAATTGTATAAAACAGCCAAACAAAACTAAGCCTTAATGTTTGAATTTTCCATACCTTGACATTTTTGATTTGGTTGATGTCTTATCATTGGGACAGTTTCCTGTTTTCACTTCCGGATTTTCTGATTTAGAACTTAGATCATAGAAAAAACGGTTCATTAATCTTTAAAATGGTTCACTATACCCCAGTGCTGCTTTGCTAGTCATCTTGGAAACCTTTTGCGATTCTAACAAGATATAAATCAAATGAAAAGCACCAATATTATAATTTTGTGAAACCATACAGTATGTACTGCAGCCTTCAAGGTGATTTACCGTGTTTTGGGCCTCACAACAGGATCTTTTTCCTTAAAAAAAAAAGAAAGGAAATATAGATGTTGATGCCAGTCAAATTAAAGCAGCATTTACATAGACGTATCAAATTGTTTAACATCTCGCTACGGTAAATAGAAAGTTAACTTACTGATAAGAATTACCCAAAACGTACATTTTGTGTTTCATTTTTTGGGGATTATTTCCACCGATAACGGGCCAGGACCACATGATAATACATCCTTGAATAAAAAGGAGAGTGTCTAAGACATCAAGTTAAGTTGGCAGCTCTTTCTAGTTACAGAAAAAAGGGTGTTCTTACAGTTTACCAGTATTCCATGTCTTTGTACAGATATGAACCCTTTTGGAGCCTTGACTCAACTCAGGTTCTCTGAAGATAATCTGAGAACTATATTATTGATATTCCCTTGCAGAACCCTAGAGATTAAGGATGAAAAAATGAATGACCTCATTCTCGGTAGGTCTTGATGAATTGGTGAAGTCAGTCATTGGCACGCTTTTTGATTTTGCATCACAGGAGTCCCTTGGAGAATACAAACAGAGACATTAGTAACGTATCGTGTTTTGATTAATTTAATTAAATGTTATCATTAGTCAGTGACTTGCAGTGTAGTTGGTGGTCTGGCTGCAGCAACGTCATCATTCCCGGAGGAGGTCTAGAAAGAAAATATAAAGGCAGTTAATCATAAGTCTCTTTAAGTTATAATTTGCCTCAAAGTTGTCATGCTGGCCTCCTTTTTGCTGTGACCCTGAGGTTTCTTCCCTTGTGTAACACGTCTGTTGTTCCTGTGTACGTTAGCATTTGACAGGCAGTAGGGAGCTACTGTGACCATTGTCCGGTTTCATAAAATGTAATGTGTATTTAGTTTCCTGATTCCTTTATAAATCCCCTGTGTTTCTTTGTACTCATGATCAGATCCTAGCACACGCTGGGGCGGGGATCTGTCCTTTCAGCAGAAATTGATCCGTTAAATGCTTTTAGGCTTCATCAAATAACACAACTTCATTTTTGCTTCTATATTTGGTAATTTCTCAGCAGAAGGTGATTATGTTGTGGAATTTCCAAATTACACAGAATGTGAAATTAGCTTTTTAGGCCATGATTGAATTCATGCATATTTATACGCAATCGTGGGAGTTGTGTTTGGAGCCCAAATGGGTAGCACACTTTGAGTTGATTGTGATTTTTTAAAAAGGGGAAGTCAATGTTAGAATTCAACCCAGTCTCACTGCATTTCGTGTTATAGTCACGACATTTAATCTATTGATTCGTGTTCACCAACACAATTTCCCCCTTTTTTTCATGTCACACAGAACGATTTTAAAAGCAACGTATTTCTATTTGTAGTGTGTTCCGTGCCTGCAACACGTCTTTTTGTCCGGCCGGGTCTTGGAAGACCGGAAGCTGTGGGGTTCATAAAAACATGTTCTTACTCAAAATCAAGCCACGATTATTGTTTTTATTTGAAAAATTGTATAATGTCGGACTTTTTTTGCCGTCTGTGAGGAAAAGAAATGTCGCTCGGAGCCTCAGAATACTGAAATCTGTATTTTTGAAATATTTTTTTCCCTTCTAATTTGTTATTCTTTTCTAAATAACACACTGTTATTTGCTCAACAATAACACACAATTATCCTTGTTTTTATTTATTTATTTAATTCCATAATCCGTGGCTTTTTTGGCGTCTGTCAGGAACTGAATTTCAAAATAAAAATGACCGGAAACAGACGTAGGCCTATAAGGGACATTTCGAGCATCATTGCGATACACAGCCACTGAACTGATTACCCAAGATCCTCAGCTATGGTTTAAGCTCAGTAATTGGATGTTTTAGCTGCAATGCACGTTGGGATATGGTGTTAATGCAATATGAAATCCGAAAAACATTTCGGAGTTTACGATGGCCGAAGACACAACACTACCCATAATCCCCAGCCACCGCGATTAATCTTCAAGCTCTGGGATTGGATGTTGGAGTGGCAGTGCGCCAAGGTTACGCCGGGCGTCAAACAGCACTTTGAAATGGAACGAAACCACGGCAGACTATTCAAAACTGGATTCGAACAGGACCAGCCCCCCCCCAGAAGACTAAACATTTATCTGCAGATCCCTATAAAGTATATTCATTACTCGTTATTCTCTACTAATAGTTAATTAAAGACTGTATATAATGGCTATTTTGCATATACCTTTCAAGATTTCAAGATTTTCTAAGGTTTATTGACATATCATATTATACACAACTACAGTGTAGTTATGCAATGGATGAAAAACTTGGGTCGCAGGTTTCTCA
Source organism: Notothenia rossii (assembly GCF_949606895.1). NCBI lineage: Eukaryota > Metazoa > Chordata > Actinopteri > Perciformes > Nototheniidae > Notothenia > Notothenia rossii. Next base: position 68,348,508 of record NC_136909.1, read on the forward strand.
ACAGTGCATTACAAGACATCTGTCAATATATGTGTATACCTCCACCATTAAACTGTCATATTCTGCACATTTCTTATACTATCATAAGAGTATAATTCATACGTATAATATCAGTTAAAATAAGTGCTTCAACATAGTTAACATTGCAGGAAAGCAATATATTAGACGTGAAGTACTTTGTCAGGCTTAATATTGATCTGTAGATAGATACCCCCAAAGCTTTTTTCTAATTTAAAAGACCTTAATATAAAGTATTATTTAATGTTTAAATAAAGGTTAATTCATTTTTCTGTTTTGCACATCCTCCTATTAATATCTTCGTACATCCGACACTAAACTGTTTTATTGTAGAGATCACTTACAGTATCTTCTTGATTTTTTATATTTCTATCATTGACCTTCTACTTTCCCCCTATGAAAGTATGTACTCTTAATATTTTTTTCATCAAATATAACACATTAAAACAATAACTCAATAATGTGCTTTAACCACTAGGCGGTGCACACAAGGTACACACAGCCATAATAACTTTGTATTATTAGTGTAGGACACTTATGTATGTATAACATCTCAATATGTGTAATTTTACAGCATATTGCTATATTATTTCACATGTTTTACTTCTACACATTAATATCTGATTTGTAAAACACCACAGAGGTATATCTGTCATTTAATGGTAAGCTATTGAAATTCTGAATCCATAGATGTGTCTCTCATCACCCAAAACCCCTGACTATTTTCAACTCAGTATTTACATTCTTATATTCAAAGACAATCAGTAATATCTTTAAAAACTATAAGTCCTTTTATATCAGCTGTGCACTGTTATGGTGTAAATATAACATATCTACCAATTGGATCAAATATAAAAGTCAGCCGATTTAGTATTGATACTGCAAGGAGACGTATTGTGGTAAGAGAAATTGAAGATGTTATTTAATTGCTGATATATTTATGATCCTCAGTTTCCATGGCAGTTCTTCCAGTTTGTCTAGAAGCCTTCTAATCAAGGCTCTATAAATAAAGAACTACGGCAGGTGTGTAATATTTAATGCAGCCGAACTGTGTATTACAATGCCGTTATGTGATGACTTTCAAAGAGAAAAGCAAGCACACTCGGAATAAAGTATTATTATTATTTTTTTTAAATGCTTTTTTGATTTCATATTGCATAAACACCATATCCCAACGTACATCGCGGCTAAACAATCCAATCAGCGTGCTTAAACCATAGCTGAGGATCTTGGGTAATCATTTCAGTGGCTGTGTATCTGTTTCCAGTTATTTTATTTTGAAATTCAGTTCCTGACGGGCGCCAAAAAAGCCAGAGATTATAGAATTAAACAAATAAATAAAAACAAGGATAATTGTGTGTTATTGTTGAGTAAATAACAGTGTGTTATTTAGAAAAGAATAACAAATTAGAAGGAGAAAAAGATTTTTAAAAATACAGATTTCAGTATTTTGAGGCTCTGAGCCCCATTTATTTTCCTCACTGATGGCAAAAAAAGTCAGACATTATAAGATTTAAAGTTAAAAACAATAATCGTGGCTTTATATTGAGTAACCATAGACTGTATATATAAAGAAAATGTTTTATGAACCCCACAGCTTCCGGTCTTCCAAGACCCGACTGGACAAAAAGACGTGTTTCAGGCACGAAACACACTACCAATAGAAATACATTGCTTATAAAATCGTTCTGTGTGACACGAAAAAAAGGAGAAAATCGTGTTGGTGAACACGAATCAATAGATTAAATGTCGTGACTATAACACGAAATGCCGTGAGACTGGGTTGAATAATTGCATGCGTAGATAATTTTTTGTGCAAAACCACTTGAGTTTCGTTCATTCGCAACCTTTCGACTTGCATCCTAGGTCGCGTTCCCACCAGTCTTGTTTAGTACAGTTGAATCGAATACAAAATTAACCCCTTGGTGCGGTTCGTTTGGGTCGGTGTGAACGCAGTCCGAGACCTCTGATGAGAACCAAACATCCGGACTCTGGTCCGCCCAAAAGAGGTGGTCTTGGGCCGCTTGATAGTGAACTTTGGAGCGGTTCATCGCTGGTGTGAACGCAGTCCGCACCAAAAAATAGGAAGCGTAGTATTAACGCGTAATCTCCTGTTCTGGTTACTGGAGGAGAAGTTAGCAAGTTATGGCTGACAAAATGAGCGGCTGGGGACAAACTTGGAGCTACTGTGTGTAACATACAGTAGCCTATAGGGTCGCGCTTTCATTCTTTCTGAAATCATTCATTCATTCTCGGATACAACTATAAACTATAAACAACTATAAACATAAGCTAGGCTATATTTGCTTTTGTGACTGCTTACCTCTCCGGTCCCCTGTGAACAGTCCCCAGTTTTATTTTGTAAGAGCCACCTAGATCCTTTGAATATCATAATCCAATTTAAATTATTAATGACCTAGACTTATGCATTTTAAAGTGCTTTAATTGATTGAGGAGACCTAGTGTGCATGTGTATAACTTACTTCTGTAGTTCTACTGAAAAAGGTTGCATATCTTTCCAACTTGGCTGCTTCCTCCTTAGCTTCCTTCATTGGTTTTCCAGGAACAGCTGGATGCTCCTTATCACCAACCGCAAAGCTAGAGCATCTATTGTTACACAAACAGGATTTGATGCATTTTAAGATTTTGAATGAACAGCCACAAATTATGTTTGGGTGCCATGTGGAGATGTGGAGACTTACTGGGGAGCATCATGTGGTTCCTGTCTGGTTGATTGCCCAGCTTTTATATTCACCCTGTCCTTCGGAACATTTTCATTTAGCACGCCTAAAACTTTAGTGGCTGTTTTCTGAGGAACCTTTGCAGCTTTTTCTGTCTGAAAGTCAGGAAAGAAAAGAATAATAAATCCAAAGAGCTACATTTCGCAAACAATATTAACAAAGTAGGCACATCCGGACAATAAATGCAAGATGATGGACAGAAGAACAAAAACAAATAACGTACACAAGAAAATACTGCCATTAACATACATCAATAATAACTACTATCTCATGTATAGTGTCAAGCTCTTCATCAGAACATTTTTGAAGTTTAGAAAGTAATTAATCAAATGTATGTTCATGCGAAAATTATCTTATGCGCAGACCATTTAAAAAACAAATTTTACAAACAAGCATCCTACCACTGGTTTGGGATTCTCCTTCTCTCTCAAACCTCTCAGGGCACTTTTAGCTGCATTCTGCTTGGCTTCCATTGGGTTATTTCCCACACAAATGGAAAAGGATTGGCCATTGACCACAGCCCTCGTGGAGAATCTAATGAAGAGTGGTAAAACATATAGTTATAGTCAAGATGCCTTGTGACAGTGTTGCACAATCGAAAATACACAATTAATTAGCAATGTGTGTTTATATATATATATATATATCAGGGCTCGACATTATAATTGGCACGCTGGCCCGGAAGCACTATTTAGACACCCCGGGCCTGCATAACGTACTTTCCACTTGCCCGCTCGGGCCACTAAAAATAGTGTTTAAAAAAAAATGTTTCCTGTGGTATTGGTATTTTGACTATCACTTTAGTTAAATTGTTTCGTTTATCAACGCTACAACATAGCGTTTCGTGAGTCGCTTGTCATTGTTGGGTGAAAAGCAAACAGCTGTTTGCTGCGGAGCAGGCTCCCGTGAGCGGGAGCGCGCTCCTTCACTACAGACTATCGCGCCACCTAACCATTCGCCAAAATGTTTTTAATACCAGCGGTAACCGGCCAAGCGCCGGGCAAAAAACAATCTTCAAATAAAAGAAAGTCACCGGAGGAGTTAAAGGAGAGTGACAGGGAGCATGAGAAGAAGAGGGAGAGAACGTTTCAGCCAGCTTGATCGATGGAGTTGGCTTCTAGTGGTGCAGTGACGCGTCCTAAAACCCTTTTATAATCTATCGATTGGATTTATGATTCGAAAATTATAAAGGTAGGGTAGACATGTGGAGATTATCCGGCTGAACAAAACCTGCCTTTATCAAACAGGTTCGTTTTCCACAGACTTTATTTCCAGCTATTTTCCAAAACCCTGTGGAGAAGTCCCATTGCTTTTTTGTCGAGGGAACCAGCGGCTTACTTCCTGGTTTTATGACGCATCACTGCACCTCTCAATATGATGCCAAGATAAACAAGGTCTTCTGTCGGCTCTTTACATCAATGCCGACCTATGCTGACAAGTAAGTGAAGAGTAGAAAATATAAAATGTATTGGCTTTAGGGAAATGTCCCAGCAGTTTAGGATAATGAAGGTTCTAATCTAATCTACTACATAGCCATTACATTTCTAACTCCTAATGACGGCAGAAAGCGCATTATACAAATAATAATACTCATAATAATAGCAGAAATGTTTTGACCACAATATAATTATTTTAATAAACCAAATATGATCAATTGAGGAAAGTGAGGAAGAACTGATGATTCAAATGTTGTAGTACAAGTAGTAATGTAGTTAGCATAAATTACTATTGCAACAAATATGTTAATTTTCTTCATTATTAGTCGATTTTTTTTGTTGGACGAATGCTCCTGGCCCGGAGGGCCAGTGGCATTTTACCCTTAATGTCTACCCCTGTATATATATATATATATATATATAATGATTTTATTCAATGCTTATGCTATGTTTTCATCATAGATTATTTAATTTAAATAACGGGGGCTGTAACAGGTTGATAGGTAGATAGATTCAGATCTTAACATATGAAATTACAAATATACTACAAAGTGGTAGTGATCCTTTCATTATTTGTATCAACATAGCCTATAAGTTGCATCTTTTTGGCTTGTCCGTATGTCTCAAGAAACCCAAGGGTGCAGTTTATTTTCATTGAAGTATGAGAATAAAAACAAAAGTTGGTTTTAAAACAAAATAAATGTTTAATGCAATGTTGTTGTACTACAAGTTGTTCCATTCGTCATGTCTAACTGAAATATGGAGAGATTGGATCATATCTGCACATAGACCCAAGGTAGGTCTAATGTAAGTGAATCCTTTGACATGATGACTGCCTCAGTATTGTGGTCTTGGATGTATAAGATTGTGGTGCACTCTGTTTTGTTTGCAACACCAGACACCAAAGCAAATTCCTTGAATATGTAAACGTACCTGGCAATAAACTTGATTCTGATTTGCACACTTCTCATTGTTTCAACTCTACTGCTTTTCATATAGTGTAATATTTGTCAGACCATTCATCCACTTTATTTCCTATGATAGCTGTGTTCAGTGTTATATTTAGTTCAGATATATTTTTTAGTTCTAGCTTGTACATCTTTATTCATCACATGTACTTATAGTCTGGATATAATTTGAGTCTTTTAGTGTCACTGGCTATGCCCATACCCACTGCGGTCAACTCAGCCGTTTCTCGCTATATTTTTCGATAAAAATGTTTTACAATAAATTCATAATAAAATTGGTACTGTTGGACTCAGTATTTGTTAGACTACTACCACAAATACAATTAAGTGTTTTTACTGCGTACTTGTTGAGTAATCCCCTGTCAAACTCCCCCCGAGTACAACAATGCATGTTTTCTGCCATCTTTGACTGGTGATATATCAAATCATTTTATCTCTCATCAAAGATATCAGAATACATTAATTTGTGTACTCGGGAGGGGAGTTTGACAGAGTATTACTCAAAAAGTACACATTAAAAGTACTTAATTCTATTTGTGGTAGTAGTCTAACAAGTACTGAGTCCAACAGTACCAATTGTATTAAGAACTTATGGCTAAAAATCATTTTATCCCTCATCAAATATAGCAAATACATGAATTATTGTACTCGGGAGGGGAGTTTGACAGAGTATTACTCAAAAAGTACACAGTAAAAGTATTTGATTGTACTTGTGGTAGTATTCCAACTAGTGCTGAGTCCAACAGTACCAATTTCATGTAGAACTTATTGCAAAAAATCTTTTTATCTCATCAAATATAGCAGAAGTGGCATGATTTTGTTCTCAGGAGGGGACTTTGAGAGTATTACACAGAAAAAAACCCACAGTAAAAGTAGTTAATTGTTGGTAGCAGTCAAACTAGGACTGAGTCAAACAGTGTCAGTTTTCTTAAGAACTTATGGTAAAAATTATTTGTATCGCAAATAAAGCAGAAAAAACATGCATTCGTTTACTTTTGTACTACAGTCAGTGCCGCTTCTCGGCGATTACAGTAAAGACGCTATTAAACGCGAACTCAAAAATGAAGAGCTGCTCATTTGACCAAGCAAATGCGAGAGACGGCTGAGTTGATCGCAGTCCATACCCCTAGGATAAAACCTCTTACACGGGACAGTACATCCAGAAGTATGCCCTTACATCGAGAGTAAACACTTTATATGTAAACACGTTGAAGTTGGCTTGGCAAGACCATGTTGGGTAAATGCTACACTTTCCATAACAGAGAGAACTTTCGAAGAAGCTAGCAAGCATAGCAGTTTTAGCTTAAGTCACCTTTTATTGGGCTCAGGTTCCTCAGAGCACACGTCTTCATATTTTAACTCCCAACGTGCTTTCCGTGCTTGTTTCTTCAGTTGTGCTACGAAGTTTTTCGCTTTCCCCATTTTTAAACCTTTGGTGCACAATACAATCACCGATGCACGTACTAGTCTTCTGCCAAACGACCACTGCCTACTAGCATGGTCCTCAAATCAGAGATTTAAACCTCCCCCCTTTTCTCCTGAACCTAGCCATTTCCTGCATCCTGCATCCATTTCCTTCTTCTTCTTCTTCTTCTTTTGGGATTTTCAGAGGCATCCAAGCATTGCATTACCGCCTACTACTGGATAAACAATATACTGCCTTTTCCAAAATGTTTTAATTTTGCCTTTGTATTTCAAAAGTCATCTTCTTTGATTATATCTACGACAGTGCATGAATAATGGAAAATGCTACTACAGTACAGTGTGTGTGCTTGTACATTTCAATGTAGATGCATGACATTCTTACCCAAATACATTTTATTTTATTTTGAAACGTTACATATTCAGTACAAAAAATGTTACTGTACAATATCTCCGGCATTTAATACAATGTAAACAGTAGACACAGAAAGTGACGAGCACATGATTATTTAGAACAGTTGGAAAAATTTGAATAATATGTGAGTTAGTTTTTAAAATAATGATAATATTGAATTTCACATTTCATTTGTAAAACCCACAATATTAGGTAAGGGGGCACTATTCTGCTTTGGGGGTTTTCCCTTTTCTGTAGTTGTATACTACTGTATAGGTTTACAGTACCAGTCAAAAGTTTAGATACACCTTCTCACACCAATTAGTTTTTACATTAATTAATACCGAAGACATCAAAACTATGAAATATGTGCTAGTAAACAAAAAAGTGTTAAACAATCCAGAATATGATTTATATTTTATATTCTTCAAAGTAGCTCCCTTTTGCCTTGATGACAGCTCTGCACACTCTTGGCTTCTCTCAGTCAGCTTCAGGTCGTCACCTGGAATGGTTTTCAATTAACACGTGCCTTGTCAAGAGTCAATTTGTGGAATTACTTGCCTTCTTAATGTGCTTGAGACCATCAGTTGTGTTATGCAGAGGTTGGGTTAGTGCACAGTGGAGAGCCCTATTTGACTACTGTTGTAATCCATAATATGGCAAGACCACTAAACTCAGTAAAGAGAAACGACCGTCTATCATTACCCTCCTAGAAATTAAGATCAGTCAATCCGTAACATTTCAAGAACTTTGAACACACCTCCAGGCTATGTGAGGGCTGTTTGATTAAGAAGGAAAGTAATGGAGTGCTGCGTTAGATGACCTGGCCTCCACAATCACCAAACCTTAACCCAATTGAGATGGTTTGGGATCAGTTGGACCGCAGAGTGCTGGAAAAGCAGCCAACAACTGCTCACGACCTCTGGGAAGTCCTTCAAGACAGTTGGAAAACCATTCCATGTGACGACTTCATGAATCTGACTGAGAGAAGCCAAGAGTGTGCAAAGCTGTCATCAAGGGAAAAGGGGGCTACTTTGAATAATCAAAAATATAAAACATATTCTGGATTGTTTAACACTTTTTTGTTTACTAAATAATTCCATATGTGTTATTTCATAGTTTTGATGTCTTCAGTATTCATTTACAATGTAAACAAATTAAAATAAATAAAAACCTTCGAATGAGAAGGTGTGTCCAAACGTATGTGCATGTAAATGATCTGAGGGAGTTTCTCTCCAACATATGCCATGATTGGACCCCCTTTGTTTACTTCCATAACATAATGACATCACTGTGTAACACTCGCAGTTCTATTGACTAACACGCCAACACATTGTACGCTTTAGGCTGAGGGGCCGGACATCTCTAAGCGTCTTTGAGTTGTGAAAAGCGCTATATAAATAAAATGCATTATTATTATTATCTCAAAGCGGTCGACCAATCACAACAGCGGCCAGTTAACCAATCAGAGCAGACTGGGCTCTGGTTTCAGACAGAGGGTGAAAAGAGGTGCTGCAACGCAGGCAGTTGGAGAAAAATAAATATATTTTTCAAGATTTAAGCATGTTAACACATAAAGGCACAAAATACAAATATGAAACCTGAAAATCAGCATATAGTGTCCGTTTTTTTGTTAAAGTTCAGATAAAGTGCCAGAGAAGTGCAGTCAATCCCTTAACCATTTCTCTATATATATTTATAACAAATAAAATAATTGTATCCTATGACAGACATCGAACAGAGAGATCTCCAGATGATTAGACCGTAGCCCTTTCCTGATCCAAATGTTGTGTTTGAGCCCATTTCTTCAGCTCTGCCTTTAGTTTACTTGCTTCAGGACGGTCTTCTGGCTTCTCACGCAGCATTAACTTGATGATTTCGTTCTGCAAAAGAAAATTCTACTGAGATCTTTGAACCAATAATGTTATGCTGTCTACATTATTGTTGAAGCACTCAACAGTATTTCCGACATAGAGATTTATATTTTCTAGAAACAGTTATCTGTTACATACAGACAGCGGCCGTTCTGTTGTGACTCCTAATGAGTGGGGGAGGAACTATTCAGATCCTTTACTAAAGAAAGAACAATAATACCACACTGTTAAAGCAGTCCATTAAGTATATTACTCAAGTTCTGCATTTAAACTCTTATTTAAGTAAATGGTTTTTTAAGGAAGGCGGCTAATTGGTATTTTCATTATGAATTGATCTGCTGATTATTTTCACCATTGATGGACAGATTTTTTATTTTCTAAAGTGAGACCTTTAAATCATTGGTTTGGTTCAACCAATTTTCACAACCTCAAAATTGTGTATATAGAAAAATAAATCAATTCCAATTATTAATATAAACATCAGCAAATCCTTATGTTCGAGAAGCTGCAACCAAATATTAAAGTAAAAAGTCCCATGAAAAGAAAATACTTGAGTTAAATAGTACCTCAAATGTATACTTGAAATACAGTAGGTCTGTAATAACAATATGTTAATTTACCTCTTTGGCAAAAGTCAGTGAAAACTCTTCAGGGAGCTTCTGACTTCTGGCATCATTCCAAACCTGGTATTCATAAAGTGATAAAAGGATAAATAACAAAGAACAAATCAATACAATACAAAATGTAACCAGATTTATTAGAAGATAAATGATATCGTTCCATCCTATCTGCTATCTATAGTACACTGGTTTTGTTACACACCATACTGATAAGTAATATACTACTGATATTTCATATTTATTTATTTGTACATGATAAACATTATCCTACACAATATGGTGAAATTGTTGTGGCAAGTTATTTATCAAATTTGAAAAATGTAACACACATTTCGGAAAGACTCACCACTACTCTTTCGTGGCCAGTAGAGAGTTTCCAAAGGAGTTCAAAGTATATCAACCCCAGAGCAAATATGTCCACTTTTCGGTCATAGGTCTTCCCCGTTATCTGTGATAAGAATTGCAAATAGTAAAGACAGATGAAGATGAGACATTTGGGAGCATCGTTAACGGTGGTAGGCATAAAGGTAGCCTATCTTAGCCAAAGAGAAGAACACATTTGTTAAGACAACAATAAAGAATTATTAAAAGTTATTATCAGTCCATCTCACTTGCTCAGGAGCCATGTAAGTCGATGTTCCTCTGAGTCCAGTTCTCTCCATTAAAGCGGTGTCATCATCATCATCATCATCTCTGGTGACCATACCAAAGTCGCCGATCTTCACTTTTTCATCCACTCCAAACAGGATGTTTTCAGGCTTACCATTATTAAGAAAAACAGGAGTAAAATAATTTAAACCTAGCCCACAAAAAGGCATTAACACATTATAAAGTGAACCTAAGAGTTCAAAATGGATTTGAAAAGGTAGGTAAGGTTCAAACCAGCATTACAGCTAAGCAGTGCTTGCTTGTATTGGGTCAATACATTGGTCTGTATTGATCAATTAATAGCCTAATATTTGTGTAGTTGATTTCAAGGCACGAAGAGAAAACCCTATGTACCATATACTGTAGGTAGAGTCTATATCAACATTTGCCTCAGATATACACGGCAGAGTCTCACCTTAAGGTCTCTGTGGATGTGCCCCATGGAGTGAATATATTCGACTCCACTGACTATTTGCTGAGCAATGGCTAAACTTTCTTGTCTTCTCTTGGAGTCTTGCAGAGACTGAGTGTTCTTCTCATTTATCCACTTCTTAAGGGTTTTTGTTTTGCATAACTCCATCTGAATATAGAGGTACTTTGCTGATGGATCCTCTATAGACCTAAGAAAAGAGAGAGAAACATGATAATATTGCTTTCTTTTGATAAAGTCACCTCTTCTCTTTATGTTTTGCTTATGTTTATGCTTTATGAGCCATGTGCAGGTAGTCGTGGCCCAGCCTTGAATCAAAGATATGCTTTGCATGCTTTCTATAGCCTGATCCAGGTTAGTGTATTGGACTTACTGGGAAGAGCTGCCAGCTGAGTTTCCAGCTGTAATGTGACCTTGGTATCTTGAATCCTCCATCCAAAATGTGTAGTATCTGACGATGTTACAGTGGAGAAGCTTTGACAATGTCCCCACCTCTCGAAGAGCTTTCCTGATCCAAAAGAGAACAACAATGGAATCAGTAATCAAAGTATTTACATAAATACTGCATAATGCGCAGTTGATCTGTACTACTGCATACTTACTCGTTACTGCGGACAATCTTTACAGCAAAACCCTGTTTCAGCAGTTTGTCTCTTGCTGCGTAAACACAACCGTAGGCCCCTTTTCCAAGACTCTCAGTGACATCAAATTCTGAAGTAAACCTGTCAAGATCAACAGTTTTGTTCAGGAAAAAGGGTTATTGATTGTACAACAATTGTTGGGAGAGATATTTAAGAGGGTTATTTTCATACCTTGAAAGGGTGGATGTCTGATTTTCAGTATTTTCTATGATCTTGTCTTTGACAGGATGCTTAGAGGACAAAAGAATAACATACATTTGGTACAGTCAACATTTGGTACCCTGCTCTCATTGTTGTATACTCTTTAATAATAACACTGTTATTATTTTTGCCCTCTACACATATAGAGTAAGCAGCTGTCACAGTTTTTCACAGATTCTGACAGAGGTGGGAGAAGTACTATGATCTTGTACCTAAGTAAAAGTAAGTACTCAGTCTGTTACAAGTAAAAGTCCTGCATTCAAAATGTTACTCAAGTAAAAGTACTAAAGTATTAGCATGAACATATACTTAAAGTACCTAAAGTAAAAGTACTCATTGTGCAGATTGGCCCATTTCAGAATAGTATATATTATATGTTTTTAATTATAATCATTGCTGCATTCTGATTCTGATGATTCTGATGATTCTGATTAGTGTTATCAAAGCTGGTAAAAGCAAGTTTGAATGACTTTGTATTCTGCAGGGTAGCTTGTGAATTTACTCCAGATGTAACTAAAGTCTTATTTAAGTGTTGTTTAAATTTCACATTATAAATTCAAATATGTAAAGTAACTAAAGGTAATAAATAAATGTAGTGCAGTAAAAGTACACTTTTACCTCTTGTCATGATTTTAGTTTTGTGTGTTTAGTTTCCGGTCTTATTTGGAATTTCTGTTCTCCCTTTGCCTTGTCTTCCTTCCTGTGTCTGATTGTCTCATTGTGTTCACCTGTTGCCCTTGTGTTTCTGCCTCCCCTGCCCAGCTGTGTCTTGTCCTGTGATTACCCTTCTGTGTATTTAGTCTTGTTTTCCCCTTTGCTCCATGTTCGGTCGTTGTCTTCCTTGCACCTCCATGTTTGTCCCTGTCGGTTTTTGTCTGGATGCTTCCTCGTGCTACTGGTTTATGGATTTTACGTTTTTTCTTGTTTGTTCATTGTCAGCAGCTTTTGTTAAATAAAGCTAGCTTTTTGTTATACTTTGCACCTCTTCTCCTCATTCTGCGTTTGGGTCCTGATAACCCTCAACCCTGACACCTCTCGATGTAGTGGGGTAGAAGTACAAAGAAACAAGCGGGAAAACCTTTGGAACTCAGTATCACTGTCCAAATGTGTTATAAAATACTGCAGAGTATACATCACCCACTTTACACAAGGATCAATCAAACCCTCTCAGGCTTATGCTGCCATAGTTTTGAGGGGAGGTGTGCACCCTTGTAAATTCGGTATGGTCCTCTATTCTCAGCTGTTAAGGCCGTCTGGGATGTACTTGGAAATACACTCTGATATATTGAACATAGATGTGGCTCTAACTCCAGCTAAACAGTGTTAAATAATTAAACAAAATAAATAATAACAACAAAATATATATGTTTTGGATGAAAACCATGTACGGTACTGATGCAAGGCCATGTGCATGCATGTGTTCCAGCATTAGTTTAGTAATGTATGGCTGTTTAACTTGTTATATCTGTCTTGTAAGATAATGAAATCTAATCAAAAAAGATTGTGGTATAAAGAACATACCTGATCCTTGGAAGAGTTTGATGAATCAGTGAATATTCCAGAGCCACTTGTACCTGTGGACATGCTTTGTGACGATGCAATAGACTCTCTAAGGAACATAATGAGAGGCATTGTTACAGATTTCAAGCGTTAAGCTATACAATCTGTTTCAATAATAGGATAAATAACTGCCTTACAGTGAATTTGACAAACTGTTTTGGGTATCACTTTCAGACTCTAAGGGCATCTATACAAAAAAAAAAGATAATTGTTAGAATGTAGCATGTTCCAAATCAAATAATGTACCTCTTGGAGCCCTTTTCAATATCATGTTTATTATTTAATGTCACCACGCGTCAGATGCCGGGAAAACAGACCTGAGCTTGGGAAGGGTTTGTTGAATCTTCGAATGTTATTGAGGGACTTGTACTTGTTGACGTTCTTTGTGATGATGCCTCATACGAACCCCTAGGGGAAGACAAGGACAGACATGAGTAAAGCCTTCTTGGTATTTCACTCCATGTTCTGCTTTCATACCAATGGCAATAATGAAAAATTCATACAGGGGAGCAACGAAGTGCCTCTTGCAGCAATAACTAAATGTTTCTGCGGGTGTGAGGCTATTTATTTCTGTCACTATGTGTCACTAATAGATATAGAAGAGGAGGATGAAACCATATTTTATAGTCACACATACTGTACATGCACACAGCACACAAAGTGAAATGTCACCTCTGCATTTAACCCATCTAAGAACTAGGATTGTAGAGCGCCCAGGGAGCAATGGGGAGTGGGGGGGAAGTCCGGTGTCTTGCTCAAGGGGACCACAGCATGGCCCAGGAGGGGAACTGGGACCCTCTCTATAGTCCAAGCCCCTACTGACTGAGCCACTGCCGCACAAATAATTCCGATGTGAACTGAAAATGCATCCTCCATTTTGATTTAGATCAACACATTAGGGTTTGCTGCCTGAACATTCCAGCCACACTAGCCCGCAAAAAGTTAAACTATCCCCAACTTTTGTGTGGCCGCACATTGCCGCACATTGCCGCAAATAAAAAAAAGCTGAGGTTGTAGCGGCACGCGCAGCTTTACGCATGAACGCTTGCCACAGTCAGCACTTTGCCACTCCCAGGTGTGAATTCAGAGTAAGTGCTTTACAGGGGAGTTGATGGCGTTGACAACACAGGCGGTGCACCACCTTCAGACACTGTTGATCTGACGGACAGCTAAAATGAAAGAGAGGGTGTTTGACATAACATTAGACATTATCAGAAGAAAAGAGGCTATACAATATATTAAATCCATCAAACAGAAACAATGAAATGCCTTGCTTGTATGTTTAATGTAAAGGGCTGACTTGTATATGGTCTCTGAGAGCATTAGGCTGCTTTCACAGAACCAGCAGTAGAAAGGCTTTGCACTGATGTTGCAGTTGCGTTTCTATGGAAAGGGCAGTGCCGCCCAACCAGGAGGAAGAGTTCCCCTCGGCATCGGGCACCACCCGTAAATTGTTTTGAGCGATGCGCTCAAAGTTAAAACGATTTCAACTATAACCTCATTTAGTGCTAACCTATTGACACACAACCAACCTGATGACAGCCGTATAAAATAAACTTAACTAACAGTTTTCACTGCAAAGATCTGTGCCCAACTTCGCAGTGAGCAAAGACAAAATGGTGTGTACCATGTAAATGCAGCTTTAGGGAAATTAAACCACTACTTTTCTGCTTAACTACCCTTAGCTGCCAATTAAGTACACCTTGCTATCACCGTTGTATTAAACTATTTTATTGTGGAGTGGACCTATTAAACTTCAATTGAGGATTTTTGAGGATTTAAAGAAGGGCACAATATAAAATACCTTGCTGTCCCAGTCTGACTGCTCTTGAAGGGCAAACCAGGCAAGTTTAGCTGCATTTTGTTTGGCTTCCTTGGCAATCCTTCCCTCAGCCACAGGATACTCCTTGTCTTCGATTATTAATCTGTAGGAAAATCTGTGTTTTTTTTTTTTAAAGGAGGAGTTTAGTTCATAATTTTAACATTTGAATGTTGTTTAGAACAGGAAATCAATGAAGAGTTAGCATAGAGTGACTTTAGTGTCTATTCAGGTTACAGAGGTTCAGGTTCATACTCACTGACGCTCATGGGCTGGTCCCCATCTTCTGTCTTCGATGAATGTATGGCAGCGTTTTTTTTTCCGGCAGTAGTTGTCAATTAATCCAATGAAATTTTGTTGAGTTGGTGTAGGGTTGTAATTGACATCTGCAGTCTTGAGAACACAAATGCTATGTCACAACCTAAAGCACATTTCAAGCCATATGTATTTTACCTTTAATAACAGGGGCTTGTTAAGAAAACAGGACAATAAAATCTTACTGTTGCAACTCATACCTGATGTACGCCCCCTGACAAGTCTCTCAGGGCATTTTTAGCAGCATTATACTTGGCTTCCTTTTTCGTCTTCCCCACACCCTCAGGATAGACTTTACCATTCAGGACTACCCTCTGGGTGAATCTAGAGAGCAATTGTCATAATTCTGTTATTCAGGCAGATTTGAAATAATGTTGGTGGGGTTGGGGTGCATTAAATCAGTTGATTTTGCACACTATAATAGTAAGCCTCTAGTAACCATCCATATTGTAAATTGCTATGAACTTACTCTACTCCTTTAAGCCCCATACAAAATATGTGCTACTGCTTTAAAATGATCTCAATTGAATTGGCTACTATCAGGAGGAAAATTACTTCAGGGACATACAGTAAGTTACAAATATATGTTTAAAAAACACATTATGTATACTGTATACATCCTTATGATTTGTTTATTGTTCTTGTAGAGGTTGATTACTTGCACTTAGGACATTGTAAAATCAACAACCCCATTGAGAAGCTCAGTAAAGTCAAATAATGTCTATTTCATTGGCGATTATTTAATAAGGAATAAGTTAATTTAGGCCATTCGTTATAAACAAAAGTTACATATGAGGAAGTAATCACCCAGAAATGACCGATCCCTGTGTGAGTGAAAAGTGTGAGCTACTGTATTATGAACATGCAGGGCTTTGATAGGCCTACATTTACTGTATCCTGTATTGAGTTGATGTTATCTTACCAATGTAGACCAACCAAAAAGTAGTTTAATGATTCTTTAAGGAGTTTATGTATTAACCATTAAGCTGTTTTTCTGTGAGAAGTCCAACAACATTGATATTGAACCACTCCCACTCCGTTCCGAGTCTTCCGAATAATATTGTACACAGGAAGGCTTAAGCAAAACTCACGGGTAACAGGAATGTTATAAACTTACGTCTTATTGTGGTGTGGGCCAACAGAGCCAAGGTCCTCATATTGAAGCAACAACTTTTTTTTCTTCGCGTACTTGTTCAGTTTGTCAACCTCACTTCCACTTTCCATCTTAAATTAAGTCAAAATTCGATCTTAAATTACATAAAACGATCAAATCGAAGTACACCGCTCACAGCAGCTCTTTGATTCCCCATGTTTGTTCTATTTTTGCTGCAGTATGTATGCTGCTTATATCCTTGCAGCTTCGATTCAGCTGACTTTGGATACAACTGCGTTTCGATTTCCTCGTCTACAGTAAACGTCATAACGTTACGTGGCTTGACAATACTGATAAATGAATCCAGACAAAAAACAAAACTTACATTGTTATAGTTAAAGAAATGTGTATTGCACCTGTTTTAGACCATTGACGTTTTAGACGTTTGGTATTTATGTTTAGATATTTTTTTCATTATCTACTTGCATTTGTTTTAACCTGACATCTGCTTCTCTACATATTTCCAACTGGCCACCACCCATACACATATTTTTAACCAACTTACACCTGTGGAAGAAGGCTGACAACATTTCCCAAAATATTTCGTTCAGGAACAGTGGTGTGCATACAATATCACAGGGTAAGGCCAATACTTTAAAAAAAAAGGGGTATCCCTTGCATAAAGGGTTTATTTTTGGTTTATGCATGCACATGTCTCAGCATATGACTTTTGCCACAGCCACAACGGCAATGCCCAGTGTCTGGCTGCGGGGTTGGGTTGGGCACAGTAGGTTAGGCAGGTTTGGAAAGTTTCTTGTTGTTACATGAATGTAGTCATGTCAGCCGAATGACAAAGACATTATAGATGGTGGTATTTGTACATCAAAGTAATTAACCAGGAGATGATTATTTGTTAAAAGTAAATACAGTTCAACAGGGCAATCAGTGTCAAATGTCATTTTATAAAAGTTGGGCAATCTTTTGTGAAAGATTATAAGATATAATACAAAAAAAAAGCTGCTGTTTGTTTTGGCTCACTCAGTTAGGTGTTGATGTTATTCGATGACATATTTTTGAAGGATATTTTACTGTAAGCTATCCTAATAAAATGTGGGTCTACCTGTTTGTTACATTGCCACCAGTGTTTTATGTTATTGCCTCATCATGAATCACCATGGACCAAATGTATTCCTCCCTTTAAAAGAACAAATACAAAAAACCCTTACCATGTCCATTTTGTTTTGTTGCACTGTTTAATTGCCGCTTTTCAACTTCAAAAGTGAGCTTTGTTAATTATACGGCTGTCCACGATTAAATAAACAGACACCTACCATACAGTCTACAAGCATTGCGTGTGAGTGTGCTTTTACATGCAATATACAGATGCATGACATTTGTAAGTCATATTTCTTTTGCCATTATTTTATTTTAAAACTTAACATATTTAGCAGAAAACAAAAGATGTAATGCATACATTTGACCATCCCCAGCATTGAATAAAATGTCAATTGTGGACACATAAATTACCAGCACATGATTATCTAAAACAGCTGGATAGATAAATATGTGAGTTACTTTTTGAAATCATGATAAAATTGGATTTTACATTCCAATCTTTGACTATTAAATTCCTAATTCTTAATTCGCATGATAAATGAACTCCTGTAAGTGCATACAAGACGGTGCTAAGTTGAAGTTCAGATAAATCACTGTTTAAGTGCAGTACATTAACCATTCGTCAATAAATATTAATAACATCACCTAAACAGTATATCAAATATGTTCATCAGATGACAAACAGATCTCATTACCCTCATAAGACTTGTCACAATTCATTGTGATAATCACACAGTTGCCCTTTTCTGAGACTCATTTTCTGTCTGAGCCAACTTGTCCAGCTGTTCCTTCAGATCACTTGCTTCAGGTCGCACCTCTGGCTTCTCATGTAGCATTTTCTTGATGATTAGGTTCTGCAAAAACAACACCTTTAACTGAGATCTGTGTACAAACACTATTGTGTTGCCATGCTACAACATTTCAAACAAAAAAACTGAGATTGATATCTTGTAAAATACTTTTATTTGTTCTGCTTGTTATTAGTATAAACAGCAGCAGTTCTGTTTAACTCCCCCAGCTATAGAGATGGACAGCTGTTGTAACGGGGCAAACCTGTCTAAAAAGGTACTGCCTCATGTGGGAACTAATTTACTGCGGATAATAATTGATAATAAGAACATTGTAATACCTCTACTTGGAAGGCCTCTGAAAAGTCTGTCGGGAGAATCTGTCTTCTTGCATTTGTTAAAACCTGGTATTCATGCAGTGATAAAAGGATGAAATAACATGTTAGTTAGCCTGAATCAAACAAATAATTAAACAATTGAGTTGAATGTTGCATATAAATACAAGAAGAGAAAAGCTGACAAATGATGGTAAAATTCTTGCGGCAAGTCTTTGTCTGTATACTTCACCTCTCCTCTTTCATGGCCAGAAGAGACTTTCCACAGGAGTTCCAAGTATATCAACCCCAGAGCAAATATGTCCACTTTTCGATTATATGTCTTCCCCACCTTTTGAGAAATAATAAAAACACAGAATTGCCTGATGTTATGCTAATATAACTCATAAGGAAAGTTTAGCATGTCATGGTAGTGAAGTAAATGAAGTTTTGGCTTCAAGTTATGTTTCATGGCTTATGTTTGTAGATACACTTAATTCAAAGTTTGTTGTATTGGCAATAAAGTTCTTACATATTTTACTTTCACCTTTAATGCTATCAACTGGCTGCTATCTCAAAACTGTCACTGGTACTGGATTTGTATTTAGTAAGATGTGTAATTTCTACTTTATCTTTCATATTTTTATGAATGACTTCTTAATTCATATTCAGCTACTGTACCTTTGGCTCTTTACCTGATGTAACAAATGTACATTTCCCCTCTGTGGGATGAATAAAGGTATTCTGATTCTGATTCTGATTGTAAAGCTCTCACTGCCAACAGTAAGAAAAGGTTTGGCTGGGCTAAATAAACAATAGAGCATGGAGTGGTGCAGTGATGTTGTATTTTCGTAGGCCCATCCAAATGTGAGCATCGCAAGGGCTTCCTCAACAAAAGCAATGTGATTTTTGCTTAGTGTCAACTCCGCTTAGCTGAAGGAGGACTCATGTCCGTGTGATAAAGTCTAGTAGTTTATGTAGTCACTTTTTAGCAACCACCATCTGTATGACACATACAAGCTTTCAACCTTCACCAGTGGGGAAATTACTGATGTATTTTCTGTCGTAGAACAAAACGTAAACCTATTTTCAGTTTGTGTTAACCACAGACCTGATTTCAGGAATCTTTGACATGTTCAAATGGCGAGGGAATCGGAAATGGTAAAAAGCAAACTAATTTGCAGGTTTTAGGAGTCTTTCCTGCACCGCTCTATTGTGCTCGGCATATATAGTAATAGTTACTAAAGGTATAGTTGAAAATAATTCGTCCACCTGATTAAAACCAGTCGAAGGACATATTTGTTGAAATGAATACAGAAGAATTAAGAGTATACAGAATAGATCATCTCACTTGTTCAGGGGCCATGTAAGATTCGGTTCCTCTGTTTTCTGTTCTGTCCATCAAAGCGTCATCATCTCTGGTGACCAGACCAAAGTCACCAATCTTCACTTCTTTATCATCCAGTCCAAACAGGATGTTGTCAGGCTTCACAGAAAGAAAAACAATTGAAACAAATGAACACATGTGGAAGAAAATTAGAAGCTTGAAAAACAGTACTTAAGGGATAAACCAGCATTATATCTTTAACCACATGCGGGTCCCTTTCAGAAGAGTGTTCAATTTGATAAGATATATTTAGGCTTCTGCTAATCATGAATGATCCTCTCAACATTCTTTATAATTCTTGTTGCATTTTGCTGTCTGATAGATTTTTCCCTTTAGACGATCAAAGCAGAGAGTAAAAGATTGTATTACTTGTATTCTCATTCTAATTTAAATGACTATTCACATGTAATATTAGGTGAACTGAAGCTTCTAGTAAAAATAATGTCTTGTGCTTCGAGCATTTCGGGGCAGGATCTTGCCTAACAGTTTTAAAATAATCATGGTGTTATTGTTGTTGAGAGGCAAACCTAGTACCCTAGTATCTTTATGACTGGACTGCACAAGGATCACTGGTTTCCGAGAGAGATCTGATTGTATAGAAGTTCATAGAAAAATGTGCCTGCGTCGCATTGATGTACTTCCTCAGTAAATATATTCCTGATGACTTTATGGATTAGATTGCTAGTTCAACACAGAATTATGTTCATTTAGTAAATGATGACCCCATTTACAGAAGCATATGCTTTAGGGCCTGGCTTATTCTAACATTTTGGTCACCTAATAATGGCTTGTTATTCTACCAATTATTCTGTTACACTGCAGTCTGGTCTCACCTTTAGGTCTCTGTGGATGTGCCCCCTTGAGTGAATATATTCAACTCCACTGACTATTTGCTGAGCAATGCTTAGACTTTCTTGGCGTCTCTTTGTGTCTTGCGGAGACTGAGTGTTCTTCTCATCAATCCATTCCTTAAGTGTTTTCATTTTGCACAACTCCATCTGAATATAAAGGAACTTTACAGATGGATCATCTGTAGACCTAGAAAGACAGACGAAAAATGTTTATAAAAATACTCTCCTCTGACTTAAAATGAAGACTTGAATGTTATATAGGCCTATACAAAATTCAGAATATTGAATATAGCAGTGAAATACTATTTCAAATGGCAATATATAGTAATGAACAATAAAGTCTCTTCTCTGTGTGTTGTAATCCAAGCTTACCTGTTCTTTGGTTTATTGCTTGGATAGCTACGAGTGCCTGTTACCTGTTATCTATGGACTTATGTATCCTCTCATAAAGGCGCCCCACTCCCAACCATAGACTGTACACAGTCCCAACATGGAAGCGTTACACCCACCCTCCACTTTCCCTCTTAGAGTAATACTGTTAGCTTTGTCAGCTCCTTTGCTATAGTTTGCACTGCTAATGCTGTTAGTTAATGCTGTTAGTTAATGCTGTTAGCACCATTAGCAGCTAGCCGTCCAACCATTCCCATGTCGAGAGCTGTGTTCAGGTATCCCTGACCCTAACTCTGAATGAAAGATATGTATTGAATATTATATATATATATAGCCTGTTTAAGGTTAGGACGTGGACATTACTGGGCATCGCTGTAACCACCAGCTGAGCTTCCAGCTGAGCTTCCAGTTGAGATGCCGTCTTCGTATCTTGTATCCTCGATCCAACAATCGAAATACCTGATGACATTATGGTGGAGGAGGTCTGATAATGTCCCCACCTCTCGAAAAGCTTTCCTGATCCAAAGGAGAACAACCATGGAATCAGTAAACAAAATATTTACATACATACTGCATAATGCACAGTTGAAACTTACTGCATACTTACTCGTCACTGCTTACAATCTTTACAGCATAATACTTCTCCTCTAGTTTACGCCTTGCTTTGTAAACCGAACCGTAGCCTCCAAAGCCAAGATACTCAATGTCATCAAAGTCTGAAGTAAACCTGTCGAGATCACCACTATTATTTAGGAAAAAAGGGTTCTTGATGGTAGATCAATAATTGGCAGAGAGATTTATTTTGACAGTATATATACCTTGACGGGGTGGATGTCTTCTTTTTGACAGCATACTTAAAGGATAAGATAAAGACAGATTCAACATTTTGAACTGTGCTCTGATTATGACGTAAGTATTCTCTTTAATAATCATACAAATATTCTGTTGCCCTCTCCAAATATAGAGTATTTAGAATATAGCTAATAATACCTGATCATTGGAAGAGTTTGATGAATCTGTGAATATTTCAGAGCCACTTGTACCCGAGGACATGCTTTGTGATGATTCAAGAGACTTCCTAGAGGAACATAATGAGAGGCATTGGTACAGCTTTTTTAAGCAATAAGCTATACACTCAATAGTGATTCAATAATAGGCTAAATAAGTGCCTTACAGTGAAGTCGACAACCTGGATGGTGCACCATTTTCAGACCCTAAGGGCATCTACACAAAAAAAGCGGTTCATTGTTAGAATGTAGCATACTATAAGATGATATATTTGAAGCCCTGTTGAAAGATCACATCCAATTATTTAATGTGATTTTCACCACTGTCTGATTTGCTTTTACAATTCTGAGAAAACATACCTGAGCTCTGGAAGGGTTGGATGTATCTGTGAATTGTATTGAGCAACTTGTACTCACTGACGTTCTTTGTGATGATGCCTCATGGGACTCCCTAGGGGAATACAAGGATAGACATGAGTACAGCTTTTTCTCTGTCATCATGTTCCACTCTAATCACAATATACTCAATTTTTTCGTTGTTTATTTCCATTTCACGTGATTCAGGTGAGAATACATTCTTAGTAATTTAGAACGATACATCAGAGGATGCGCTGCGGGTACTTTCTAGCTGTTTTTCGCCGCAAAAAGTTCAACTATTCCAAACTTAAATATTTTTCAGACATTGCAGGACAAAGGCCCCACTTTGTCTCTCCCTGCTGAGAAGTCAAAGTGCCTTACTGTGGAGTTGATGATGATGATAATGATGATGGCGGTGCACCATCCTCCGACAGTGTTGACCTGACAGACACCTGAAATGCATGGAAAAGGTGTGTTAAACATCATCTTGGGGGAAAAAGGCCATTGCCTTGAAAAAAATAAAATAAAATGTATTTCCTCTAGCAGAAAAAAAAATTCTTGCTTGATTGTTTTATGCAAAGGTTTTTTCAAAATAAAAGCTGTACAGCGGCTGACTAAAGCACCAGGAATAAACTACCCTTGAGTGCCAGTTTAGTAGGTGTACCTTACTATAACTGTGTTAGGATTCATTCATTGTATCTGTGTGAACCTAATAAACTGGCAATTGAGTGTATATTTCATGGTGATTGAAGTACATAAATATAAAATACCTTGCTGTCCCAATCTGTCTGTTCTTTAAGAGCAGACCAGGTAAGTCGAGCTGCATTTTGTCGGGCTTCTTTGGCACTCCTACCCTCAGCCACAGGGTACTCCTTGTTGTCTATTATTAATCTGTAGAAGAATCTGTGTTTTTTTAAAAGATGGAAATAGTTTAGATCAGAATGTTAAAATGTTAATTTTGTTTAACTATCTCTTATCATACTATTTTTAGGCATATATTATGGGTCTCAGATATGTACGAATATATAAAAAACACGTCTATGATGTGTTTTGCTCAAAATACCAAACAGATCATGCATTGTAGACATCCCTCATATCCCTCTGTTTCAGCCCTGTTAGAGAATTGCTGATTCTGGATCAGTAGCTGCTGGCCCCGCCCCCTTTTGAGCACGGCAAGGCAAGAAGTGAGGTCTCCTCTCTGCCTGGAGATACTCAACTAAATGCTGCCGTGATTAAATGCCATATCATGTTCCAAACCACTTCAAGGATTATTTCTGAAACAGTATGGAGCTCAAATGCTTTTTTTCTTGCGGGTTTAGTACAAGGTGAGCTCCTTTTTTTATTTCCTGCTTTTTTACATATAATAATAATAATAATAATAATAGATTTAATTTGTTAGCGCTTTTACAGGTGCTCAAAGACGCTTTACAGATAATAGTGAAGAGAAAAGAAAAGAGAAGAAAGGAACAACAAATAAATATATAGTTAAAGTTAAAGTCAAATAATACAAAAACAATCACACATGAAAAGCCAGATTGAAGAGGTGAGTTTTAGTGAGTTTTTTGAAGGTGGTGAGGTCGGTGCAGTCTCTGATGGGTTGTGGGAGTGAGTTCCAGAGGGAGGGGGCAGCGACGGAGAAGGCTCTGTCCCCCCAGGTCCGGTGATTGGTGCGGGTGGGGATGGATAGGAGGTTGGCTTCTGATGAGCGGAGGCAGCGGGAAGGGGTGTGGTGGTGCAGCAGGTCTGTGAGGTAGGGGGGGGGCTTGGTTGTTGAGGGCTTTGTAAGTAATGAGGAGGACTTTGAAGTGGATTATTTGACGGACGGGGAGCCAGTGGAGGTTCTGGAGGATGGGAGTGATGTGGTCTCGGGAGCGGGTGTGGCTGAGGAGGCGGGCAGCAGAGTTCTGGATATGTTGGAGTTTATTGAGGAGGTTGGATGGTATGCCATAGAGGATGCTATTGCAGTAGTCGAGTCGTGAAGTGATGAATGCATGAATCAGGGTTTCAGCAGCAGAGGAGGAGAGTGACGGGCGGAGACGGGCCATGTTTTTGAGGTGGAAAAAGGCGGTCCTGGTGATGTGATTTATGTGGTGGTTGAATTTGAGCTGACTGTCGAAAATGACTCCGAGGTTGCGGATGTGAGGGGGGGAGATAGAGTGTGGCTGTTAATGGTGAAGTTGAAATTCTGGATGTCTTTGATACGGGATGGGGGGGCCGATGATGATGATGTCTTATTTGGCACTGTTCAGTTGGAGATAGTTTGTTTGCATCCATGCTTTTATTTCTGAGAGACAGTTGGTGAGAGTGGAGTGTGTTGTGGGGGTGATGGTTTTTGTAGGCTCATATGTAGGCTCTCTCCAGTACAGGTTAGCTCTGAGTGTTAGCGATACTTGCTAATGTAAACAAAGACCATATTACTTCCAAAACACGTAGCGCACTCACTTTGTGAGTTCCCTGACACACATTTATGTATAAAAGACATACAAAAATGCATTTTGCATGATAGGAGACTTTTAAGACTAAACGTCAATTAAAGGTCCCCTATTATACTGTTTTTCATCAATATATTATAGGTCTCAGATAGATACAAAACATGTCTCTGAAGTGTTAGGCTGAAATACCAAACAGATCACCCATTTTAGCATCCCATAAACCCCTCTGTTTCAGCCCTGTTTCAAAATGGCTGATTCTCTGTCTTTTACTTTAGATGAAAATAAGGTGCCACTCCCCACACCCCTCTGAGAGATATTTGGTTAAAAAAACACAATGGTGCTCTAGGAGGAGATTTGGGTGATAAGGTGGGGGGTGTTACCTTGGTTGGTTATTGGCTAATGGTTACACAAGCCAAAACATCGTTATGACATCTTAAAGTGGCCAAAATCGGATCAGCTCATTTCAGACATGTTTATGTATAAAAGACATGAAAAAGTAGATTTTGCATAAAGGTGACCTTTAAGAGTTACCATAGAGTGTCTGTAGTGTCTATTCAGGTAACAGTGGTTCTGGTTCATACTCACTGAGGAATATGAGCTGGACCGTCTCTCTTCACTTCAACGAATGAATGGCAGCGGTTTTTTGTCTGACAGTAGTGGTTAATTATTCCAATGAAATTCTTCTCAGAGCTGTTGTCCTGAGAGTTGACACTGAGGCTTCTTGTCTTATTACTGTAATAAACAAGAGATATTTAACAGATGAAGACATGAAAATAAAACATTGCACTGGCTTTGCGATTTACTCACCAGATATCAGAATCCTTTTCGATTAGTTCCTTTTTTTGTTGAGCTGATGTAGGGTTGTAATTATCATCTGCAGTCTTGACAATAAAAAAATACATATTGAGATATTCACCCAGAGGACTGTGCCCAGCTGAGTAAGTGACTACCTTTAATAATAGGGGGTTTTTAAAAATAGAGGACAACACATATTACTGTTGCAACTCATACCTGATTTGTGCCCTCTGACAAGTCTCTCAGGGCATTTTTAGCAGCATCTTGCTTGGCTTCCTTTTTCGTCTTCCCCACACCTTCAGGATAGTCTTTACCATTCAGGACTACACTCTGGGTGAATCTGTAGAGCAATTGTCATGTTTCTGTTTCTGTTTTTGTAGAAGCACTGGGGCCATGGAAAAAAACATGTACCCCTTAAGGAGCTCGTTAAAGAAAAAACAACGTATATTAGCTACTTTACAATTATTTAATAATAAGGAAGTACATTTCTGATTTCCCATGAGCAGCTCAATAACGTTGATATAGAACCACTCCCACTGCTGCAATATAATGTACTGTAGCTATACCGATTTGCATAACCCACCGGTAAAAAATGTTAAATTACTTACGTTTTGCAGTGGTCTGGGCCATCAGATGGAGACTCCCTGTATTTCAGACTAAATCTTTTTTTGTGTGCGTACTCGTTGAGTCTTGCGACATAATTCTCACTTTCCATCTTGAATGATTTGACCGTCTAAATTTGATCTTAGATTACATACAACTGTGTTCAATCCAACAATACTTGTTTATGCCCCCTTCCAGCCTTGTCTCTCCTGCAGTCCTGCGTATATCTGTGCTCTTTTTCTATTCAGCTCACTCTTGATACAATTAAGTTTCGATTTCCTCGTTTTAAACGTCATTTACGTAAGGTTACGTGGCTTGACTCGTGTTTGAACAATGAATTCCGTTCGCACAGATTCATTACTGGTGATGACAAACAACAAATAGCAACATTGTTTCATTTTAAATAAAGTATATAGTCCATTATTTTGGTACACCTACCCATTGAATGTTATCGTTTTAAGCAATGTTTAGATGCCTTATTTTATATTTAACTGCATCTACTTAAACTTTTTTTTCTACACACTGGAATATTATATTATTCCAGGGTTTATTATATTAGGCCTACTATAATATGTCCATTCAAATTGTTTAAGAAAGAGACCAAAGTTCAACATGTACACACTACTGCTGGTAAAAATTCAGAATTGTGTCTTTTGACAAAAGTTGTTATAGTTTTTTCACAGAATGTAGTTCATCTGTCCACTGGAATGCGCACACAGTGTCTCAGGGTGTGGGCAACACTTTTGACAAGGGACACCTCTTTCAAGGTATAGTGTTTATTTTTCGGTCTACGGTCACACCATGTTTAATCAGAGATACACTGTTGCCATAGTCAGAAACAAATGTGAATGCTTACCCAGGGACGGGCTGGTGCTACCTGACTGTTAGGTTAGGCACAGGTTAAGCAGGTTTGGGAAGTTTCCAGTAAATGTTTTTTGACACTTGTCACGTGTCAGCAGATGAATTTGATATTAATGCTATCAAGTAAGCTAGAAAGTCACAATCAGAAAACGTTATTGATCCAACAGGGTAAATTGGGCTAAATTGTTGTTTTTTCCTATTCTTGAATATACATTTATATAAAGAAATAAGTATTATTAAAATTAGTGCATTTTATTACTAATGTACAATATTTAACAACAATACATACAGGATCGCTGTACTCTGTGTAGTGACAATTAAGGAATATAATGTAATCTGATCTAAAATGTGAAAACAGAGGTAAGAACTGAAAGTGTTTGGCTCTGTCTTTGTTAGCAGGTTGTGACAAAGTCAAACTAACAAACCTACCTGCAAATGACACTCCTGCTATTACAATGAGTTGGTCGATATTACCATCTTATTGTGATGATTGATTGCTAAAAAAGATAGGCATTTCATTCACAATCACGACTAATATTAAAGTCATAGCAATAGCCATGTAGCCGCAGCCACAGAGGGCACACCCAATTTGGCTTTGGTTGAAGACAGTAGGAATTCTGCTTGTCTGACACACTTGAAGTAGTCACAGGACAACTTTGGCCAATCATACGGGATGGACATTTAAGTGACAAAACTGAGACACACAAGTGTCTCCTTAAGTTGATTTAGAAAGAAAGATACTTACATATTGAGTGTAATTCCTTTATGTCAGAAATGCTATAACTAAGTACTTAAACATGGTTATGTTGAAGATTCAGCATTTAAAGTCGTTATCAAGTGTTTGAATTTTTCTGGAACAAGGGCACATTCCCTTATTCAGAGGTGATCAAATACCTGTACAGACTCATTTTAATGTAAACAAAGCATATCATAAGCAGAGGAATCCACGTCATGCAGCAGAAATTGTGCAACACTTTACAGAGGACTGATGACCTTCGCACTCTTGTTGCCAACATTTTATTCAGACAAGTCATTAAAAGCAAAGGGTTTAATTTGACAACTTGAACCCAGACATGCACCGTGGAATACATTGTTTCAATGAGTTGATAACTTAACCATGAATTAATTATTTGTTAAAAGTAAAAATTGCAGTATGTCAAATCAGACGGAGGTTCTTATTTATATCATATATTTGGTCGAAACATTATATATATATAATTATAGTTTTAATTATCATATATATATATATATATATATATATATATATATATATATATATATATATATATATATATATATATATATATATGATAATTAAAACCAAAAAATAAATGTTGTTTTATATTTTTGCAGAACTTACGAGACTTGCAGACTAGATTTCCCCCTGGAATTTTGTCATTTCCACCCACTAAAAATGTGTCAGGCAAGAAGCCCTTTTCAGCGTTCAGAATCTTAATAAATACAACTCCTAGAGCCTTGAAATTTGGTAGAGACACAGATAAAATGTTAACCACAAAATAAAAATGGTTAAAATGCACAAGCAGATGTCATATTTGTATTACTGGCCCTTGAAATAAGAAAAAGTGCATAATTGGTGCTTTTGGGGCCACAGGCAGTCCTCCTAAATTTACACATATGGACATTTTCATGCATTACAGTAATTGATTGATGTTATACCAAATTGCAGGGGCTCTAACATAAACATAATCTGACTTGTTGCAACTTGACATGTCAAAGTTGTAATCTGTTGTCTTTTTGAGCAGCCTAAAGCCCCGTCCATACGGAGACGAAACGGGTGTTATGCGCTATAGTTCTTTATCGTATGGACGGTTCGTCCACACAAGGCCGTAACGGAACCGCGGAAACTGAGCCCTCAAACGATAACGCATCCCAAAGTGGGAAGGTCTGGTAACATAACGCTTGCGGTGCCGTGGGTACGCCCTAAACGATCATAGCCCCGCCTCTCCACACCTCTCGCTCACCCTTGCGTCATTGTTGATGCGTTTCACCAACAACAATGGCGGATCACAGGGTTGCGTTCGTGCTTCAGACGCTACTGACCATGCTACAGATGTTAGTGCAAAATCTACAGCTCCTCTACCACAACCATCAGCAACAAGTGGACATGGAGAACTACATGAACTACATGTTGCTAAAATGTATTTCTCCTAGCTGCTAAATCCACTGCGGAGAATAACCAGAAGGCCAACCAGGCAGGAGAGGTCTTATTTGCTGCTTTTAGTGTATTTTGTGGCGGAAGTACAGCGCCACGGACAGGCCCGGCATATGTACTACAGCGTCTC
This sequence comes from Notothenia rossii, assembly GCF_949606895.1. Lineage (NCBI taxonomy): Eukaryota > Metazoa > Chordata > Actinopteri > Perciformes > Nototheniidae > Notothenia > Notothenia rossii. The sequence continues at coordinate 68,377,892 of NC_136909.1, forward strand.
CAGCTGGTCGAGCAGTCTCGTGTGGACGGACACGTTTCTTGTGCCGATTCCGTGTGGACGGAAGACTTTTTGATATCGACCTCGGTTCGTTTTCGTCTCTGTGTGGACAGGGCCTAAATGGTGAAAAAAGGGCCTATAAGTGGATTCTGTGTGTAAAGTTTCAAGTTCCTTACATGTTGTCTTCACGTTTAAATTTAACAAGATGCGGCATCTATAAACCATCTATAGACCTATATTTTGCAAGTTAGGGTGAGATGAATCCAACCTACAAGTAAGAAATACTCTCAAAATGTATCTCAATACACATATTTGCATAAAAGAAGTGCTCAAAAGCCACTTCCATGGAGCATGTAACATGTAAAGATTTCAACACATGCAGCTAACACAACAACTCAATACAGTTCACTTAGCACTGAAAAAAGTTCACTGGGACCTCGATGGTATGCCAGGTAGTTGATTGTGCTTAAAGCCTCTGTTTGCTCAATTTTAACATGTAGACTACATGGAAGGAACTTGTTACTGAAAGCACAAAATACCCACATAAAGACCCCTTTTCACACACATTTTCAAAGTTCTAGCAATGAATCCACATTACCAATCTTGCCACATCTCAACATTCTGATGATGTTAGAGCCCTTGAAATGTGTCACAACATTAATCCAACACTTTGTTTTTAGCAGGAAATATAGAGAAGTCCATATGTATATACTTTGGGGGTGCATACTGCCTGTGGACCTAAATCCACATATTTGGCTTTTTTCCAATTTCAAGGGCCGGTAATGAAATGTATGACATCTGCTTGTTCACTTTCATCATTTTGATCCAGTGTGTATAGTCTTTTTTATGCCTCTACCACATTTAAGGTTTTACGAGTTATGCCAAGGTTTATTTGAAGGTATTTAAGACCAAATATGTCCACCTGTCTACAGTAAGATGTGGTTTTTGGTAGGAATATGACAGAAGACCCAGGGGCCAAAAAACAAACAATGCTTTTTTTTGTCTCAAATGGCATAATATGCTACTATAATGACAGACGCCTCGGTGTATATATGTGAGGACCGATCCACTTCATGGTTGCCATGTATTGTTGTGGACCAGAGGGAGTGGAGTGCAGCGCGCGAGGTCCGTTGGATAAGTTGACCTGTAGAAGCCGTAAAGTGCAAATAGATGTGCATCAAAATCCCCTCCACAGCACAACCATGTCTGAAAATGGCCACTATGGGTTGTCTCTATGGGGGTATGTGTGTATTGCCTCTAGTATTTATCTGTACCTTTACAGTACAAGTGCACAGGGCAGCCCTAAAAAAGACACCTCTTTGTTTGCCAGTCGGAACTGAACTTCGACTTCCCGCCTGCTTTTAACAAATCTGGGGCATACATATTTAATGTTTGAGCAACATTTAAAATGTAAACAAAACCTTTGTCTGATTCGTCATAATGCACTCACTGGAGAAAAATTGAAAAGTTTTGAAAAAACAACTCTGCTCCATTATTCGAAATTAACCAGATGCCTTTAAATCCTAGGAGAAGCTCTTGTTAACTTGATAGTCCGATATCATGGAAGCAAACATGCCTGGTAAGTTTATTCCAGCACTGAGAAACCTATAGAAGACTTGAGATTAACAAAGGGGCAACTGCCTGACTGCTATCTACTAATTCCCCTCCCAGTCAACCCAAATGTTTTTCAGATGCATCGTCTTATATCCGTGAAGCAAGACTCATCAGTTCAACTGATCCTGAAGAAACTCTACAACATTTTTAACAATATCTTCTATATTACTTAGAGACAAGTGTATCTCCATATGTAACATACCAAACACAAAATAAACTGTATTAAACCTAACAAACAGGACATGTTTTCTCTCATGAAAAAGAGCCATGAAGAAAAGGAGAGCTTCTCTTAGGATTGTGAGATAACTTGTTCTTTTAGAAAACAGAGCAGAATAAATCAATTAAAATACAGAGCTAATTGTTTTTCTCAAGTAAATGTATTGCACTTTGGTAGATTTCACACAGAATGACCCATTTCTGTGTGCCATTCCCAATCAATGATACATAATTATGAAAAATGTGTCATATTAGTTCATGAAAACATCAGTCATTTAAACAAATACCCCTTTTAGGAAATAAAAACTCAGTGTTATGGAATATGATGCTGAATAGTCATGCATGTGACGACTGATGCTTATGCCTGTTGTTTAATGATTTTCTTGTAATAATCAAAAAGTCTGACTGTTGAGGCACATGTCTTTAAGACATGTAAATCTACGAGTGCACTCTTCAACGTCTGTCTTTAGTTTACTTGCTTCGGGTCGGTGTTGGGGCTTCTCGCACAGCATTGACATGATGATTTTGCACTGCAACACAAAAAGAGTGTGATCTCCATCATTTACATGGACGCTGCCATTTCCCAAGAAGCTCCATATACTCCGCTGACTTTACTTGGGCAACCTACCAAGTAAACACATCTGTTTTACTAGCTATTACAAATGTGACTACATTATACATACAACAGGCTTTGTTAGGCTACTTATTACATGAGGCTTCAAATATGTTTTAACAGTTCAAACCCCTATACACTAACATAACCAGTGCCCCGTTGGAGGCCTTGACGAATGGCTTCCATCCTGTGAAAAAAAATGGTTTTATGTGTCAAGCAAATCAAAGAATGCTGGTGTACCTCCAGTGGAAAATGTTGTTGAAACCCTTGAGGTAACATCTGGTCTCTGGCATCATCCCAAATCTAAAATTCATGTGATACAAAAAAAGGGAGAAAAAAACAAGCATGTTGTTAGTGTGTTAGAAATCGATAAGCTGCCAAACATTTCCCAGAAGGGGTCTTGAGATGTCACAGCCAGAAGAGCACTGGTGACCAACATCCATTTGGTTGTTTCAACTTCAAGTTCCTGCTTTTGTGAATGCTGACTCACTGTCATGACTTACTAAGACACTTGAAAATACAACAGAGCCATTGTTATTGTTATTATAGCATACATTTAAACCGTATATAACTGTACAAAACAGACTATATATGCAGTGGGGCAAAAAAGTATTTATTCATCCACCAATTGTGCGAGTTCTCCCACTTAAAAAGATGAGAGGCCTGTAATTTTCATCCTAGGTATACCTCAACTATGAGAGACAAAATGAGAAAGAAAAAAAAAAAAAAAAAGAAAATCCAGAAAATCACATTGTCTGATTTTTAAAGAATTGATTTGCAAATTCCTCGGTAAAATAAGTATTTGGTCACCTACAAACAAACAAGATGTCTGGCTCTCACAGACCTGTAACTTCTTCTTTAAGAGCCTCCTCTGTCCTCGACTTGTTAACTGTATTAATGGCACCTGTTTGAACTCGTTATCAGTATAAAAGACACCTGTCCACAACCTCAAACAGTCACACTCCAAACTCCACTATGGCCAAGACCAAAGAGCTGTCAAAGGACACCAGAAGCAAACTTGTAGACCTGCACCAAGCTGGGAAGACTGAATCTGCAATAGGTAAGCAGCTTGGTGTGAAGAAATCAACTGTGGGAGCAATTATTAGAACATGGAAGACATGCAAGACCACTGATAATCTCCCTCGATCTGGGGCTCCACGCAAGATCTCACCCCGTGGGGTCAAAATGATCACAAGAACGGTGAGCAAAAATCCCAGAACCACATGGGGGGACCTAGTCAATGACCTGCAGAGAGCTGGGACCAAAGTAACAAAGGCTATTATCAGTAACACACTACGCCGCCAGGGACTCAAATCCTGCAGTGCCAGATGTGTCCCCCTGCTTAAGCCAGTACATTTCCAGGCCCGTCTGAAGTTTGCTAGAGAGCATTTAGATGATCCAGAAGAGGATTAGGAGAATGTCATATGGTCGGATGAAACCAAAATATAACTTTTTGGTAAAAACTCAACTAGACGTGTTTGGAGGAGAAAGAATGCTGAGTTGCATCCAAAGAACACCATACCTACTGTGAAACATGGGGGTGGAAACATCATGCTTTGGGGCTGTTTTTCTGCAAAGGGACCAGGACGACTGATCCGTGTAAAGGAAAGCATGAATGGGGCCATGTATCGTGAGATTTTGAGTGACAACCTCCTTCCATCATCAAGGGCATTGAAGATGAAACGTGGCTGGGTCTTTCAGCATGACAATGATCCCAAACACACCGCCCGGGCAACGAAGGAGTGGCTTCATAAGAAGCATTTCAAGGTCCTGGAGTGGCCTAGCCAGTCTCCAGGTCTCAACCCCATAGAAAATCTTTGGAGGGAGTTGAAAGTCCGTGTTGCCCAGCGACAGCCCCAAAACATCACTGCTCTAGAGCAGGGGTTCCCAAACTTTTCAGCCCGCGACCCCCAAAATAACAGTGCCAGAGACTGGCGACCCCCTGTCGACGGGGGGGGGGGGGGGGGGGGGGAGTTTTAATCAGGGCTGAATACAACATTTTAATTGTTTTTATTATTATGTTTATTTGTAGGGCTCTGTCCTAATATTTATTTGTGTTTTAAACTATGTTGAAAGATTAGTTTAATATAATTTTTTGATTTTGCTATGAAATTCTGAATGAAATTCTGAATGAAAGGCTGCGCGCGAGACTGGTTTTTCGCTGGGTTGAGTCGTGTGGGTTTTTGAGTGAGATGCGGCACAGCAGCCTGTCAATTTATTCTTGCTAGGTTAGTTTGGCTATTATCTTTTATATTTATCTGCAACAATGGATATCAGGAAGTGGTTCATGAAAGGAATATGGCAACTCAGCGCCAGATGCCGGCACGCACATTAGAAATCAGTTACGTTACCAACATAATGAATTTGCCAGGGACAAGGGAGGCTGGCAATCAATTATATTTTGAAGAGAAATTGACTCAAGCCGGCTCTCTCACAAACTCCGGCTGTGTGCGCAAGCAAACCGCTGCACACGCTATCTGCCTCGCTCAATCTCTCTCTCTCCCTTTCTCTCCATCGCTCAACCTCACTCCACCCTGTGTGCGCTCCTCAAGTTTGCCTGCATGCTTGCCCAAGTTGGCGCAGTGTTACAAATGTGCCACAAAACCAACCAATGGATGCAGCCTATAATAAGACCGTCAACAGCCTTATGGCAACCTAAAACCCCTCTGTTTCCGTAAAAACAATTCACGAGGGGTGGGCCCGCCCTGGTAAATCAAATGCCCGCCCAGAGACGTATGTCTGCCGCCGGGTTGTTTGTACCATTTTCAGGCGATTTGTAATCTGTTCTAGAAAAAATATGTGTTTTTTAGGATTTCAAGAAGCATATACAACAAACAATGGATGTATTTTATGAACATTTATCCAAGCTGAAAGTAGATTTAGATGTGTTAGGAGTGAGATAGAGATTATTATCTAATATATGCATCTGATGAAGCATTGCATGAAGTCTGTTGATGATCAGAGGCTGTTGTTGGGGCTGCATAAACGTTTTTTAATTTTTGTTTTGTAGACAGACCATGCAGGCCTCAGAGTTAAACTTGGGCCTGCGACCATAGTTTTATTGTATTTTGTTTTGAAAATCCACAGCGGAGGTTTGTGTCGTACTACATGCGGTATATTTTGCATATCTCTCAGTAGCCAACAATCTGTGAGTCTGTTGGCTCGGACATAAAATTGTGTTTAAAATAATACTACATAATAAATGTAGTCTACATTTCATAATAAGAGGTGTAAAACCTGAGAGGATTTTAAATCGCATTTGAACTAAATGCAATCTGTATTTGTATTGTTGATTTAATGTGTGAACGAGGCGATATAGGAAGGTTAAGCTGTCATTATTAGGCTGTAATTTGTTATATACTGTTGGAATGGGTAAGCAGGCCCATTGTTTTTGGATATTTTTGGAGTTAGGTGGTCCATGAGTGTTTTTTATTGGTTAAGTGGTCCTTGGTATGAAAAAGTTTGAGAAACACTGCGCTAGTGGATTGTCAAATTATACAGATGGCTAGTCCGCCACTGAAAATGTCTATGCAAACGTTATTATTAATAATAATTAAAAAAAAAAAATTAATCAAATTTTTTTTTTAATTTAATTTAATTTTAATTTTCCATTTTAATTTTGTAATCATCTCGCGACCCCCCGCGACCCCCACTTTGGGAACCCCTGCTCTAGAGGAGATCTGCATGGAGGAATGGGCCAAAATACCAGCAACAGTGTGTGAAAACCTTGTGAAGACTTACAGAAAACGTTTGACCTCTGTCATTGCCAACAAAGGGTATATAACAAAGTATTGAGATGAACATTTGTTATTGACCAAATACTTATTTTCCACCATAATTTGCAAATAAAGTCTTTAAAAATCAGACAATGTGATTTTCTGGATTTTCTTTTCTCATTTTGTCTCTCATAGTTGAGGTATACCTAGGATGAAAATTACAGGCCTCTCTCATCTTTTGAAGTGGGAGAACTTGCACAATTGGTGGCTGACTAAATACTTTTTTGTCCCACTGTATATATATAACTTACATGCATTATTCAACTGTGTAATATTCACATCACTTTGGCATGTTTTGTAATTTGTACATAATTATTGTTGGTATAAGTTGTAGTACAATGTGCACATCTTTTATTTGGCTCCTCTATGCGAATAAATATATATTATTTTGTTGGTATTTTATTGTAAAATGGAGCAAATCTAATCCTAACCCTACTAATGACTGTTGAAATATGAATATCAATTGCATAACACCTATTTTCTATCAGTTAGCTAAATATTTGTATAATAAACAGTTAATACCAACTGGAAATCATTTAGGAATCTCAATAACTCACCGGTTTCCTTTCATCAAGTAAGATCTTCCAAAAGACTTCAAATAATATCAACCCCAAAGCAAATATGTCCACTTTTCGATCATAACTCGTGCGCCTGTTTTTCTGTTATAAATAAGAGCAAAATAATAATGTTAGTTAGCTGGACAGCATCATTAGTGGTTAAAATCTGCATACATGTTTAATAACACAGAACATCTCACCTGCTCTGGAGCCATGTATCCCGGGGTTCCTTTGTACACCGTTCTCTCCCTCAGGTTGTCAGCATCGTCGTCATTCTCATCCGTGACCAGACCAAAGTCTCCGATCTTCACTTCTCTATCTTGCCTAAACATGATGTTGGCAGGCTAACCATGGAAAATACAAAAAGAAACCTGTAGCTTCATGATCGACGTGGTGTACTAAACAATGTTTTTTTTTCACTTTCTCTCACCTTCAGGTCCCTGTGTATGAGCATCTTGGAGTGAATGTACTCGACTCCGCTGACTATTTGCTGAGCAATAGCTAGACCCTCTTCTCTTCTCTTGGAGTCTCGCAGCGATTTCTTCACATTCTGAACATTCTTCTGGTCTATCCACACTCTGAGTGTAGTTTCACACAACTCCATCTGAATATAAAAGAACTTAACCGACGAATTACCGGTTGACCTAGAAACAGAGAAAAAAATGGTTTCTTAAAGAGGCCCTTTTAGCTTTTTTGAGTTTTCCCTTTTCCTGTAGTGTGTTACATAGGTTTGTGTGCAAGTAAACTCCACAGGGAGTTTCTCTCCCACACACTCCCCCCCCCTCGGCCTGAAACGCCTCCATCGGACCCCTTTGTTACTTCAGTAACATAGTGACTACACAATGTAACACTCGCTTCTATTGGCCAAGTCTTTCATTGGGATTGATAGGTGAGGGGCGGGACATCTCTAAGCGGTTGACCAATCACAACAGATCCGGCCAGCTAACCAATCAGAGCAGACTGGGCTCTGGTTTCAGACAGAGGGTGAAAAGCAGCACAGCCAGTATGAGAAAAATAAAGAGCTTTTTGAACATTAAAGCATGGAAACATGTCGCAGTAGAGGCACAAAATACTAATTTGAAAATGAGCAGAATATGGCCTCTTTAAATATAACTAAAACTATGCTCAAATATGTTTGTCAATTATTTTAATGAATAACAGGAGATGATGACAAGAGGACACCAACTGTGACGATTGACATGCACTATCAAGTTTGAGATTTTGATTCAGAAAATGTAATTTAGTATAATCTGATTACTAAAAAGGTAATTTGACACAGAAAAAAACAAACAATAGTCCTTAAAAGATGGCTGACAAAATAAAAGAGGAAACATTCATTGACCAGTATTGAAGTAAAACGTAATAAAATGTTGTTGACTAAAACTATATATGATAAAAATGACTTAAACTTTAGTGCGTGTGGCTTACTGTGAGGAACTGCCACTGTCATCTTTGCTGTCCCATTGGTATCCTGAATCCTCCAACCAACAGGTGTAGTATCGCACGATGTTGCTGTGATGGAGGTCTGACAATGCTGTCACTTCTCGTAGAACCTTTTTGATCCTGATGAGAACAAGAACATGGATCAGTTAATGAAACATACCTTTGATTATGCAAAACAAAAAATGTAAAGGAACACAGCGCTTAAAACGGAAACAAAAGGAAGCATTTTTCATACGTTACTTACTCTTTGCAAGGGACAATCTTTATAGCATAATCCTTCTTTAGCAGTTTTTGTTGTGCCTTATAAACACGACCGAAGCTTCCGCTGCCGAGGCGCACAATGGAGTCAAATTCAGATGTGAACCTGTTGAGGGAAAAATTGTGACAAAACAAAATAAATATACATACATAGAACAGAAGGTAAAGGCCACAGCAGTGTAAATATGATACTATGCTACTATATTATTATAGTATTTTCCATACCTTGAATTCACTGACTGCTTTGTAGTTTCCTTACTTGGACTACTTCCTGTCTTCTTTTCATTGAAATTGATCACATCCTTTATAAATGATACATGGACAGTTAAAAAGACAGACAAAAAACAACAAACGAATCAAGCACGATTGATATTTTCTTACATCTTTGCTGCTTCTGGGGACATTTTTGAAATTTGCTGCAATTCTAGCAAAAAAAAGAACAATCAGAAATAACATCTGGTGAAATAGGATGTACTGTGGCTTTAGCGTGAACCGGAGAAGATGCTTTACCTTATTTTTGGCTTCACGTCTGGACTTTGAATCTTTTCAAAAAGAAATAAAACACAGCCAATTATAATTGAGGGTATATACAGGACTGTCTCAGAAAATTAGAATATTGTGATAAAGTTCTTTATTTTCTGTAATGCAATTAAAAAAACAAAAATGTCATACATTCTGGATTCATTACAAATCAACTGAAATATTGCAAGCCTTTTATTATTTTAATATTGCTGATTATGGCATACAGCTTAAGAAAACTCAAATATCCTATCTCTAAATATTAGAATATCATGAAAAAGTATACTAGTAGGGTGTTCAACGAATCACTTGAATCGTCTAATTAACTCGAAACACCTGCAAGGGTTTCCTGAGCCTTGAAAAACACTCAGCTTGGTTCAGTAAACTAAATCACAAGTATGGGGAAGACTGCTGATCTGACTGCTGTCCAGAGGACCGTCATTGACACCCTCCATCAGGAGGGTAAGACACAAAAAGAAATTTCTCAAAGAGCAAGCTGTTCACAGAGTGCAGTTTCAAAGCACATCCACAAAAAGTCTGTTGGAAGGGGGAAATGTGGCAGGAAACGCTGCACAACCAAGAGAGATGACCGCAGCCTTAACAGCATTGTGAAGAAGAGTCGCTTCCAGAATTTGGGGGAGCTTCAAAGACAGTGGACTGAAGCTGGAGTCCAGGTATCAAAAGTCACTGTTCACAGACGTGTCCGGGAAATGGGCTACAATAGCCGTATTCCCATGGTCAAGCCACTTCTGAACTCAAGACAACGGAAGAGGCGTCTGACTTGGGCTAAGGAAAAGAAGCACTGGACAGTTGCACAGTGGTCCAAAGTCCTCTTTTCAGACGAAAGCAAGTTTTGTATTTCATTTGGAAGTCAAGGCGCCAGAGTCTGGAGAAAGGCTGGAGAGGAGCAAAATCCAAGTTGCTTGAAATCCAGTGTGAAGTTCCCACAGTCAGCGATGGTTTGGGGAGCCATGTCAGCTGCTGGTGTTGGTCCACTGTGTTTCATCAAGCCCAGAGTAAATGCAGCTGTGTACCAAGAGATTTTAGAGCACTACATGCTTCCGTCTGCTGAAAAGCTCTATGGAGATGAGGAATTCATTTTCCAGCATGATCTGGCACCTGCCCACAGTGCCAAAACCACCAGTAACTGGTGTACTGACCATGGCATTACTGTCCTCGATTGGCCTGCAAATTCCCCTGACCTGAACCCCATAGAGAATATGTGGGGTATTGTGAAGAAGAAGCTGAAAGACACCAGACCCAACAATGCTAATGAGCTAAAGGCCGCTATTGAAGCATCCTGGGCATCCATAACACCTCAGCAATGCCACAGGCTGATTGCCTCCATGCCACGCCGCATTGATGCAGTAATCCGTGCAAAAGGATTCCCAACCAAGTACTGAGTGCATTAATGGACATTTTCAAATGTTTGATTGTGTTTTGCTGTTATAAATCTTTTTTTTTTACTTGGTCTGAGGAACTATTCTAATTTTTTGAGATAGGATTTTTGAGTTTTCTTAAGCTGTATGCCATAATCAGCAATATTAAAATAATAAAAGGCTTGCAATATTTCAGTTGATTTGTAATGAATCCAGAATGTATGACATTTTTGTTTTTTTAAATTGCATTACAGAAAATAAAGAACTTTATCACAATATTCTAATTTTCTGAGACAGTCCTGTATATATATATATATAAGAAGAAGAAGAGGAATTGGGAGGGATGAAACCCTTTTTAATGGTCACACATGCAGAGCACACAGCACACACAGTGACATTTGTTCTCTGCTTTTAACCCATCCTAGTACCAGGAGTCTAGTACTAGGAGCAGTGGGCAGCTATTGCACAGCGCCCGGGGAGCAATGGGAGTGGGGGGGATTGTCCGGTGCCTTGCTCAAGGGATATATGCAAAATTCATTACTTAATGTCCTAAAGAAGTCTGTAATTACTACTCAGATTTCAATGCTGTGAACTACACTAATATGGCAGCAAATATTGACACACCCTTGGTTTTGCTAACTTGTAAATGTCCCCTCTGTGGGACTAATAAAGGTATTCTGATTCTGATTTGCTCACACCAAAAATGTGTAAACCTAAAAAGCATCCTCCTAATTGATTAAGTCACTTGCTGCTATTTTTCCAATAGCAGAAGGCAATTAAATACATGACCAGTTAAGTAAAACATTAAAGGTTAATAATCCAACCTTTGTAATAGACTGAGCAGTACCAGCTGAAGAAGTATCAGAATCAGAATACCTTTATTTGTCCAGCAGAGGAGACATTTACATTTGTTACAGCAGAAAGAGCCAAAGAAAGGTTAATGTTAACTAAGAAGCATGCATAAAAAAATATTAAAGATACAACATTTTAAAATATGACACAATTTACACAATACACATCCTGTAACAATTCTGAAGATATAGCAGCCAGGTATATATTGCACAGTTATTAACGGCATATATATATATATATATATATATATATTGTACATCATTTGTATTTCAATGTATGAAAGCATTAAGAGGATAGCACAGGAAATAACAGACCTTGTCCTCAGGAAGATTGGATACATTTGAGAAAACAGCTGAGTCAGTTGAAGTCTTGGGCAGACTTTTAGGTTTGGGATTAAGGAACTCCCTTGGAGAATAAAATGAGACATTATAGTAAAAGATTCTTAACATGGAATTTTAACATATGGCGTAATCCTTAGTCGGTGCCTTACGGTGGGCTCGGTGGCGTAGACACCCTGGCAAGCGCCCCGTCATCAGACGCAGCTGAGCACAAAGATGCCTAAAAATCACAGAGGAACACAAAGTAATGAACATGCCTTTCCTTCCTCTTCCTCTTGGCTTAATGCACCACAATATTTCTCCCCTCTAGACTTGAAAACAACATCATTTGTTATAGGCTTTTCATTAAGCCTGGAGAAACTAGTGAGTATTAACTACTTACCTCCGTAGTTTTACTGCCACATATCTCATTATATGCAAGCTTGGCTGCTTCCTCTTTAGCTTCTTTTTTCGTTCTCCCAGTGGCAGCTGGATACTCTTTATCACCAACAATGAAGCAACAGCATCTAATAACAGAAAAAGGTTGTATTGATTGCTTTTTCAAAACTGTGACAAAATAGCTGGAAAGTTGAGAAAATTAAGAGACTTACGGAACAGCATTATTTTGTCCCAGTCTTGTTGACTCCGATGCCCTTATACTAAGCCGTTTCTTTTGACCATATTCATTTAGCCAACTTGTATATTTGGGCTGAGTGAAACTTGTTTGTAGAACTGGTGCAGAAGAAGCTTCAGCTACCTTCTCGGTCTGTCAAGAAAATAAGAAATATAAATAAAGAAGATATGAAGATAGTGATTTGGTCTAATATACTTTGAAATACAAATACTCACACATGCAGTATGTCAATAAAGAGGTAAAATAATCTTACACGGTCAGGTGTTTTCTCCAACAAGCACCTCAGGGCATGTGTAGCTGCGTTTTGTTTGGCTTCCTTCTTGTTATTTCCCACACCATCAGGATACACATTACCATTCACGAATGCTCTGACTGTAAACCTGAGAAGAAATGGTAAAACTTTGTTGAAATGCAAGATGATGATGATAATGTGATGTGATGTGTGTGATGTATTTGTGTTACAAAGACATGAATCTGCATTTACTTAACATCCCCACAGTTCAAGTTATAAACGTACATTGTTGGACCTCATCGGTAAACTATGCAACTGCCACTGTTGGGGGTAGTTGCTGATGAGATGTCAAAGTTTATAGGTTATGAATGTGACCCAGAGGATATGTATGTGATGATGACCCACTTATTGTACATATTTGTGTTATTTTGTATGTTTACAGAGAAACCCATTTAAGTATAAGTAATTAGTCAATATTTACGATAATATAAACTACGTTTTATCTCAGAGACTGTATGAAAATAGTTCATAAAAATATAACTTTATATGTTGCATGATTCAAACAGCAAGGCATCTCAAAATGATTTAAATGCAAATCAAAAGATTAAGAATTATAGCTGTCATCAAGATTTTGTAAACTACAATGCAATTTGAAAATTGTAATTTTATGATGTCAGACTAATAAAACATATCATACAGTATATATTATTCTGAAATGTGCCAAACTGCATAATGAGTACTTTTATTTTTGGTACTTTAAGAATATTTTTGATCCTAATACTTTTGTACTTTTATCTTGAATGCAGGACGTTTACTTGTAACAGAATATTCCTACACTGTGGTTCTTCTACTTAAAGTACAAGATGTGAGTACTTCTTCCACCTCTGCATGTATGTCACTCATGCACACTAAGCCCTTGTCAAAAATGAATGAAATCACTGCCAGCAAGTGAGCTTGTGCCTTTTAACGTTATGTTTAAAACTAATTGCCTCAAATTGATGGGGGCGTCTATAAACATGCAAACACAAGGACATACTGGAAATAATCGTCTGTGCCACAGAGGATATGTATTGGCCCCCTGTGCAGTTCGGGCCAACCCTTACTGCGCTAATCGTTCTCCCCTACTCTAAACTATAACCAACGACACTCCTACACTACAAGGAAGACGAACTAATATGAACTTCTAATAAACAAACTAATATAACAATGTAGGCCTATACCGTTTCTGCTATAACTAGGCGCCCATGCCTAGACCCATTTCCTTATCTTCTACAAACAAACACTATGTGAAAATACTCTCAACACATACTATAGGAGTGTGTCAGGCTAATAAAGTCTCAGTAACTTAGAATCCTGCATGCATGACTTTAAAAGATGGCGAATCATCATTATGAATGCAACTCACTTTTTAATGTGATCCGGGCCAACAGATCCAACGTCCTCATACCTCAGCGACAACCGCTCCCTCTGAGCATACTCGTTTAGCTTAGCTACGTCCATTATGCATATCCCTACAGTCGGAATGTCATTTCAAAGTGCAACATTCAGGATATTATCTATTAGCTAAAATATTTCAGTTTTCATCACAACTGTACTGCCCCGTGTTCTTCGTAGCTCGATCCCGCCTGACCGAATTAAGTTTCGTTTTCTCGGTTGACGACAACGTCTTCTTCTTCCTCTCTTTTTTAATGGCGGGTCGCAAACAGCTTTTGGTTGCATACCGCCACCTACTGTACACGAGTGTGTATCATCATGTCAGTCCTCTAATAAACCAGCATATCACAAAGAAAACCATAAAATAAAATAAAATAAAATAAATAAAACAAAACAAAAAACAAATCATCCATGGTCTACTGTTAAATTCTTTTCCCTATCCCAGTTTCCCTCAAAAAGGTGAACAGTGCTTTTCTGATAGCTCTTACTCCTTCTCCTTCTGTTCCCAGAATACCCGCTACATTCCACTCCCTCTCTGCCTCTAAAACTGTATCCCTTAATTTCCCTCTTTCAACTCTATAGGTGACACAATGTAATAAAATATGTTCCACATTTTCCCTAACTCCACAGTTCCCACACTTGTCACTGTCACTTTTCCCCATGACATACAGCGTACCATTTAATGCAGTGTGATTTAGTCTGAGCCTAGCTATCATTACTTCCTCCCTTCTGTTTCTTTCTTTATAAATATTAATTGTAATTGTCTTTTGCACTTGATGGTATTCTTTGCCTTTCTGGTCTTTCTCCCACCTTTTCTGCCAGATCTCCATCCCTTTCTTTTTAATAACTGCTTTTCCTTCTCCTTTTCCAAGTTGAACTGGTAATGTGATTTCCTTTTGTAGTGCACTTTTTGCTAATCTATCAGCACACTCGTTCCCTTTCACCCCCTCATGCGCAGGCACCCAGCAGAACTGCAGATCTATGCCGCTTCTGTGAAGTCTTAACAGGCTGTGATTGATTTCTATGAGTATGTCTTCTCTGGCAGTTGTTGTTGACTGTATGCTTTGTAAACTGGATAATGAATCTGTGCATATCACCACCCTGTCTGGTCTGACCTCTTCCACCCACTGTAATCCTATTACTACTGCCAGCATTTCTGCTGTATACACTGAAAGTTGGTCTGATGCTCTTTTTGATATTGACACTTTAAATTCTGGGATATATATACCAATTCCGACACACTCTTCTTTGTTTTTAGAACCATCTGTATATATTTTGAGGTAATTGTGATAATTATTCCTGAGGTACAAACTTGTTTTGAGTCCTACTTCATTTATTTGCCACTCTCTTTTCTTTTCTACAATACTCACATCTATATTTACTATTGGAAAGAGCCATGGGGGTACACTACTGAATGGATTTGATGGTGAAAACTCTAACTCATGCATGCCGTATGTCCTTATTTTTTCTTTATTTGTCCATCCAAACCCACGCCCCTGAAACTTAGAATATTCCCAGCACTCCTGTAGTATTTTGTTTGTGATATTTCCTTCCCCACTTCCTTTTAACCTGACCCAATAAGCAAGAGCAATTTTCTCTCTTCTTAGCTCCAATGGAGTCTCTCCTGCTTCAACTAATATTGCATTAGTAGGGGTTGACTTAATTGCACCTATACACAACCGTAACGCTTTATATTGTAACCTATCAATTTTTAGTAATGACGTTTGTGCTGCTGCTGCATATATTAAACACCCATAATCCAGTGTTGTCCTCATAATTGCCCGATAGATGTCGATTAATGCCTGTTTGTCTGCCCCCCAGTCACATCCAGCCACTGCTCTTAATAGGTTCAACACTTTTTTGGATTTTGTTTCCAAATGTTTAATATGAGTTTTCCATGTACATTTACTATCTAACCATAGCCCCAGATATTTAAATTCATTGACCTCACTCATCGGCTTTCCATATAATGTAAGCTTCTCAGTCTCCATCTTGCGTTTATTCGTAAATTTCATAAAGCAAGATTTGCTTGCCGACAGCTTGAAACCCCAGTTGTATGACCACTTCTCCACTTTCTTTATAGCTTTCCCTATTTTTTCAAACACATATGGAACATTTCTTCCCCGTATCCATATGGCCCCGTCATCTGCATATAGTGCAGATTTTATGCATCCATCCAAATGACTAAAAATGTCATTTATCATAACATTAAATAATATCGGGCTGATTGAACTCCCTTGAGGAATACCATTTTCTATACTGCACTCTTTTGAAACCTCTGCCCCTACTTTAACTCTGAATGTTCTGTCTGATAAAAAAGCCATGATCCAGTTATACATTCTCCCTCCAACACCCATTCTACTCAATTTGATGAGCAACCCATCCCTCCACATAGAATCATAAGCCTTTTCAATATCAAAATATACTATTGCCATAACCTCTTTCATTTTCACTGTCTTTTCCACCTCATTGCTTACTCTAATCAAAGCATCTATTGTGGATCTTCCTTTACGAAAACCACTCTGAAAATGACTTATTAACCCTCTCTGTTCTAAGACGTGTGATAGTCTATGCACTATCATCTTCTCCATCCATTTACATAAGTGTGATGTTAATGCTATGGGTCTGTAATTATTGGGATTAGCAGGATCCTTCCCTGGCTTATTAAATGGCAATATAACTGCCGTTTTCCAACTCATTGGTAAGACTCCGTTTCTCCATATTTGATTAAATAGTCTCAGGACTAATTTGAATGTTTCCTCTGGTAGCTGCCGGAACATGGCATAGCATAGCTGGTCTTGTCCTGGTGCTGAGTATCCTGTACCTTGCAAAGCTATTTTAAGTTCTGCTATTGAGAAGTCTACATCAAGAGCTGAATTATCATCCCGTCTCTTTTCCCTCACATTTTCATTTTCTCTTAATACACACTCTTTTTGCTGTCTATGTTTGTCATCAAGGTGTTCCCCACTATGCACCGCAGCAAATGCCCTACCTAAACATTCTGCCTTCTCTTCATTTGAAACTGCCACTTTCTCCCCATCAATCAAAGCGGGAATTTTAACCGACTTCCTTTTCCCATTCATCCGTTTAAACATCGACCATACATCCCCTAACTTCACTCCTCTTCCAATGGTGGAACAATACTCTCTCCATGACGTCTTTTTTGTGTATTTTACTGTTTTACGGGCTACTGCCCTTTTCCTTTGATAATCTGAAATATTGTCTTGTGACAAGTTTTTCTTTAAAGACCTAAATGCCTTGTTTCGTTCTTTAATAGCTCTGCTACATTCCTCATTCCACCACGGAACCACTTTCTTCCTACCCTCTGTTGTTCTTTTAGGTATAGTTTTATTTGCTGCTTCTTTAATGTGCATTGTGACTTGATTTGAGCACTCCTCTATACTTCCTTCTAATGTTAACAATTGCGCTGACTCCTTACAGTAAAGCCTAAATGTTTCCCAGTCAGCTTTACCAAAGCACCACCTGGTAAATACACTCCCTTCCTGTCTACATACCTTTGTATTGATGATTGTGAAAACTGGGTAATGATCACTTCCTATTGTAGAATCACTTTTAACATACCATTCACATGATTTAACTAACCTATCCGTCACCAGTGTGAGGTCCAAACATGATTGTGTCCCCCTATTCACGTCTATTCTTGTTTTTTGTCCATCATTAAGGCAAAACAGTGATCTTTCCTCTAGCATTTCTTCTACGACATCCCCATTACTGTCTGTTTGACTGCTTCCCCAAAGGCTGTTGTGAGCATTAAAGTCACCACACCATACTTCCCTTCTATGAGCCGTCCCTGCTATTGTCTGTAAGGTTTCAATGTCCAGATTTTTACACGGGTTATAGAAATTGATAAGCTTTATGTTCCCTTCTTTCCTTGGGCTGCATATTTCTATTATGACACATTCCTTGTCGTCAGGGGATGGGACTACCCTATAGGCCAGCCCATCCTTTATGAAAGTAACACACCCTCCACCATTTTGATTGCTAACTCTATCATATCTGATAGAGCTGAACCCTGGAATCATAAAGTCTAGATGAGGTTTTAACCAAGACTCTTGCACACAAATTACATCTGGCAATGTTTGTAACTCATAGACATATTTTTTAAACTCCTGTCCATTAGCTATGAGGCTTCTAGCATTCCACTGGAGTATGTGAATTACCATTAACAACGTGCTAACCCTCATCCTGGTTGTCCGTTTCTCCCACATCTTTTGTTGCTAGTAATTCATGTATCTGGTCTGCTTTTATATCTCTAATGTTAAGGAATTTCTCCGCTGCCTGCACGATGGTTTTGATTCTGTCACTTTTCTTCTTCATCTGTGCTGCAACATTAATGGTATGGCAGATGAATGTCATAAAGTTGACTTTCTTTACCACGAGAATGCTATCATCTTCTTTAATTTCCACAGGTACTTGGCTTTGATTTGTAACCTGCCTTTCTGAAATGTTGCTACCACTCTGTACTAAGTTTCTTTGAACCCTTCCACTAGAAGCCTGATTGTTTGCTTCCGTTTCCCTAACCTTCTTTAGGGCTTCTGCATATGAGACTTTACTGAGTACTTTGACCCTCTGAGCTTCTCTGGCTTCTCTCTGCACTACACATCCACCAAACGCCGCACTGTGCTCTCCTCCACAATTACAGCATTTCATCTTTGCCTCTTTTTCACATTTCCCATACTCATGTTGGCCTCCACATCTCGCACACCTTAGTTTTCCTTTACACTGCATTGCTGTGTGTCCCATTCTTTGGCATGCATAGCATCTAAGTGGTTTTGGGATGAATTCCCTCACACTGTAGTTCATGTATCCTATTTGCACAGATTTCGGTATATTTTTCTCAAACTGAATAACTACTGAAAGTGTTTCCTTCAATGTGCCATCTCTTTTGCTCATAAGTCTGTTTGCCTCAATAACTTTTCCTCCTTTAATCTCCTTTTTAACATCATCCATAGACATATTAAGTGGAACTCCAGATATGACTCCTCTCAACATTGCCATTGCTCCTGGGATATGAGCCTTTATTTTTTCTCCACTGAGTGTCGTCATTTTAAGTATTTTTCCCTGCTGTTGCTTGCTGGTTGCTTGTATCAAAACTCGTTTGTTGTTCATAAACTTGGCAAATTTGATTTTACCCATTTCTTTCTCAATTGATTTTGTCAGTTGAATCGGGTGGTAATGCCCACCATCCCGGTTGAATTCTATTATAACTTTCCACTCCTGCTCTAGTTCTGTATTCGAAATTGCTTGTTTTCCATTTTGACTGCCTTTTGTTTTTTTGTTTAAGCCTGCTCCACTCGACCAATCCGACCAACTTTGTGTTCTTGGTCTGCTAACTTTTTCCCTCAAAGCCCTTTTCTTCCTCACAGCTTTGGTTTCCTCCCATTCCATATCAGGTCTTTGGGTCCCATCTGAGCTGGTTGACATGATGATACAGTCAATGTACAGTTTATGCTAACCAGTCCAATGCTACCGTTTCTGTATGTTTCGATGATTTCCGACTCTCTCTGAACTTTCTGCAGCGTGTCTCCAACTTCACTTTCTTCTTCCGGCTTCCTCCGTCCGTTTCCGCTCGCTCATCCACTGCGGTTGCTAGACAAAAAACCCGACGACAACGTCACACATCGTGGCAGCCTTTAAGCAAACAGGAACCAATTGAAAGCTATAACAGTGAAACAGTTGTATGCTATATACAGTTTAAGGTTATAATAACGTTGGGAAGTTTATGGGAAAAGTTTAAGTAGTGAACGTGATGTTTTTGTTTTTATAGCAATTAGGTAGACCACTGTTATAATGTTTTATTTTCGGCTTTCTACGATATTATATATAATTTATCTTGATTTTTTAAACGTTTGTTATGTTTTGTTTTGAAACGTTTGTAGCTTCAATAAGATATGTGCCTACCTTGACAAAACGCTGTAAGCATTCAAAAACTACAGATCCCAAGAAGGTTTAGGTAAGAGCCAAGTGCTAAGATTCATGGGAGCTGGAGTTGGTGATGGTACAGTTTCTTTTTTTTAGAGGGTTTTTACCCAGCAAATAGAGGACCTATATACACTCACAACTAATTGTCACACACAAACAAAGGCACAATTACATTCTATTAAACCTAAATTAATGTGATTTATTATTGTATTATTAGGTTGCTTAAATACAAATAAGATAACAAGGTATATATCTTCAAACATTTAATGAAAACATAGGATTTAAATTGCTCCTGAAACATATCTTAAACATTTAAAAAAGGTAAATAAAAAAGGCATCCTGAATTTCCCACTGACTTAATGTAGATTTCATAAAACCAAGACCGCCGTACACAGTAAACAGTGATATTCTTCCAGAGATGGAAACAGATTCAAATGGGAACAATAAATACATATTTCTGTACTGCTAATCGGCTATTTCCTTAACTGCTTAAGAACCAGGGGTGACGAGCCTGTTTCACAGCGTAAAATGCTCTCTGCACCCCCTTTTAACATTATGTTATGCAGGTTAAACATTTTCAACTGCTGTTTTACTGGGAACTACTGTTCATATTTTTGAGTTTAATCGTGGTCTGCTTCTGTGTCCCCGGGACAGTTAGAGCACAAGTCGTCTTCATCTGTAAGAAAAAAGAAAAAAAAAGTATATAAATATATCTGCAAAGGCAATAACAACAACAATAACAACCCACAGCCATGTTGTCATCACTCTTACCATTGTAGGTGGTCCCACACCATATGCAGTAAAAATGGATTCCTCTCAAATAGGACGTCAAAATGGGCAGTTTGTCAAAAGACTGTAACAAAGAGAGACACATATCAAATACATTCATTTTCCTATTTACCTTATGCCAAGACAACGATAGTGTACTATACACTGGCAAAATGTGAGATACATTTCCTATGTATGCTTTTTGGCAACAATTATTTGAACTATTATTACCAAAAATGTATTTGACAACAGAATTGATTTGGGTTAATGTATTACAATTACACATTACAGCACTGTTAACAATACTGACGCTTAATTCAACAATCTCCTCTTCATCTTCTTCTTCTTCTTCTTCTTCTTTTTCTTCTTCCTCCTTCTCTTCAACATCATCCTCCTCGTCATTAGTTTCTATTTTAGGCCAGTACCAGTCTTCCCTTGGGACAGTGATGCCCTGCAAAGACAATATAGCCAAAAGATTTACACAAAGAAAACCATAAGGGCTGTTACTACATCGATTAAATGGAAAAAAATCATGGTCATTCTCATGGCACATTTGTATTTATTCTCAGTGAAGAGAATTTAGTTCTTTAACAATAGCATTAGCACTGTATTATAGTGATGAGCTTATCCTTAACCTTCTGACTGTCAAGCTGCTCACAGGCTCGCTGACTCTTTCTGAGATCTCCTTCAATCTTCCGCTCCTCTCTCTCCGTCTTTACTCTCGACCTGATGTAAAAAAGCACACCGTCACACACACACATTTTGAAACATTTGAATGATAAGATGGGATATATTCAGAGCCAAAGTGCATCTCATGGAGTACTACAAACTTCACCTAAAGTCTTCCAGAGACTTTGTCTCATTGTGTTGTTTGGCTCGTGTTTTCTGACGATAATGTTGAAGTTCCTCCTCAGCTTTTCTTTTCTTCACCTCTTCCATTCCAATTCCACCTCTGTCTGATTTAGCATTCAAAGACACATAATCAAACACTGTAAGCCAGCAGTTGGATTTCACATACTTTTACCAAACCAAATGTAATTGTGTCACAAAGCTATTGCCTACCGGTTTTGATGTTTAAAGGAATTGGATCAACCCTTCCTGCTCCTGAAGAGGCAACATGTATGTAAATGAATACACACACACTACAAATGCAAAACAGAATACAATTACATTAATAAAGAAGAAACTTGCCTGCCTTCCCTAGGCCTTGACCAGCTTTGTAACCCATTTTCTGCAGAATTGCAAATCCCAAGGTGTTCTCATTGCAAATTGAGTTCTGTAAAGCTGCCTCTCTGCTTTCCTTCTCTTGCTCTTTATAGGTCTTCTGGCGGTTCTTGATGTTTGTTTCCTTGATCTGTGTCTCCTTCTTTATTTCTTCTTTTAACCGCCTCACCATGCTGACACCTGGCTTCACATCTGGTCTGAAAGACAGAGGGACATATAAACAGTCATTGGGATAATACAACACTGTCAGCATGGCTGTAAACTCGCACTTCTATATTTTCACAACTCTAAAAAAATACCCAATTTTCGTTTTCCAGTCCTGATACCACAGGACAATAATGTAAATCATGTAACAGTAAACGTTAATGTAGTAGCTTAATTAGAAATCTCCACAAGGCTTACATTTTACTGAGAAATGCATCGGACATATAGTCCTCTTCCTCATCAGACATTTTGACCACGCAAAAGAGAACAAATGTAGTAAATTAGAGCTACAGCACTTTAAAAATAATCCGGTTGTGCATTTGTATTTTCTTCAATGATGTTTGGTTCGTTCAAATACAAATTCCGAGTAGCTACAAGTGAGGCAACGAGTATACAGTTCCGGCAGTTTTGACAAATATTTCCACCACCTCTTTTAATTTCAAATTCAAGGAGACAACTTGGACAAAGCCTATACATACTTTGAAATATCTTTGTACGGCTCAGGTTGCGGTAGTTTTTTTTTTGTGCACATCGTTTCCTCAGTTTCACTTCGGGCTGATTTTAACGCGACACCGCCGATTCTCGTCGTCGTTCATCGCTAGGTTGTCGAAAACAGGTAAGATGAACAATTTAACAACATGTATACCTTATTTCAGAGAAGGTGTTGTTGTGTAAGTGTTATTGAAATGCTAAATGTTTTAAAAGATGATAAAAGATAGCTTACACTCAGTTTAGGTGTGTGTGTGTGTAGCTTAGAGTATAGCTTGTTCCTCGTAGTAACCAGCTAGCTTAGGTTGCTAACCAGCTAGCCATCAACAGCTGGAGGCAGGCAGCTGTCAGAACTGAGCAGCAAAGTGTTAACGATACATAGCTTTTACAGTTCAGATTTGTACACATTCTGCGTAAAAACAAACAGTGTTTAACGACTTCTAAAGCATTGATAGCTGCTATGTCTTTATTATTACTTGTGTGTCTTGCATCCACCTGATACAGGCATTGTAAGGATGGCAAAAATGTCAACAGATATTTAGTGACGTAGGTGGTGCTTGTTTACGTTTTAGGTGATTGGAAGGAATGGCATATATTAGAAAATAAACGTTTACTGACAAAGCATACTCACGTATGTAACATTGCAGAGGCTACGGTGTGCAGCAGTGTTTTGAAAGGTCCTCGCCATGGAGCTGGCTCACAGTCTGCTGCTCAACGAAGAAGCCTTGGCCCAGATCACTGAAGCAAAGAGGCCTGTCTTCATCTTCGAATGGCTCCGCTTCTTGGATAAAGTGCTCGTGACAGCAAATAGGGTGACCATTGAGATTTCAGCTTTGTTTTTCTTAGTGGTTTTCATTAGAGGCAGTTTGTGACATTGTTCTGCATTCAAATGGCAGGTGGATGTGAAGGAGAAGCAGAAGAAACTGGTGGAACAGCTGACAGGACTGATCAGCAGCGCCCCTGGACCACCAACAAGAAAACTGCTGGCCAAAAACCTGGCCACGCTTTACAGCATCGGCGACACCTTCACTGTTTTTCAGACTCTGGATAAATGCAATGAGATTATCAAAAGCAAGGATGACACACCTGCGTACTTGCCAACAAAACTGTAGGATCCCATTTATTTTTATATATTTTTTAGAAATACACTCACTCTACATATTTGCATTAGGATAAAAGCTGCTAGCACTGCTTTGAGTGTTTCGGCTATATACTGTAGGCTCACCTTCAAGGGTATTAGCAGTTAAGCCAAATGTTAATCTGCAGAATGACATTTCATGTTTAAAGGGTCGATTAAGTGTACATTAGCAGATATTATGCTGTGTTTTCTTGCTGATATTAGTGGAATCTAACACTTTTTGTTTTACTGTAGGCTTTTATCTATCAATCCTTCATACCTCCTTGACACTGTGGAGTGAATAAAAGCCGGTTTGAATGTTTTAATAGGAGATTTAAGTTATAAACGTGAACGAATGTATTTATATTTATTTAAACAGAATTAGGTCTCATTTCATTATTGTGTTGTTTCTCAAATAATTTAAAATGTATAAATATTTTGCAGTGCTGCAGTGGCATGCGTTGGAGCTTTTTATGACAAGATGGGCAGGATGCTCGGAAGCTCATTTCCCGACACCATTAATAATATGTTGAAGGCATTAAAGAGTGCAGAGGTACGTATATTTCGCAATGGAATGCAGCTTTCCATTTTCTTTCAGCAAGAATGTGTTTGGTCCAATTTTAAACTGGAAAATAAGAATAGAAATTGATAACTAAAAGAGATGTATTTTCAGAAACAGATGTGAAATCTATTTGAATTGTCCTGTTTTCAAAATTGTTTTGCTGATGTAGTCCCAAGGCCGAGGAGAGATCCTTCTCAGCCTGCAGAAGGTGCTCTGTGGTCTGGGAGGAGCTGCAGCTTCATGTCACAGAGATATCTACAAGAACGCCCGCTCTCTGCTCACAGACAGGTCCATGGCCGTGCGCTGTGCAGTTGCAAAGGTTAGTCTCAGAAAGATAATGGAATTGTGTGCTTCAAATCACACATATTTTGCTATGTCATTTAGGTTGAATCAACTCATGTGAAAATGCAAAACTCCTCCCTATTTCGAAAGACAATTTCCTGTTTAGAAAACATGACGGTTGTACTGCACATTGTACAAGTTGTTTTACTAGCAGTTGTGGAATAAACATTCACATATCTTACTAAAGTATTTGTAGCAATACAACACTTATACTGATATTTTTTCTTACTTTTTATTTGATTTATAAATAATAAAAGTACTTACATTTGGTCTATTTCAGAATCATATTTTGTATAACTGATGCATTGATGTGTCACTCACTTAATGTTGCAGCGGGTAAAGGTGGGGCTATTTCTAATGACTTTATATAGTAAAGTTCCCCATAACCTATAATGTTACATAATCATTTATGAGTATATTTGTATTAATTATATCACTTATAAGTCATTAAGTAAATAGTACAATATTTCTGTGTTTATTACAAAATACAAATACTCAAGTATTATATACAAATATTATACCTCAAAATAATACTTCAGTAAGGACTTGACCAATTAAACGTAGTTACTTTCCAACTAGTGGCTAATATATTGCAAAGATATGTATAAGCATCGGAATTGTTTGTATGCATCATCCCTATGTCTAAATTGAGATTGTTACTGCACATGCATGACGTAGAGGTTAATAACAGGACCCCATCTTTACTCTTCTTCTCTGATCAGTGCCTGTTGGAGCTGCAGAACGAGGCAGTATTCATGTGGACCACAGAACTGGAGAACGTGGCCACTTTGTGTTACAAAGCATTGGAAGGATCCAACTATGGTGTACGGGTAGAAGTGGCCAAACTGCTGGGGACAGTCATGGCCACCGCCCTGTTGCCCAAACATGCATCAGGTAGGTTAAAGGGCTGATTTGTGTGGTTTATGTCTAGTTATAAGTCCAGCTCACCCGTAGTGTATTTCATGAGCTCAATATGTTCTTCCTCAGTGATGCGCCAGAACGTGAAGCGGGCCACTCTGGAGGAAGTGCTGGAGCTCATGGCCACGGGCTTTCTGCGTGGTGGATCGGGCTTCCTGAAGAGCGGAGGGGAAATGTTGAAGGGGGGAGGCTCTGTGAGCAGGGAGGTGCGGGTGGGCATCACACAGGTGAGGTGAAATCTCAAACATCAGAACATGAGCCTGCATCTTCTGATCAATACACTTCTCACGTGATCCTTTTCTATATTTCTCTCCAGGCCTACGTCGTGTTTGTGACTACACTGGGTGGTCAGTGGCTGGAGCGCAACTTCGCCACCTTCCTGTCCCACGTGTTGGACCTAGTGTCCCACCCGCGGGCCACGCAGACACATGTTGAGGCTGTGTACTCACGCCGCTGTGTTTCCTTCATGCTGCGCGCCACCCTGGGGGGGTTACTCGGAGAAAAAGCACAAATTGCAGCCGGCAAAGAAATCTGCCAAGCCATCAGCAAGCAAATGAGGGCTGTGGGTAAGGAGGATGGGGGGGAAATATCACGGTTCAGAGCATTACAGAGTAAGTACTCATCCATTATTATCACTTTTAATTCTTTTAGTTTCTCATCTCTTGCATGGTTTGCGCTTGTGTTGTCTACAGAGGTGGTGTTTTTCTTTTCCTTCTTGTTGTGTGTGGAGATGGCTTTCATATCTACTTTTCTTCCTGCTTTTGCTCTTTGGGATCACTCTCCTCTTTCTTTACTTTTTCTTTTTAACCACAAGCAGAATTATAAAGTCAGTAGCATCAAACGCTGCCAGCTCAGCATTTGAGTTACTCATGCTTGCATTATTGCATAGCCTCCGCGGGCTGTTTGCCATTCTGTTATTGTATTGCAATCCCTTAGGAGCATGACATAACTCTTTCTGAGTGTAGACATCTGGCTTACACCAGCAGAAAAAACTGCATGTGCCACTAAATTCACAGACACAGTGTAGAAACAAGCCTTCATATTTGCATGTTTTTCCATCATTACGTTTTATTGATCTCAGTGCCTCAAACATTTTTTTTGTTGGGATATAGCAACAGATTAATTATTTTTTCAATCACATTTATCTCATTCAAAAAGGATGATTCTTACTCTGATTTGCTTTGCAACCTTTAAACTGATGTCAACTATCAGAAATGTACACTCTTGTTCATATTGATTGATTGCTGATGATAACTATGTTGAATGTCAGTTTCTCTTGAAAATTGGTCCTGGGCTCTTATATCTTTGCTGCTTTTCCAACCATCTGGATCTGTGAGACTTCTTGAAATTGTATTTTGAAATATCTATGTGAAAAGTATCTTGAAAAGTATTTCCTGGAGTGGAGACATATGTTCCCCTCTTTATTCTATACTTAGTTCCTGGTTTCCTAAACTGCTTGACTAGACATGACTAGCACAGTTCAAGAAGCAGCCTTCCTCTTTCTAAAGCTATTTAATTCCTTTTCTGTCTGATCCCTCTTGACTGTTGCCTATACAGAGCTCTGAGGATTTTAAGTTCTTGATAAATGACATTCAAAAATTGTAATCCTTGATTTACCTGAATTTAGATTTACTGTTTTTCCTTTGTCACTTCATCCATTAGTACAGCTATAGCCAATGTGTCCTGTTTGTACCGTTTGAAAATACTCAGAGCTCTGTGTTTGTGACATTTAGCAGCGTGCTTCTCAGTATCTTGTGGGAAAATATATTCAGATTAATAATGTGTGAAAGCAGTACATAGGCTAATGTGCCAAGTGAATTATGTTATTACTAAACCATTTTTTGTAGCATATAAGATGATTATAAATAACTTCTAAAATGTGTAAATCTGACAAAACGGAAGTTACAATCCAGTGAAGGTCACCTTATCCAGCAATGCTGCACACATTCTTAATTTGTAACATTAATCATATTTTCTAAGGATTTGTGAAATTGTTCAACTTGATAATTATTGCATTTTGTAAAGAAAAGCACTTCTTTTTCCCTGCCTCGTGTTTTTCCAGAGGCGGTTGTGAATGACATCAGTGGAGAGAACAAGGCCGGGGCAGCTGACGTCTCTGCCAGTCAGCATGTCATGGTGTGTGCCCTCAAAGAGCTGGGCAGCCTGGTGCAGAGCCTGAGTGCCACGGCTTCCCCGCTCATACAGGAACCTTCTATAGGTGAGACACACACCATTTCATTCAATGTCTCTTCAAGTTCCTCACAAGCTGGGAATATATAGTTGATAATACTCCTAACTGGAGTCAAATTTGCCAATTGATATGTCATTGGCCAGCCTCTTCTTTAACTTTGTTTATGGGTTTTAACATTTTCACCTTCCCTAAAACAGAATAAAGCTGCTAAAACCTATGTTAATCTACATCCATGACTGAAAATACATCAAATGCTAACCGTAAATGCAATTGTTGCATATAGCTCTTAAAGTCAATCAAATACATAATAAGCTCCATTCAGATTTCGATTGATTTTTTTACAACTCCATGTCCTCTTTCCCAGGACTCCTTGAAACCGTCACCTCAGTGCTGCTGCACCCAAGCATGGCGGCTCGTTTGGCCGCTGCCTGGTGTTTGCGCTGTGTTGCCGTGGCGCTGCCGTATCAGCTGACCCCGCTGCTGGACCGCTGTGCGGAGAGAATCAACAGCCTGAAGAGTTCCCCGGAGGCTGTGAGCGGATACAGCTTTGCGATGGCTGCTCTGCTGGGAGGCGTGCACCAGTGTCCGCTCGGTATCCCCCACTCTAAGGGCAAGGTGTGTGGCCTCAGAATGCAATCTTACCGGCCATTTTGGTTGGCCTATGTAGATTTAAAGGGGTATATATCTTTTCCAGGTTTATACTGGTATTTTGGGATTATACTAGGACATATTTACATGCTTAAAGTTGAAAAACATATAATTGTTCTCCTATTTTCTGCCTGGCGCCTGTCTCTTTAAGCTTTCAAAAGACCCATCTGATGTGAGTTTTCGGTCTTCCTTCCTTGCGCTGTCACCTTCTTCATAATAATACCGTAACCAGGGGTCACTTTTTATGTCAACTACACAGAATAAGTGGCACTTCTACAGGTGACTCTATAGTTACAACCTCAAAGATGTCATGACAGCTTGTTTAAGAGGCAACGTTTCTTAAATCGAGATATTCCATTCCATGGCATTTCTCCATGAATAAGGCATTTTGATACTACCACAGTTATTTTTATAAAGAACCTAACTTATATATTATTTTAAAAAAATACATGGAAACCTCACTTTCTACAATATGGCACCCTCAATGAATCTGTGTTCTTGTCTTGTAGTTGGTGGTGAGTATAGCTGAAGACCTCCTGAGGACAGCTGCTCAGAACAGTCGTCTGTCCCTGCAGCGCACACAGGCAGGATGGCTGCTGCTGGGAGCCCTGATGACTCTCGGTGAGCCCCCGTGACACACCTCCAATGTCTGTTACCTTTGATTTGTCAACAATAATGTGTCCCTCCCTGTCAATCTGAAAACCACATTGTGTTTGTGCCCAGGTCCCTCCCTCGTGCGCTATCACCTTCCCAAGATGCTGCTGCTGTGGAGGAACGTGTTTCCTCGCTCGCAGAAGGAGCTGGAAGCGGAAAAGGCCAGAGGAGACGCCTTCACCTGGCAGGTCACCCTGGAGGGCCGAGCTGGAGCACTGTGCGGTAAAGAAACACACACATACCCCCCACCCCCCACCCCCCCGGAGACAATGCTCTGTATTGTTAGCTGACACAATTGACCAACACGCCTGTTCCTCCCCTCTGTAGCCATGCGGAGCTTTGTGGCCCACTGTCCCGAGCTGCTGACAGAAGATGTGATCCGTAGACTGATGACTCCCATTGAATGTGCCATGACCATGATGTCTCAGTGAGTGTGACACAGTCCATTCATTGTGTTAACTATTCCTGCATTTATTTAATTAATTCAAGGTTATATTTCTAAACATTTTAATGTTCTTTCAGTGTCCCTGCCATCATTAAGGTCCATGGTGCTCACCTGAAAGCAAGTGCAGCGATGGTGAGGCTCCGCTTGTACGACATCCTGGCTCTATTGCCCCCTAAGACCTATGAAGGTAACTCGGTCTTTCCTGCTTTTTATTTCCCCCCTATAACATTTTTGGTGGTGTTTTTAAAAAACATTGTTTTTCTTTTGTAGGCAGCTTCAACGCCCTGCTGAGGGAGCTGGTGGCAGAGTTCACTTTGACTGACAACTCGGCCAACACAACCACCTCCCTGCTGCGCTCTCTCTGTCACTATGACGACAGTGTGCTCATGGGTTCCTGGCTACAGGAGACGGACCACAAGTGCATAGAGGATCAGGTTGGTAAAATCAACAATGACATGAAAAATCCCAAATATAATACATATTCTAAAAATAAGTGTCATTGTAACTTGGTTTAAAATAAATATCTATACTCAAAATGATCCATTATTATCTGGTGTGATCATCATACAGCTGCAGCCCAACAGTGCATCTGGCAGTGGAGCTCTGGAGCACGACCCTTCCTCGATCTACCTGCGTGTTCCTGTAGGCGAGGCCATCCCGGGCCCTCTCCCTTTGGGTGTGTCCGTCATCGATGCCTCAGTGGCTCTTTTTGGTGTTGTTTTTCCCCACGTGTCCTTCAAACACAGGTGAGAAATGATGTTGTTGCCGTGGAGATTTGGACATGTTTGCAACATCTTTGCATCATTTCTCTTTTTGATTGATACACATTCATTCTCACTTTTGTTTCACACCCGCTATGATTCAGGCTGCAGATGCTGGACCACTTTGCAGAGTGCATAAAGCAGGCTAAAGGAATTCGACAGCAGGCAGTCCAACTAAACATCTTTACTGCAGTGCTTAGTGCCCTTAAGGTGAGAATAGCTGTTTCATATCCTCTTTAGACAGGAATATCATGTTTGATCATTTAGGTAATGAGAAATGATCTCTTTGCTGACTGAAGGGTTTGGCTGAGAACAAGAGTACTCTGGGTCCTGAGGAGGTGCGTAAGTCGGCCCTGGCTCTGGTGATGGGAGCGTTGGACAATCCCAACCCCATCCTGCGCTGTGCTGCTGGAGAGGCCCTGGGTAGGATGGCTCAGGTGGTGGGAGAGGCAACCTTCATTGCCAGAATGGCACAGACCAGCTTTGATAAGTAAGCATTTCATATTTGTATTTTGCCTCTATTTTCTCTCTTTATTCCGTTATTTCCCGTGTTAAAATAAAAGGAGAGCACCCCACCGTTACAATGAGTTACAGAGAAGTTTGTTTCACATTTTATTATAGGTCAATTTCAGTCTTCAATTGTCCTCATTATCTATCTTGGACTGAATCTGTCTTTCCTCTCCATCCTTGGCTTTAATCTTGTGATGCATATCTCTCCCGTTCCTCTATTCCCAGACTGAAGTCTGCCCGTGATGTAGTATCAAGGACGGGCCATTCACTGGCTCTTGGCTGTCTGCATCGATATGTTGGAGGAATTGGCTCAGGCCAGCACTTAAAGACCAGTGTCAGCATCCTATTGGCTCTGGCCCAGGATGGGTCCTCTCATGAGGTCCAGGTACGGTGAATTACTGCCTTAATATCCTTTTTTCCTGTTGCTTGTTTCCCAGGAAACTGGATTATAGATTGGTTTACCAGGATCAAAGTGTGTTGTTTTTTCCCACTTTTCTTTCGAAACTGACCCCAAACCAATGGTTATTTTTATCATTTGTGCTTTACAGCTTACCGGTAGTTATTATGTTGCTCTCTTGTTAACAGACATGGGCTCTGCACTCTCTGGCTCTGATTGTGGATTCTAGTGGCCCCATGTATAGAGGCTACGTGGAGCCCACGCTGTCCCTGGTGCTCACCCTGCTCCTCACTGTGCCCCCGTCCCACATAGAGGTGCACCAGTGTTTGGGCCGCTGCCTGGGAGCACTCATCACCACTGTGGGACCAGAATTACAGGGTAATTGTGGCAGATTTGCAGTACTTACTTACTGTGGCAGTAAGTAAGTACTGTATAACTCTCATTTGAACCTTTCAATTTTGTAGAATATACACTTTCCCGGCCCGCAGGTGGCAGCGTAATCACACTCCAAGCCTCTAACCAGAAGACATACGGATATAGGACATTGGAACATTAAAATTGCCATTACACATACTGTGATTCTAACTGCTAAAATTGCTCTTCCTATTCTGTGTTTTTGCCAGGAAATGGAGCCACTATCTCCACCATCCGCTCGTCCTGCCTGGTTGGTTGTGCCATAATGCAGGACCACTCGGACTCCCTGGTGCAGGCAGCAGCCATCTCCTGTTTGCAGCAGCTGCACATGTTTGCTCCACGCCATGTCAACCTGTCCAGCCTGGTGCCTTGTCTCTGTGTAAGACATGAAGAGATATATTGAGTCTTTATATGATAGAAGTTTTTATATTTCTTGATCTTAAATTCCTACTGTACTGTGGGTTCCCTGCAGGTGCACCTGTGCAGCCCTCACCTGTTGCTGCGCCGCGCTGCCGTGGCCTGTCTGAGGCAGCTCGCTCAGAGAGAGGCTGCAGAGGTCTGCGAGTATGCCATGAGCCTGGCCAAGAGAGGGGGAGACAACAATACAATCCGTGAGTACACATCGGGAAGCTGACCAGCAATTAGAGGATTGTTCAGCTTTTGCGGCTACTAAGCCTGTACAAATAAAACAAAACGGAACGGTATAATTCTCAATACAGCAAAAGGTTGAGATGCACTCTGAACTGTGCTCCTAAGAAATGAGCAAATCTGTGCTCCTCAACTATTGCCAATGTTTAATCAGGGAATAAGTATACATCTGGGTCATAACTTCTCCCTTATTATACCAATGAGCCTCATTGCAAAACACACTGAAAAGGTTACATTTGTGTTTGCTTTGCGCCTGGTTTAGATCTGAACATTACGGAGACCGGTCTGGAGGGTGTTCTGTTTGGCATGCTGGATCGGGAGACGGACCGGAAGCTGTGTTCTGATATCCATGATACACTGGGCCACATGCTGTCGTCTCTCGCTGTAGAGAAGCTTTCTCATTGGCTGAAACTCTGCAAAGATGTCCTTGCAGCAACTACAGGTAAAGGTAGAGTTTAAAACAACAAATATGACAAATTACCACTTTGTGTCTTTAAAGAAAATAAAGATGGAATATAGAACAAAGTAAGTTTCACACAGAAACCAGCTGCTACATCCCAAAAGCAGTTTAAATGTTTCCTGATACCAGCATAGTATAGCAATGCATTTATTATCTGTCATTGAAGGGACCTGGTATCCTCTCTTTTAAATCTGTTTATCGTGAATGTGTCCGT
This sequence comes from Notothenia rossii, assembly GCF_949606895.1. NCBI lineage: Eukaryota > Metazoa > Chordata > Actinopteri > Perciformes > Nototheniidae > Notothenia > Notothenia rossii. Next base: position 68,410,642 of record NC_136909.1, read on the forward strand.
CCCCTCTTGCAGACGTAGGAGCACCTGTTGTTGTCGAGATTGAAAAGGATGAGGAGGACTCAGAGAAGAAGGACGAGATGGACGATGACAGCATGTTCACAGGCCTGGGCGAAGATGACAAGTCCAAGCCCTCTGTGGCGCCCCGCTGGGTGACGCGGGTATTTGCCGCGGACTGCCTGTGTCGAATCATCCTGCTGTGTGAGAATGACAAAGCGCACTTTGATCTGGCTGCTGCCCGCTCTGCACAAGCCAAGAACCCCAAAGGTATTCATTCAGCATGTTGCCAGAACAGAACAGCTCAGATCACTGTGAGGATCTTTGATTGATAGATGCCTCCTTTGCTCTGTGTAAAACATATTTTCTACTAACCAATGGTTCAGCTGTTTGTTTGGTTGTTCAGTTTATATATATATGTTATGCGACCTTCAGGAAGCTGCTGAATAAAGATATTTTATGTAAAGATGGAACAAAGACAGAAAAGTAAGCAAAAGTGGGACCAAACAGCCATTGGTTATAAGGTTATCCGAAATAGTGCTGTTTTTTGTCTAAGTCATGGCACAGTGTAGTGATTTTAGCTGCTTTGGAACCAGCAGCTACAAAAAGGCATTTTTATTGTGGGTCGCAGTGTTTAAAATTAATCCCTTGAAAGTTGCACTTTAACTCAATTCAATCTCAGCTTCTACCTCAATATACAGATTATTTGTGTCAACTTCTAATAGTGTATTTGTTGTGTGCTTCTGTCTGTTATCTTAAGTTCACAGTAAAGGAAGAAGTTTATAAAGCTACGCAGAAACAGGGTAGCAGCATCAAAGGACCATAAAGCACATATGAAACAATGACTGGCTAAAATGTAAATGAACATAAACCTCAAAACTATCATTGCTTATCTTCAGCTCTAACGGTGAAAAAAGATAACTTGTACTAACGGAGAATTTGACCTGAATATGTAACAAACAATACAGAATGGGTAGATCATTCTGTAATTATAATGATTGGCTGATTAATGTGGTGTTGAAATATGTTTTTATACCTCACACAATCCTTGTTGTTCCATCCAGGAGATCAGTTGGTGCTCCATTTGTCGGATCTCATCCGCATGGCCTTCATGGCGGCCACAGACCACAGCAACCAGCTGAGGATGGCCGGCCTGCAGGCCCTGGAGGACATCATTAAAAAGTTTGCCTCCGTACCAGAGCCTGAGTTCCCAGGCCATGTTATTCTGGAACAATACCAGGCCAATGTGAGTCAGAAATACATACAATTCAAAAATAAATAGCAACACAGCAAAGGGAAACAAATTGTAAACATGTATTCATCTATGCATTTAGGTCGGAGCTGCCCTAAGACCTGCCTTTTCCCCTGATACTCCGTCTGACATAACAGCTAAGGCATGCCAGGTAAGACCCTCTGCTTTCTTAATAAACATTTAAAAGCTTAATTGGTTATTTAAAAAATTTGGAGATGCACCTAGTCCACTCTGTTTGTAATGAAACATCTGTTCTAATAAACAGCCCTTAAAGGACTCGTTTGTTACATTGACCTCTCTATATTTGACTACAGGTGTGTAGCACCTGGATTGGCAGTGGCGTGGTCAGTGACCTCAATGACCTGCGGCGGGTCCACAACTTGCTGGTGTCGTCGCTGGACAAGGTGCAGGCTGGGAAAGGCTCATCCAGTCAGCTGTACAGTGAAAGTGCCACCACAATGGAGAAACTGGCCGTGCTTAAGGCTTGGGCTGAGGTGAGACTAAAGACCCCAACCACACAGTCCCATATGCAAGTTATGTGACTCTATACTGTAACTGACAATTCACACTAACCTTCTTTCCCAGGTGTATGTGGTGGCGATGAACATCAAGAAAGATGCAGAGTCTAAGCCTGCCAAGCCAGTCCAAAGTGGAGAGGATGACGACGATGAGGATGATATGGGTGCAGACGTGCTTCCTCCCGACAGCCTCATCACTCTGGTGCAGCCCGAGCTGCCGTCGCTCAGCCGCCTGTGGCTGGCCATGCTGCGAGACTACGCTCTGCTCACCCTGCCTGCGGAGTTCTCCAGTCAGCTGCCCCCTGACGGTACAAGAATAATTCTTACCCACTAAATAAATCCTAATCAGATAACTTCATACCTGTATGCACAATTAAACGCACATAGCACAAGTTCTTTGTTTGAGTTCTGGTGCCATTCAAATGTAATTCTTCTGACTTTTCCAAAAACCTTAATTGTGTTTTGGACACTTTTTGAAAAACATATCAACAAACCTATTATTGTCAAAAAGCCATTGAAAGTTTAAGATGTGTTGAGGGACTAGTTCTTCAAATAGAATTTGTCATTTCTTTACCGATGAGTAAAACATAATGAAAATGTAAACAGAAACAGACATATATGATCCAGGAGCATATAAATGGATGTTTTTATTTTTTCACAATTAGAATCACCTTTCAGTAATATGTTCCAAACAAGTCCTTTCTCTTCTTTGCGTGTCTGTGTTCAGGCGGAGCGTTTTACACTCCAGAGACTATAGACACAGCAAGACTCCACTATCGCAGTTCGTGGGCCCCCGTCCTGCATGCCGTGGCCCTGTGGCTGAGCAGCACCGAGTTCGGGGCTGCTGAAGAGAAAGAAGACGTCCCCTCAGCTCTCTCCAAGGCTCCGGCCATCTCTCAAGTAGCCTCCTCCACCACAAGGAGCTTTGAGGAGTCGGTCAAAGACAGGATGCATCTGATGTTGGGTAAAGAGACCGAGTCATTTGTACTATATATTGTTCATGATAGGTCTCGTAATGTCTGAGGGAAACCTTAAGAAATGTATTTTCAAACTTGGCAGTAAAGATATACTTGAACTCAATTATTAACTGTTTAGAATGTGGTGGTAAAAGATCAAGGTCCATAACTTAACTGTGAAAGTTTCACACAGACTTTTAAGAGGATAAAATGAGTGAAATACATGTTAACTGCAATCTGAATTGTTGGAAGAGGCATATACTGTAACCACAAATGTAGTCCTCACAGACACTCAATACCCTACCACTACATGCCTTTTTCAAAAAATAGTTTTACATAGCGACTGCTTTTGTTTACCTTACAGCCATGGACACACCTTGCTTCCTCCCACAGTGAAAGAGGTAGCATTGGATAGAAAAAGAGAATAGCATGAACACTCCCTAAGTGCATTTCTGTGTTCTGTCTCTCAGGTGTCAGTATAGAGTTTCTTTGCTTCCCCCGGCCCGAGGAGCCCATTCACAATGTGATGTCCTGCCTGCACGCCCTGTTCACCCTGCTAGCATCTCCATGCGCTAAGATCCATATCGCAGAGGACCAGGTAAAGACACAAGTCGTGGTGCAGAAAGACTTGTCTTATTATATAAGGGGAGATATTTGGTGGAAGATTTGTCCTACGTTCCTAGAATTAGTTGTGAGTACACATTTGAAAAAAAGATATATAGATATTTAAACTTGAAATGTGTTTCGGTAAACAGCATTTGTATATGATTATTTGAATTTTACTTTGCAATTCAGAAGCAGCATTACTATCCTATGTCAATAGAAATCAAACTGTCAAGTTCCAGTGGCTGGCTTTGTTGATTGCAGATGAACTTTAAGTAGCAAATAAGCAACAATGTATTTTATCCATGGCCTTTTTCATTTACACTTTGCAGCAGTGATATATTTACCAGTGCCTGATCATCACCTTAGTGTAAATAACTGGTGAATACCACAGGGTCACGTGATATTTACTGACTTTATGAGTTGACAAGGATCGCCCCAATGCTCCTCTAAACATTTGACTGCCACGCAATGCATAATTGAGATGCTGAGGGCTTCAAAGTATACACAGATTGTGTATAAATTCACAAAAAAAGCAGGTTGTTTATTCTTGGTTGCATTGGTTAGAGGCTTTGAAATAAGACGTGTGGTGATACATCCCCTTATATTGGTTCATGTGTCTCTTTGCTGTATAAAACTTGTATAAAAAGCCCCTTTTCTACTCAACAGCTTGTGGGCCTTTTGGCAATGAACCAGGAACAATGAGTAGAATATCAATGTTCACATCCTCAGTGTTTCACAGAGAAACTACTGTAATTGTTATTTCTGTTGTAGCTGTTGGCTGTGGAGCTCCTGAACGTGCTCCACAGGCTGCTGTTGACTCGGGATCCTCCTGCAGTACAGCTCCAGGTCACTGCTGTCGTACAGGAGACCATCAGGGCCGCACAGGACCATCTGCAGCGACAGAAGGCTGGCAAGGGTTAGACACTAACACATTTTGCATTACATTACACTGTTATATTCTGAAAATGCCATACTCAACGTGCTGTATTGCTTCACCATCTATTAAGTCCATTAGGCTTTAAAGACGTGTTGTTTCAATGATGTGGCTGTATGAGTTATTTTGGTCACTGTGATTTTGCTCAGGCAAAGAGGAAGAAGGCGAGAAAGACTCTCAGCCCAGCCTCGGGGAAGGAGCAGACACGGGGGAGCTCGTCCCGGGCAAGTCTCTGGTGTTCGCAGCCATGGAGCTGCTCGTCTTCATCCTGGTTCGCCACTTGCCGCAGCTTAATGCACGTGTGAAGGAATCACCCAGCCACGTGCCACTCAGGCCTCAGCGGCTCCCTGAGGAAAGCGCCCGCCTGGTGGCAAACACAGTTTCCATCCTGGCAGAACTGCCCTCGCTCTGCTCTCCTGCCGGTGAGGCCCGAAGCAAACTACAACAACACAGCGCACACAGTGATGGCAAATCTCTGTTCCAACATGGATGATTCATTTAGAATGATTAGCCTGCTTAGCCTGCCTTTTTCAGGTTTATGTATGCTGATGATAAAAGCTATTGATGCAATGGTTCCTTGTGCCTTACATTAAGCATATAGTTTAAGTCTAGCAATGTGGTGTTCACTGTCAAACCATCTCCCATGTTCACCGTTTCTTTTTGCTCTACAGGGAGCATGACTATCCTCCCCACAGTGCTCTTCCTAATCACGGGGGTGCTGAGGGAAACGGCACTTAAGACCGCTGATAACTCTGTGCCTGTGACTGTGACAGCGGCCCTGCAGGGCATCAAGACCATCATCACCTCCCCTCTGGCCCGGGTGGAGGGCATGCAGACACAGTGGAGCGGCCTGGTGAGGAGCGGCCTGGCGTCTGTCCTAGAGAACTCACAGCCAGGTAAGCAAACGCACACAAACAAACACAGATGTTTGATTTTGAACTTACTGAAGAAGGTGTAAGGAAAACATTGACAGTATTCATGCTTGTTTTTGTATTTCTGTAGAGGAGTCCAGGCCTGACATGGATGAGGTGAGCATGTTAACAGCGATCACACTCTTCCTGCTGTCTGCCAGCAATGAACTTGTAGGAGTAATCGTCCTGCAGAAGGGCTGCATGGACCGCTTCCGAAACGCCCTCAACTCTAGTGATCCCTGGGTAAGCACCATACCAACCCAGCTCAAATATGATAATATCTAATGCCTGATCAAAAGATGCATCCCTGGTGTGTTTAACAATGTTTAAGTGAGGGATATCATTCTGTTTGCCACAGGTTCAGGCACGGTGTTACCAGCTGTTGTTGTCAGTGTTTCAGCACTCTAGCCGTGCCCTGTCTACGCCGTACATCCACGCTCTGGCCCCGCTCATGGTGGAAAAGCTGAAGGCGGTGGAGCGCAGTCGCCCGGGGACTGCTGCCGAGCTGCAGGCGGTGCAGGAGGGCATCAGAGTGCTGGAGAATCTCGTCGGCATGGGGGAAGAGCAAAACCGTAAGTATGCCTCCGCCTAATGGACCACTAAAGATCTGTGTTTGTTCGATTAAAGTGTTCAGATGCATTAAAGAAGGTCTTAGCTCAGTGTCTTTTGATGTGTGTTATCAAAGAGGAAACGTATAGAACATTCGATGCTGAATTTAGAATCCCTGCACTGGTTTGCTGTCAATTTGTCTAGTGATTTCCACATTATGCTATAATGTAGATGTTATATTATTATTTATTTTTTTTGTTTCCCCAATGATATCTCTATTTTCTCTTTTCCATATTAAAGCAAACTGCACTGCATGGAAATCTATAAAGAGATGATTGATTTCCTTGATGTGTTATATTTAGCTAGGGTGTGTTGCAGCTTATTCCATGTTTTGTGTTCAAACGGTTTTTATTGGAGATATAGATTGTGCATCACGTAGCTGCAACCACAGATGCATTGCATGACAGATTGGTTGATTGATACAGATCTACAGATTACTTGCTTGATTCATCAATGTATTCATTTGTTTTTATAGCAGTTGCCCATAAAACCTGGTTGCCTCTACAGAAGGCTTTTTTTGTCCGAGAAATAATATCATTGCTGTATTGTAAGGAAAACGAACAAGGATATTCAGCATTGATCGTCACACTCGTGAAACTGACCATGGAGTTCGTAAATTGGCTTGATAAGTTACTAAAACGAACATTTCATTTCCAAAAGGTAATATTTTTTGTTTCCAATTAATAAGTCAAGTCCACCCAATGCATAGGTCAGTTAGTAGAGTTGAATTGGATTTCTCGCCTCACTTCAATTTGTAAACAGTGCAGTTAAACTCTCCCAGCCATTTTCTGTTTTTCACTATTCGTTTTTATGTTAGCAATTACTTTTTTTAATGTGTCATTGTAATTATGTGTTTAACAGGGGTGCAGTTGCTGGCTCTTCTTGTGCCAACCCTCATCTCCTACCTTTTGGATGAAAATGCCATTTCCTCAGCGCCTCAAGTCTCCAGAGCCCTGCATGAATTTGCCCTTCAGAACTTAATGCGGATTGGCCCCCTCTATCCCGCTGCCTTCAAGACAGTAATTGGTGCCGCACCTGAGCTTAAAATCCGTTTGGAATCGGCTATACTGGCCAACCAGGCCAGCAGCAGAGCCAAAGCTGCAGCCAGGCTAGCTCAGCCCCAAGTGCAGGCTGCCCCCACCATCAAACTCAAGACCAACTTCTTCTGAACCCCACTTAAAATGCTCTGTACACTCTCACAGCCTAAATGTATGTTGTCTTTTGTAGGTCTGTTTTGTTGTCTGTCAACGGAGTGCACACTGCAGTTTCCTAAGTGTATTTATTTATTCCTCATCTAATTTGGATTTGATGTTTGAGAACTGTTCTTAAAGGTATGAAGGAAAGTGTGTGCAAATCATCAATAAGCTTTTGAATGTTGACTTAAAAGAAAACTCACTTTAAAAATCTGCAGGAAAGGTTGATTGTCTGAATGTATCATTACTGCACATTTATGAAGGGACACAATTTATTTTTATCCACATCTTTTTTCCTGATAAATGCTTTTATGTCTGGTCATTATTTGATTACTATCCAAAATATAATGTTTACTGTGCCATTTTTGCTGTGATTTTGCATCACCATAAGCTTGGCAGTATTTCTTTTTCCAATCATGCATGTTTAATTGGGGTGGTTTTAGAATATGACCTTAGGGTCCGCTGTTTGTTTGTTTGGTGTCTTATTTTTGTTTTTGTTTCTTAAATTATGTTGTGAACATTACTGCTACATGTTTTTAAACAAAGCTGAGAATTTACTGCATATCATTGAGATTTGAATCAGATTTTATGAGAGCTCTTTGAATATTAAATGCATCACACTTTTGAATAGTTTTTGGGCAGAAATTGTAATTCCTTAGAGACACTTAATCGGTCTGCTGATTAATGGGGGGAGTTAGTACTACATACTTTAATATGTGCTGCATATCATCAAGACTGTTGTATTGCTTATAACTTTGATCCATTTCTGTCAATAAGTAGGCTAATAGCTACCTAAATGGTCGAGAATCTGTTACCATTATAATTTGGCAGATTTGTTGAAATTGTTCTATGTTACATTCCAAATTTATTTATTTTAAATGTGATTAAAGTTGCTTTGACCTCACTGTGATGATGCCTGTACATGAATTCACATGTAGCCACATGTTATAATAGTTTAACGCAGTTCTTTGAATTAATTCCGCTGCAGGATTTGTCACAGAATGTCATTGAATCATGTTACCTTTTTGATAACAGTTGGTTAAATTAATCTGGGAGTCTCGGTAAGGGAAACGAGCGCTCCCATCCAACATGCTGTGGGCGTGGCCGTTGTTGCTGACGTCATTCAATGACAGCTAGCTGTCAGAAAGTGAGTTCATTCCCTCGAGCCGAGGAGACCGAGCGCAGTCGTTAGGTTTTTGCCCTTCCATTGATATCAAGCACCACGAACAAGCGAGACAACGGACAGACCTTTACACCGAGCCCGGCCATGGACGAACAGGCGGGGCCCGGCGTTTTCTTCAACAACAATAACAACTCTGTTTTAGCCGGCGGTGGGAAAGGACCGCTGCCTGATGGCGACGCTGGGGAGGCGGCCAGGGCGCAGTACAGTATCCCGGGGATCCTGCACTTCCTGCAGCACGAATGGGCCCGTTTCGAAGTAGAGAGAGCACAATGGGAGGTGGAGCGCGCCGAATTACAGGTAAAAACCACTACATCTTATGTATACACGGTTATATATTGGTGGCATTATCGGAGAACAGCGCTGCTACCTTCTAGTAACTCGCGTAGAGTTTCTGTGTTTGCTTGTAATGGTTACTAGGCTAGCTTGTTAGCTTTAGCTCAGGAGCTAAAGAAGCTGCAGCGCCCCCCGACCCGACTGCACGACGACTGTTTGCGACCTCTTTACTATGACTTAAGCTACTAAACTTGCTCGCTTCTTTAACTAATTGTAGGACAGGCGATTAGAGTAGCGTTATAGGTGCATCGTTTTAAATAAATGACCGACTAAGAGCTACATTTACTTGCAAAGTAGTGAATGTGTAATGCTAAGACGTTGCATAGAAACAAGCAACTGCTACCTACCTACTTATAGCTAATCGTAAAGCACCCCGCCTTGATTTGTATTGCATTTTACATCTAAACCAACAAAAACAAATGTGGAGGGATTGATTGTAGGTTTGTTAAGTGTTTTGATCACTTAAGAGCTGTCAGTACAGACAGACAGCTTACAACGTAAGACCATGGACTTAGTTTGCCTTGTTTATGTATCTTATCAAAGTCTACCTACCATGATACTGGCACTTCTGAAGAGAAAGTAAATACAACTCCCTGTCTTTTGATTAAAGGCCAAAGTGTTATATATTGCTATTATAAATTGGTGCACTATTCAAAAGTATATTTCACTCTTACTTGATGGTCACACAACTCAGTTATGCAGCTATTAATAAGTAGGTGGCATTTTAGTTGATGTTTGGTTAAACTACAAGATAATGTCTTGCAAATTCCCAAATCCACTGTGAAATCTTTGTTTTGTTTTCCAGCTATAGTATACTCTTCCAATTTGTAATTGCATTATTTGGCAGTACCAAATACTGTACCAGACATCTCGCCATATCTTTGCAGGTGAATGGGCTGACAGGAATCAATCATCAATCAATGTTTATTTATATAGCCCAATATCAAAAATGTTACATTTGTCTCAGTGGACTTCACAGTTTGCACAGAATATCAGTATGACAATATGACACCCTCTGTACTTAGACCCTCACATCGTACAAGGAAAAACTTCCAAAGAAGGAAAACCCCACAGTTTAAAGGGGAAAATGGTAGAAACCTCAGGGAGAGCAACAGAGGAGGGATCCCTCTCCCTGGACGGACAGACGTGCAATAGATGCCATGTGTAAATCTAAAAGATAATACATTTACAACATAGGTAGACCAAATGTTTGAAAATGTATGTGTCTATAATAATAATAAGATGAATCCACAAGGATGTCAACAATCCTGTGGGAGCCATCAGGGAAGTAGTATGATGAGTCAGGCAGGACCACAGTGACAGGTTCAGCCATGACTCGAAGTCCAGGACTCAGATCAGGATACAGGATCAGCCACGACTGAGGATCCCGGCGTAGATAGAAACCAAAAAGAAATGTGGGGGAAGCTGGGTTATTCGGAACATGAGAGTACACAGGTACAGACGGTACAGACAGACAGAAGGAAGAAGTAAGGTGTCCCCCGACAGTCTAAGCCTATAGCAGCAAAACAGGAATATTGTCTATAATGTTGCCATAACTGGCCTTTAGAAACTGTCATAATCGTCTCTAAGGAAAATGATTTTGGTCACCATGTGCATCATTTGGTTGTCCAGCAATTGAGTTGAATTGTTGTGGCTTATTACTATTTAACTTCATCTCCCTGCCCAAAGGTTTGGACGAAAAGGCTTTTTTTCTTCCCTTCATTTGACCTACTTATGTGGCCATAGTTGTTGGAACACAGACAAGAGACAACACATGTCTTCTGTGACCAGCATTAGGCAGCTAATGCTGGTCACAGAAGGACACAATGACCTCATCTAACAAAGAGACCAGAGGGAGACACTGCATTGTTTTTAGATTGGTGACGTATGCCCTGCTCAGTGTAGTAGGGTTTTGACTCATCTGGCTCTTGAAATAAGCTTCCTGTCTGCTGCCATGAAGCAAGCTTATCAGTGGAGCAGCAGCAACTGCGGCAAAGCACAGTGAGGTTGCTAAATGGCTCATTGGGTGGTTTGTTTGTGGCGGCAAAATATTGTGCTCTGAATTTGAGTTCTTGTTTTTGTTGCAACTAACCCCGAGTATAAGGCTGCTTGAGGTTTTGAACATAATTGGACCTGCATTCAAACGTGTGGCTTACTCACAATTGTACTCCAATCACTGTAGCACAGTACCAATCTGTTTAAGAGGTTTCAATAATGAATTCTCTATTTTGACCATTACTGTTGTTTCTCATATAAATATGTTTCTGTGCCAGAGCTGTTCAAATCCACAGGGGATGTAACCTTGCTGTGTCCTTGAGGGATATGTAAATATTGCAAACATATACAGTACTTTTACCCATAGAAGGTATTGGGTTAACCTTCAGTAAAAAGACCACACAGTGTGGAAGAAAATACATACATTCTTTTTTTAGATTAACATAAATAGATGAATAGATAAATCATGTATGAATAATGAACAGTTCTAGTGGGCGAAGAGCCTTGATGGAAGATGCCATGCAGCATTTACTGTACCGTATGTTCCTTTTGGTCCACTTCCCTCTGCAACATGCTGCTCTTAGTGCTCATCGTCATGTCTGCACACTTGTGTTTTAATCACAGAATCAAAAATACATGTTATCTTACATGGTTTTAGATCAAACACCATTAAGAACATACATAGAGCGGCTTCACAACCAAGTGAATCGCCCCCTCATAGGATTTTCTTCCTTGGTTGCATAGACATTGAATGGAAGACAGTTGAAGCTGTGTCTTACGTAGCTGTTTGGGAGGAAGGCAAACCCCAGGGCTTGTAGGAATGTCGTCCAGCCAGCCTGTTAGGTCATGCTCAGTCAGAGCCACTCCTCTCTGCTGGAGCAGCACAGAAACTGTACTGTACGTGCCGACTTCTCCTGCTGCTGTGCCCTCTCTGGGAAGCGCATAGACTGCTGTCAATTATAATTAGACTATAGTCGAGTGGTCATTGTAAATCAATGGATTGGCTCAATCAAGCTGATCTGCTTGGCTACTCATAGGTTACAGATTTACTTAGTCAATTAGATGTTTTTTCTAATGCTTTCTCATGCTGAATGACAGTAACTTATGAGCACATCCCTGGTAAACACAAGATCTAAAGTGTTGCTTTGACATGATTCTTTGTTGGGTTGCTCAGTTTTACAGACCTGTCAATTAAATATACTAATAGATAAATCAACAAAATCATATGAGTGTTAGTCAACAAATCATTTTTTAAGTCAAGGAAAGCCATAGTCTTTGCAAATAGATGATATTTTGTTTGCAAATAAATGAATCTTTTGTACATTTAGAACAAGCAATGTATGATGGTTAAATCAAACTCTCTATTAAAAGGGATACCTATAACTCTATTAAACTGAACAATCACCAGTCATTGTAAAAATAAACACTAAGCTTAGCGTGAAAATGTGTTCCGATTTAAATGCTCTTATCAAACTTCTAAAGAAATAAAAGGTCAGCTGGCACTATTGGAAATGGATCTGGAAATATCAGATAAACATACAAGTCACAATTACGGTCTAACCACTGCACAGACTGCAGAGAGCCCAAAGAAAAAGGGTCCTATTGGATCATTGTGGTTCAATAATAAACTCGGATCAATGATGCTTTTCTGCACTGGAAAACAAATAAAAAATCAAAGGGTATTTATTTGGGGGAAAACATGATTACAACAGTATTCTCCCCCGCTGTGCGACACAGTGCAGACATGAGCTAAATAGAGGTTAAATCATGAAATGATTCTCAAATCTTTTTCAAATGTATATGATAATAATAACTTTTGAACTGTAGTTTACATTTTGATATTGATTTGAATCCCCTGCCGTACCGATCAGCACAGATCTTTTTCAGACCGGATGACTGATATTGAGTCAAGTTACACCCTGGTCAGGCCAGCCAGTGCTTCACTGTGCTCCATCTGCTCTCCAGTTATGGGGAAATCCCTGCTCCTACGGTATCTCTTTGCCAGAAGTATCTGTCAGCAGCCATAATCTGACACCAGGAGAAGGTTGAAGGTGACTCAGGTGTTAGGTGGCATCTATGCGGGTGTAGACTGAAATGTGGACACTTATCTTTCTTGGGAAATAGGTTTTCTTGTATGTCTAAAGAAAAGGCTTTTAACAGGAGCACAATTGTTTCGTATCTCGTTATTCCAGTTGTCTTCATGTCTTAAGAGGACGGCAGCCTAGAATTAGCCTGCCTCAGTCAGATGACTTATTACTGTGATCTCATGTTTACTTTGACTAATGACAAACCCTGAGGCATATTTAGTTCACGACGATAAAAAGGACTGAATCAATGCACAATCATACACATGCATGCACAGTGGCATTCAGAAATTCAAATATGGGTGTCACCCCCATTCCTCAGTTGATACTACGTCCACCCCCAAGCTGCAGTTATTTTTGTTTGCCCTCCCAGTGTGCGCTTCAGAGTGGGAAAGTACAAAACAGAGCATGCGTCTTAACCAAAAATATATACAGTATCCCCAATGTTGTTGCTCTCATATAGTGACAGAGAGAGTGGAAGCTCCACAACATTCTTTTACCATAGAAGCTAATGCTACAAAACTGCTCACATCCTTTTCTCTCCAGGCTGTAAACCACAGATACATAGCTCCATCAGCAGTCATAGGTTTGAGACAGAACACAGTAACATTAATCACAAACGCAGTCAGTGTAGTCCATATGAATGCTCACTGTACAGATAATGGTGAGAGATTTGAAACAGACTGGGGCTGAAGGGACTCTTGTTTATTAACCGAAGCCTGGTCCTCTGAGCGTTGCTTTACTGTCCCTGTTGGACTCCCAGCAGAGCCTTTCTCTATGCTGCAGAGCGGCCTGTTAATTCCCCTCTCCTTCCTGCGTTCACACTTACAGCCTTCATCTGTCTACTTGTGTGGGACAGCTGCGTGCTTGTGCCACAAAGTCGCCTGCCTCCCCCAGTTTTACAGCCAATCTGAGGTCGCCAGTCTGTCAGAGTTGTAAATTGGTGTACTCACCAGTCTCAATGTGTTGATGATATTGTTGTTTTCACACTATTGAAGGTCCAAACCGTGTTTCGCTCCTTTTTAAAGTGAGTGTCATCTACATGTTCGAGTACTTTTCTACCCAAAAACGACTAAATTTTTTTTTTTTTTTAACGTCCATTACTGAAGTATTGGCAAAGGTTCAATAATATTTGTCTGGACCCTTTTCCTTGCCTCATAGTATGCAAACTTTGGAATACCCAGAATTAAGCCACATTCAACATAGGAGTTAAGGTGGCATAAAGAACAATGTCACCTGTTCAAATGCGGCGCCCTGTTTTTATTTGGTCTTTTTTCTCTCAATTGATGTTCTGAAATGGGGAACTTTACTAGTTTTCTTTGATACTGTTAATATAAGTTCACTCTCTATTGATAAACTCTATAAATGCTCATCATTTCTGATGCTGGCTAGTAACAGGAACGATTTTTAGACTTTATTTTCTTCTTCTTTGCTCTTGTAAATGTTGTTTTCAACATACTTCTGCCACGACCACACCTTGGTTACACTACCTATTAGTCAGAGAAAATGCTGATGTGGAAAAAGGTAGCTCTTAGCCTGCATACAGTTTGTGAGCGTGTGCATGTTAGCAAAGAGCCTCATGTTATATTCATGCAGGGATGCACCCTTGTCCTCAAGGAGCCCAGCATACTGTCTTTGTTCGCACCCTCTCTAAAGTAGCACTGCAGTGTCAACTTGACGTGAGCTGTGTGACGGCAACGTGTAAAATGAAGCTCAAGTGGAAACTCGTGATGGGATGGAAACGAAAGAGCTGTGTCTCTGAGGGTTTAGGAAAAGAAAGAAGATGTAGTTTTTGACTGAAACATCTCTGGCAGTGTAAAGATTTTATTTAGTTTATTGGCTTTTGTACAGAGATGAATGGCACAGTTGGGTTATTCCAGATAACTGAGCAGAAAATCTTTATTAAATCCCAGTTTGAGCAGCTCACTGTCTCACCCTGGCCCCTCAGAGCAATCCTTAATCTGTGCCTGTGGACATGAGCCGCTGGATCGATGTGCAGTGTCTGCATTTGAAGGGGGTGAGCTCCAGACACCATCACAGGCCTTCAGTATTTCACCATGTACCTCAGTGCTTCTGTGTCAACAGGACAGTGGGTTACCCTTAGCAGTTTGTGTGATATTCACACCTGACAGTCAATTAGATGCTTTTGTTGTACTTTTGCACACAGTAGTCATTAGGTGGCCTTTTTCAGTTGCTCTGAGACACAATGTGCAAATGTATTGCAGAGACTAAAATGACCCTCTGAGCAGAGAAGGTGAAGAGACAGCTGGATGTGAAACCTGGGTTATAATTGACTGAAAATGCTCCAGGAAGTTATATTGATAATCCGTCTAAACTCAACTCTTTAATTTCAGAAATCAGTGATTTTCTTAATCTCCAGTCTTTCTCTTTTTGTTTATCCCATGGGACTGTAAGTGATGATATTAACCTACTTAAAGGGATCTGTTTTAAGAGGCAATGTTGCTGTAAATGTGGTGATAAACAAATACAAGATACTGTAGCCATGTCAGTCCCTGGCACTTCTGTCTCCTTTTCCTGCCTTTCCCCCCCCTTGCTAGTGTAATGGCATGCGTGGAATGTACTTGGATAGTCATCAGGTCAGCCATCATGGTGCTCATTGGTGTGCTGTAACTGTTAGAGTAAATCCGGTGTTAACTAGAAGAAAGGTTGTTTGCTTTGTAAATGTGGGATTTACAACAGCCCTTCTTCTTTAGCCCTGGCCAGAGGGTCAGCATGTGTGACCATTTTGGAACAAGTCTGGAAGAAAACATGTCTGGAATTCACAAATCTCCGACTTTGAGGCCTTCTCTAGGATATCATTTATAGTCATCATGACCGCATTTCGTGGCTTTGTTTTCGCCTTACTCCTGCTGTCTGTGTAATTCCTTTCCAACAATGTGGCCCTAAATACCCTATACGTTTACTGTTAATCTCATGCTATTGTGAGACCTGTATAAATTAAGAAATACAACAGTTTTTCCTTTCAGCTTTAATTATAGTGGTGCAACAGCCACATTTGACTAACCTATCCCGACATAAATGGTGTTAAAAAGGGATAGCAAATGTTTACTGCTTTTTAATAGCTACCATATTTGCAAAGAGCTGAACTATATTCCTTTATATCCATTTTGTATTTGCAGTTTTATGTGTTTCTGTCTGTTTTACTGATTGAATTAAGAGAAGAAATTGACATCCAAAGTAGGTTGACTGCATGCCAAAGTAGAAGGCATTGTGACCAACTTTCTTAGCTGAGCTTACCAGTATTTAGCCAGCGACTGGTGTTTATTTTCCTCCCTAGCTTTAAGCCTCTCTCTTGTGCGTCCTTTTCCTGTCTCTGAAAAGCCCTGCGCTGTGGAGGGACGCCCCGCTCTCCATGTCTCTCACTCAGACAGACTAAGGAGCCCTTATCCAGCGACCCAATAATGCAGGCAGTGTGAGGCCTGGAATTAAATGCTTCCTGTGTCTCTTTATGGCCCGAGTCGACTCATTGCATTCCTCCCAAGGTTAATGTTTGATGGCGGAGAGATGGCGAGCCAGAGATTCACAGAGCCGCTCTCTTCTCTGTCTCTGGCATCGCAGGACGCCAGGGGTCCCTGGGCCAACGCTTCATGTGGATACGGAAGTGAATAGATGCTCGCTAAATCAATCAACGCAGATGTACAGTTTTATCACAGTGAACCAGGAGTCAATGTGCGTCCAGATTAACAGCCTATCAAGCTGTTCATCCTTGGCATTTTTGATGTAGGGCGTTAAAGAGAAATCTAGGCACTTTTTATGGGTAATTTATTGTTTTTTTGCCTTTGCTGAGCATTTGAGCCAGACATATTGACTGTGTTCAGCTGGACATCAAGAGACATTTAATAAAAAATTGTTTTGCAATTTGCCTAATGATTTGTTGGTTCTGCAGCCCAGTGACACAGTTCTAAAGCAATGGGCCAGTGGTCCTCACGGATATTTGGATTGGGAGCAACTTTAGAGTTAGTTATTTTGGGAGTCACACAGTCTAGCACAATCCAAACGGGGATCATTTTCCATATGCAACATTTTTCGTATGTCTATTTGTGTCCCTTTTCTGTTTCTTGTCTCTTAAGCAAGTTGTGCATTACTTAAAAACCTACTTTTCAATCCAGCTACAAATCTATATTTCACATCAGGTAATAAAAATGAATGGCTTACTCGCTATGACTTGTCTAGTCTGCACTATGTTGATGCCTTCCCGGGTTATTGCTCGATGATTCTGCCTCTAGGATGTGGAAAGACAGAAGAGTACTAAACGTTGTTAACATTGTCGTCAATCCTGAATGCATTAGTATGGATCCAGCTGATGCACATAAAACTGGATGAGTGAGACATATGAGACGGTGTAGAGGTAATAGGTAGAGTGATGTATGTGCTGTGCTGACACACCTTTTCACGAGGATCAATTGTTGGCATCTGTGTAGACTGCTAGCATGTGACTTGGTGCTGTTTACACATAGTCAAACTGAGAACCCCAACCTTTATGGGACTGTCGTTGGAAGGTTGTTATGAATTCTTCTGAACTGTGGATAGAGAGAAATGCTCGTAATAATACGAGGCAGATTGAAGTGCTGTCATGACTCATTACTGCAGGCAGCAGCAGCGCTACTTGCTATCCGTGTGAAACTGTGATCCAGCCCACTCAAACTCGCACCATCCTCTGCATGTAGAGTGACATGCAGGGAATCAAGTCCATATCTATTCTCTGTTAGATGCTAACGTC
Source organism: Notothenia rossii (assembly GCF_949606895.1). Classification (NCBI taxonomy): domain Eukaryota; kingdom Metazoa; phylum Chordata; class Actinopteri; order Perciformes; family Nototheniidae; genus Notothenia; species Notothenia rossii. Next base: position 68,427,951 of record NC_136909.1, read on the forward strand.
TGGTTTTATAAACTGAATCTTTCCCGAGCGCTCTCCTTTTGAACTCAGACAGGTGAAGAAGTTTGGCTTTTGGTGCTTTTCTAAATCCTTACCGCTCTTCTGTGCTTATGGTTTACTCTGTTTCAGATTTTTTTGAAATGTTAGGTAATCCAAAATAAGTTTCAGAATAGTCTTCCCATAACTACATGGTGGCACTGAGATATACCTCTTGTGCTCATTGTCTTGCTGGTCATTTTCAACAACTGACGGACGCTAAAGAAGAGTGTTTGAGAAAAGTGGCGTACTTATCCTCCTTTCTGTGAACAGCGCAGCCTTTAGAGATTATTAGCAGCATCTACTGTAGAGCTGCTTGACACTGCTCACCCTGCTGTAACCTCTTAAATACAGCACAGACTGTATGAACAGATTTAGTGTGTTTCTGTTATGGTTTCTGTCTGCTTCTCAGACTAAATGTTGAAAATGACTGTTGAAGAATGTAAAAGCTTCAGCATCTTAGTAATTTATTTTGTTATTTTCCAAGAAAATTAACTCCGTCCATAGACGTTTTCATATTTAAAGGCCTGCCCTTCTGGAGACAGACAATGAACAGCTATGCTCTCGCTATAAACACATATGCACAAACATGAACAAACAAATCAATTAATTTTCTTCACAAAAAGCATCCATGGTGGTGGTCCGTGCATTACACTGTAATTGCATTATTTACATACCGGAAGAAGCATAAAAGATGCTTCCTAAGTTAATACAGTTCACTTTGATTAATGACTTAAATAATGACAACCTTTTTCCTATTAGTCAGATAATGTCTCTCATGAAACTTTAAATAAGCTTACAGTCACTTCTGTTTCATTTGCAGCTCAGGCCAAGTACAGCGTCGATGTTTTTGTACAGGAGTGAAATAGATTCTGAACTAAAGTGTGACACGGAGAATCTGAAGTGTGAGATGGGCAAATGTTTTCCTCTTATAATAATAACCAAAGATAAAGTAATCCTGCTGAAAGCTCAGTAATGTATCGCCGTTTCCCTTGAATGAGGAATTGTATCTGTCTTGATGTTTTGTACATTTGTAAGACTGAATAATTTTGACATAAATATATTTAGGTGATTACAATGGTTCAATGTCGGGCGCTGCTGTAAGATACAGTTTTGCGCAATGTGAGATCTGCTCTGTTTGATTTATTGCTGCAGCTCATGTGCTGTGGGCTGGCCACTAGCACTCTCATTTCAAAAGTGCTTGCACACACACACACACACACACACACACACACACACACACACACACCCACACACACACACACGTGTGATTGTGTGTGGTACGCAGCAATGTAATGTAATGCTGACTCAGACTGAGTGCGTCGACAGCTGCTGCCTGTTACTGAAGAGAGACAGTGGTGTGCAGAGGGAGGGGATATTCGAGGAGGGAGGGGGGCGCTTAGTGTGTGGGAGAGTGAGTAGGTTAGATCAAAATAGTATAGTAAAGATTGGCTTTTTAATTCCCATCTCCACACATATTGATTTGACATCATCCTATTTCAGTCTCAACAGAAGTAGTTGTTCTCAGATGCTGCCTCGTGGAGGTTGTTTTTGAAGTCTTTGTTGCAAGCTGGCTCATATCTAAGATGCCAGAACATCGGAAACATTGACTCTATTTATAAAAGGAATCACTGTACATCTTTTACTACTTTTAAAACGAGACCTGACATTCCTATTTATATGTTTTCAGGCCCAAATCGCATTCCTGCAAGGGGAGAGGAAAGGTCAGGAGAACTTGAAGAAAGACCTTGTGAGGAGGATCAAAATGCTGGAGTACGCGCTGAAGCAAGAGAGGTGAGTTCCTTACCACCCACTGCTGCCTCAGCCCACCCACAATACACACAAATACAGCAGTGAACAAAAGCAGTATTTCCATGTTTTTTCACACTCTAAAAATAAAGTCCTGCTTCTGAGAAATATAGCAAAGAAGAACATGGCTGTGTGAGAATTATTCTGGTCAACAAGTCTGCTGCACCTGCACAGAGCTAGCGCACGCCAGAGTTCAACACTTTGATAATGAGTTAAAGTTTTTTGTTAAGAAAGTTGGCTTTCCTCCTGTTGACATTCAACTCGTACCAGTCTGATGTCTCAGCTGGCGTCAGCAGAAACAGTATTGGAGTGAGAGTGCTGGAGAGAATCCCCCCCGAGTCCTGGTGGTGTGATGTCTCTGGACAAGAGCGTGTGTTGGCATGAAAGCGTTGTTTGCCGTCGGATGCGGATGACACTTCAGCATCCTACATATAAGGACCAGACGGTAAAAATAGGAGTGAGGAATCCTCCTACCACCCAAGATGAGGTCTCTGTCGCAGCTTTGATCCTCTAGTAAACCAGAAGAATTACATTGTTTTCATTCGGCTGTGCATTGGCCCGTCGCCACCTCACAAAAGCTCTCTTTGGTAACGTTGGTGATACACTTTGCATTTCCCTTTCTCCTCGTCGCATGGCTGCATCCTGGAACGAGAGATGTATTGGTGACTTTGAACCATCGAGTATGTCATTCAGTCACAGACTCTGTAGCAGTGGACCTCTACACAAACTAAAGAAATAATCCTCTTAAAGGATGATTCCAGATTATAACAAACAGGGTCATCACTTAGTAGTTTCGGCCTTCACTCCCATTGATGATAACACATAATCAAAGTAACTGCTGGAAAAAACCCTCGAACATGTTACGAAACAGTTGCAGTCACTTATTGAGATAATACATTTTGAATGGAATTTGAAAATATTTATTTGGAACAGAACCGAACGCAAAAAGTAAAATGATGTTATCAACACGTCAGTAACATCCTTTACATGTTACAGACTGACATCGTGATCCAACTTTGACACAGTTTACTTACTGTAATTGTGTGTTCCCACAGTTTCCTGTGTATAAGAATAAGGGATTATTATTGATAAACACATAAGGTTTGTTGGACAACCTCATGCTGGGAATGTGTGGAATTCTATGAATGCAAAGCAGAGTATTGCAGAAATGAAAGTGACTAATCTGCAATTTCTTTGCTGGATAAATAAAGGTTACAAAATTGAAAACTGAGATGGGTAACGGATGAAAACGCCTGACTGCAGGTATCTGAATTTGATTGTCTACTTTTAGGGTAATGAGAGCATTAACCCGTCTGAGGTTGACAGGGCTCAGTGGTTTGTTACATTTTGCCGACCTGTGCTCTTTGAGTAACTCATCATTAGGTCTGATAGGTATGGAATTGTCCTCTGGCTGTTTGTAGTGTATATTTATCTACTTTTCTCTGGTGAGATCATCGCATACTGGAGCCTCAGGAGCAATGTAACCCAGAATTACTAACACTTGTACCCGGTTGCTTAGCAACAGGTCATGTCTACAAGAGTACCTGAACGCAATTTCAGAAATGGCTTTCTGAATGTGGGATGTACCCAATTTAAAATGAATTTGATTTGGATGGGGGTTGCTTCCTCTGGATCTCAGGGTGAGTGGTGAGGCGGGGGCTATGTGAAGTGAAAGGTGTGAGAGCTCTCCCAGTGTTGACTCTCTACACCAGGGGTCGGCAACCTTTTTGATATGAAGTGCCATTTAAAAAAAAAATTGTTATCAGCGTGCCAACGATCGCGAGAATTATCAACGGGGGGGGGGGGGGTAGAGGAGCGAACTATCAGCAGGAGGGCGGGGGGAGCCTCGCTGCGGGGAAGCAGTGTGTGACCCTGTCAGCGCAACTTACATGATGTCGAATTTAACAAACACATTTAAATAATTGGTTTAAACGGCATAATAATAAGGACGATCGTCCGTTCTGTGATTCTCCAGAACACACATGTTATGATATTAGGGTCATGCAGAGTGAGATGAGATCGCTGTCCCTTTTAAGAGAGAGAGAAAGAGGGGTGTGGCTTGTGCATGTGTGTTTGTGGATGGTAGAGCGACAGTAAGGGAACGTGTGTTTGTTTCTGGAAGTGAAACGAGGCAGCAGAAAAACAGAGGTCTGTGATGTATTTTGTGAAACAGAAGAACAGCTAAATAAATGCAACGGCCTCCTAAGAAGAGCTCGCCTCTCTCCAGTCATTTAAGCTAAAGTGGGTTATTGAACCTGAAGCTTGTTGCTTCTTCCCTCCTCGACTACGGTCTGGGAGCCGACAGGAAAGTTCAACACACAGATGGCTAGTCCGCCACTTTGTAGCATATTATTTCGATGAGAGATGAGCAGATCGCCACTGGGCTTTCAACTAAATACACAGCCACGCAAAAACTGCGGCATTTGTACAGCTCCTTATGGGTACTGCAATTAGTGAAGTGCTTTCCTCCGTGGTGAAACGATCAGCACTGCACCACGGAGGAAAGCGGCAGAAAGTCACCTGGAGATAAAGAGAACGGGGGTGCGTTGCGTGCATGGCAGGTAACGGGGAGACGCGCTCTGGCGGCGGTCTCGTTCAGGATCCGAAAATACAATTTAAATATTTTTGCACACTTATTCCACTTAATCCTAGTGTGCCACTGGTTACGGTGCCGCGTGCCAATGCTGGCACGCGTGCCAGGGGTTGCCGACCCATGCTCTACACTGAGGCCCCATTTACACGGAAACGAAAATGAACCGAATTCGAAAAAGTATTCCGCTCACACGCAATCGGCTCAATAAACGTGTCCGTTTACACGAGACCGCTCAACCCGCTGGAGACGCTGTAGTACATATGCCAGGCCTGTAAGTGGCGCTGTACTTCCACCACAAAATACACCAAAAGCAGCGAAGAAGATTTTCCGAGCATGGTTGCCATGGTTGCCCTTCTGTTTATTCTCCGCGGTGGGTTTAGCAGCAGAGGTGGGGAGAGGAAGGGCTCTGGCTGTTTCTCTTTTTCTCCCTCCCCAAGCGGGTGCTCCTGCTGTAAATCTCCCCAGTAGTCCACCAGCAGATGAAAAACACCCACCTCTCCGCCTTTTCCAAGGGACGAGGGGACCGTGCGGCAGAGTTTCCGTTATAATTTTTCGCCGGTCAACATGTTTGTTAAAGTTGAAATCTTCCGGACAAAATTAGAAAAGTGACGGTCAAAGGTCTTCTTCGTTATTTATTGAGCTTTAAAAGAAATTAATAACGACTCTATATAATAATACACGGAGCCTCTCTTTTCCTCCCCCTATCCTGCGTGTCTCCGTCAGCAGCAGTTGATCTCTGATCTCTCTCTCTCCTGTCCGATTAGACTGCAATCACGTTTATGTCCATATCGATCAAATCTAGCTGGAGGCTCCTGCTGGGTGCACTGTCCTGCGAGATACCGGGGCCCTTTGTCATTTCTCTAACTCCCCTCCTCGACTCCTATCCCCGAGACTTAGTCCCGCCCACAGGAGATGCGAGCGGAGGAGCCGAGGAAACCAAGGAGGGGAGCCGAGGAGAGAGGAGGGGAAGCAGCAGGCGGTTAGAGAAATGAGAACTCCTCTCCTCTGAGCGGTCATTTTAATGAGTAGTCCATTAATGATCGACTCCTATCCCCGAGACTTAGTTCTGCCCACAGGAGATGCGAGCGGAGGAGCCGAGGAACCAAGGAGGGGAGCCGAGGAGAGAGGAGGGGAAGCAGCAGGCGGTTAGAGAAATGAGAACTCCTCTCCTCTGAGCGGTCATTTTAATGAGTAGTCCATTAATGATGACAGGAGGCACAGCAGCCCTCTGTATGATGGACAGATGTGTTCATGACGACTTATATATTTACTTTTAATTCATTCACAGTGCGGTATAATGAGACAATAACAGGCTACAGATGCGGACACACACACACACATACACACACACACATACATACACACATACACACATATATATATATATATATATATATATATATATATATATATCCAATTTCAGAAACGAACAGAGCATGCTCACAATAACGTAACACTATCAGTGACTGGATATATCCCCCCCCCCCCACCCTCTCTGGTCGCTACAATGAGGAAAATAAATTACGGGCCAAAAGTTTTAAAAGTAAGCATCGGACACCAAACCAACTGAGACCTGTCTGTCCGCCGCATCTACGCACACACTGTACCACACACACCTACATCTCCTAAAGCATAAACAGGCTACAGCCGTTCTGCATTTTATTATGTGAAGCACTAAATTGTTTTAGAAAAATATCAACTCTTTGTTTGTAGATATCTACTAAACTAAAGCAAATAAAGAGAGTAGGGCTGTTATACTGAATGATATACACACTGCTCTGCTTTCTGCACGGACCTCACAGCTGTTCTTTCTGTAAACATCACGTTGCGATGAGAGCAGTTAATAAAATAATACCCAGGGGATGCATGCAGAGCTGTCATTGGCTGAGATAAGTCCGTCCGTGCGTCACAACTCTTTGAAACATCTCTGTTCCCGGAAATGCATCCGCGAAGGAGCCGTGGAGGATCCATCAGCGTATCCTCGGTTATAGCTCCTCCAGAGAGCCTCCTCGACGCTCGACCCTCGGTCCTCAAAGTGCATTTAGAGAAATTAGATGAACTTCAACATGGCGCGCTGAAATTCATTTCCGGGTCACTACCGGAGGACCGAGGAGTCGAGGAGGGGGATTTGATGAAATGAGAAAGAGCCCAAGACTTGGCTCGAAAAACTTGGTCGTTGTTGTTGTTGGCGAAACACATCAGCAATGACGCGGGTGACACAGGGGTGAGCAGGAGAGGTGGGGAGAGGCGGGGATTTGGCGTATAGGGCATACACACGGAGCCGTTTGGCCCCCCAGAGCGTTCCGTCTGTAGATCTACCCACCTTGGGACCCGATATCGTTTGAGGGGTCAGTTTCTGCGGTTCCGTTACGGCCTCGTGTGAAAGAACCGCCCATACGATAGAAAAAAAGTAGCAGATACAACCCAAACCATCTCCATGTAAACGGAGCCTGAGGGTGTGTGTGCAGGCACTCGAAGAAATCTCAGTAATGCAAAGGCCGAATAAACCAAAGACTCCCATTGCTCTTTTATATAAAATGCCATTTTATAGTTGTTTCTAAATGCAAGGGACATTTTATGAACGTTCTAGGTTATCATATTGTGATGATATTTCGTATTACTCATTTGGATGCCAAACAAATGACGACAACGTTTTTTAAGTTTTTGTTTCACATGTGTAGAGTCTAATAATAAATGTTTATTGCCTGATCATCATACTGTATGTGATTTTGCATACAAATACAAAGACAGCTGAAACTATTAAGCCGATTAATCAACATAACAAAAAAAGCTAAACTGTTAACATTTTATATTTTTCATAGTCTTACTCCTCCATGATAGTAAATGTAAGGTATTATCTGAATATAAAACAATCTATGTGAACTGAGGACCAGGAAGCCAGGAAATGAACATTTTTCACTACTTTCTAATGGGTAACATTATTAAAAGATAAGAGTAGTCTATTGCAGCCCTGTTTCCTATATAATGACACATATTGCTATCTTCAAAATATTCACTTTAATGTTGTGAAATTGCTGTGAAGCTGTCTGATAAGAGAACGTGTCTGGGAAAAGTAGAGCAAGTTGGTGACGTTCAAAGCTTATTAAGCAGATGCCATGCATAATGAGTTTTTTAAATAGCTTCTTTTCAGACTTTTTTTTTTTTTTTATCAACCCCCGTTTGCTTATTTGTCTGCCTCCAACCTTCTTTTTCTTTCTCTCCTTACAGAGCAAAGTACCACAAGTTAAAATATGGGACAGAGTTAAATCAAGGTGACATGAAGCCTCCGACCTACGACTCAGGTAAGTCTCAAACAGCCAACTCCACCTCCTCGTACTAAATCACTTTGATTGTTGCGTTCACATACCTCGGGTGACAGGACTGGTACGCATGTGGATGCTGCGTTCAAGTTGAAGCTTGTTTTCCTTAATGGCGTTCCTCTCAGTGTCCTTTCCTGAATGAAGTGTAGCATTGTTGTTGTAACGGATATACTTCTGAACAAATATTGAACTGCTGAAAGAGGCAATCTGGCAATGTTTACAAACCAGTTGTGCTCAAACTGACTAAGAGATGTTTACAGACTAAGGGCTTTATTCACATGAAAGAAAAACCATACTTAGAATAGAAAAAGACACAAACTATAAACCTGTCGTATTGTGCTAGTTTTCCCAAACTACTAAAACATTTATTTTACTCTCGTGGTATCTCTGTCTAGTATTTCCAGACATGATAATATTTAGGATGTTATTAGCCTCGGTTTGAGGATATTTCTATATCCACCCAAATATATGGCACGCAAAACATTAAACATTTGCATTTAAGGAAACAAAACGGCACGTTTCCAGAAACAGTGTTTCTCCTAATTTACATAATCCTGCTGCCTACAATTATTCATTTTATTTTGCAGAAAATAGTCCCAACAAAACAGTATGTTATGTGGATTATACAAAATAACAGGAGAGATATATATTGTTTTTTCAAATAGAGCTGTAACAATTAATCAAATGATAAGATTATAAATACTTTACATATTTTGACATTCTTAATTTCTTGAAGAAAAGGGCATTTGCTGCTTTTTCTACTTTGTGATTGTAGATAAAACTGAACCTCTTTGAATTGTTGAAGGAACTCAAAATGTATGTAATCGCACTTTCCAACTTTCTTTAACAATTTTCACACCTAACAATTCTTAAGACTGCATTCTGAAAGAATTATTACCACAAATTAGATAGCTGTAAGTACTTGAATATATTAGAAACATGATCCTGAAGCCATTAAAAGGCTTCTGGACTGCTACAAAATGTATCTTGTGGTGAGATTGTTGTAAACTGAGTCGAATTCAAATATTAATGCCTGTTCATCATCTTAGAAACGTATACAAAACAATAGCTAAACCCTCACCACCTCATGCAAGTAAGAAAGCACGCAGATAACATGAATCGAGGTTGAAATACTTTAAAAAAGGACTTAGCATGTCTGAAATGCTTCTCTCACTTTTAAGTGTTCCCTCTTTCCTTTGCAGTACCCAGTTTTGCCTCGGTATTGTCCCGGTGTCACTGCGCTACCTAATCCTTGTTATATTATCGTAGTTGAATTGGCCTTGCATGTTCAAGTGTCATCATTAAGTCGAATTGTGACATTTCCTCTCCTCTTCCCTCATCTCTATTCATGAGAGGAGGGCTGTTCAAAGCACACGAGCCCTTGAAGTGTTGATGAAGGGGAGAGGTGTTAGGCGGAGGGGGAGGGAAGAGGGGTGAGACGAGGGGTGGGAGGTGTTGGTGAAGCACCTGCCCGATCCTCGCCCTCCTGAATTGTGCATGACCCACTTTTTGAGTCACCTACGTTTCTGCCCCGCCAAGTCAACATCCTCGACACACACTCACTCACACTCACTCACTCACTCACTCACTCACTCACTCACTCACTCACTCACTCACTCACTCACTCACTCACACACACACACACTCACACACTCACACACTCTCTGTCTAAATCTTATTAACACGTCTCTCTGCCCATTGCAAAATTCCCAGCAGACTTGCAGAAAGAACGCTGATGTTGTTTAATATCAAAGAGAGCTTTGAATCCCACCGTTGCTTAGTCAGGGCCGTAGTCGGCCATAAACACTGTGTTGTTGTTCTGGTCGCTGCAGGCGCACACACACATCGTTGCTCTTCGCAGTATGTCATGGGATGTAGTTGGAACAGCCATTTTGAAGGTGCCAGAATGCATCGATAAATATCCAATATCTTGTTGTAGCATTAAGAGAAAGCCGTTGCTAATGAGACTTTTCTCTGTCTTTACTGCCAGTGCTGTGTACACAGCTTAAGCTCGGCAATATTTATCAACTGGGATGTAAATACATGGATTAAGGATAGCTATTTATTTTGCACATGTTGACTGATGATAACTATGGTCCAAATCCAATAAAGAACAAAATAGGTGAATGGGCAACAATATAAATACTCCTTATACTGCCCAAGTGTTTTCGAAAATGCTTCATTATTTTTGTATTTATTCACACACACATCAAAAATGACCCAAGATCCTCTTCCACTTAACTCTAGTCCACTGTTGACTTGTTAATAGCACCCATGCTGAATGTAGTTGCAAGGATGCTGCGAGGCAGGAATGTTTTGGTCGTGTTTACAGAGTGGAAGTGATGTGAAAGGCCCTGCTGTTTGTGGAGCCCTGATTTGTGTCCTCCTCATCTGCAGATGAAACCAACGAGAATGAGTCTTCTGGATCGCTCAACAATCAGCTGTCCTGGAAACAAGGCCGTCAGCTCCTCAGACAGTAAGAGCACATGCTTTGATCTTTCTGAAACAGTCCTCGGCCCATAAAATGTAATCCCTGCTCTGCAAATGACCTGTATCAAGACCCCAAGATACATTTCTCTGCAAAAGTATTCTCATTTGTCTTGGACTAGGCTTTCATTAATTGTACTACTGGGTCAGAAGTGCTATGGCCCAAAAATAATGTGTATGAGCTCCCCCACATGGGCTGCAGCTGTCATTACATGCTCCGTGTTTTGTTTTCTCTGGTATACCCAGCGGGCTAAGGGAAGTTTAGTTATCATGTCAGCCAACTGTACAGTCAGTGTGTGTAAATAAACCAGACACCATCGGGCAGCCTCACACATCATCTGCCCTAACATACCGGCTGATGATGCAGCCAATTCATTCTCGACCCTGTGTCAAGGGACAGCTCAATTATGTGCTGAGACACCGTTTCCTTTAAGTCAGATGCCCGCTCAAATGTAGAGCTTCTGCATATTACATCGGTGTAATACTTGATGAGTAGCTCATCTGGCCTGAAAAAAGCTGATACCATCAGCTAGACTACTGCCAGAGCACATAACACTTTAGACAGTCACAAGTACTCGACTATTCCTCATCTCTGACCATGTTGTTGTCTTCGGAGTAAATCAACTTGTTAATTTATTGGCTATTGCAGCATTATGAAAGACTAACTTCAATGTTTTTGCATCTTCTCATCCAAACTTCTTCTACTCCACACTTTACATAGATATGCTTGTATTCATTTCTGAATAATCTGGGCTATAGCATTGGTAACCAAGTTCATTAACCTTGTTCCAGGTACCTGCAGGAGGTGGGCTACACAGACACCATCTTAGATGTGAAGTCCCAGCGGGTCCGAGCGCTGCTAGGACTAGCTGGGGACGGAGGCGGGAGGACGGGGGAACGGACCAGTACTGAGCCTTTAGTCAACGGGACAGACGCATCAACAAAGGGCGGCAGAGGGTAAGTACGCTCCCCTAAAGCTACCTATAGACTCGGCTACTACAACAAGTCCCTTATATTCAACATAGTGTGGCTCATGTCTTAAATGTAGTGAAACTTTAAACAAGCATTGATCATCATGAGTCACTGTGGAGGTTGTGAAGCCTCAAATCGAACATGAGTTTTTGTGTCTTCTGTCGTTTTTTGAAGTCCACATTTTTTGATTGATTTTGAAGTTTTGTTAAGGACAGCCCAAAGTCGCACAGTGGCCATAAAGTTCCACATACCAATGTTTGCTACATGTGTGTTGCACTTAAGACAGATTGGGTGAATCAGTTCATATGTAACTACTTTTTATTATCACTGTAGCATATTATTCTGATTGTATTGTATGCATTATTGTTCCTCCACAGGAAAGCTGAGCCCTCTGACACCAGCGCTGTCCTGGAGGCCTTTAAGTTCATCGAGAATGCTGCAGCAGAGTTCAGCGATGATGATGATGATGAGGACAGCTACGGGAGGGACAGGCCTAATGTGGAGTCCAGGACGGTAACGAAACGGTCTGCCTTCAACTTGTGCACTCAGGAATTGTTGCTATGCTTTTAATAACTGTAAGCATTATTATTTTCCCAAGATCCTGAGAAAGAAGCCCACGTCGTCAATAACGCCGGCCAGTATGGACACGAGCGAGGACCCTGACACAGAGGAGGCTATGAAGGGCTTTGACTTCCTGTCCAGTCCTGATGAGATGGACACCTCGCCGGAGTCCAGAGGCAACGGGGACGGAACAGACTGGGGTGAGTCAGGGGTCTTTCAATGAAAGAGGAGATTTGGGATCCTATGAAAAGCACTATCACAGGTTTAGTTATAGTTCCTATTCCTAGTTATACATTCCTTGCTAATGATCTTCTTCTTTTTATAGTTTGGTGACTGTTCATGGAGTTCCTGTCATTCACATATCACGCTGTGGTCATAAATCATGATGTTTTGATGTGTCTCTGTTTAACCCATAGTGTGTGATCTCTTCCACTGTGTGTTCCCATAGCCAGCCCGTGACCACTATGTCTCTTCCACTCCCCTGTCAGCAAATCAACATGATTCACTTTGAGTCTCATTGGTCCTTAGACCCAAAGCCAGAAAATGGGGTTGATGTCATGCAGAGGAGTTTCTTTGTATTTGAACGTGGGTTTGAGCATTTCAGTTGTGAACAACAATTTGGTTTCACAAAGATTTCACACTGAGGATTTTATGATTGGACATAATTACTCAATTTGGGTGTGATGACTTATGGGGGAGTTGGGGATTAAAATGGAGACTTGACGGAGGGGAGTAGGGAATCTGGGACTTAACTGATATGATATTTTAAAGGGTGATGCCAACGATTTAGTTTTCAACTGGGATTGAAAATGCCATCAGCCCTATATTTTGTTTTTTGGTATTTGACCAAAAATGTGGAATTAAAGCAGAAAAATAAAAGATAATTGTATGTTTCCCCTACAATTTCTTAGATATATCATGACATGTTCAAATGAAAGAATTCTAAACATGACATCCACTTCCCTCCAAGCACTAAATGAAAAAAGTAAAAAGATTATACTAAATAGTTATAATGAGTCTGATATAACTGAGGTGGTAGTAGCCTGCTTACAGAAAAGGTCTCTGCAACTCGCCCCCGGCCCCTCCATTCGGGGCTCGACCAGAGCAGTTCCTCAACAGCCTCTCGGTCTGGTTTTGTTCCCCCTGTGTAGAGAAGGACGAGCAAGGTCCCATTTCTGAGGCCTGGGACGTGGACCCGGGCATGATAACCAAACTCAAGGAGGAGTACAGAAAGGAGCGCAAGGGGAAAAAGGGGGTGAAGAGTAAGTCCTGTCGGGCGTCGCTGCCTCCCTCCTCCTCCTCTCTCTGTAGACTTTCAGCCAAAAAAGCCTCAAATCAAAAACAAAAACATCTTGGCTGCTTTATTCTCATCTCCTTCTTGAGCTGCTCCTTATTATGCCTTCTACTCAGCATTGCTCTGTCCTTTTGTCTATCATTTCACACTGAATGTCCCCTCTGTCTTCTTGTGAATGTACACAATCTGCCACCCTTTATGTCCCTACCCAAACCCCCTGTATGTAATGCCTGGTGCATGATTTTCTGTCCTGTTTAATTGTTTTGTTTTCTATTCATCATCTTCTTCACGCTGTCAAATGTCAGACATTTATGTGAGTTAGTCATGCTGACATGTCCATCCCTGTCTTATCTGGGCTAGGGCTGCACAATTTGGGGAAATAATCTAATTGCGATTTTTCTGACAGATATTGAGATTCGATTTGCGATTTTAGTTTTTAAGCGACCCAACGGAAGTTTATTGTAAAATGCGGCCATATCTCCGGCTAGGAAGGTCGTATCAACGTGCTCCCGTCTCTAGCACCCCCGCAGCCCGAGCTACGAATGAAAGAACTAAACTTAAATGAAACTTCCGTTGGGTTGCTTTAAAGTCAAGCTTCAGTTTAAGATTCACCCTGTAATAGAAACATGTGATGGAGCATTACTAACCTGACTCGGATGGTTTGTTTCACCGAACCATCTAGGAGAGCTCCATTGGAAGCCATTTGGAAAAGGGCAGGCAATACTTGGCAGGCGATTGGATCAATCTGTCTATCACCTTCTATCAACGGCCACTTCTGATTGGTTAACAATGGCTGGTAAATGTAGAGCACAGCACTTCTGATTGGTTAGGATGACTGACACACAAGAAGAATGAAAAAATTGCAGCCTTTGCGATTTTTTAATTGCATTATTTAAAATTGTGATTTCGATTTAAAATCGATTAATCGTTCAGCCCCCATCTGGGCTAGAGCTACAATCATCTGTTTCCTTCATCAGTATGTCCTCAAATCATAATAATACACCATATTCATCTTCATCTGTCAGCCATGTTGATACTACAGTAATGTTTCTGCTGTTTTAATTTGATGGCAATTACGAGCTTTTTCTCCGTGAAGTGACTCAGCTGAATACTACTGCGCTCAGAATGAAGCCTCATTCAGTTGGAGATCTCTTAGATTTCACACCAAGCTCTGCATTTCGGGTTTTTTCTTCTTTTTATTTAACTATGAATGAATCATGAGATCCAAAACCTCGGTTCATCTCAATGTATTAATTTAATCTCAACACCACCTTTTTACACCTGGCTTTCTCCTCCTCTGGTGTAGGCATGAGTCTATTTTTGATCTTCACACCGTGTTGGTACTTCTATCACTTTTCATGTGGAAGAGGTTTTCAGTGTGAGTTTTTTTGAGCAGTTGTTCTTTTGGTTTACTGTATTTCATTGCCTCAGGTTTGATTCTAAAGGCCCAGAAAGACTTATGTCACTAAATGATTCTGGAAGATAAACATATCTTTTTCTACCTTTTCCACTCATCTAACAAGAACTCTGGTGCTGATTCCTTCATTTTCTCTTCTTTTTTTACCAACTATAATTTATGAAGTTGTTTTCTTCCCTTGCAGTGCTTCCTTTCCTCCCATATTCATTCTCTTTTTCAGCTTGCACTCACAGCTTTGTAATGAAATATTGTATTGTTTTCATACTTTTTTTCCCGCTCTCTCTCCGCTCTCCATCACTGTGTGTCTGTTTGCTAACACTGTTGACCTGCTTCGTTAAACAGGACCAAACCGGTCCAAGCTGCAGGACATGCTGGCTAACCTGAGGGATGCAGAGGACCTGTCCCACATGCAGCCCCCACCATCCAGCCCCCAATCCCGACCCAACGCGGTCCGGTTCAACGAGCATGAGGGGAACCGACCGGATGAAGGTACTCCAGAAAGAACGTTTTGTGATTAAGTGTTACGTTTTTGTAAGATGTGCTTAAATCCCCTCCATCAGTCTTATCGGCAATGGTTTATGTATTCATTCGTTTGTTCTTTCCCCAGTTGAGGCGCTGACCTTCCCGCCCACCTCGGGGAAGTCCTTCATTATGGGTGCAGACGAAGCCATGGAGAGCGAGCTGGGCCTGGGGGAGCTGGCTGGACTCACCGTGGCCAACGAGGCCGACAGTCTGGCGTACGATGTGAGTAGGAAGAGGCAGAATGGAGTTAAGAGCCAATAGACCATTTATCTGGGGGAAAACGGTTTACAGTATGTTCTCTGTAAAACAGCTATCCCACCTCTTGCCTGTGACTTGTGGGAAATGTGCCAAGTCACATCACATGCTGAAAACATTCCATCTGTGTGTCAAACTGCTATTTTTATAGACAGGGAAGTCAAGTATTAGTGCAATGTCCATTTTAAGGCTTACACATTCAATACACAAAAATATTAAGCAAAACGCTTATTTGGAATATTGAGTGTAGCTATAAAAGCTGTCACATAAAAATGTCTTATATTTTTTATGAAATCTTTGTAATCGAAAGATCACCTTCTACATAAAACTTCAGGAAATTACTTTTTGGAAAATGCCTTCCTTTCATCTAAATTTGTAAAGAAAATGTTATGTTCAATTTTTGTGTTATATAATATGGCCAAAAGCTATATCACATTATATAGTGTGATATAGCTTTTCATTAAAAGTTCTCATTATAAATAAAAACACATATAATTTGTTGTTGGGTTTCTGATTCGATCTCTCCCTCTCAGATTGGCAACAATAAAGACGCCATGAGAAAAACATGGAACCCCAAATTCACTCTGCGGAGCCATTTTGACGGGATTCGCGCTCTGGCCTTTCACCCGGTGGAGCCCGTCCTGGTCACCGCCTCCGAGGATCACACACTCAAGATGTGGAACCTTCAAAAGACTGCTCCTGCCAAAAAGTAAGCACACAGGAATTTAGTGATTGGTGTAGAATTTGAAAGACAACACACAGCTTTAAATCTACAGTATCTGTCCATTCCTTCCTCATCAGCTCAGTTAGAGACACTCGTACTCAGCAACAGTGTGTTTGATTCAGTGTCTTTAAACCTGCAGCAGCAGAGAGAACATCATTAGAGGGAAACTCTGTTGTTGGTTTACAGTCCCATAAGGAGGAAAGCTTGTCTTTGTATCTGCTCTATGACACCATTCAGCTGGAGGAAACGGTCCCCATGTGACAAAGAACTGACACAAGACTCATTACATCAAGTCACAGCTCTGCTGCCCACACACAGTCTGATGTTGTTTCAGTGGTATTAGTTCAATGAAACAGCATGATACAATAGCAGGAAATTGAACAAGCAGTGATGTCTTGAAAAAATTCACCAACTTTCATTTTGAATACGATCTTCGACACATATTAAACACACACTATGTTTTTTTTCTGCCAGTCTCATCATTGTAGGACAGTTTCATGTTAGAAATCAGTCTAAATCCTACACTGTTAGGCAGACAGAGACTGCTAGAATAGGCTCCTAGCTTTATACATAAAAACGTATATAGTTATAATTATTATTATTTAAATGTAACAAGATCGTACCTTTTTTTAAAAGTGTAGTTTTCAATTCGATAAAGAACTACATTTATGACACTTTCTGGAAGACAACCACATGGCTGTCACATGCATAAAGGGGGGATAGGACGTGATGTAAGGGGACCAATTGAAATGGACCGTTACCTTGAATAGAATTTCCCAGAGTTTGAACATTTTTGAAAACATTTAAGGGTAATTTAAGAACACAACTCAATAATAGATACGCCGTGAAGCTAGTCTTTTAAAAAAATCAATTTCACTGCAACAAAGTTAAACATTATTCTTTTAAAGCTGGCATTGTTGTTTTTCATGTTCTTTCTGTTTCATTAATGAACACATTGTTTGTCTGCAGGAGTGCATCTTTAGATGTGGAACCAATCTACACTTTCAGGGCTCACAGGTAAAAACACTGCGCATACATAAAATCAATCAAAGCATTAGAAGAGTTGTTTTGCTAATTGATTATCATTTGAAACCACAGGGGGGCTGTGCTGAGTGTGGTGATGAGCAGCACAGGGGAACAGTGTTTCAGCGGAGGGGTGGACGGGACTATTCAGTGCTGGAACACCCCCAATCCCAACATCGACCCCTACGACTCCTACGGTAACAGCGCCGTGTGTTTAGTTTGAATCAGAGGATTGATCAATCTGATCACTGTCACTGACTGTCTCTCTGCCTCAGACCCCTCCATGCTGCGGGGGGCGCTGTGCGGACACACCGACTCCGTGTGGGGTCTGGTGTACAGCAGCGCACACCAGCGCCTCCTCTCCTGCTCTGCAGACGGGACTGTGAGACTGTGGGACGCCAACACCACCTCCTCCGCCCTTGCAGTATTCAACGAAGACAAAAGTACTTCAAACGTGTATTATAACCTTATTTTTACAAATGTTCGCTTACATTAATGTTGACTATTCAATTTATCTGTCTTTCTGTGTCCCAGAGCTGGGGATCCCCTCCTCAGTAGACCTGGTATGCAGTGACCCGGCCCACCTGGTCTCATCCTTCACTAACGGAGAGATCGGACTCTTCAACATGGAGACCCGCCAGCTGGTCCTCAGTCTCGAGTCCAACTTGGAGCCGGGTAGGTTTGCCAAATTAAAGGCTGCAGCATTTAGACCTCGATCAGTACAATTTTACATTGGTTTCTAATCTTACAATAATATTAAAAAACACCCTATACTATAAACGATATACCATGTGTTGAATTCAGCAATGAAGAGGAAGTAGAGTCAGAAAATATGGCTCTTGAGTAACATCTAGTGGCAGCTATAGGAAAGGAAATCATAAGCAGACACATCTACTGACCTAAAATGTGTTTCTGTGTTTTGACCAAAAAAGATAATACAGTAAGACCTAATCGTGCATAATATAACAATGTTTATTGTATTTGTAGTTTTACTCACTTTACTCGAAATGCATTGCGATTCCCAACATTATTGAGCTGCCCATTGTAACTTTTCTTTAAGAAAGAAAATGTACAGAATACGCAAACATCTTTGTGACTTTTATCTCATGGAAAATTGTAATGTTTCATGAGATAACATTGACTATATACATGTTCTTCAAAACGTTGACTTGAACACACCAATGCTGCGTATGCGTCATATGAATAATGTACATTTGACCAGCAAAAAAATATTAATCGGTTATATAAATATGAGACTGATCAGATGGCCTTTGGAGATAATGCTTTCAGACACTTTCAGCTACTGATCTCATCCAGATGGACTGCCCCCCCCCCTGAGTTCCCTCTCCTGCTGTGTGACGTCTAACGTGCTTATCTGTTTCCACCAGGCACTCCCTGTCAGATCAATAAGGTCCTCAGCCACCCGACTCTTCCCATCACCATCACCGCGGAGGAGGACAGACACATCAAGTTCTTTGACAACAACAGCGGGAAAATGATTCACTCCATGGTGGCTCACCTGGACGCTGTCACAAGCTTAGCTGTAGACCCCAACGGACTGTACCTCATGTCAGGCAGTAAGTAGCAGAACATATACATTTTACTCTTTGTATATCATGTTTTACGCACCTGCTGAATAAACAGATAGGATTCAGTCACTATAATGTAAAGTGGATCCGGAGTGTGCCTTTTATAAAAATGTCTATACTTTTACAGTCTGATCTCTTGTAATCAGTTTAACACTCATCTATAGAGGAAACAAATGAATGTTCCTAACTCATTTTTAGCTCCACTTTTGCATTATTGAACTTATCAATTATACTAACACACTATTACTTCTTAACATGTAAAAGTAAAGCTATTCTATAACCCCTCAATTGTCATTTTAAGGTAAATAGGGTTTTCCCATACACCAAACTGCACGGACTACTAATGAAGTCTTGTTTCCAAGTTTAAGGAGCAACAGGCTCATAGTTACTTATATAACTGGTCATGTCGTTTCGCAGGTCATGACTGCTCTATCCGTCTGTGGAACCTGGATAGTAAAACCTGCATCCAGGAGTTCACGGCTCACAGAAAGAAGTTTGACGAGTCGATCCACGACGTGGCGTTCCATCCAACTAAATGCTACATCGCCAGCGCCGGGGCCGACGCTCTCGCCAAAGTGTTCGTATGACGCGGAGCTGCGTGTCCCCCTGCAGCCCCGCTCTCGGACTCAGTCTCCCATGATCAGGGACCAATAGAGACACAGGGGGGGGAGGATCTTCAGGCAGGGGTCTAGTCCCACCTCTCACAGCCCAATGGTTTCTTGTCCCACTGGCAGACTATGTAGCCTCAAAACGGACCGTGACTCTCCATGACGAGGGTCGGCAGGGAGGGCAGTCAGGAGGAAATCTGCTCTCTTGACCCCCCCCCCCCATCTACCATCCAGGCAGGCCTGGGTGTGACCCGCCACAGCACCCCCCCTCCTCAGACAGACTCACCTCTGTAACTAGCAGGCTCAGGACAAGTGTTTGAGCAAGGAGTGGAGAAATTAGGTTTCAAGCCGGTCTTCTGCCCCGTGACTTCACGCTCATCCCAAATCCCCCTGACCCCTCAACCCTCTCACACACCAGGTCCGGGCTCTTTTACTCCAAGTCAGGTTTTGTGTTGTGTTGTTCCAGAAATGTGGGGTACTGAAGGCTCACTGCAGCTGTCGTGGCAGCCTCTCACTTCTTCTTCTTCTACTTCTCTGCTTCCCAGACTGACTCTGCTTGCTGGCCTGCCTTTATTTTTTCCTTTTTAAAAACACGTATTGACAAATGTGCCTTTGCTTTAAAAAGGTCTTGAAAAATGTTATTTTAACAAGCTTGTTTTGGGGAACAGGGAGGGAGGGGACGGTGGAGAAATGGAGATGGATGGTCACAATGTTGTCGATTTTAACATTGGATGTAAAATTACAAATGCTTATAATAAACAAAAATATATATTCAGTCTTAAAATTTACTGTGCAGCGTGAGTTTGAGTGCTCCTTTTTGATAAGTGTGGTTGGGGAATCAATTTTGTGCATTTCAAAGCTGGTAGAGTGATACAGACCATTAAATATAATGCCTGTTTATTAGATTCAAGTAACTGTACACTTCAGAAGTAAGATTGCAAGCGTATGTGTCCAAAGTAAACCATCTTGGTTAAATAATTACAATTCAAACTTCTAGATGTCCATTTTAGGAATAACTAACTAATTTTGGCCAGTTTGCTCTTGTGTGAATTGAATGGCTTGTACTGTATGTAGTTTTCCCCAATTGTGCGGATATGCTCGACTACAATGTGATGTATCATGTCCGGATATTTACAGTAGTCCAATGTTTAGCAGAAATTAGTTCAGTACTGTGGGACTACTTGGAAATAATGAGTTCACCATCCAACACTGAGGGAAGACAAATAAATGTCTCTAGTTTACTGGAGGACAAAGCTATCCCGGGTTTAAAAAAAGACAAGTCAATCAAGATGTTGTACGTGTAGAGTGCAGCTTCAAATGAGCCATTTTCTCAGTCACTGGTTTGTATATGAAAGTATGTTCAAAAATAAAACCTGCTGTAAAATGTTTACTGGGCTCTGATGTTGGTCATTTGGCAAACGCTCAATGGATTCTGTGTGTTTTGCTATGAGATACAGCTTGATCCTGTTTTTTGATTAATTGTGTCTACATTTTGACTAATTGAACTTACACAGAATTATTCATTAGCAGCTTCTGCTTGCTGTATATCTATGGACGAACACACACACTGGATTACTGATACATAAGAAAACTTAGAAGCTCAGTGACTCTAGGGCTACTGCTTCAGTTATAACGGTTGACTTTTTCCCTAAGATTTCCAAGTGGAATTGGGGACAAATCTTTGCATTGACATGAGGGATAACGATAAGTGTTAATCACTTTGCTTTTTAAATCATCTGTATTTTTGTGTGTGTTCTGATTTAGTTCAAAATACGAAAGAAGTGCGATTTTGACAAACATTCAAGAAAAAACATGAAAAACAGCCACTTTCCATTCTCTTCATTTTCTTTATTTTATTAAAAATTGCACAAAAAAAATGTTGATCAATTATGAACATTATTAGCGCAAGGCTTTTAATATGCATATGTACAAACGGGACATAACGGGAAGAAAATCATAAATACTCTTTCAACAAAACGGAGAAATGCCTGCAAAGTTAGAAGCTACCACACTGTTAAAAAACAGAAGTGAGGAGACGAATGGGTCATTCCCGAGATCACCTATACACAGATATACAATCTCCTCGTTCCTCACTTCTCACACAAGTCCTTGTTCCGTGTTGTTGATTTTTCTGCCTTTCACATAAGCCTCAATTCAACTGGCACTCATACCAACAGCAATGTCAGCACCATAGTCTTTGAGAGGAACTTTAACAATGTCCCCATTATCAAATCTCTCCTATTAGGAAGATTAAAATGCACCAATTCTAAGAAAGTTGATCCTCTTAACAGAGAATTGTTTAAAAAGCACCATATTATGAAGAATGTTAAGCCATAAGAGGAAGTGCTAGGCAAGCTTTAAATCTATATTTCTCTGTAAGCACCATGTCCTAGTAAGTTAACTTAATTAAGTTTGTTTATCATTGTGGTGGTACCAGTTTCTAATAAGGCTCCTTCTTATAAAGGTGCTGTTGTACTGGAGGACTTTCAATTTTGGGTTGCCAAAATACTGTATGTTCTCCTAGCATGCTACATGCTTTAACAAGCTTGTAGTTACAAAAACACTGGTTGCTAACAAATGAATGTTATGCTTGATGCTCCGCAGCTCTTTTCCAGAAGAGCAGTACGGTGGCCGACAGGTGCAAACGCGCCAAACACTTGCATAAGGAGAAACACACTGCACTTTCAAAAAACGATGCAAATATAAAAACACAAATGTGCCAAAACACATGCAAATGAAGAAACATATTTTACAATATGACAACATGTGCGCAGCATTCAGAAAACATTCACCAAATTGACGAAACATGCGCAGGGTTTACTAAAAGTGCTGCATTAAAGGTCTACTGGTATACTGTTTTTCAACTATATATTATAGGTCTCAGATATATACAAAACATGTCTCTGAAGTGTTTGGCTCAAAATACCAAACAGTTCATGCATTGTAGCATCCCATAATCCCCTCTGTTTTAGCCCTGTTTCAAAAGTGCTGATTCGGTGTATTTTACTTTAGATGAAAATAAGGAGCCACTCCCAACACTCCTCTGTGAGATATTTGGTTAACAAGAACACAATGGTGCTCTAGGAGGAGATTCGGGTGATAAGGTGGGGGGGGGGTTTACTTTGGTTGATGATTGGCTAATGGTTACACAAGACAAAACATCGTTATGACATCATAAAGTGGCCAAAATCTGATCAGCTCATTTTCTGTTTTAATATCAATGGATCAGAACAAAAAGTGAGCGAATCTTTTTTCCTGAAACTTTCAGAATCTCTTTACACAGAGGGGACACATGTTGATGTATAAAATACATGAAAAAGTGGATTTAGCATAATATGTGACCTTTAACAAAACGTTGCAAATGAAAAACGATGCAAAACACAACGGAAACAGGGACACTAAAAAGTGAAGCATACAGCGTGTGACGCTTGTTGATGTTCGGGGATTATAAAGTTGGCCTACTGTCACTGTTGGCAAAGTTAGTCTGTTTCATAATTGTAAGTGTTTTGCCACTATTATTGAAATGACTAGGTTAGCTAAGTTAGCTAGCTAGCAACTGATCTGCAATAACATCGGAAGCAATCATGCAATTACATTGTTGAGATAAGACAATAAAACATGTATTTTAGTACGTTTCCAGTAACAGTGCATCGTTTTTGAAACTGCAGCGTGTTTCTTCTAATGTAAATGTTTTGGACCGTTGGGACCTGTCAGCCACCGTATATCTGAGGTGTAACTATGCATTAGAGAGGTGTACACAAGAACTATAAATACATAATCATGCCAGAGGAGGACAAACACCAGTGGCTGGAAGGGAACATTTCACAACCCTAAATTGTTTCTGATTTCTTCTAATTGATCTATAAAGTATTCAATGATTTACTACCTCTGTCAGGTTTTGGTTATTTGTGTGTTGCTTCGTTTATCTTAGCAACACAGTTAGTAGGATTACGGAAAAACGACTTGCCCTATATTTATGAAACTTGTTAGAATGGCCTTGTCGGCGATCTTCAAGTGCCATTCTTGGTAAACCCCTAGTTACAACTTATAAACCATTTATAAAGGATGACTCTTTAAGTTTGTGGATAAAATGAATAGGAATACTCTGGTCTCTTTACAACACCAACAGAGAACAAATGGTACCACAGTGTGCATGAGATGTCACTGTTAATGTAAACCCTTTACCATTAGCACCATCTGTATATTTGGGACCGAATAGTATTTCACTTTGAGATTTGTTTTGTCCACAATCCTCACCTAAATTTCGAATCACCTCTCTGTTTAAATATGGGGGCGCTGCAGCCAATCCAGCGCCGCCATCTGGGCACCAGAGTGAGTACATTTACTATCAGTGTTCCGTGAAGACGGCCCAGGATCAAGATGTCCGTCTGTACTCCTCCTCCCCTCCACCCGTGCATCCTCAGTTTCTAGGCTGGGAGTTGAACTCCTGGCAGATGTTGTTGATGATTTTGGGAACAAATTTGTAGAGGTTGTCGAACTCGTCCACGAAGAAGGAGTGCTCCTTGTCGGGGTCTGTGGCGATGTACTCCAGCTCATCGTGGGCTGCCCAGGCGATGCCGATGGAGTATGCAATCACACCTATAGATCACAGGGAGGGACAGCAGGTTAGACACACAGGCCTCACATGTGTTTGTCACATCAAACACACACTGTTTGACACCTCACTGTGGACTGACACACACCAGAGGAAAGTACGTTTTGGATAATTATATTGTTTATTCTGGGTTGAAGCCTATTTCCTCCAAAGTGTAACCCGCAAACTGTATCCCTGTTCACAATAGTTGAGACAATAGTTCCTCATTGTATTTGAGAGAATATATCCAGGCAGATATCCACATGGCCATCAACCACCTGACAACACAAACTTGACAAAACAAATGTAGACATAAAAATAGAAGCAGAAGTTAGAGGAAAATGTATTTGGGGTTAATGTCCCCTTAATTGGGAAAAAACTGATTTAATTATTCTTATCATGCTTTTACATTTTTATTCAGTACACTTAAAAAATGTTTCATAGATGGAAGGTCCTAAACACTTCGTGACCTGACCTTGTTTTCCTAAAATCTCCTTCTTTTTCAGATTGTATTTTGGTTGACCTCTCACCTTGGCTATGGACAGCCAGTGAAGGCGCCCTGACGTCATCGTAGGAGCGCCCATCTGTAATGACAATCATGATCTTGCGTTTGTTGGGTTTGGATTTGCTGAAAAGCTGATCTGCGGCGAAGGTGATGGCAGCGCCGGTGCTGGTTCCGCCACTCCAGTAGTCGACGCGTTTGATGGCGTTCAATAGCTCGGCCTTGTTGTTGTACTGGCCGAAACCAAACTCCAGCCTCTGTTCGTACGTGTACTGCACAGCCCCGACCCGCGTGTCGGTGTCAGAGATCTCAAACTCCCGTGTGATGTTGGCCACAAACTGAAGCACTGTGCGGAAGTTGCCGGTTCCCACGCTGCTGGAGCCGTCGATCACAAAGGCAATATCATTGGCATTGAGGCAAGTTTTACTGCACAGCAGGCGGTCGGTGTCACACACTCTCTTCACCAGGGGCTGCACGGCCTTCCTCAGAGCAAACCAGCTGGACACAGGCAGGGAGTAGAAGCCGTTTGTCCGACACACAGCCTGTTGGATGAAGGCCACACTTTGTTATTAAAGAGGACATATTATGGTCATTGTCAGGTTCATACTTGTATTATGGGTTTCTACTAAAACATGTTTACATTCCTAACTGTTAAAAAAAACCATTATTTTTCTAATAGTAGCTGTCTGAATATACCTGTATTCATCCTCTGTCTGAAACGCTCTGTTTTAGCACCTGTCCCTTTAAGCTTGCGTCCCGAAAACAAAAAATATGCCAGAACTTGACAAAAGCAGTTCTCAAGTTTGGGTAAAGATAAGTTGAGCCAAATCTGATTGGCTTGTTTAAACCCTCGTTTTCGCACATTGTGGGTCGGTAGGCACTCACTGGAAAAGTGAGTTTTCAGGATATGTCCCCTATAAAGCACTGACACACCTGTATGAAAATACTCCACCTTGTCAACAAAGTTGGTCTCAACCAGGTTTTGTTTCTCATTATCATCCGCCCCCTCGATGGTGACAAAAAATATGTTGATGCCAGACTCCCGAGCGAGCCGCGACGCCTCCTCCACCTTGTCTGTGGGCCAGCCATCCACCAGCACCACAGCCACGTTAGGAGCCCCTCCACGGTTTCCGTTGGCATCACTGAAGAAGTGCTTGTTGATGTAGGAGAGGGCCTTTCCTGTCGTTGCACCAGGGGGCAGCATGGACACGTTAGATCATGCAACTGTCTATAGTGTTTAAAATAAAGAAGTATTTGGGAGAAGACAAGCTAAAGAGGTACAAAAAAAACTAAAAACATATAGATTACAGAGTATGAAAGTAAATAAAATTGAAACATTTTGCAAAATAAATCTAGACCTTTCAAAGTGCTTATGAAATAGATTTAGTGGACTGAGATTTTTGGAAGATCTAGTTCTCTCCTAACCAATATGGGCAGAATCTGCTGCATGCCACATAAAGACTTTACAAAGTAGATTGCATAGCTTTAACGGTATACCGTCACAAAAATAGTGATATCCTATCATTTAGTCTTGGTGGTCTAAACGATGGCAAAACAGGAGAGGCACTGATGGGGAGAAGCATTTACAACCACTCGCACTGTTGTGTGATTAGAGAGCACTTTTGGGCAAACACAAACAACACTATTGTACGTCAATGCAACATTTAGCAAGTCATAAAGACACATGTGGTATTGGATGCATGCTGACGCACTAACCAGGCAGAAAAACAGCACGTTTCCTCTTAAAGCTGACCCCTATGGGCTTGTAAAACCAACTGCTTTCTGGTCAGAGCGGGGGGGAAAACACGACTTACAGGAAGAAGGACTATAATTTACCCAGCAGTGTCTTGCAGCAGATTTAGATTTAATTATATCCTTGCATGTGGAAATGTACCTCGCTTGTTAACCATGCAATAATTGAGCCTCTTTTCACTTTCACACTTTAGTTTATAGGCATTTCATGTATCTGGCAGCCAGCAGCGGGTCGCTCACCTACATTGGAGAGGCCTCCCTTCTGCCCAATCTTTTCTATGGCAGACTTCACCTCTCTGGAGTTGGAGTAAGACTTCAGACTGATCTCTGTCACAGGGTCATCCCTTTAGACAAAGAAAAATCATTAGCATAATGTTTTCTTAACGAAAAAATGGCCGATAGCATCACAGCAGGAACAGTGAGGTTACCCGTATTGGATGAGGCCCATCATGGGTCCGGCCACACCCACGTTGATGGTCTGAGCCACCTCAGACAGGAAGTCCTTCTGGATCTTAAAGCGCCTCTTCCCAATACTCCAGCTTCCATCCATCAGGAAGACCAGGTCCACTTTACAATCTACGTAAAAAGGACACATCTCAGGGTTACAACAGTAAACACAATATTGTGTTTGGTAATAATTTTCCTTTTAGGTAAATGTTTGACATTTGAAACTTGAACGCTAAAGCAACGCTAGCAAAACAGTCAATGTGACAGACATTAGAGTCTTGTGACATTTTTGACCACTGTCTGATGGCAGAATAATAATCTGAGGTACATACCTGCATCACCTTGTGACACAGGCACAGGCTCAGGTGCTCTAGGTACAGGTTCCTGTTCCCTCACGTTAAAGCCTGCAAATCCAAGAAACACACATTTTAAAACCAGTGATCTACTTTTTGATGTTTTCTTTTGTAAAAAAAAACATTTCTTTTCGACTGTGGCTGCGAGGAAGTGCGGTCGTCTTTCAACCAGAAGGTTGTGGGTTCGATCCCAGCCCATGCAGTCAACATGTCGAATGTATCCTTGGGCAAGATATTTAACCCTGAGTTGCTCCCAATGGCATGGCCAACGGTGTGTGAATGTGTGTGAATGTTAGTTCCTAGAGTAACATACACTGCTCAGTATGAATGGGTGTGAATGGGTGAACGACATGTAGTATGTAAAGCGCTTTGAGGTGTCTTAAAGACTGGATAAAGCGCTATATAAGTACAGTCCATTTACCATAATACAAAGCTTTTGCAGAATTAGCATGAGGGTTTGTTTGTTGCATTTTCATTGAATGTGGCAAAATTGCAGCCATTCTCTTTTGAGAGAACCCAAAAGTTATCCAGTATTTGCGGTGGCAAGAGTTATGCCAAAAAGGAACTGGTTTTATCCTCAAGCAACCGTGCCATTGACTCCAAATCCAAAACCTTTCAATTACAGGCTGTGCAGAAACCTCTATTTCCTTGGATAGCCTCGGTTTGGTTTGTACTTACAGTTCAAACGAGTGTTTACTGGCAAGATGACTCTTTTGGGGGAAAATTGCAAGCTATCTCACCTGATTCATAAGGATTAGCATCAGGCTTCCAGGCATCCACAGGCTCCACTGCACAGATGATATCATAGAAGCTCAGCATTAGCACTCTACCACAAAAACACTCACCATGATAGCTACAGAAAAAGCTTGATTTATTTCCCATGAAATGGAAAATATTGCATTTTTCTTTTAAAGCTCTACTCATTATTAGAAGGCTATAGCAGCAGCAGTTAGGAATTAGTATTGCTTTATAGATACAGCATGAGTTATACAATTGTTCCTGGATACAAACAGCTGTTTTGACGCCACAACCCTTTCATGCATGAATTATGAAAGCCTCAGTCAGGATTTTTTTACTAAGTGTTATTATTGCTCTTACGGCATGAAAAACAAGATTTGAACTTTAGTTTTTTTTATCTAGTTTTTTCAAAAAGATTTTTATATGTCCACTCAGGTGGACAGTATGCATTCAGGGTTTGAACTGAAGAGATGTACATTTTGAAAAAATGATAAATAAAGATGTGCAAACTTAAAATTACATTATAATAATTGTAATGATTTACGGCCCAAAAAGATATTGCAGATGAAGTATTTTCACGAATAACCAGGGCCAGGGGACAATTTGAGGCCCCACGCACAGTTATTTGATGAGTGCCTTTGGAGCCTCGCAGCGGCGAAACCGTGCCGCGCGACCCTAATTGCGCCACATAAGCGCATAGGTGCGCCTCAGATGAGGCCCCCCTCCGCAAGGTGTGGCCCCCTCCACAAGGTGAGGCCCCACACAGTCTGCATGATCTGCCTGTAGGGAGGGACGGCCCTGGGTACAGCAGCAGCAGTACCAGTATGAATTGTAGTAGAAATATAGCCAGTGATGCATGACGTCCACTGTAGTGGACAGGTAGTTAATCATTATTTCCTGCAAACATAAAATCAATTCTTTGATAATTTATTAATTATATGATTCCTTAGTTGTTACTTGATGTCACCACATTTTTTATACCTACAGGGGACGCTTTCAATAAAAGGATTGGCAAGATATAGATGGGTGACTTGGTCCATGTGGCTTTCTGTCGTCCATCTTGGTTTAGAGACATGTATCATGCACTTACACTGACTTGGCACTGAGTAGCAGTGTATGGGATGATGCAATAGGGTCCTATGTAGTGGCTGATGGTGCAACTATGCAAAAAAAAAACAATGCATATACAAGAAAACACCTTTTGAATAGCTGTCTACTGTAGTGACCTCTATGCATGAAAGGGTCCAATGCTCACCTCTAGTATGGGTTGTATCCAATGGCACTCTACGGTTGCCATCTGATTCTGGGGTGCGAGACACTAAAAGTAAAGACATGTTGTGTTAGTGCTGACAGACTGTGAAACAAACACATGTAAGCCCACCAAAGTGTTACAGCCTGCGCCTATCAGCCCCAGGTTTCATTTGGTTGGATTGTGGTGCCACTCAGTTTTCCAAAACCATGTCCCTTCTACTTATTTAGATTTGGACCTCTGCTGTGTCATCAAACAGATGGAACCATGGCCTAAAATCTGAAAGTGAGGGCTTTCTGCATGCTTTCGTGGTTTTATGTTTTGTAGTGTTAAGACTGTGACTAAAAACAAACCAAATGTGCTTACCTTTCTAAGAACTTAAAGGAATAGTTTTTGCATTTTGCATTACATAATTCACTTTCTTGCTCCTGTGACAGTTAGATGAGTAAAAAAGGCAATGACAGAAGACATTTTATATAAACACTAAATGGAACAACAAAGAAATATATCGAAATGAGAAGCAAGTGAGAGAAAAACAATCGGGTGATCCATTTTCCAAGTCTGAAGTAAATCATTTTCACCTGTGGTTATGATTTAAGAATGGGTAAACAATATATAATCTGTGAAACAGGTGGGGATGGGAGTTTTGCCAAGTTAGCACACAATTGTTAATACAAGTATACGTACATTGCTAACTTAAGCCCCTTGTGGCCAAAATAAGTATTACAACAACAACAAATGATCGAGATTCAAGATCATCTGGTTTTACCCCTTACTTATTTTGAGATGGAAGATAAATTATTGAAACTACAACGATTATTATGACACAACTTTTTTTTCACCTGTTTTTAAGTCATAAACAGGAGAGAAAACCATTAGATCTGACTGATAAAAATGGATCCGCAGAATTTGTGTTTTTCTCACATGGCTTATGTAGTAGTCCTGAGAAAAATAAAATGGAGAGACTTAGAAAAACACCATCCAAACATATAACAATGTAAAAACCTGAACCCAAAGAATTGTTAGTTCCAAATTAGAATAGAAAAACACTTACGGTACGGTCCAAAGTTATAAAACCAGCGTTCATATTCTGAGATATCAGGCCTGTGATCCCGAGCTAGAGGAGGATGTTGTGAAACCCGTTAGTATTCCCACAAAAAAACTTCAGAGGGAATAGCACACATTTCCATGGTTGAGATTGGTCATATTTTCCCCAACCAATCCCATACCATTGAAAACATCGGCTTTGTGCAGAATTATCACTCACAGCGTCTCATTCTCACATGCACTAAGAATAAACCTGCCCTATGATCTTATTTTCCACACTTCACATGAATCTCTCATATGGCAGGCAGATGGATAACACAATGTCCTGAGAGAGACATTGCATGTACTTACAGCTGGAGCCAATTCAACACATACATGGTCAGCAGATACCTCCCTCTATCAGTCACACTGGCATGCCATGTTTGCACATGCAACATAAACGGTTACAAGGTGTAGTGGCCTGCTACTATGAAGGGGGGCAGTACACATCAAACCGTCATGTTAGACTTGGTCTTACCTGTAATCTCAGGTGTATCCGTCTCACTCCATGTGTATCCTGAGTCTGGAGCTGCATAACTAACATCTGAATGTACAGCAGAGAAGGTGCTGGTATCAGCAACTACAATGGTAACACTAATGATACACCAATTAGCCTCTGCTGCATTGTATTTAGTGCGTTTTAGCAAATGTTAGCATGGTAAACTGGTATGGTGAATATGGTTAACATTTGACCTACATGTTAGCAATGCCCTTGTAAAAGATGGATGTATTACAATGAGAAAATCTTCTCTTTTTCATAATACATTCATGTTGTGAACATGTTAGCATGCTGACGGTAGCATTTAGAAAGAGTTGCTAGCATGTACAAAGGACAATATTTTTGGTAGCGTTGGACGTTATGGTTGCCCTCTGTAGTCTGAGTAGTATAACCCTATGACATTTTAGTAGGCTTTGGGTTGCATACATTGAAACAGTCCATCTGGAGAGCAAAAGAGGCTAAACACATTGGCCAAAATGATCAGTACCCATTGGCTATTATCTGAATACAATTGACTTTAAAGTAGCTCGATTCCAGTTTCTTTTTATTGATCACCATAGAGTAGGCTGTGAGACAATACAAATTCTTCCCAAATTGTTCTTGACTTTATTGGGAGCTTTATCAATCAATTTTCAAAGGCCACATAGTTAGCACCAGATTCATAAATTAAAACCTAAGCTAATCTTAAAGATTGCAGCCATACCATTACTCAGTTTAAAAAAGATAAAACGTTTACATTTGTATAAGAATAAACAAATGAAATGTTCAAAGAAGGATGATCTATTTTGTATTTGGTACCTGCTGGTCGTCGAGCTGCAGGGAACCAATCTGGACGAGGAAAGGAGGGAGGTGCCCAATCCCTTCTGGGAAAAGCTGTGCAAAGGAAGATTAGAAAACTGTAGGTCAAGCAGCAAGGAGGAGCATACTTGTGACCTCCACTAAACCTAGAACGTTATTAGTGGAGTATGCACAAGATGTTCAGCCTTGAGTCAGACACTAATCATACATTATTCCCTCAGACAGACAGTGACTGAGTGGCTAAAGGATGTTTTAGTGAAGACATACTCTTCATGAAAGACACAGGAAGCCCCATGTTTCTAATTTTTCAGTTTTGTACCTGCTGCTTTTGGGATGACAATTGGTCGACAGACACAATTGTTACATGGCAAAAGCATCAGGGAGTATACTTGGCCTGACTCTTGCATGGCCTGAGATTAATCAAATATGATTGAACACTAGAAGCCCTAACAGCTGAGCGAAACAAAAACACTGCATGCATCTATCTAAACTGGCCGAGCCATGACACACACTTCAGTAAACCCCTCCCTGCGGTGGATGGGTAACTTACACAAACACACGGCCTGGGTTCTGAGGTTCCCATCCAATAGCAGCTAGAAAGAGCCCAGCGAAGCGTGGGAGTATTATTCTAAAGTTGGTGTCAAACTAGGGACAGTGTAGATAGTGGGGACGCAGAGATTAGCCAATCTGTGGCTGGTCAAAGGCTGAGCGCTCTACAGCAGACAGTGGTGTTGTTTTTTCTAATGAAACAGGTGCTTTAAAAGGATTGAGTTTAAATCTCTTCTGATCATGGCCACTTCAGTGGTCACTGCGGTCAGAAGTTCAGAGGAGGATCGGGCAGGGCAAAAGTTATATGATGAGGCCCTCTGTGTCGCGAGCGTCGACGGGGGTGGGTGGGGGGGTACTAGTGGAGCGCTTACACTGTAGGTGCGCCGCATTTGCAATTCAGATGATGCTCCCTCCGCAAAATGAAGAACCCTCCGCAAGATGAGGCCCCCTCCGCAAGGTGAGGCACGCAGTCTGCGTGATCGGCCTGTAGGGAGGGGCGGCCCTGGGATCGGGGATACTAACCCTCACCTCAGGTTGTTGCTTAGTTATAAGCAATATTCATAACGCTCATTGTCATTTCAGAAATTGAAATGTTTAGTTCAATTCACCCGAAGAATTCACTGTACATATTGCAAAAAACTAGGATTACTATTGTGAGGCTGTAGGCCTTATACATTTTTTTTAATGCTTTTTACTATAATTATACAGTGCATTTTTATAATATTTTATAAACACGGGGTCAGGGAAAGTGTTGCATTTTAACACCAACAACCAGAGTCTTGAGATGTTTTACAGAGGTTTTTTCATGAATTATTTTGGCTGTCAAGTGGGCATATCTCATTACAAGTGTGAGTCTTAACTGCATCGTAATGTATCCAGAATGCTAAGCAATAAATGCAAACATCTGTTTAGGGCAGCCGGTTGGCAAATCGACTCGGGAGTAAACCGTTCAACTCATAAACTCCAAAGCCGGCAAACATCCACCCTGCTGGAGTGTCCTTGGGAAAGAGTCTGAATCCCTTCTGGCTCCAGGGGCGCTGTGTAGCTGATCCTTACCTCTGACTTCTGACCTCGAGCTTAAAGAATTTCCCTAAGGGGTTAAATAAAGTATCACTAGTTATCCACAAGCTACCTATCTGAATAGCTTCTCTGTGCACCGGTCAGACAACTCTCTCTCAGCATAAACAGACAATGATGCCCGGCTTAAAACAGCTCACACTGCATTTTAGGAATCATATCATACAATCAAGCACAATTTAAACGGATATGGCTCCATCTAATTTTAGGGATCTATGGTTTTGCATTCCACAGAAGCCAAAACAGAAAAGCATTCTTCAGGGAGCCAAACCCAGGCTGGTTTGACCGTCTAGAGCTTTCTATTCCTGACAGGCTGGAGAGAGGATCCAGATCCTGCAGCGCTGTGGATGGGTTCATGTGTCTCTCTGGGAGAAGCACCGGGCCACTGGATGCTGCTGCTTTCATCTCTCTCTTCCTTTCTGCAGGCTTTAAAAAGCTAAGGGAAAAGACCATTCCAGATGGGATCTGTCATAAGATGTTATTACTGTACGGACAGATCACCATTCTCATTGTTGTTTTATTGAAGCGTTTGCTCAGGACAGTGGAGATTCGACACAGGATGAAATCAGGACAGTGATAAAACAACCTCAAACTTCTCTGAGTTGTGTGACATACCATCTGACTTGTGTCTCTTTGTTGTCATTTTTAGTAACTTCCTGTTTTATGCATGTCTCTTTCTCTTTCAGTGATACTTTGCAAGGCAGCCCACAGGACCTGTCCTTGGTAGTACCACTCATAAATCCGTTCATGGGCCACCCATTGAACCAGCAATCGCAGAGGGAAAGCATTAGTGCTGCTTTATGCAATATTTTGTCTGAGGTTTTGTTGTTCTAGGTGTTTCCCTGTTTGATCAAACATCTTCATTCTCTATATCAGTGAGTGTGTCTGATGGTGCATTGCATGAACTCCCGCTCAGCGTCTGGAGAGACTTACCAGGGTTTGACTGGCTCATGGTTGGAGTCCGCTCGGGTGGAGCCGGCTGAACCCTGTTAAAAGCTGTTTGTAGCAATGAAAAGTAGGCAGATAGAATAAAAGAGGAAAAGGAGGGAGGGGGGGGGGGGGGGGGAGGCAGAAGAAAGCTTCAGTTCGGGTGGCTCCATCCACAAATGCAGCACAGCTGTTTCTCTTCAAGTGAAAGCATTTTCTCGCAGCATGATATCAAAAACGAAAGGATATATGCTGGGTGCATTTGCAGGCCTTCATTTGCCTCTTTTCATCTTGGAAAATGAAAACACGTATAAGAGGATGTACCCGATGACAGAGAACAGCAGTTATCGGGGAAGGAATGTTAGCTGAGATGCCTGATGGAGTGGATTAGTGTTGACCCCGGGGTGAAGATCACAGGGGCTTATGGGTGTGGATACGAGGGTCAGACTTACAGCGGCCCACGTCTCCTGGATTCTTGTTCGCAAAAAGACATCTGTCCCCTGTGCTGCCCTTGGCCCACATTCCCTGTCAGTCCCGCTGTGTGTGTGTGTGTGTGTGTGTGTGTGTGTGTGTGTGTGTGTGTGTGTGTGTGTGTGTGTGTGTGTGTGTGTGTGTGTGTGTGTGTGTGTGTGTGTGTGTGTGTGTGTGTGTGTGTGTGTGTGTGTGTGTGTGTGTGTGTGTGTGTGTGTGTGTGTGTGTGTGTGTGTTAATGAAGAGGCAGACCTGGGCCAACTGGAGAGGAGGGTTGTCTCCTGATAGCTGAACCTGCATCTGGTCTGCGCAGACCTGGGGCCGAGAGGGTGAGACAACTGTGTTACGACTTACGAGACAACATGAAAACACATTCTTACTTTTCTATTCGCATTGCTATTGAACATGGTAAAGGTTAAACATCTCGACTTTGAAAGACAACAGAACAGGGTAATGCTTTACATAAGGTTCCTTGTAATAAGGTAATTATGCTTTGTAACATTATTATGCATTACAAAGCATTACAAACGCATGTATTGACTATAGCGAACATTGTGCTTCATAGCAAAATTATTGTATTTATATGTAATATTTATATTCACATTACCTTACCACATCTAATGTTTTAGTTGGGCAGTTGTAAAAAGCACAGTTGAACAAGTGCATGGTTAATTGCTAATAAATGCATAATTAAAAAGTAAATAAGCAAAGGTGTAATAATCACATAAGGTAATACATGTGTTTGTATTGCTATTATTAACTATTATATGAAACTTGTATTTCATTGTATTAATGTTCTTAAGCAGTCTTTAACTGATTATCAATGATTTATAATTTAAAAATAAACAGTTATAATACGTTTTTAATGCTAAGTAACATTATCAAAAGATAATAATGTTACTTAGCATCTTATAAAGACTCTTGAGAGCTGTTTTACACTTATTACATGAACCTTAATATAATTAGAATGGAAGTTGGGCTTCTTCTGAACATTTGGTCCACCCCAGGGTTAAAAGACTAGTACAAGTATTTGAAAGCATCTGTTTACATACAGAACAGAGATGCCATGCAGGGTTTACAGATATCAGCACAAAGAAAAGATAGGGCAAAGAGCCACTGGAGGAGTGGAGTGAAGACAATCCCTGGTGAAGGTAGAATGAATAAAGACACATCATGATGATTAAAGTTGTTTTTACCTGCACTGGTACGTTGTGGGAATCTATTGGGATAGGCAGCTCCTCTGAATACTTTGGAGAAACGCCACGGTTTAGTTAAAGTATTATAGGTGGTGTAAAGGACTTTCCAAGAGAAGTGAGTATCAACATACCTTGGCTGGGAATCTTTCCTTGAGCACTCTGTGACTGTCCTATCCCAGTGATGAGCATGGGCGAATTTAGACAACACAATTGTAATGTAAATACAACACAGTTTAGGATTAAGCATAACTTTATCACCCAGGCCTGTTTACACTGTTATGGCTTGAAAGTAAACTGAAACGATTTCCAATTTTAAATACAAAAGTTGGGTCTTAGATAATGACAAACTTGTTTCGAAAGCAATACCACTGATACCCTTAGTACACAATAGGGATGGGACGATATTGGATAAATTGCGGATCAAAATAAAAAAAAGCTTGCACTCAGTTGATCGTGGTAATTTTCCATTATCGGGATGATCATTAATATCCTCATTATTAGCTTATATAAGACATTTAGTCTTCCCCTGAAAAAGATGATCACTAAAAAAGGTGGTTTAGCTAAAGTTTAAGTGCACTTTTAAGATTTTCTCCAATTTTTAGATGATTATCGTGAATCACAACCTTGTTGGCTTGGATATTTGACATTTTCATATCGTCCCACCCCAATACACACTATTCCCCGATGACTGCATGCTTCATGAGATAACACATATTTCGGCATACATCCCAGTGTAAATAAACAACCCTTACAACCCCTCATGCCACCCTTTTGTGCTTTGCTCCACTTACTTGAACCTGCGGTTGCCACAGAGGCAAGGTATGGGTGACTGCTGCCTGGATAGAACAAAGACAAGTGGGGTCCAAATAATGGAGAGCAGAGAGATAATGTTACAGAAAATGAAGGAGAAAGAGACGGTCGGGAGGTTGTCTGGCACACCGCCCATCTAATTTACACACATACCTTAAGATATTGCAGTATTGTCTGCTCTCTTTAGCCACATCTCTATCCAAAACAGGGCGGATGACTCGCAGTGATTACTCTCTGATAATGTTTTAATATAATAAGAGCGATGAAGGCTCCAATGATCAAGTGTACAGTGAAGTCAGTCAAGCAACGGAGCTGCAGCGTGCTACTTTTACAGACCAGCTGCAATTTGTCATGATTGCAGTTGTGACTTGTAATTATCGGCTGCAATCATTTGTCTTCATCATTCACTTTCACACAAATGAAAGCTTGTTCTTGCAAACAAGCCTTTCTAGCTACAAGCAGCTAATGTTAGGGAGACGTCAGCTAGGCGGGGTGCTGCTGCAGTGGATCGTCTGTGCGGACTGGTATTATTGGATCATTAACAGCATCCTGCATCCAAGTAAATACTCAATCCTGCACATAGCATACATAGATCCATTGATTTAGGTGAATGAATTCACTTTTTGTACATGTATGTATGCAACAAAAAGCGTTAAAACAATGATGTAAGTGCAGTTAAGTCACCTGCATCCCTGACTTTATGGACAGCAGCCCGAGGCTTGGAAGTAGTGGGTGGTGGTGGAGGCACAGTTGTGGTGGTGGTGGGGGCCAGAGTGGTGGTGGTGGGTTCAGGTGTTGTAGTTGTGGTGGGTTCAGGTGTTGTTGTTGTAGGAAGCACTGTGGTGACCGCAGGCGATTTGGCCTCCTTTTGACCTGGAAGGAGACTATAGATTATGAAGGCGGTCATGTACAAGACGGATGGATAGGGAGGAGGACAGTCACAACTTTGTCGTAAAGCATTCTTGACATGTTTCAATGGACTCCAACTCCTCGTTCAACAAGAGCGAAGTTCAACATGTCAGACTCGAAAGCAAGGATGTCTGCGTGATAAACTTTGCTCTCCGGAACGCACTTATTTGAAATCTAAGACATAATCGTGTTCAAAACTGGGCAAAAACTGTTTGAAAAGTGTAATATTTTAAATGTCGTTTGACACTTCATATATGTCATCTAAATCTAATCGAGAAACCCTCGGATATTTTGTCTATATTTCTCTTAGTTTTAACAAACATGTCTAGACATATTTTGCCACGTGAAGCTAAATCATTGCATGACAGATAGGTTTCCAAATTGCATTTCTGCCTATGCATTGTGCCCTTTTTGACTACACACAGACTGTTCACATGCATGCAACCAAAGCCTGCTCATATTTGATTGGTCAGTACAACTCATACTTCAAACTCTGCCGATACAGAAATCTTGTCAAGTTACCTTAAGAGATTAACTTTGCCCTATTAAAAATGTCATTGTAAAACACCAGCGAACAATGAATCCACTCAACAACAAGCTAAATGTTTTGCACCTATTCTTGTAAGAGAATCTTGTTGCAAGTGTTAAAAATAACCCTTCTCTCACTTGTTTTCACGTAGGTCGGTCTTGAGGGCACGTAGTCCAGAATAGATGGGTAGATCACTCCTTTCTTGGGCTTCCCCACTGAAACACAATCAAGTCAGCTGTGGGTTTGAGTGAAAAAGAAATGTGTTTGACATTGTTTGCTTCGCCAATAATACCTGAGACCACGAACGACTCCCTCCACTTAGGTAGAGACAGAGAGCGAACCCCATTGGAGTTGCTGCCTTTGTAGAGGTTCTGCCCGGCCATCTTCCTCACTATCACCTTCCCTCCTGTGTTAGTGATGACGCCACTGTTGACACAAAACTAGTTATCAGATGTAACAAAAAACATAAAGGTATCTTTATTGCTTCACTATTATAAATCTGCTGTTAACCTGTGGATGGCTGCATTGCAGATGCTGGAGATGGAGGCGAACACGCCGGTCCCATAGACTTGCTGCTTTGTCTCCTTACAGTGAGCAGGACATTTGGCTATGAACTCTGGGAGATTGATCTTTCCCGCTCTGACATCGCACTCTATGTCTGGAACAACTGTGGAGGAAGAAGAAGAAGATGGTTGAGGAAAAACTATAAGATGGGTCATAATTGTTGAGGTAACATATATACGATTGTTTTGACCAAAATGTAATGAGATCTAAAATAATCGGTCAATTCATTGATTATTGAATTGCCAGAAACATATCTGACCCTGTGTTGGTAATCAAATAATTCTTGAAGCTAAAATATGAACCATATGAAGGTCTATTGTGCCATTGTAGGAAACAAAATAGTGAGGAAAGTAATATTCAGGATAATAAATTGAGTTAATTTGTAAGTTTAGGAAAAGTGTAGAGCGGTTAATGAACAAGGAAAATAGAACATTCTCTGAGATTTTTAAGTCAGACATTTGGAGATTTAAATTTGTAACACTTTGTTCATAATTTATTTGAATTATGGGATAGTTACTGTATGTCTGACTATAATACATTGAAGTTGTCATTTGAAGAATTAGTTGGGAGAAAAACAAGCACATTTGAAAGCATCACTTGATATATTAGAGAGAATTTGAATGATATACTACTTTTTAAGCGAATAAGAGAGACAGCAGTAGAGACAATAACACTGGGACTGACGGAGATTACAGGAATACTTGTTGATCATGTCTACCTTGCTTTGGCTTCTTGTTCTTTGATCCTTTAGGCTTGGCCCAGCAAGCACAGGACAGCAGGAGCGCTGCAGGTGAGGCAGAGGGAGTTTCACATAATAGCAGACAAAGTATCATAATTATCTGTGTGTTTACTGTGCACACAAGACCCCTCAGAGGGTGGTGCTGTTTGATGATGTGAATGTGCAGAAAGATAAGGGAGTTTTTTGGCAAATGTGAAACATTATAATGGAGGATGCCAAAACCAGCTGTACTCCTGCAGAGAGAGAGCCAGGTTGCTCACCCAGGCAGATGGCAGTGACGGATGCTCTGATCATGATGGGTGGTGTGCCGGTTCAGCAGGTCTACCAGATGTCCTCTTCTAACCTCCCAACCTTGGAGAGAGAGGAGAAGCTGCAGAATTTCACTGTTTCCCCCTCAAACTCATTTTCTGCTTTCTCACTAAAAGTAACTTTTGACACTTTGCTCAACATGTCTGAATGTGAAAGCGTTGCAGTGTCAGCTGGAAACTAGACAGAGTCAACTTGTGCCACTGTGGTATACTTTCCAGAGATTTGTTGATATATAGCAGACAGGCTTCAGACTGTAACTACACACAGAGCTGAATGACTCATCCAGCATCCGTAAAGAATTTTGAAAACAATTATTGTAACTCACATAAATCAAATATGGATTATATTTCAGCAAAACCTCTTCTAATTATCTGCGTTACAAAAGGCTGAAAGTATTTGCCAGTCAGAAGCTTCACAGAGAACATCTGGGCTGAGACAAAGCAGAAAGCAAGCTCTCTATCTATGGAGTCAGACTCAATTAGAGAGCACACACAGACACAATTTAATGTAAAAGCACTGGAGAGCTGTTTTCAATCAGATGGCTTCTTTGTTTGACTCTAACAACCACATGAAGCTGGGTCCCAGTCTGAACTACAGTATGTTTACAGCAGACACAGAAAAGGTCTGTCATTCCAAACCAAAAGGTATGATGAAATTAGAAGGCAAAAACAGGAGTTGGAATGTTGTAGTAATAATAGTGATACAACAGATAGTCTGAACAAAGACAGAGGGTCAGAGAAAGTCTTACATGGCTGGCAGATTAACTATCATTAGAACGCCAGTCCATGCTCCGCACAACAGTGATGGGATGGAGCTCCCCTTGGAGAAGTGATGACCTACGCTCGGTGGTACAAGAGGAATGCTGAACCTCCCATGAGGGCGGCGTCCCGTCTGTCACTGCCGCCACACACCGGCAGGTTCAATCTGATCAAGTGGTGAACATGTAATCATACAGCGACCTCTGAAGCAGGGTCAGGTGTGATGCAGTTCAAACTGTTAGCAAAACAAGGTATTACTGCGGAAAACGCAGTGTTAAGATTCACCTGTCACTCTAGCAAAGTTATGCCTAGATAAGTACGATTTAAAAACATTTAAAGGTAAAAAGTCATTGGCTTTATTGATTTTTTGTATCCATGATGATTGTATCTACTCGAGTTCAGAGTTGTACATAGTATTCCCATATGTAATTCATCAAATAATATCAGTCAATCACTCATTAGAGCACAAAGTAGGCTTTGACAGAAACATATATCTAATTTTAATAGTTCTGAGATGTAAAATAGTAAGTTTTAAGTGCTGAGCTGTCACTTGGCCTCAGGACCTACATTTATGTTCTTCGGAAACAATAAGTCCCAGAGCAACAAACATTACCGCATGGCTAACCACCATATCGGATCTTGCTAGCAACATTTTTGGCGTATGAAATATGGTAATTCCGCACCCTACTCTGCTTTAAATTGGCATACTGATATTTTTACTCTAATCCTAACTAATCTTAGTCCTCATACCCAAATGTAACTAACACAAATAACTAAGCCAAGAAGTAGTAGCCAATCAGAGGCAGAGTTTGTTTGGTTCATGCTTTTGCCATAAAAAGCATTAGGCAGGTCAAGTGACGTCATTCTGCATTTTAATTAGCCATGTGCCAACAAATGTAGACCGGTTTTATTTTAACATAGGGCAAGGATAAAGAGATAAAGATGAGAGGGACTAGAGTTTACCCTTGACTTACTGCAAACTACAGGACCTCAGGAATTCACAATTTCTAGCCAAGAAATTCTGCAATGTAACCCTCATAATACTACAACATGTTGGGTTTACACTTTGTATACTAATTAAAACACGTTTCTTTCAAATGTATTAACCTTTATGATTTATAACCTTTAAACGCAGCCAGGTTAGCTGTTGGCTGCTTTTACTATTGTAACTGTAGCTGTAACTCAGCTTAATATTAATCTCTTTATCTTACTCTCTGCAAGAAAGTGAATAAGTGCATTTCCATAAATACTCAAAAATACATTCAAAACTCGAGCGTGAATCACCAACTGTCGCCCAAACGCATTTAGTGCTGGATTTTCAT
This sequence comes from Notothenia rossii, assembly GCF_949606895.1. Taxonomy (NCBI): domain Eukaryota; kingdom Metazoa; phylum Chordata; class Actinopteri; order Perciformes; family Nototheniidae; genus Notothenia; species Notothenia rossii. The sequence goes on from NC_136909.1 coordinate 68,469,336, forward strand.
TTAATTGGTTTGAAGTAAACATGAGTGAGCAGTGTAATGAGGTAACATAACATATCATGTTAAGTTAAAATGAATCCAGCTGCGGTTGGCAGTGATAGGAATTTCCCTGATGCAGCTCTACATTTTTATCTGACATTCATGAGCACTGACATGATTTTTCCACAGTGTTGTGCTTTGACAGGCAGATGGAACCTTGCTGCACAGTCAGGACTACAATTTGTCCTCGCGGGGAAAGATTGCTGAGGCCGGGAACAAGCTGGGACAGATATGCTTCATCTACAGTTAAGGAGACAGACCTGCAGCATGTTAGAGGTGAGTCAGCGCGCTTCACTGGAAAATGAAAAATACAAAACTGGTCTGTCATACACCTGCGCCGAAACCTAGACCGTCAACACCTCTTCCCCAATGTAGAGCTGCTCCTAAAGAAGACTTCTGTTCAGGGACTTGTTCCTTTGAAAAGTCCTTTGATGACATCATTGTAGGACAAAATGAAAAAACGACAATGATTTGAGACCTCTTAATGTGTGTTCTCAGTGTGAGCCTCTAAATGCCTCCTTCTCCAAACAGTGAAACGTGGGGCGAATGATATCCTTTGACAAACACCGCAGGGAGTTTCCTGTACAGTAGATAATAGATCCTGGGGAGACACAATCTCACACAATCTCACTCACACACACACACACACACACACACACACACACACACACATACACACACACACACACACACACACACACACACACACACACACACACACACACACACACACACACACACACACACACACACACACACACACACTAACACAAGTTCACCTAAAGGATATAAACAACTAATACAGGACGAGATCTGTGATAACTTATCACATGCTCGGAAAGCTTTGGAGACTGCATCTGAGGGCTTTCAGACCACCGCTTACCACCCCCATAAATCACCAACAGGGTGGGTTATTGTGTCGTATCTGTCATTGTATATCTTGCATACACCTGTCCTGAACTTCAGATAAGGCGTTGGTTCAGCTTCTGCTGGCCTTTCACTAAACAGATCTACTGCAGATTTCCTTTGTGGTAGGCGGGGAAACAAATCAAACAAACTATGAGAAGCCATCCAAAAAGTAAGCAAAGTAATTTTCCAAGACACTGCAAGAGATGAAAGCTTCTGTCTAGGGGCCTCAGTCCCTTTCAAACCCAGGAGCTCAGACGGGTCACATATTTTGAGGAATTAAAGTGCAATTCACTGCAAAATAATATTCTACAATGTGGATTACATGCAGAAAACACTAAGATTACAAGGCCAAGCCGTTGCAGTGAAAATTGCATTTTCAGCTCCTGCAGGCAAATAATGATGCAGGATTAAAACCTGGCAGCTGTATAACAGGCATACAATGGCTTTAATGCAAACAGGATGTACGGTAGCCATTAAAAACGCCAGCTCACAATGGGTTCTCAAAGCTTGGGCAGACCACACACATGTCTTAAAAGTGTTTTTGATAAGCCCTGATAATGCACAGCTCCATGCCAAACACATGGACTGTATTTAAATATGTTCCTGTTTCAGCAGCACTCCCTGCCTTTATTGGCCAGTCTGAAGGCAAAAAGGGGACTGGGGCTTATTTGAGTATCATGACCCGCCAACAACTTGGTTTCACAGTGCTTCCGAGTGATGGCATGAGACAGTATTTACACACACCTAGTGCCAGGGAGTGTTAAATCCCAGCATTCACAGGTGTCAAAAGTGTACTGTAAGCATATTAGGTGTGCCAAGTGTTGTAGCAACAAGCCAACTAACCATATGAGAGATCAGACACAGGGGAAAGCCAACATGTCTCTACAAAGTCATCTCTGTGGACTTTTGTGCTGCTGCTGGGACAGTATTTGTTTATTAAGCACAGAACAGGCTGAATTACTTTAATTCTTGGCACAGGCTTGAGTGCAAGCCACAGCCTGTCTGCTGCTGGACATGTTGTATAAAGACCACCTGTGCTTAATCAGACATGTCAGAAGGAATACAAAGAGAAATGTCAAACATAATGTGCAAGAAATAAAAATCCGAAGAGCGCACTCTTGGGGTTTGTTGATTATAATACTTGCAAAATGAGTCATTTCAAAATAAAGGCTTGGGCCAGCCGGATAGAGATGTAAATACATAATAGCTGGATCATTTTACACATATTTTATAGTAGGCTAGTATGAATGACCATGAAATGGCTGAATTCATTCGGCTAAAAACCCCACTTGAGTAAAGAGGAAGGGGTGTTTACTAAAAAAAGGCAAATAAACAGAGAGTAACAAGCACTGACTTTAAGCACACTTGGGCAGCCTGTCAAACCCCACAAGCCCGGCTGAACAGAGTCATAAATTGTTTTTCAAAAAAAGGATGACCTAAATACGCAAGTAATCCGTGTGGTGTTGTTTAACATTCTTTACAGACTTGATTATCAAAACACAAGATGTCCTTGGACGCAATGCACATCAATTACGCGCGATTCCATTTTGAAATGGATAATTAATTCACACCACGCAGCAAACACAAACTCCCCTGTTCATATGGAAACTAATTGAAGCTTTCTGTTAAAAGTCCTCATCTCCGTAAAGCAATAAAGGTTAACTTACCTGGGAAGATAAAATAGTCCTGTAGGCGTAAAGTAATTCCCTGCGCACTTTTCCTTTTACGCGTTCATTGAAAAAGCAAATTAGGACCAGCAGGCGTGTGAGCGAGCGCTGAACTGTTCCACCTGGACTTTTACTCCTGCATGATCGGAGAGCTCATTAAAAGTGGAGGACGGGACGGGGCCAGAGCTTCCCCTCTTTGCCCGTCCCACTTCAGGCACCCAGTTCTTCACCCAGGCAAAAGCAGATCAGTGTCCGGGGGCCATCAGGAGAGGATGCAGAGACTTGGCACTCCGCGGCACAGCGGTGCAAGCATCCTTTTGTTCGGTTGACATGGTGTTTAAACAGGAGAATCTACCACGTAGGCTAAATACAAAGTTTTAGCATGCCCAAGGATAGAATTAGCTTAATTCGGCTGTAAGCTGCATAGTGACTCTTATGTAAGGGGGGAAGAGTGAGCTTCTGATTTATTGTTCTGCAAAAATCTTCTGACTGAGAAATAAATAAAGTAAAAGCAGGGGGTAAACTCTCAATAGAGTCATCACCCCTCCTCCAGCAAGCAGCTAATTAACACCTGTTTGAGAAACAGACTCTTTAAATCACTTTACTCTGGGGTTTGGGGCTTTTTTCTGCTGCTGTGGTCTATGCAGGGAGAGCCTGTTGCTTTATGCAGATTTGCACTAAGGCTGCAGCAGTTATGCATTATATGGATGGTTATGCAGAAGCTGATTGGCATTTTGATTTAAAGGTCTTAAGAGCTGTTGTAAAAGAGCTCATTGTGCGTGTGATTATGGTATTCACAGAAACCACCTCAGGAACTTTTTAAAGATTAAACCTTCATGGCTCAAGTAGATAATTGCCGGTTGATGTTGATTGAAAAAAAAACTGCTGCTATTTCAGGGTAACTCAGTTTTGTTCAAACAGGGTATTGAAAGCTTGAAGGCAGAACATTTTTATTAAATTCACCACACCCATAGAAAAGTAGAGTTTGAGTTTTTTTGTTTTTACACACTGCATCCCTTTGATATGATGATTCAGTAAATGGAAATGTTAAATGACATTTCTACAGGTGACAAAGTGTAGTAGCCTATGGCATCAATCAGGGAATGATTCTGAAGCTACTACAGTGAGTACAGTTCAATGTTTCCAGATGTTATCCTACATCTGTTTCACTACATTACTGGCTGCACTTTTTGTGGGGTGGAGTACTTCGTTCAGGTAAATCAGTTTTATGTCCGCTTTATACTGTACAAAGCTGTTACCAATGTGGATTGAATAAAACAACAATCGCAAGAAGGCCTGGCTGCCGGCAGAGGGAGGACTCTGTGGTCACTGTAAAACTGGTGACAAATATAATGCTATCAGAATGGAAAACCTTAAAGAAATGTCATGTTAATTTCAAACAGAAACAAAAGATCGTATAAGGAGATGGACATTTAGTATATTTAGCTGCACTGCAACCGGACAGTATGTCAAAAACGTACACACAAACACACACAAACACACAAACACACACACACACACACACACACACACACACACACACACACACACACACACACACACCCACGCACACACGCAAACACACACACCCACACACCCACACACACACACACACACACACACACACACACACACACACACACACACACACGCACACACGCACGCACGCACGCACACACACACCCATACACGCACACACGCACCCACGCACCCACACACCCACACACACACACACACACACACACTCATTTTGTTGTATTTTATCTGCAGTATGTTGTGTTATTCCTAATATTACTATTGTAGTATTGTATAAGTGTTTAATCTTACCTTGATGCTTTGGCAAAATAAAGCCATTGTAAGAGCTGGAAATGAAAACCCTTGCTTCATTCAACAAGTGTGAAATCCCACTTGAAATTCAGAAAATAATTTATTAAAACAGATTACAAGTACATTCTGTTAACACGGGTAAGAAACAAATATATAAAAGTACTCTTAATCTCCCCAAGCATTTGGTGAAATGTCTTCAGAGCCTGTCACACCAGTACTCTGATGTTTCGATGTGGGAGGGCAGGTCATTGGTGATGACAAATGGAGGCGTGTGGGGAGGGCTGTTGACCCCTGAGTCACTTTCAGGAATGGCTGCGGCATATTTTGCCTCCGGATTCTGGACAGGCAGTAATGCATCTGGGGGCGGGGCCTCAGCTTTAGGTTTGAAGTTTTTAAAATGCTGCAGACGCACCACCTCCCTGTGTTCTCGTGTGCAGGGCAGCAGCACAGAGATGTCATTGCGAAACTTGGAGCTCATGCCAAAGTAGATGAGCGGGTTGTAGAAGCTGGCAGACTTGGCAAAGAGACGTGTCATGATGCTGGTTGTGCTTGGCACATTGAAGCCCCAGGCTGACCACATAGACACGACTGCATATGGGGACCAGGCCATGATGAAAGCTGTGCAGATTACAATGGAAATCTGGAGAGGAACATGAGGGAATAATTGTAAGTATAACATGAGAGGAGCTGTATTACAGAAAGGGCACTTTTAAAGAGCTCTTTAAAGGGTCTTATTTTACTTTTCGAATCAATTCCCTCCAATAAAATACAGATATCAACTTTTTTTCCCCTTACCCTTGTGACATCTCTCTCCACCTTCCTTTGGCGGGATGTAAGGAAACCATCTGCGGTCATGGCGTTGGTGTTTTTCACTGTGTTGATAATGGAGGTGTAGCAGAAGAGCATTATCATCACAGGGATGAAAAAGCAGAAGATGAGGATGGAGATGATGTAGGATTTGTGGATGGTGGAGTAATTGGCTTTGGCCCAGTCCACCTCACAGGTACCATATCCTCGATCTAACAAGAACAAGACACTAAGGTCACATCCAAGCTTTCAAAAGTTGAATTCTCGTTTCTTCCATTGTTATAGTGTGTGAGAACAGACCTGTGTAGCTGCCCCAGCCTAGCAGTGGAGCAGCAGACCAAAACATCGCTCCGGTCCAAATGCAGATCAGCGATACAGCAATGGTGTTCACGCTAATACAGTAAGCTGCCAAAAATACAACAGGAACATTACAATATAATATTCCCACGTTATGGAACAGATTGTGGGAGTTGGAAAAGGTTAGAAAACAGGACAGAGTGAGACGCACTTCAAGATGCAGCATTCTTGACTTGTTATGAATGTGAAGAGTGTGACATTTTTTGAACAATGCTGTCTTTTCTTATATTAACAGCCTTTGCAAACATCTGCGACTGAAAAGAACCTCTGTTGACAAAGTACACAAAACGTTGTGTTCAGAAGAAGAAAGAAAATACATTCCCATATCTAATGTCAATATAACATATGAGAAGTGCAGTACAGTTTGTGATGGGATTGGCCAGGGATATAATCTTTAGGATTGGCAATGTGCTTTGTTGCCATGGGTTACTCATCTTTTCTGAATTACCTCATGTTGTTTCTAAAATCCTTTCTAGTTTACCTGGCCTCCTTTCATTTAGACCTAAAATTAAGTTGTTTTTATCTGATTTTCAGATTTGTATCCTTATCTGCTACTGTTTGCAGTAGATTACATTACATGTTAGACACTTTTATCCGAAGCGATTTACATACTCAATAGTGTGGGCAATCCCCACAGGAGCAATTTGGGGTGAAGTGTCTTGCCCAGGGACACAACGACATGGTGACTGCAGTGGGGTTTGAACCTGTGACCCCCTGGTCCCAACACCAAGGCTCTATCCACTGCACCACACGCCTCTACGCCAAGTACATGCAGTTGTACTCTACCGTATAAAACATGTAATGTGATACCAATATACAAAGGTTTTATATTGTTGTGTTTTACGAACAGTCACAGTCACACATTAAAAACTCATTTTCTCACAACAGAGGCAGTTGCTAAACCTAATTTCCATATAATTAAGACATTCTTCAGCATCAGTTACACCCGAAAATAGAAAATGTCACCTCAAGATAACTTAATGATACGTTTGCGAAATGTAAATGAAATTGCTTGAGACAAGTGGTAGTAATTTCCACAGCTGAAGTCGGTAATGAGGCTTCATTAGCAGCAAAAAACACACTTTTCTGTAAGATAAGAACTGCAGGAATGTGAAGTGGGCAGAGACTCCGGCCTTAAGCTTTGTTTATACACTCTCACTTAAATTCAAGGAGGGTAAATCTGACCTTTGTTTGGGTGGCATCCCTTGATGTATCTGGTGACGCTGATAACGGTCAAGGTGTTGATGCTTGCAAGGCCGAAGAGTAGGGTAAAGAAGCCATCTACCTGGAGGAGACACAGCGAGAGGCCTTGTTGAATCATGACACGACATCTCTGAAATGTCTTTGACTGCTCCTCGAAGCCTCGGGGTGTGGATCCATTTCATGCCTAATTGTTTCACATCTTTGTCTGTTGAGTTTATTTAGCTTTCGACTTAATCAGATAGAGACGCTGCAGCTCAAGGGCACTTCCTGCCTGTTGAAAAATATGCTGCAGACCTGGAGCATTTCCTCTGATGTGAGCCGTCACTTCAATGCATTCAACAATAAAGTTTTTCTAAGCATCAGTCCATAGGGATGATTATCTTTTAATCACAGCTCCCCTTAAAGGGAATTATGCGACTTTGTTTCAGTCTGGCTCCAACTGTGCAACAACCGGCTCCCTATTGTGCCATTTTCAGGTGACATGGATCAGTTAAGGTCTTTGATTACTCTCTTGATCTTCCTTAGTGCTAATCCTATTACTGTCAGTCATCACGTTTGTTCACCCCTCACATTCGCCAGATTACTGGACTGCCAACGTCTGGTCTGGGCATGTTTGTCATTCAGCACCTTCCCTATTTTTACAATAATGAAGGACTGGGACATAAGGACGGTGGCTTCTCGGACTTATGTGATTTGATCTTCTCTGATAACCTCACAGTATAGTGTTTCTGCCCTGGCTCATGAGATAATATGTTAATTTGAAACAAACATAAGAAAAGTAATGATTTAAATTCAAAGTATTTTTGTTCACCTTGTAAATTGTTTCGACAATCCTTTCCCTGTATCCCCTTTGCAACTTCAAAGCGTCCTATAAGGCTCTATCATATTCAATAATGTTCTGTCCCATAGGGATCTGGCCTAGCTTGCAACCGTTCATGTCCCATCATGCTCCATGCAGTAATCTGCTAATGCTTCTCACATGCCTGTCTCCTTCACCTTTCTGTTCCTAACCTCCTCTATTTCTGTCCCCTCTTACCTTTACCTTTACTTCTGACTCTCGCTCTCTCTTAGCCCACCTCTCCCAGGGGAAGGTGAAATAAGAGGGGCGTACTGCCGCTGCTATGCCAATATTTATTTTCCACCTGAAAACCTGATATTGGATGCCTGAGAGATGAGATCATCTCAATGGCTCTACTTAAGCTCATAAGAGCAGCAGACCACAATTAAAAAATATGTTTCTCTATCAGATTTCGGGGGTTTACACTCCTGGGACTCAAAGTGTTTTGGTTCAGCAGCTTGTTTTCGTTCACTCGCGGATATCAACCTTTCCACAGCCAGCCTTGAGCAAGAAAAATACCCTGGAATGAATTCCAGGCTAAAGTATGACAACTATTTAATTTCAAGCTGAGGCTGGGGGTGGAAGGAACATAGAAATTCTTAGAATTTGAGGACAACTCTCTCATTAATTTAATACAAATGATATGTCAAAATCCAGCACAGTAAAAACATTTGATTTAACCCAGCAATCATGTCTCTTATTTATTTCCTGTTTGGTTGTTGACAGGTGCCATGCTGCTTGAAGAGTTTCCCCATTTAAAGGCCCCCGTAGCGGTAATCTTATTACAGATTTAACCTCCAGCCCACATGGCTACTAGCATAATCCTTTGCACACACAGACACACAAACACACATACTCTCACATGCATACTCACTTTACTGTAAGACTAGCACTGATTATTTTAATGAACTTTATTAATTGGGATTTGCCCAAGAAAGCAGATGCATTTGTTTTTTAAAACTCTGCATAGTCATTACTTTCAAGTAATTTCAAATCAAGGTTTCTGATTGGTGTTAATGCTGCAAATTGCATTATGATTAAAGATTTGGTGGAAGATATTTATAGCATATAAATATGAAGTGATAATTTTAATGTAACCCATTTAAATTAAGTGTTGTGTTGGTGTTGCTTTTACCTGGCACGTCCAGATCCAGGTGATCAAATACCCATCGTCCCTAAAGACATTGAATATTTGTAGGATCCCTCTGGAGTAGCCGAATATGGAGATGCTGGCATCAGAGATGGCAAGATTTAAGGTGAGGAAGTCGGTGGACTGTAGTGAGGCCCGCTGCCTGTACAGGACAAACATCACTAAACTGTTTCCAAACCAGGACAGCCATCCTACAGACAGACAAACAAACAGCATGTCAGTGAATATTTTGGGACACACATATTGTTTGGTACAGTTACTATAATACTACTTTAAAGTCATATATTTGTGAAATGTATTGGAGTGTACAAACATCACTAAACTGCTTAGTATAGTATAGTACATTTTAGTACTTGGAATAGTAAACATTTTTTTTGAAGATCATCAGACATTACTTTATAAAAAAGTGTATTTTATAGTATAGAATAGTATAGTCCTATATAGTTTAGTCCTTTATAGTATAGTATGGTAGTGTACATTATAGTATAGTATATTGTGGTATAGTGCAGTCCTTTATAGTTTATTCTTATAAAGTATAGGATATATTATTGTATAGTATGTTACAGTGTAGTATAGGATAGAATAGTAGTGTACAGTATACTATAGGATAGTATAGCATAGGATAGTATAGGATACTGTAGTATAGCAGTGTGCAGTACATTATAGTATAGTATTATAGTTTAGTAAAGGACCACATCATTTCATTGTATACTTAAGTAAAGTAGAACAAAGTAGAGGGTGTAGTGAGTAACCAGTGATATGGTGCTTGAAGGAATGTAAAATTGTAGACAGCATACAGAAAAGAGCTACACGATGTTTGATGCATCAAAGATTTGCTCCCATTCTGGCAATTCAGGCAGGCATGGGCTGGGTGTCAGGATCAGCACAACCTAGTTATATGCATGACACAATAATACAAATCAATTTAATCATGCAATGTGGTAGAGTATATTATGTTAAAGTGTTGTATAGTGTGTTGTGTTATATTATATTATAGTATTATTGTATGTTATGGTACTTTATATTATGGAATAGTATAATGCTGGAGAGTATGGTAACAATGGAGTCTAGAGTAGATAACAGTGAATAGTATAAGAAAGTGCCCCAGCTTTGTTCTCCTTGACCTAGCTTTAATGTCTATTTATGTGAAAGTATGTTAACTAAAAGAAGTTATTGCATATGTACACATACCTGATCATTAAAGATGATTCTGAAGTACAGTCCAAAAAGTCTAACTTAGTGGAGGGCAATGCAGTACAGCGTGGCATTATATAACTCAATAGAGCAGTACACAATGCAGTAGAGAGGAGTAGGATAACTTAATAAAGAAGATATGGAACAGAGATCCAGAAAGCATGACTATTTTGTATTTTAGTAAAAGTGGCAAGAACCAAAGATAATTGTATTTCTTTTTATAGCTCAGTCTAAATAAAACAAAATCCCTGGCCTGCATTAGTGGACGTGGACAGTGCCAGACTGTCTGTGACAGCGGGACTCTTGGAAACATTTGGACTCTTCTGTTACTCTTTCTTGCTAGTGTTTGTCCTGAGGGGTTAAAAGGACAAAACTATTTTGGTTTTTTTCTTGCACTACAGAGTTATGGAAGCCAGAACACTAAGAGGATATATTTCAAGAAGTTTGTCAGTACTTCACATATCAGCTTCATAGACATTCATCTAGGGTGCTTGCAATGTTTTTGATTTGCATTTTAATGAGTATGCAAAAAAAGACATTTCAAGTCACATTAAATTCAGTGTATGATGTTTGACTTACCCAACACTAACAGATATATTCCAATGATAGTTTCTCCTTGTTCGGACAGGGGTGGCTCTGTGTTCACAGTACTGAGATTATTATTCCTCCAAGGAATATTTACCACCTTCATAGGAAAACCCTTCAATGTAATTTCCATGGCCTCTATTTTGATGCCAAGGCATGAATCCTTGCTGTCCTCTACAGTAGCTCTGCTCCCCTCTGCTCTCAGTAGATACAACTGTGTTACAGTAGGCCTGCCCGGTTATTTCATTTTAAATCCAGCTTATCCCGGTCGCTAATACCTCACCACTCACTGTCCAAATGATTGCACCTGTAATCCTCTCTATTTATTAGCAACTAAGCAGAGATTTTGGGTGAAAATCCAAGCCAACAGGGAAATCTCTGGTCAGCTGTTCTACTAATGGAAATTGCTTCTGTAGGGGTTTCATTTATTTTAATTAATTAAAGTCCTATAGACTCATCTCACACAAAGAAACTTAAAGGCCATCAGTGGAGGCTACAACTAATGCTGAACTATTTTTCTAAATTCAAATTGCCTCCTTTGCCATTGCTGATTTTTGTAAACTGTTCATTTTCTCGCTGAAAAAAGAAAAATCTATCTGATTGCAGTCTTGTTTAGCAGCCAACTCAAAAGATGGTGATTGAACTTTCTGCCAAGACATCCAAACAGAATAAGGATTAATGTTAAACAATATGTCAAACAATCAGCCCAATCCATTAGTATCATTCTGAGGATCTTTAAGTAAATGGAGAAAACTAAACTTTTGTATTCTAATCTGTATTTCTAACTAAACAACTCACAGTGAATGATTACATAATTTGTATCATATATTCTCATTTTAGTTTAGCTCAGCTTATTCAGCACTAATTATCTCAGCCAACGGTTTTATGTTTAGGTTTGGTTTCGCTGGTTTGTTTGTCTGTCTGACAGAAGAATTACAATACTGGGTAGGTTTTCATGAAACTTGTTGGAAGGGTAAAACATGGGCCAAAAAATAATCCAATACATTTTGGAGTAGATCCGGATAGCAGTCTGGGTATGAGCATTCTTTTTCACTTTGAAAACCACCTCGCTACTGCTCACAATTGCCAAAAGAAAATATCTGAGTGTATAGCATTTATAAGTGGCTCGTTGGTCTAGGCCGGGGTATGATTCTCGCTTAGGGTGCGAGAGGTCCCGGGTTCAAATCCCGGACGAGCCCTCTCCTGTTTAGTTAGAAGTTGTATGATGTAATGCGCTTAGGGCTAGAAAATATCCATAAAATATTCTAAGTGGAGTGCCTTTGAACACATATTGATAATGGTGGAATTCCTTTCAACCTTGAGATTGAGGTGGTGTTTGGCTCTAACTACATGAAGCATTTATACTTAGTGTTTATTTGAGTGCCCTTTTTCTTTTGTATTGATATGCTTTGGTTCCTCAAATTATTTGAAAGGATATGAAAATATAAAGCCATTGCCAACAGCCCATTTGTTTCGCTAAGCTAGAAAACAGATTCATAATTACTGTACAGATATTTTAACTATTTGCAAGAAAGCCAATAAGGGTATTTCCAAAAATGTCTATTTCAAACTTTGCCAATACTGTTTGTTCAAATAGGGCCCTACGGAACGACATGGGGAAACATCTTGTCACTTCATCTTGTCTGGAGCTAGTGTGTAAGAGCAATGTTTTACAAGCTGTGTAGTCTGGCAACAATTAACAGCATCTTACCCATTCAGAGAAATCCCTTTGTTCTTTGAAAATGAGTTACGCCAATGATTACTAACTGACACCTCCTCTCTAGAGACATGTTCTAGTTTTCACTAATCACCGCCATTAAGAAAAGGGTCATACAGAAGATGACTTTTGTCCTGCCAGCGAGACTTTGCTTAACTATAATGTAAAGCACATTTATCTTAATGTACACTGAGGCCAGAAGAATCATACTAGTAATGAAGTCAGTGTGAGCTAATGTGGGCCCTGACAAATTCCCTGAGCTCCGATGTTAGTGTGAGAGCATCTGGAACCCACTTTCAGTACAACCATCAGAAAAAATATTTATTAGGAGAGTTTGGGGATTTCACTAACATGTTCCTATTTTATTGATTAAAACCCTTTGTTATGTATAAACTTACAATTGCACCACATCTCCCCTCCTCCACCTTGCTGCTCTTCACAGTGAGCTGCTCTGTGGCAACACACCTAGCGAAGGGGTAACCTAAACCGCCCCCCCCCCCCCCCCCCCCCCCCCCTCGGCCTGTGTTTAGATCACAGTGTGCACCTTGTTTTCCTCCTCTAGCCGCCACAGAGCAGCTCTGCTGGCCCTCAGGATGTGGAGGGAAGGGCCACCGCTGCTGCCAGATGCCTCGGTGCTTCCGAGTCCTCCTCATCAAACCTCTTCTTTGAGCCTTTCGAAAGCCAGTCCGGGGAGAGTGACAGAGTTGAGGGAAAGTAAACCTCTGACCCCAACTGTCACCCGTCCAGCAGCAAACACTGAACACAGTCATTGCTCTGCCCCACCTCCACCTAAAGACGCCCCACGACATAGCTTCAGCTCTGCAGTGATCCCTGTGTTTGCACTGCAGCCCAGCGAGAGTGAGGTTTTCTGATCCCTCTGTGGTGTGAGTCTTCTTGTTAAAGTGAATAATGTGATAATGGATGCGGTATACAGTAGGCATCGTTCAGAAACCTCACAGCACAACGTCACTCACAGCCATATATTCTAGTGCTAGTCTTAACTGCATAACAAGTTTTGTTGTTTAAGGAAGGATCATTGTTAAGGGCATACTTGACCCAAAAATGATCATTTAAATATCAATTACACACAGGTGTGTATCTTTGAATTATCCTTGCATGCCTCTATGGGACAAGAAAAGCCCGGAGGAATTTAAGTATGAGAGGGCCGAGACAAACAACAGCTAAAATATTTTTTTTAAACTGTCTCTGTAGTTCAATTGAAATGTCCTTTATCTGGTCGTATGCTCACCACCACCACACATTTCCACTAAAATATCGCTTTCTTAAACAAGTCTAACTTGTTTAAAGTCGTCTGGATGAGGAGTGCACCTGCGCAAGCATGACAGTGCTTATGCAGACATCTTTTTAAAATTCAAAAATGAAATGTTTTGGTGAGCATATGACTGGAAAAAATTAGAGTCAGAGTTGGTGAAGAGATGTTTTGAAGTATACCTTCAACAAACAATTGATCATCACACCTATGGTTGTAAGAAAGCCATCCTCTTACAGAGAAAGTGAGGAGATTAGACTGTCTGGCTGAAAGAGAGCAGCACGTCTCGTGCTGTCAGTGTGGAGGACAGCTGCTACTAAGATTACGCTGCTGCTAAGCGAGCAGGTCAAAGACCAAGGAGGAACCTGCAGTCAGCTGCTGAGGACAACAAAACTGACAGTCAAAAAAGACATAAGACAAGTTTCTGAAGGCAGGATCTTGCAATGAGTTCATAGTTGTTGAGACATTAATGCCCTGTTCTGACAAACATCCTTAGCTGACACTTACTGTACAGTCAGTGTACAATGCTCAGGTGTTAGCATGTCAGAGGGAGACCTCAAGATCAGCATAACTGTGTGTGTGTGTGTGTGTGTGTGTGTGTGTGTGTGTGTGTGTGTGTGTGTGTGTGTGTGTGTGTGTGTGTGTGTGTGTGTGTGTGTGTGTGTGTGTGTGTGTGTGTGTGTGTGTGTGTGTGTGTGTGTGTGTGTGTGTGTGTGTGTGTGTGTGTGTGTGTGTGTGTGTGTGTGTGTGTAGCTTGGCAATCTCAGTGCAGCCACAGTGGACCACTGTATCATTAGGCTTATGATCATTACTCTCCCTCTCCCTCTGTGTGTCGAGCAGAGCCTGAATGTGAGGTTAAAAGCTCACAATTTTCCAAACGGAAAATCACAGACACAGATACTATTATGGAGGTGTGTGTTAAAGGCCACGAGCTGTCTGAGTGCAACAAAGCCTCTCTTCACAGAGGACATACACCAGTTCAAGAGACCCAATACAGGAGCTGCCTAAAAAGGTCTACACACTTTCTCTCTCCATGTCACTACACGAGGGGCACAGGGACTGCTTGTATGAAGGCTCCACACAGTATGGAGGTAAATGGCTTGCCTGTCATTTTTTGGTCTATGTCCTCACAGCACTATAACAAAATCTATACTTCCTTTTTGTGCATAGCTATTTAAAGATGTTGGCCAACATGGCCTCCAGTTGTCAAGATCAAATTGGTGAGAAAGTTTGCTTGAGGAGCTTCGTTTAAATGCAGCCCTTTTTAGGACCTGTGACGTAATATCAGATCAAATCTGAATGCAAAAATAGATGATTGAATGGAACATTTTAAAATATCTCTCTTTTCCCTTTCGGCAAATTCTCAGATATAGAACAACCCATTGGAAGAAACATCAAGCTGGCCTACAGGTGAAGATGGCATAGGTCCAGTAACAAAACCATACAAACCACTGCCTGCCCACAGCATGTCCACACCTCCTTCTTGTAAGTGCTTGAATCTCTTAGGAGTAATATCCGTTTTTAGAAATTGGCACACTTGTTATTCTTTCACAACTCTTCATGTTACACTAGAAAGTCTACATTTCTTTGAGTTATTAAGTAAGAATAATTTGAATAATATGGATATTAGGCTTTGCACGTGAGGTAAGACCTGGAAAAGTGTGACCCCATCCCAGAGATTCATGGTAGAGCTTTGAGATTTGTGATTTGCTAGTTTAGTCAAAAGTTTGTGAAACCCCTCAGTGAAGCACACAGTTTATGCAGTTACCACAGGTACAAAGAGTGTTCTGTGATTCTCACTAACTCTTCCCCCTGCACCCAAACAGTTTTCTGCCCTACAAGGCATTAGCAGAAGTTGCTGCTTCAAATATATATATTTTTAAATAGCGCTTCCTCTTACAGAGCTTTTGTTTTGCTGTCCTGTTGAACTTTAACACAGGAAAATAACACTCTGTATTGTTGGATTTATCTACAAAACTATATTCATGAGAAAAGGGGCTAAACTGTTGCCTGATATGCTTTTTGCACAATACCTCATAATAAAACCTGTGGGGAAAGAATAGATGAATGGTTCAGTATGCATTTAAAACTGAACACAGGCTCTGTGTCAAGCCCAGTGGAGCGATGTGTGGATTGGTTTTGTGGCTCAAAATCTTTGGCTCTGAACCACATGCAAACATTTACTTGGGCACTGCATCGAGTTCGCAATTTCTCCTCCAGAGTCTGTTTGTTTAAGCAGGTAACTTATGTAAGTAGGGCTCATTGAGGGTTGAATACACCCCATTCCCGAAGGGATCTGCACATCAGTTTTGACACGAGGGGATATATTGCCAAAATATGGATGTGGAAATATAAATCTGCAAATAAAACTGTACTTCCTGTTGGGATATGGACGGTTTGATGTCTAACTGACTGTGGCTTCTGCTTCCACAAATGCAGATCGTTGCTCTGAGAAAGTTCGGTTTTCTCTTTAATTAGCCACACTTGGTCTGAGTGAAAGGTTTGTGCCCAGAGACTGGACTCTGGAGACCGTCCTCTGGCCTTCTGGGGATTGAGGAGATTAGTGACCTCCACTGAGGATCTACGTCTGCAGGAGCCTCCAGAAACTGACAACCTATCACACCGTGGATCTCTTTGGAGCCCACCTGTCCCCCAACTTGATGTGTTGTAACACATTGGCGCCTCTGTGGATGGCAGAAAGGCGTAAACAATCTTGAAACTGTCAGTCAGGATCAAAGTCGCATCAAACAAGCATTTAAAATCTCCTTAAAAAAGCGTGAACCCGTTAACAACATGGATGTTCTCAGTTGTCCTGAAACCCCATTAGGGTCGCTGAGTTGACCCTGTGTGACAGGAGGCTGGTGGGCCAGACCCTTATCCTCTCCCTCAGCAAGAACTTTTTATTCTTAAAGATGACACTCTGATGAACCATGACACCTGCCTGTTCGAGCCTACTTAAGAAGGAGCAAAACAGTTTTTAGACTGACCTGCTGACCGCTTGGTGAATGTGGCCCCTTCAAGGCCCTTTTAACCCTTTAACTACCAGACCAAGAAAACATCTATGGAAAAATCATTTGTTTGCATTTTTTTTATCAAATGGGACACAAATAACCACTACCAATTGGTTGAGCTGGCCTTTTATGGTAAAAGTGCATTTTCAACAATCATCACAGTACAGTATTTGTATGCATCAAACTCAAATAAAACACAAACTCAAATACATGTTTTTCTTTTATGGAAAATGAGCAATATATACAACCAGATATATTCATGAAAGATAATAAATTATAATTCTAAAAAAAAAAAATGGAAAAAAGTAATGTTAAAGGCTAGGTAATTTTGGAGAAACCAGCTCGAATGCGCTAGAATTTGAAAATACACTACCGTAAAAGATCTGCCACTTCCTTAAAGAGCCTCTCCTCTTGTTAAAACTTTTTTTGTTCATCAAGTTATCTAATTATGTTCAGTCAGTGCTCTGACACTAAAATATGTCAAAAATGATATGATTACCTTACAAAAGTTGACCAAAAATAGTTATTTCTTCAGCAGTGATTTTTAGCATTGTCAACTTCCTCAGTGGAAGCTAGCTGAAGGGCATTCTGTTCGAACCCCAGTGACATCTAAAGGTTGTTTTGTGCATAACATGTCAACCAAATGGTAGAGCTGGCTGAATCAGATGGAGTAAAACTTTTTTTAAAATTCAACAAGATATCAAGACACAAAATGTGCTCTACCAAATGGTGGCGCGGGCTGTTAAAGGGTCTTTGGTTATCAATTACTGAATTTACTGAGTCACAGGGCAGATACACAAATGAAGCTTACCTTTCATTCAAATTGCACGATTGGATATATGGCATTGGTGGAGTCAATTGTATAAATATAAACGAACCAAGGGAATCACCCTTTCCGTGTTGTTAGAAAGTCAATTTATTAAAACAATGGTTATTTTTAGCATTTAGGGTCACAAAGTATTCACCAGCAGGGGATGGAAGGCAGCGAAATGCTCCTGAAATAGTTTGAACTTATGACTACATGTCATTTGCAAAATCAAACATGTTTGCTCACTGTGTTGCTGGAGGTAAGTTGAGAAGATCAACACCACTCATGAGACATGAGAGTGCTATCAATCTTCTCATTAGCTCTTGGCAAGAAATAATAAAACAGTGAATAAGTGCATTTCCCAAGGTATCAAACTTCTATTTACAGTGGCTAGAAACAAATGCATTTGAGAACAGGCAAACTATGGGGCCATTGTATTGCGTCATGGAAAACCCAATACATTTGGAGTTGTATTGATCACACTGATCCATGCTGAGAAAATAGGTCATTGCAGTAATAGTGTTGGACACTATGGGTGCACCCGACCCTCTCAGGACCCCACAGAGAGGAAGGAGATGAGGTAACGGGAAAAGAGAAAGATTGTGGGAGAAAGAAGAGCTAGAAAGTTAGAGACAAAGGAGGAGAAGGTTAGGCGAGTATTTACAGGAACACAGGATGTTGAACAGATTAAGTTCGGCTCTGTTCTGAAATACACAGTTTATTCAATAATGATCTATTATAAAAAATGTACAGATGAGGTGCAGTGGGGACAGGTAACTAATGTGTATGCTGACAAATATGTATTGTTGTGTGGAGTACATTGTAGATGTAGGGATCCAAATTATTTTCAGTTAGTTCATTTCTAAATGTTTTAAGATTAAACCTTCAAGAACCTAGTCTCACTTTAGAGGACGTGCTTCCCTGACCACCTGGACACATACCAGACGGTTTGAATGGTGCCTCACTTAAGCGTTCAATGCCCAGCTGTAGAACACCTGGCAAGATCTGGGCTTCCACTTAAAATAGCAACCACATGGTATTGTATATTAACAGTGTCTGTTTCTGATAGAACAGATGAGACAACCGATCAGATATTTACTCCTCTGATCTTCACTATCTCAATTCAAATCTGCTAAACCGTTTCTCATAACAATTAGTTTTGAAATTGACTTCAAATGTCTTATAATTTGTAAGACCACAAATCAGAGCAGCCATAAATCCAAGTGAGGAAGATATATAAAATGTGCTCATCTTTTGAGGATCCATGTGGCATATTTAAACGACGCCTCCTGGTGTTACATCAGCCAAGTTAGCAATGTGATCGCAGTTAGTAACTTAATCCTTTCCTGCCAGCATGACACATATTAAAGAGTGCTAGATCTTGGGTCGATATAGTTGCTTTCAAAAAAATATGATTTGGCCATTTGAGGGCAGCAGAGACAAGTTGTGAACGCTGCAAGGACATATCACCACCTTTAAAGGCACAATGATCTGTCCTGAATATTAAATAAAAGGCAAGTAACTTTAAAAGATTATAAAGCACAATGAACTACATTCAGATAATAATTCTCTGTTAGTTGTTTACTTCAAATTAAGAAATTGTGGGTCAAATCTTCTGAATAGCCTCATAATCACAGGAAACTGCCAGGTTTGACGCAATTGCTCTTCCTCGCTTATTAATGCTCTTTCAAGGTGTTTAAATGCACCTCACACTGTGGGAACAAGCTCTGTGGCTGCCAGGCTTGGGTGGCTATGCAAGAGGATGCCAGTCATCAGTAGTACCACTGGGCACATTGCGGAGGTTAATTCACACTTTACTTTAATTATATAGTGATTTACACAGGATGCTGCAATGGTACACATTAAACTTTATAACCCTTGGTGTTGCGCTACCCTATGATATATCAAAATCCCCGCCTAAAACATCTAATGATCACTGCAGTCATTTACTAGCTCCAGGTTTTCTTCCTGTTCCATATGAGGTGGCATCAGTTTAACCCTTGTATGGTGTTCATATTTTTGTTAATCAGCCAGTGTTGGTGGGTCTGGTGGACCTGCTGCCCTTTTTGGCTTCAATTCCACACAATCAAACTATTTTATGTTAAAATACTCAACAGATGTTTACTTAATCTCAATTACAAGCAATATAAACAGCAAATATGGTTAATGTTTGCCCTTTTACATTTGTTAGATCACATTAATGAATTAAAGTGCTACTTTTGCCCACTGACCGGCTGGTCCTGTGGCTCGTCTTTCTTTTTTATCTAGCTGATGCTCAATCTCTTCCTCTTCTTTAAAGTCACTGTCAGACTCAGAATTCTCAGAAATGTGATCCTCACATTCTGAAGCCTCTTCCTCTTCCTCTACATCATCATCAAATGGTTCTCTCTCTTCCAGAATCATTTGCAAGGCCCTCTGAGCAGAGAATATTTTGGCCATCTTGATCAGTTGTGATGAGGACCCAAACTGGCAAAGCTTTATTTATTGTGTCTTGCCCCAAATGTGCAGCTTGGATAGAGTGTGAACAAAATAAAGATTGGTTCCCGCAAAACATAATGCGGAAATGTGAGAGCAGAAAGGCGTCCGTGCTTGAATTTATCAACAATGTTGCAACCTTGTGCTGGAATGGCAGTGGCAGAAACACAAAAGTCTCACACACACACACACACACACACACGCACGCACACACGCACACACGCACACACGCACACACGCACACACACATTATGTGTATGTATTCAGTTGAGATTTCATTATAGTTCAGTTTGTGTTTACTCTGCCACAAAGTCCAATTTAGAATCACAGTGAAAGACGTTGTGATAGCAGAACATCCATCACCAAGCAGACACCTCAAAGTCTGATGCTGAGGATGAGGAGGACCTCTGTTTGACACAGAGGATGATACAGCAGTGACATTTTTTTTGTATCATGGCAGCCATTTCTGGTAACACAAACTACAGAGTTAATCCCACTAACCAAATCTAAATATGTTAGCATGAAAATATCAATCTTATAATTTAAAATGACCACTACAGAGCCACAGTGTGACGGTGTACCACAAAGTAAAGAATTAAAAAGACCACAAGATGTGTGATGTGTCTGCTGTATTGTGAGACAGTGTGAGATGCCGTAGGACCTAGGATACAGGGAGATGAAAGAGCACCAGGCCTGTTCCCGGGCACGAGGCCAAGACTGCCCGTTTTAAAACATCCTGATGAAACCAAACCTCTCCATGGGCTCGTTTCAACAGCACGTCTTTGATGGATTGTGATGTCCAGCACAAATGGCCACTAATGTGTGACCAAATGCTTAAGAACACAGTATGCTGAATACATCATTTTAAACAGGTATACATGACATAAAAAGTAAGGGAGTGTACACATTAAAAAGTCTGAGGATCTACAGAGATATTTTGTGTTTTTTTGCCCTTTGGTTCATACTGTCATATTTCGTATCTATAAATAACTTTTATTTCAATGATTTATTAAGATCGCTTAAGGAGACTTACAGTAGGCATGCCAACATGTTCAGATCTGCAAATCTCTGACTCTGCTTCAGTCCTTTTTGGCTCTTTCACTAATGCCAACACAGGAATGTGTGTTTTGATCTCAATACCTGCCAAAGCTAATTATATTCAAAAGGCCTTAATTTAATTGCTTTAATCTTTGCACAAACAAAACAAGACCCATACAAAAGGGCTTGCGTGCTTTATGATCTTGTTTTTAAAGTAATTAAGATTATTAAGATATCACGAGGAAGAAAAAACAACCTTTTCTGAGTTCACTCAGTCAATGTTGTGTTGTCAAATTACAGTTTTTCTCGATTGCTAACACACTAAAATTCTACATAAAACACAATTATTTTAACTGAACAAAACATCGGCTCAAATCTCCCAAACTCCAAACACGTTTTCAGCTTTTCACACAATTTGCAAATCAACATGGCACTTTTTGCAAACCACTGCACACGTTTCTCCACGTAAGACACATGAATCTGACATAAAGTCACGTGTTAGCTGGTTTAAAACACTGATATTCAAAATGCCTCACACATGGACCAATGATCAAGAAACACGTTCCACCTGACCAAACACCTGATGGCATAATTGTTGGCTCATCAATCAGGATGTTAGCACTATAAAAAGACCACAGGTGAGTACTTACAGCAACAATGGAAGCCAACATGGAAGCAAGAGGAAGAGGAAGAGCTGGGCTGAGAGTGAGAGGACGAGGAAGAGGTGGGATGAGAGTGAGAGGAGGAAGAATGAGAGGTAGAGGTAGAGCTGGAGGGAGAGGAAGGGGACAAAGAAGAATACTCTCTAATGAAATGAAATGTTATCAACCACGGTTTGACGATGAGAGAGGCTGGACAGAGGGTTCAGCCTAATCTAAGCCGATGTACTGTTGCCTCTGTAATCCGGACACTTAGACTTGAAAACAGGTTAGTTACCAGTTTGTAGCTCTGCATAATCATGATATATCAGTGGTTGTATCTGTTGTGTGAAACGTATTTACTTCATTACTGTAACTGAATTGTTAGCATGTTGCATACTATAACTGTACAAAAATCCTGCACAATTTACTGTGGTAAACTTACCTTTATGCAACACAGACACTGACCAACCACTATATCTTTGTTGTTTATCTGAAGGACTGAGAAAAGAAGAGGTGCAGGTGGAAGGTTAAGGATTTTCAATGAGGCACAGGAAGCAGCAGTTACAAACTTGGTTTTGGCAAACAATGCATCACACTTAGAGAGATCCGAAGCATAGTAAATATGTGCTGAGATGCATGTTGCACAATGTTATATTTGATATATTGTTGTTATATTTTCAACAACTCATTTGTATTTCTTCATTTACTGTATTTCTGTATAATCAAGCAATCTTTCTCTGCAGAAACCTCTATGTACAGAGCATAGCCCATAACAGATGAAAGTGCTTTAGATTATGCTCAGCAGTGTGTAGTTGGGTGGTCAAACAATCTAGTATTATGAATGAAGTGTGTTATATTTTGTACTAAAGTTTGCATTTGGTAAGTGTTTATGTAGTTTTGAGGGCAGTTATTCATTTAGCAGGAGAAATGAGGTGTTTTGCACTTTGGGTGTGTGGTTTTGTGAATTGTGTTTAGTGTTCTGAGAAACTGAGCAATTAAAAAAAAAATGTGTGTTAGCAATCGAGAAAAACTGTAAGATTTTAGCTAGAGTATAGGTATTTTATAGCTTATTTTTTAAGGTTGGAAAATATTGGTGGTCCATCACTTTTTCCTGAAAGCCTCAATGGTCCCAGAAGACGACTCATAAATACTTTGGTCATCCCCTGACTTTTCCTATTACCCCATCACAAGGTTAAAACTTTTGTTTTTGAGTGAAATATTTAGGCAACTAATGGATGACTTGTTCAAGGCATTTTCAAGGCATTCAAGGCATTTAAGGTTCTTTCATGATGAATTATAACAATTATGATAGTCCTCTGACTTCTCATGTAACACAATCATCCTCTCAGCATCCGCTGTACTACGTGTTTTGTGCTAATTAGCATATCTTAGCATGCTGACAAACTAAACTAACTTGGCAAACATGGTATACATTATTCGTGCTAAACATTAATGCTTAGCATGTTGGCATTGTGAGCTTGTTAGCATGTTTAAATGATCATTTTGCTTAAGGAACCACAGTGTGAAAGAGGGCTACAGCCGGACAGAGCTTAGCATGGCTGTAGACTCATGTTCAAGCGTAGTTTATGGCTGTGTCACCATAATCACCCCCTTGTTCACTCATTCATTACTCCCTCTATAATAATGGACTCTCAACAGTTTAACCTATGGCAGGGGTCACTTTTGAGACTGAGATCTACCTGAAGTTAAATACATGTACTAAATGTTTTTAAGTCTTTTTAAGTATTTAATATATTTAATATATTAGTCGACTCTAAGCAGTAATCTGAAATGTTGGATACTCACCCATAATCTATAGTTTTGTAGAGTAATGCATTGGAAAATCTTGCATCTATTAAATGTGGCACATTGTGTTTTAAGATTCCTTGCAGAAAGAAGTGCAATTGATACATTTTCATCCAATTGTGGAACTTTTTAGGGTAATAGTAGACATATCAACATTCAAAATGTCAACACTCAAATAATACGATGGACTGTAAATGAAGTTAAACAAGAATTGATAGGAAGTGACATTTGCCACAACCTATGACTAGCCAACTTCACATTATAGGCTCAGATATCAATACTCACCCAAGCACGCTTTCTTGTGCTTCAAGTGGTTGTAGCTGTAAAAAGGTGATAAAGTAACACTGTCCTCTGTGAGTTCACTAGGAGTACCTTTGAAGTTCATTACTGTCAATAAAAGCCATTTGCCATAATATTATATTCTAATGCTCCCTTTAGTACAACATGATATACAATGATAATCTTCAGATAAAAAAAGTGATTTTAAATTATTGACTCTGATGGTAGGTAGGTTGATACTAACTTATACATTACGATATGGGAATGGGCTGGTTGCTGCAGTGAACCTGACCCCGGGGTCAGAGGGGCAGCTGACTCTGTCCTCACATGAATGACCCGAGGGAAGGGCAACAAAGGGATAAAAAGGGGAGGACAAGAGGGAGTAAGAAAAGCGGAATGACTGTCAGAAAGGGCATTTTTCTTTTGAAAATGCTCAGTCCTCTCTGCACTTTCACTTTTCATCAAGTGTTTTGGCTGCACACGAGCTGAAGGAATGCACCGCAGGGCAGCCTGCAGCTAACCTTGACAGTGAGTGCACCCTTCCCCTCAGCATCGTCTCCCCGCCCTCCCTGCGTCCAACCCCACGTCCCAACATGTCCACCTCGGTCCAAGGCCAATATGTATCCTGAGCATCATCTGGCAAGGGTGTTTGTCCACACTAACGTCATCACGTATTTGTTTGGATGGCCATCTGGATGTGAGACTAATAATAAACATCGTTTTTTTTGTGTTGACAAGCTGCCCTGACTGATATGAAGTCTCAAACCTCTGCATACTTTCTTTGAAGTCAAAGACAAAAGTTTGGCTCCTGATCACCTCTCTGAAATGAATGGCTTTTAGGGTCATGTGCGAGCAAGACAGAGCGTTCACTCTCCTCTGTCCACCTCACACTTTAAAGCTTTACAGCTTTGTGGCTGCAGGCTGCAGTGGAAGAGAAAATAAAACATGAGCTTAACTGGGTTCACTCTAAACTAAAGCATGCAGACACTGATACATTCTGAGTTTTTTTTATCACAACAGTCTGAGTGACTGAAAATAATCTCCTTTCACTATGGATCAATCATCTCCATAAATTGCTACAACACTTTATAAAAAGTTTATTTTCTACAGGCGTTTTTTCTAGTAAAAAGGTGCCAGCATCCCAAATTAGATAGTGTAAGACTAGCTATTTCAGACCTTACCACAGACCTATCCCTCTGCGAGAGTGAACATTGGTTACTCTAAACACTTTCCATGAACACAAATCAGGCAGCAAAAACAAACTCCTCTCATTTTAGCTTTGCTAAATTTTGTGGGTGACATTCTTTCACAATTGTTATATATGTCCCCTTATTGAAGCTATTCCCAATGCTCCCATGTGTCATATCTAACCATCATTTAGGTTTACAAATATGTCACTCTGGTAAAAACCACCCATGATGATATATTCTCAGGGCTACAATCTTAAGAAGTAAGGAAAATATATGCAAGAAAGTGAACAATCAAATTTCCCAAAATGTTGAAATATCCATTCCATCCAAAGTGTCAACTTCACATGATCTTGATTGCACAGTTTCCTTATTGCCCCAGGCTAAGGCTGACCTGACCTAGTATAAATAGACCCATTTTCACATATATGTTCATATTTATGCAGCCCATTTATTCCACTTCCACACACTCACCAACACACCCACCATAAATAAACAGAGAGCTAAAATAAATGAATTTGCTCATAAAAGACAGATGTTGCCATTGGATACAAGATTAGACTCGCCATGTAGTCTCCCCTGGGGAAGAAAGATAACACTTGCATGGTAAATGAAGTTATGTATTGGGTGTTTTGAGGCCGGGGGAACAGTAGCAGCCAGTGCTGGAGAGTGGACACACTCAGCCCTGAAGGCTTTCCACTGTGAGCCCTCTACCACATCTTCAAAATAAGGGTGATAAAGGGGCCAAATCCAAAATGTTGAAGGAAGTCCCTTTCCAGCAGCTCAACAATTTACAACCAGGCTTTTCTTAAAAAATAGCCAAGCTCACAGCCCTTCTCCGAAAAGGCTGCTGCACACAGCCAGTGTACTTTATTAAATAATCTATTACTGTAAGGCAGGACCATTGATAGTACATGTCCTGTTTCTAATTGCTACCTATAGAAACTTAAAGATCCCAGCAGCATTGAAGTGAGACACATGCATTCACTATAACAAAACCCTCCCATCCACATGTTGTTTTCATAATGGGCCACTTGAAGAAACACTTACTGTTTGCTCAGTCAGTCAGAGGTCCTCACTGTGTTGACTATTATTCTACTCTCTACAGGGTGGGCTATTTCACTGGAGGTATCAAATGATCACCTATTCTGTTTTCCCTTGAGTGGATGTCGTGGTCGAAGCATCAATGAGGCACTGTGGAGGTGTGGGCCTCTGACACGCACCCAAAAAGGGAAGCTGTCAATCATCTCCAAGGTTTAAAACCATCTCAATAATGCTCTGTCTTCTGTCAGCTTGAAATATTAAATTCTGTCTTGTGCATATAACTGCTCTCTACTGTAATTACAGGTGATATGAAAAGTAATAACCTTTAAGAATATTGATATGAGGTGATAAACTCATTCTACCACCTGCAGGCATTGATTTCATATCCCGACACGGAAGCTGTGAGAATAAAATGATGAAAGTTCATGCAACAAGTCTCTCATAAAGACCATTTGTGTACTGTGCAGGATGTTCTCAGTGAAGAGTAAACACATCCCTAACACTCTCAATTCCTGTTTGGCATTGTGAAAGAAGCTCTTCAGTCACGACAAGTTTTAAAAACCCACTCCACCTAACATCTTTCCCCTGAGGAAAGAAATAGTCGTAGGTGTGGTTGCAGCAGTGGTTTGAATGTTAATCCCTTTTTTTTTTATTTCGTCTAATGGTGTGGAAATAAAACTCAGAGATGTTTTATTAATCGCAGAAATAGTTTGCATTTGCAGTCTGTAAACATCTGCAGGGAGGGATGATGCAGCTGCCGTGCCACATTAACCACAGGCAACACCACCGGCTGACCATAGGAAGGGCCTTTGGGAGAAAGGTGGGATTGAATGAGTTTTTCAGTGGAAAGGTTTGGAGTGCACTGAAATAAAATCTTCATGACTGACCACAAGCATTTACTCAGCCATGCAATACCAGCTGGTAACCCATCCAAACTTCAGTCTTCTTATTAATCACAGTTCAGTATAATGTAGCTTCACTTGTCAACCCTGAGATTTTCTCCGAAGCACTTACATGTAAGTACATGAACATAACATGCAGACGCTTCTACAATTGTTAACTATCTAACGCAAACTTCAAACTAAATCAAATCCAACACACATGCTGGACGGTGTGTTCAACACAGCAGAACATGGAGTTTATTTTCATTCATAGAAGTTTACTGCATTCCACAAACCTGTGGTTGCAGGCAAAATATCGACTGCCTCTAGATGCAAGCTGAGCAAAAGGAAGGAGTCGTGCAACGGCAGCACCATCTACCTTCAGGTGAGAGGATGTGTAGAAGAAAATTAATTCGAATGGATATGGGAAATAAAAACAGAGCAAGACCCTAATTAAAGAAGGAAATACAATGAAATAATAAAGCCGAGGATATTTCCACAAATGAATTTATTGATGCATAGGGAAAGTAGGAAGCCGTTGCCATAACTCTCTGATTCCTTAGGGTCTCATACTTTCAAATACAATGCATTTACTTTTCTCTTCAAACTATAAGTGCAAGTGGAAAGAAAAGTTATATTACAAATGCACCCCAAATCTTCCCTCGACTGTTATCACTCATGAGTGTGCACGGAGAGATTAAACCATCAACATGTATGTACAATATGATGTACATCATGTTACTAATGGGGGGGACGGGGACATTATCTAAATCGGTAGTTATATCAGGGTTTACAGCAAGTTTCTGCCCTCCTGAAGCAAGAGAAAGACCACTTGTAACTTTGCAGGACATTCTTGAGAATAAATAATGAAATTTCAAGTTCTAGCAAGAGTGTTTAAGGACAAAATAAAGTAAAGAAACCTGCTAGCAAAGTGTTCCCATAAAACAGGAAGGGTTTCCAAATGTCATAATATTTGCACATTATAGATTTATCCCCCTGCAAAGAGTTTAATTGTGGTTTATAAGTTCATGTATGATGTTTTGTACCATTGCGCAATCAACTGCTATTTTATTAACAGTTTTTCAAACCAAAAGAAAGTTCAAAAAGCTGTCGTGTCCCCAAAATCCTTGTTCCATTTGGCGTACATGCCAAGAGTCCCCGGCCTAACACTGGGCTTAATGCGCTTCAGGGAGTCCTCAAAGTCTTTGAGTTTGATGTTACGCATCTGTGGATATAAGCAATATAGAATTACTATAAATGCTGTTACATAATGACACTTCAGAAACATCTTTTGTGTTGTGAGAACTGTATCATTACCTCACTAGCAGCCATTCTTCGGACTTCGTCTGGTCCCAACTCTGTAAGTGAAGATAGTTATACATGAAATAGAATCCGAGTTGATGTAGAGCCGGAAATATATATGAGCAGCACAAATATGCAACGCGTTACCTCTAATGGGTCCGAGCGCAGCGTCTTTAGCTAATGACGTGAGATCACTTCCTGAATATCCGTCGCTCTTTCTGTCAAGTTACAAATCCAGGAATGTTGAATACATGAATGCACATGTACACACATAAATGAAATGTTGCAACGGTACGGTAATATGAAAAACTCACTTTGCGAGATTGGACAGCTCAGTTTTGCTCAGTGGATTCCCATGCTTTGCCAAAAGGTTTTCCAGCAGTGTTAATCTTGTCTAGAGGGACGACAGTTAAATCCTATAAGTTCATTCACTTTAAAATATGTTGCAATATTAAAGATGACACTGATCATAGAAATGAACTGTGATGAACGTTCACATGTGTTTACCTCTGCATCCGGCAATGCCACATAAACCCTTTTTGCAAAGCGCCTGTAATATTTACACAAGAGGAATATTGTTATTGAGCTTGTAACAGATGAAAACTGAATAATTGTGCAGGGGGTGGAGTGTCATCACTTACCTCAGCACTGCTTCATCGAGGTCCTGAGGCCTGTTGGTCGCTCCCATTACGAGCACCCTGTCGTCCCCTCCTGACTGCACCTGAAACAGAGAAGCACTATTTTGCTCAACTCCACTCGAAACTCTCTGGAGCTGGTTCACTTTGACATGTGGCTCTTACCCCATCAAACTCAACAAGGAACTCTGTTTTTAATCGACGAGACGCTTCGTGTTCTCCCTCACTCCTTTCACACAGCAAGCTGTCAATTTCATCTGAATGGAAAAACAAAAATAAAGGTTTATTTATGACCAGCAGATGGGGGGGATAACCCGGAGCACATTTGGTCAATAAATAGACTAATACAAACCAATAAAGATGACAGAGGGCTGCAATTCTCTGGCAACTGCAAACAGGGCTCGAACAAGCTTCTCACCCTCTCCCACCTGTAACGGTGATGAAAGAAAAGGTTAAAAGAAATCCTAGGCTAAATTAAGGGAAGTCTGGAAACGTACTCCAGGCATATTGAGCTTTCTTACGTATTTAGAGGTCAGACTGGCAGCGCTGATGTTGAAGAATGTGGCATTTGACTCTGCTGCGACTGCTCTGGCCTTGTGAGAGGAAGCAAAAGGCAGTGATGTATCTGATCAAACTGAGGCAACACCACCAACAACATATAATTATAACAGAGCTTCTAATCGAGTGCTTACCAGCATTGTTTTCCCATTGCCAGGTGGGCCGAATAAAAGCAAACCACGTGCCGGAGATCTCAGGCCAGTAAAGAGCTAGATGGCAAAGCGTTGTTAGTAAATCTCAAATTGTTAGGATCAGTGTAAGCAGAGGATACATTTTCACAAGGGATCACCTCTGGTCTTAAGGCAGGGAGGATGACAATTTCTTGGAGTGCTTGCTTGGCCAGTACCTGTCCCGCAATGTCTTTAAAAGATACTGATGCCGCACTGAAATGAACACAGAAAGCTTTTTTAGGAGAACATTTTCCTTTTGTTTAAATATAGGGACAGCTGAAATGGCAGGTGTTGTTCTATCATTGCTTGCAAATACCTTTCAACAATTTCATTCATGATTAGGGAGGCCAGTTTGCTGTCAACATTTTTGAAGTTTCTCATATTCCTTTTTGCCGGCTGCTTCACAGTTGTGGGTTTTCCATTTTGATGTCTTCCCACCCGTGGGGTCGCCTTTGAAGGGACAAAAACATTACACACTTCATCAGAATTAGACGTATTGAGGTTACACACAACTCGACAACTAAATATAATTTGAAATCACCTTTGGATCGGTGGGTCTGGATGGTGGGCGAACTACAGTGGAGGGTCTGATGTTACCTCGCACGGCAGGCTGGCTTTTGGGCAAAGGATTTGGTTGTGGAAGACCATGATTGGAGAACTTCAGTGGATCGCTCCTCCTTTTAGATGCCATTGTTGCTTCTGTGAAGCAAGAACAGCATTGAACTTCAGTATCAGGTCAGATAACCAAATCAATTTGTTAAAAAAAAAGTAAGTCAAGAATTTAGGATGTCAACAACAACAACAACAACAACAACAACAACAACAACAACAACAGAGCTTACCTAACAGACTGAGCCTTTCTTTTGCCATGTTGAGATTTGTGACCATTTTATCTTGAAGTCTCTTTGCTCTGTCATATTGCTCTCCTGCTGAAAAAACAAGGGAGTATAATGCTAAATCATGTCAACACTGCACACTGTAGACATCTGAGAGTTATGTTTGTTTTAACACACCCTGTCCCGTGATCTCTACAGCAATCCCCCTTTCAAGCTCAGAAATCCCTTTTTTGTACCACTGCACAGCCTCCTCTTTCGCTCCTGTCATAACAGAAAGCGGGTGTTTGTTACAAGCTGTCACATGACACAACACATCACACAATAACTCATACACACTTAACAGACCTGAATCATCTTCGTCGATCCTCAATGCCTTCGATACATACTCAAACGCCTGTTTATGGTAGTTTTTAATGACTTCGCCGCTGTCTTTGCTTTTACTTGCCATTGTTTTGGCCTACATCACTATCACGTTCTCGTAGGTTGTAACTCCACGTTAGCCACTTTTAAATGAGGGTAGGGTCAAATAGCATTTATAATTCGGTCAATCCGAAGTCTTGGGTTTATAAAACAAGCCATAAGCAAAATATGTACCAGTAAGTCCAATGCTCAACGGTCTCATCGCAACAAAACCATTTCCAAACCTAACTTCCGCTTTCCCTTGTGTACCTCGATGTCTTCTTCTCTTTGTTTTTTTGAGGCGGTTGGCACCCAGACGTTGCATTACCGCCTCCTACTGGATAAATAATAAAACTACAATTTACAAAGTAACTAAAAGGAATTACGATATGAAAAATGGAAACTAAATACACATTTAACCTCTTATCGCAAATAACTAGCCTACTACCGTAATAATTGCTCAAAACTCTGAGAGGATATGAAAGCCTCTCTCTGCAGTCGTTATTTAAATGCATTTCATAAACTTTAAAGGGAGTCTTTTTAATTGACACACGGTTCACAGTCCTGCAATACTATACAAACATACATACATTATAATACAATACTAATGCAATACAATACAAAGGATATTTATTGGTAGGACCACATCAAAAACAAAGCATTCCGCACATGATAAATGCCTCAATGCCTGTGAGGTGAACGGGTACAATACCACTGGACCCGCTCACTTTACGGGCAGTGCAATTTCGTAACCAAACATCCATCTTAGTAACGGCTATGCCTCTTTGTTTTTTCACCAATCACTGTCTGTTGCATAATCTATTAACCAATCAAGATATTCTGACGTCACTGTCATAACAGTTTCAGCGACGCCCCTCACCTGGCTCAACACAGACAAACAAGGAATCCTCTGATTCCGTCTGTGACAGCCGCTTTTTTTGTCACTGCTTTTCTGGCTGTACAATATTTGCACAATATACAGGTTTTGTATTTCGTGCCTTTTCGGTATGCATAATAATAACGACAGACTGTCTAAAAGGTGACGTTAGCTGCTCTCTCCGGCAAAACTTATCAACCGGTAACAACACCACGGCCAGCTGACGGAAACTGAGCTTGTTAGCCAGCTAGCTGTCTTTCCAGTCGAACTGCCCTTTGTCTTTACAAGCAAGTCTGCTAGCTGGCATTGTTTTTCCTCTTGGTTAGTAGACATCGGCTTTTGCAATTTCACTTTTTCTTCTGACAAAAGTTAAGCAAACCAAGATAGGCAGCTTGGGAACCAAGATGTCGAACCGAGTGGTGTGCAGAGAAGCAAGTCACGCCGGGAGCTGGTACTCTGCATCGGGTAACTGTCAATAAAGCACCGTCCGTGTTAGCAGGCTGTGCTAGCTGGCTTTTTTTTTTTTTTCATGGTAGTTTATTGGTTTTGACGGCTCTATTTTGCATTGCCTTCATTATCTTAAGATCAAAAACGGTCTAATGAAACGCTTGTCACAGCAGACGATGACTGTTAATGTAATAAATGTAACGCTAATTCATTTGATGAAAAGTCTAGTAGCTAACATTAGCTGCTATTGACTGCCCCTTTTCTGTTATCCCGTTTAGTGCACGGTTGGTTTAAGCCTATTCAGCACTTCTACTCCTCTGATGGTCGATAGAAATCTTCCAAAACAATCAGACACATCGGCTGTTCAGCATTTTGCCAATAAATTAAATATTCTCTACATAACAAAAGCTAACTTCGCTAATTTTGCAGAACTTCCTGGCCTAGCTGCCATCTGGGTATAGTAAGAGATTCCCCGAAATAGCTACAATTTAACTTGAGTTTCTGGTATTGCGGTCTGGTTAGTCTCTTACTCTGAATTTGGAAGCAAAATGTTCGCTGCTGTGAAACAAAGGACTTGGAAGGGCAGGGCAAAACATTGAAGGTTCATGTTGCACCCCTTCCCCCATTTCACTAACTATCTGCTTGTTTATAGGTATTTGACGTCGAAAGCCTGCCTGTTTATCCCTTTTAAGCTTGCGGTACTGCATTGTTTGTAATAACAGTATTCGACAGATGTTTCGTAAATATGTTTCTGTTACAAATGAACAATAATATTTCCATACAATACATCTGAAAACATAGATAACATTATCTTCCCACATTACAACTGTCTTTTTTCGTTTTATACAAAACAATGATAGTTGTTGTTTGTTTTTCCTGCCGATTCAGTTACGTCAGTTTGCTATGACTGATTGATGTTGTAATAACATGAAACCTTCTATAGACTAAAAATGTTAGTGTTTTCCAGTAGAGAGTGTTGACAAGCTTATTTTTGTTGTTTAACTGTGCAAGAACACATTAACTTATTCTTCTTGATTACAATTTCCTTAAGGGTCCAGTGTATGATTGCAATGTTCTACCTTTTTCCACCTAAAATAACACTTATTTTTTAAATATCACACCAACCACTTTTGCAACACTTTTATCCATCAGGGATTATTACTGTGACATATTACCTTCATTTCCTAGGGAGCTATCCCTTCATCTTTACTCTCATTTTGATTGTATACAATTTTTGTTTTTGATGCTGTCCCTTACATTTTGTTTTTGTATTGGTCTGAAATAAAATTATTTTGTATTTCTACCTTTTCAGGATCCCAGTTGAATGCACAACTAGAAGGCTGGCTGTCTAAAGCAGAGTCCTCCACCAGACCTGCTAGAGCCATCATAGCACCGTAAGCAAACATTGAATAAAATATGTCAAAATAAATCTTTGATGTCTTCTTTGAATTGTACATGCTTTTCTTTGCAGGCATGCAGGGTATACCTACTGTGGTGCTTGTGCAGCATATGCCTACAAGCAGGTTGATCCCTCTGTTACGTAAGTCATTCGGTTTTCATCTCTTTTTCTCCTTGCATTTAAAAAAGGCTTTATCTTATCTTACATTTCCCTCAGAAGAGTGAACAGATTTGAGTTTAGATAGAAGAAAATATAGTGCTGGTGGTGTGCTTTTTGTGAATAGAGTGAGTGAGATAAAATCCTGTTGCCCTTCAGTCGTAGGGTGTTCATCCTGGGACCTTCACACCATGTGCCCCTCTCCCGCTGTGCCCTGTCACCGGCAGAGATCTATAGAACACCTCTCTATGACCTGAGAATCGACCAGAAGGGTATTCAACGTTTTCACTCATGAATTTGTAACTGTGACTGTTTTTTGTATGCGTGTTTGTTGCTCAACCTCAAATGTTAACACATGCCAACAGGTTCATTATATAGGAAGGTATTTATAAGGTCATGTAGTAGGAAGAATAGACACAGTTCAGGTTTGTCAAGTGTAGAATGTAGTCGAGCTGATCTGAGCAAAGTGCAGACCTTTGGAGGTGAACATTTTTTTTGATCATTCAGGCAGTTCACTCACTATTAAGATAAAGGGTTTCAATAATCAGTTTTTTTTTAAGCTAGACTCTTATACCTGCGGTCATTTTGTGTGCGGCTCAAAACAATGATTTGATCAGTAGACATGGACGTTATAACATGCACAAATTAAAGTGAAACTCACCTCTGTTTTACAGTTTATGCTGACCTCTGGAAAACTGGGTTGTTTGAGCGGATGAGTCTGCAGACAGATGAAGATGAGCACAGTATTGAAATGCACTTGCCTTACACTGCTAAAGCCATGGAGAGGTAATGCACATAGGAGTGGCATTCATTGAAACCAAAGATTCGACACTGCATTTGCTGAGACAAGGGTCACATTTTTTTCTTAAACAAACACTTTTTTACATTCAGTGCTTCTCAACAAAACACATTGGGTGTATTCTTGAGCTCTAACAAATGACTTGAATGCATTTACTTCCTCCTAAATCATTTTCTATACTAAGGTGTAATTTGGGCCATTGTAGGTACAATCAAGAATAATTACGGAGACTTTGAAAATACATGACTGTGAATTAGGCCCATTTAGAGAGAAAAAACATTGATTTGGATACAATTATTTTGTCCATAATGTTCCATACTGTTACACCTCTTATCCCTATATACCGTCTGAATCTGTAGAATGATGAGATGGATCCAACTTTTGGAAATTAACTCAATTGTTTTCCCTTTATAACTTAAGAGAATATTTCTTTTTTTCTACTAGACTTGGTGTTTTTTTCCCCCTTGCAGAATTACAAAAAGAAGTGGTACATTTATAGTTTTTTCCCCCAGAATATCACCCTCCTTGTGTGACTCTGTTATAGTTTTTTTGTGCCTACAATTGCCTTAATTGCAAAGCCAGTTTTCAAATCTTGCATTATTTAAATCCATGTTAACTTGCCTGCAGTCTCCTTTCTTGTCTTTGCTAGCGCATTGCAGCATATTTTGTCATGTTTGTGTCACCTGGATCAGTCGAAATACTGAGACCATTTGCATGAATGTGTAGTTCTGTTCATTCTTTCATTGTCATTCAAAACGTACTGGCATTCAGAATCACATTGGTTCAGGGACACCTGGAAAGTGTGATGTGCATAATTGATACAGCCTTCTGTCAGGGCTGGCAGGAGTCGGAGGCATTTTCTTGGTTTACTAAAGCAAGGATCGGGTATTATGAAAGTAAAAAGATTAGCATTTTATTTTCAATAATGGATGAAAAATAAACTTGCATTAATGCAGATTTGATTTCCACCCATGGCCATGGGAGAGACCTTTGACAGTGAGGGGCAGATATTGTTGACAAGTTTTTGATTCAATATTGTGATGTTGCAGCCACAAAGATGAGTTTAGCATCGTGCCTGTGCTCGTGGGAGCCCTGAGTGAATCCAAGGAGCAGGAATATGGGAAACTGCTCAGCAAGTACCTGGCAGACCCTTCCAACCTTTTCATTATCTCATCCGACTTCTGCCACTGGGGTAGGTGCCGACAAATATAAGCACTGAAATATACATGAATTTTATGTTATCATATATTATTCTCCATTTAAAGGAGTATGCTTTGTCATCTGAAGATAATTCTGCCTAAATGTCATAGCTGTGGCATGTCTCTCCTGATACTATGTTTGTTTCTTTAGGTCAACGGTTCCGTTACACATACTATGATGAATCTCAAGGAGAGATCCACAGGTCCATTGAGCATCTTGATAAAATGGTAACCACTAAGCCATATTCAATTCAAATGTGATGATTACAAATTAAAAAAAAGTCATTACACAGAAGGTCAGAAGGTACATGGACAAGGCTTCTGTTTTGTTTTCTCTCGATCATGAAGTGTGTTTTCTTGAACACACAGCACACAGAACAAAAATGATACAGTATCGTATACATGATTTATTAACAACAAAACAAATCAAAAGATGACATTTTTTCTGTGCTTGTGAAGGGGATGGGCATTATAGAAACGCTGGATCCAATGTCTTTCACCAACTACTTGAAGAAGTACCGGAACACCATCTGTGGGCGGCACCCGATTGGAGTGCTTCTAAATGTAAGTACCACAGAAGAAGAGCCTTAACAGGTGTATCACTATTTAACATTATGTAGGTATTTGGATGGGGGTTCAAATGACTGCTACTTGCTTGCAGAAATTACAACTGTGAAAACATGAAATACTTGCTTTTAAGACTCCGACCTCTTAATATGAAGAGTATATTCTTACTGCAGACACATCGTTTCAACGTGGAGGAATCTAATCTTGAAAGGATTGGACAATACATATTTGGGGCAGTGCTTTAGTTATCATTCATTTGGCCCTGGAGAACTGTTAAATAACTAAATGATTGTTTATCAAGAGAATAACGCATTGTATCCTTATTGCCTGACGTGCTAATGTTGCTGTTTTGCAGGCTGTTGCTGAGCTGAGGAAGTCTGGCTCGGAAATGAACTTCTCTTTCCTGAACTACGCCCAATCCAGCGAGTGCAGGAACTGGCAGGACAGCTCCGTGAGTTACGCTGCCGGGGCCCTCATCGCTCATTGAGGTCGACTTCTGCAGGGGCCTCCGCAGCGTTGTCGCCCTGCCCCTTACTATCTATCGCCATAATCTGACCCAGATACCCTCCCTCTCACCCCAACCCCAGTTACGCCCACCCCTTTGCAGGAAGGACCTAGACACTCAAAGCCAATACAGTCTTCTTTCTCTGTCTCTCCCTCTCCTCCGCCTATCTCCTTGAAGTGCAGTTTTCAGATTACGTAGACCAAATTGGTTGGAGGAAATGGGAGAGAGCGTAATATTTTGGCTCAGAGTTAGCGTTGGGAAGGGGAACTCTTACTTGGGTTTCGAAGTGAGTTGTAATAATGCAATCTTTACATTTTGGCTCTCGATCTGTGCATATGTAATTTGCCTCCAGAAAGGAATGAAAATAAAACGGCAGATCTTAACAGAGCATATTGCAATTTTGCCGGATAAAAAAGAAATGGGTGTTTTGACTGACTGCTGAAAGACACATGACACTTAAAACAGTTTCATTGGTAATTACTACCAATCCTTAACATATGTTGTAGTTGCTAACAAAGGGCTGCACCCACCAAATTTAGCTAACTCCCTACTGTACAAACCAAAAACATTTATTACTCTTTTATTATTTTTTTCTTTACTCATATTTTATTCCTTTTATTTCTCCCCACCTTTTATATTTTCATTAGACGTGAACGTATTTACTCGAGTAGTGTGTAGATTTGAACAAAAGCAGTGTTGTTACTTAGGCTCGTATATGGCTTGCCCAATAAATTATTGTGTGCAACACTGCTTCCAGATTCCAATTCTATACCTGTAGCATTATAGATATGTTTTTCAGGGGCCAGACTCCAGTTGTGCTACAGAAATGTAATCTAAGCTGGATATCGTGTAAATCACTCCAACACTGACACCTCTGCTCTTTGTTTACACTGCCACCTTGAATCTCTGTTGTTATTGAACTGTCAGAAGACTCAAGTGTTAGTTTTATTTTTTAGCTAGGTATCTGGAAAATGTCCTTTGTTACACATGCCATTCTGTGAGAGCAGCTAAACGTATGCTTTACCCCGACCAAAGTGGTTAAGGATTCGATGATCTGCTTGAATAGTTTGAAAATGTAAAAGATCGGTTCATTTGGTATTCATTTACAACTCTTTGTTAATACGTTTTGATCTAAGAATGCCAAACGTTATTGAGAATATATAAGACGTCCTTATTTATGTTTGCTTTCCAGCATCACATAGACAAGGTTGGCTATGACGAGCAATGGGTGGCCCAGTTTCAAGATTAGTGCATAGCATAGCATTAGCATACTTTGCTACAAGGTTTAACATAACCTAGAAAGAGACATCAAAAAAGAAATATTTAATTTACAAAATGATAACAATTATTTACAAAAAAATAAAATATGTATTTCCTTTTTAATATAAAATGCTCAAGTATTTTTCATAGATTAACAAACTGCATACATATCCTGAATGCTAACACCTCATGACAGTAGTGGCAGTATAGGCTTTAATGACAATATGATATGGATATTTGATTATCTCTGATGCATTAAGCTACAATGTCTTGCTGAATCAAGTGGGCACAGACTGAAAGATGAAATGCTCAGACTCACTTAACTTCTGACGCTAATTTAAGGGAAACTAGTAAAGCATGACACACTGTGCTATTGTGCCTTTTATCACTGTTGTAAACATATAAAGTGTATTCTCACTTTTAGTCTTATTGTAGGTGTACTTTGAGTTTTTTTTTCTTCTACATGTACCCCTGCCTCGTGCCCAACAATATCTCCAGGTAACCCGCCTGGCACTCCAGGAGTGTGTGACCTGCCCCCCCCCCCCCCCCCCCCTCATCTGTTGGTCTAAAATGGCACCAGCTGTTATCTTTATTCTCCAGCAGGGAGTGGTGTTTCTGTTCTCCAACTCGCCTCATTCCTGTAGAGACAAAAGGCTGAGCCTCAACACTGTTTATTTTCTGTTTATGGATATTTGTTTGTCTTTTAGGAATGGTTTTGTGTATAATGGTTTTTCTTGCTTAGAGAATGGGATCTTACACGTCACCAACCTAAAATATACTACTTAAGTACTCCCTACATGGAGTTTTTTGATCTCAGGTTCCACTGAAAAAGCATCCCAAAAGGCTCTTCAGATAAGGCCTTGGATTCATGTTACAAAACAAGTAAAATATACTGAAAAGCATGTCTGCTCTGGTGTCTTGTTCTTCAAGTATTTACAGTACTAACCTTTCCATGCCTTTTATTTTTTATTATCTATCCAAATTCACAATGGATTAGTAGCCTCTTCAGTCTTCTATTGTTAGCTCTACAGCAGATAAAGTGTTGAGGGTTAGTTAGTGTGTAAACTGCAGTTTTTAACGTTGGATCATAGTATATTTACAGTGCTGTGCTACATATACTACTTCTCATGTAGATATTCACTATGTTTCGTGTGTCCATTTAGTGTGGAGACAGTTAGAAAAGTCACCACCAGAGAGAGCCAGATGGTTGAGGGTATAGTAAAATGAACACTTTGTACCTCCATCTAAAAAAAAAAAAAAATACCAGATAGTATTGCACATCATATGCTATGTATAGAAATAAGGCAAATGTATGTGTCAACTTAAACTAACCAGCATCAGTTTTATTGCCAAGTATCTTTCAAATACAAGTAATTTGCTTTGGTATAATGGTCCATAAATAAACAGTAAGAGGAAGACATTTTTAAGATAGGAGCAAATATAGAACCATTTAAAAAAACATTTTTAAAAAGGAGAAGAAATGTAAACGGGAAATATAAATAAACAAAAAAGGAAATACAATAACACTGACAAACTATAATGAAATAGATGAAAATGGACTTGATGGCAGTGTTGGAGTTCACCATCAATTACTTTGGCAGTTTGTACTTCTTCAGCTGATGCAACAATAAGACCGACTGAAGAGTCACACGGGGTGATGGGGACGTGTGGGGCTGCGTTCTTACGGAAATCTAGAATCATTACGGTTTTCGTTTCACATTAATAGAAGAAATCAGTGTTTTTTTTTTTGATATTGCTGACAAGTAACAAGTCCACAGATGATGCAACACATTTCCACTAACTGATGCCTGGTTTCAATCATATTTTCACTCAAGGCAATGCTTACATCTAGTGTCACAATGTATATATTTAAATATATATTTAAATATAAAACACCATTCATTCCTCATCATGATCATCAGAAACCAGAGTTGCACAATGGATAATATACTTGTTCTGCTAGTTCACATCCTGAATTAGATATCGCACATCCAGTGCAAGATTAGCAGTTTCTACAGCAACTTGCAATGCATTGAGTTTAGCCGTGAAGGAGTCAAGCACATGTGGCTGCACAGAAGCGTCTTCAGACAGAGGTGCAGGTGAGAACTGTGGGTATTTAGAGTTTAAATAAGTCCACTTCTGATTCGGGCTACTTTCCACAAGTCCACAGCCACAGGAGCCCAAGCTATCCTCCATGTGTTCTGTCAGGACATCTGCAGGGTGAGACCAGTGGTGGGCATGAGTGAGATCCATTAAAGAACTCCCACCATCGTGCTCCAGCGCGGCGGCAACAGCCTCCAGAGAGCGACAGAATCCCTCCACACCGAGGAGACACTCCGTCTGTGAGCAGCCTAGCACAGATACTGTCTCTTGGATTTCATTCATGCTCTGAGATGAAAATATGTCATTATTAAGACGTGTTTGAATCAGAACACAGTGACAATTTGTAATTAGATTAAATACAAGTTTGGTTCTTACCTTGTGTCTGAGGTAAGCAGCTAAGTGGGTCTCTGTACACCCACCCCCAAGTAAAGCAGATGGTTCTCTGAGGGTGAGCCTCAACACATGCTCTGTTTTCTGGCACACACCCTTTGACAGACGCATGGAAATTAACACATCAGTTCATTGGTTAAACTTGCTTCATATTAATAGACATATTTTCTTTCAAATACCTATTTTTATTGAAACACTTTCTTATAATTTTTAGGTTTATGTTTTATTCTGAATTATTTAGTAACGCTGTTTGTGTTATCATCCGTTGGTTTTTCGTTTGTTCTTCCTTTCCCTGTTTCTTTTAGTATTTTACGACAGTATTTTGCATTTTATTGTTGGGTTTTATGTAGTCGCTGTAAAACACTTTGTAATGATGGTTTTAATAAGTGCTATACAGACACATTGTATTGTTATTACCATATTATTATTCCAAGCCAATGTCGTAAATGCAATTATTATTTGTTTTTAAATAACCCTATAAAAATAATCTATGCCCAGTCTATGGATGCTTTTCACAATAGTGCTGTAGAAGAATTCAACCGTCCCCCCTGGCTGTGGTAGGAAAACACTCCACATCAATGGGCTTTATGGGGCTGTATTGGATAAATCATATTTTTGATTTACGGAATAATATCTAGAGGAGTTGCAAGTCTTAGTGGGCGTGAGATCCATCTGATGTTAGGAGTAATATAACAGACAGTTGGTTTGCTATTCTCGTGTGTTAATGACTGAAAAGTTCTCTCTCTCTACAATCCGTATCTTACCTTCAGCTCATTGAGCATGGTCTCGTTCCTGTGGCAGAGGATCATTGTGCAGATCACACACTCTCCAGGAGGATGTAAATGCAGCATTGTCTTGAATCCAAATGTCCTGATCCTTAGATCCCTCACCCTCCCGTAGGCCTTGGCTGGGATGGTGGTGTGCAATGTGGCCACGGGTTGAGCCCCTGTTTACAAAATGTAAAGAGGACCTCAAACACTCCAAAGTAACAGCAGAATATATACCTGCCTGGACAGTAGGGCTGCTCGATAATGGCAAAAATCCTAATTTCGATTATTTGGTCAATAATTGCTATCATGATTATTAAAAACGATTATCCATTTACTTTGAAAACATCCATTTATTGAAAAAGAAAAAGTGAACAGTATGTTTTTAACAGTTGATTACCCTGAACTTTATAATTCAACCGAAAAACCAATAAATAAAATAATTAAAAATAAATAAATAAAAATAAATAAAGTAATCGTTTTATTTCGATTATGTTGTTTTCATAATCGTTGCAAGCCAACATCGTAATTGCGATTAAAATACGATTAATTGAGCAGCCCTACTGGACAGTACACTTTACATATGTTCATCCACAATATCACACCCGACGGAATGCAGGAATCTCATAACATTAAGTAGCATTTAAGAAGTTTCAAATTTAGATAAAATATTTTCAAACACATATTCCAAAATGATGCATCTACTTGTTCAAGTGGTTAATCAAAGCATCCATCTATTGAAGATATATTACGACTATAAATGTGTTTTTCTACAAATAGTTTCAGCTCTAAAAATGATATTCCTTTCAAATAAAGTATGGCACCTACCTGTGAGCTGAGTAAGGGGCTCCATGAGAGTGATTCCCAGTCTTTCTACCACTATGATACCATGACCCCTCAGGTATTGCTGCAGAACCGGGTGAATGACTTTCTGGCACACACAAAGCTTCACCTCATCTTTAACCACCTGTTTGCCGAGCTCCAGGAGCTGATCCAGTATCTGTGAGTCAGTGTCTACACCTGGATGCACCTCTATTATCCCATCTCCCAGTTCAGAAAGGTCCCCAGCAAGGGAAGCACTGAACAACACCATGCGCAGTGCATCTGAAGGCAGGTTCTCTAATTGATCTACAGTAAAGACATCAGGCATGTCCAGCAATACACCTGGAAACACTGCTGAGTTGAGCACACCATGGCCTTCAACAGACACAGTCACTATTTTGCCAAGACTGACTATACCTGGGCTGCTGCAGGGAACAGTCAGCAAAAAAGCCTGTACAGCCAACCTGCTGATGTGAAGGGTCTCTGGCTCTGTTAGCACACATGCTGGTTTGCTGGAGATAACACTGCGGGCCAATGTGATCAAGCTCTGGCTGCTGCAGAAGTCGAGCTTCACTTTACAACCACAGTCTTCTCCTAGCAGGTAACTGGTGCACAGACCCAGCAAGTGCTTGTTCACTCTGATGGCCACATTTCCTCTGAGACCAGACTGCTTTGCCTGCTCAATAAGAGACAAACAAAGAATGGCAGCGAACAAACCACAGTCACTGAAACGAGAAACGTGGTTGAGAATGGAGGTTTTTATCAGATTGATAAAAGGCTGTGAGGAGGAAATGGCTGGAAGGAGAACTGAGGAGGTTGAGGTGGTTACTACGTGCCCCCCGATGTTGTTGTGGACTTGTTTTAGTCTACCTGTCGGACCAAAACAAGATCTCAGGAGTTGCCTCAGCAAATCGAGCTTTTTACAAATATCCGCGTTGTCCAGAGGTAGATCCGTACACAGAGATGGAGATTTCTTGGAGAGTCGAGACATGACCTAGCTGTAAATTCTCAATCAGAGCAGGCTAACATTATGAACTTCCTCGACAACGTAATATCACAGAATCACATTTGCTTCGGTATAATGAAGCTAATTTTATTGCCTGCCCTAAACTAGACACATTTGGGAATACACCCTTTATATAGCACACTAAAGCAATATCAAATGTGTATTACATGATAAAGGGACTATAACATGTAAAAGAAAATACTATTCAGATACAAGTTTGACAATCTAAAATCAAAAGTTTCATACAGGCCCTCTCAATACGCAACTTGTTACCATGGTAGCGCACAGAGCGTGGGGTCCTAAAAGGGTCCTAGTCGCATTCTCCCGTCAGTTTGGAAATTGTTTACACCGCAGAACATGAACCTTAACTTGATACATTTACACTAACCTACTTTATAAAACAGAAAAGATCGTTGCTTTGCTACCTTACTTACATTTCACGGTGTATTCTTAACCAAAAGTCAAGCTCCAAGTCCGACTGGCTTTGCAGTAGTTGGACTACAAACGATGGTGTGACGTCATCATAATTTGACAAACATTCAAAATTGGTGGCGGTATGAAAATGATCTTTTCCTTATTTTGATTAACTTACAGAATGTATTACCAAGGAAATGTGTTTGATTCCATCTTTGTCTTTGCATTAACTTGACACTTTGTTAATACTAGCGTTGGTTGGAAGCATTAAGGTGTTACTTAGTAACGTAAATAATGATTGTTCTTGTATTCCAGCTGTGCGACCGTACGGAGTGAATTAACTTCTTTACGTTACGTTTCCACTAACTAACCCTGTAACTTCCTATCATTCTGAGGCTTAAGTGCTTTAGCTTAATTTCCGATAAATTGGACGAAACTTTGTATTCTAAGGTATAAATCATATTAGAAAAATGAAGGTAAAAAATGTAAACCAGCAGTGTTAGCTAATAATTGCTAATATTCTGGATTTTTCCTTTCTGGAAAGAGATTTTTTGAATATTTGGTGAATTGTTTTAAAGATCCTCACCAGTATGTCCCCAATTTTGTCTACCGGGAGATTATCATTAACACTAGAACTATCTAAAGCAGAATCTGGCTATCATTGCTGCTGGAAATATTATTCTCAACTGACTGGTTTGAACTGATGGCTGCATAATGCGCATACTTGATGATAACTATGGTAAATAACAAGACAGGAAAGATATGCACACGTCTGAGATAATTTGTTAAATAAAAAAAGGAACAATTTGCCTTTTTTATTTATTTAACAAACTAGATATATGGGATGCATTATTTAATACGAAATGACTATGTTGATTGTTATGTTAATGTGCTTATATGTACATTATGATATGTGTCAGTGTCCTTATTATTCAACAAATAAGGACACTTAAGCTTTAAATAAAAGCTTAAATTAATTAAAATAAGCAACCTGTTTAGGTTAGTGTTAGAAACATGGCAGTGTATTGTGTTTTAGAGAACCCTTATCATGCTGTAGTTACTATTATAACAAACCTACAAGTTATCTTTGCAAAACATGAATTACATCATACACGGAAACAACTGAAACGTTGACTTTAATTAAATGTATTATGTTAACAGATTTCACAGAACTGTAATAGTTAAGTTGAAAGCAATAATATTCATATTTTTTTATTTAAACTTAATAATATTGCTTTCAACTAACTTAATTCAGTTCTGTGAAATCTGTGGACATAATTTACATTTAACTGAAGTCAACGTTACAGTTTTTTCAGTGTAGAGTGTGAAGTAAGGTAGGTTAACTGTGGAGTACCGACATACCATGAGTGTCTGTCTATGATAATGCAGTTACAATTATTTTCTATTGAGGAATGTACTAAAACCAGCCTACCAGTATTGTATGTTGTGTTGTTTTTAGGCTACTATGTGTAATGTATGGCTTTATACACTTGTTTCAGGTTTAACAAGCTGGCTGCTGTGTTCGCTGCAATGGCTCCCCTCAAATTTGTTATTAAGGTAAGTGAAACAAATATATTCAGCATACAA
The DNA here is from genome assembly GCF_949606895.1 of Notothenia rossii. Taxonomy (NCBI): domain Eukaryota; kingdom Metazoa; phylum Chordata; class Actinopteri; order Perciformes; family Nototheniidae; genus Notothenia; species Notothenia rossii. Next base: position 68,514,264 of record NC_136909.1, read on the forward strand.
TCGCTTCTGCTGTAGTGTTGTCTTTAAGTAATATACTGTATAAAATGCAACGCTTTACATTTGTTTTTTGAGCCTGCTGTGTTTGACTTTGACATTTATTTGTTTGAGTTTGAAGTTCTGTATAACTTTCAAGTTGAGAAGTTTTTATGTTATAAGCACAAGTGAATCATATTCTTTAGTATCTTGGAAACATGTATATTTCTTATTTCATATTTGGAAATCTGTTATTTCTAAGCAAAGAAGCTCTTAAGATATTTTCATGGATCACATAGTTTCATAATAACTCCTGGGATAACATAACGTTTCTCCACAAAATGCACACAAGAAAAACTAAAATGAACGTGCAAGCTTTCCAGCTTGTTTTGCCAGCAGTCCCAAACAACAGTTGGAATTTGAATTACTATACTATAAATAACTACAGACACTTGTTCTAAAGTGGTGTAAGCTATTATGGTCTATTTTAAACCATCTGTTGTGCAGTCGGGGAAAAACAAAACACAGGGATAATTTCGTGCTTCTCTAACATTAACATTATTTGTTTCCAACGCCTTGCATGTTGCCATTATTCTTAGTTTTGATCTTCTCAGTAGCCAATTCTTTGGCCACTAGAGGGAAGTACAGACACATGGTATAACTGTGTGGCCTCCACATTCTGATGTTGTTATTCATCTGTTTAGAACACGTTATTCAGAGTTTCTGGTCACCTTTTGCGAATCCCAACTGACTGCCTCCCTCAGTGCGTTTTGTTAATGGACCAGCCATGCAGAGCCGAGGAACCTCATTCTATTAAAAAGCCAAGCTGTTCATCCTCAGTCTGAGGCTCTGTCAGGAATAATGCACATCAGATGTTTTTGTTAAGTGCAGGAAAAGCCGCTGGTCTCTCTTTTGTTGATGTTTCATTTATTGAGAGTTTTGGATGAGGGCTGCAGACATTTGCACTGATCTCTAACATCCTCCGTAATGCCATGTGTGCCTGGTTGACCAGATATTGCATTCACTCCCTTTATTTGTTTCATATGCATGCCTGCATACAGGCTGCCCCACCACCCCCCTCAGCTGGTTGTGGGAGAGTAAAACCCCCTGAGGTTCACGGAGGGTTCCTTCCCACTGGGCACTTAATGATACTGTTGTGTTACTCTGCCTGAGAAAATGCACACAGCCTCGACCACGCTCAACCAACGGACCACAAACAAGTAGGGATCAGTCTAAAACAAAAGCATTCAAGATGCTACCCTAAGCTCCTATATCGCAGAACAAACACCAATACCACCATGTTTTTTAATAAAAGAATTAACTGCACAGAGATTTTTTTTTGCTCATATTGAAATCGTTGTTATCTGGCTTGCACAGAGAGAAAGTATCGTTCGAGCAGTTATGGGTTATGGTCTTGGATTCGCCATGCCATGTTTAGTCGGATGTTAAGCGGTGTGTTTTCTTATTCTTTTTCCTAGAATGTTTTCAAAGCAGCTCTCTCCCTGGTCTGTGAAACTGCAGGAGGTGGTGGTATGCTCCTTCTTAAGTAGGCTTAGACGATATAGTGACCTGCCACTTCTCAGACCTCCCGAAAAGGGCCTACAGGCTAAAGCCCTGATCCACTGAAGCGCTCGCTGTCTGCCAGGACATTACTGAAGCAGAGCCCTGCAATCTGCCTTCTATTAGCAATATGCACTGCTGACTTTCTAACCATCTAATGCAGTAGGTTGAGGCCAAAGTGTTTTTAAGAATACAAAAATGGAGGTATCACAGTGGAGCAGTTTAATGTCAGAGTTTTACGTGCTGTTTAGTGTTGTTGTCACTCTGTAGATGAGCTCATATCGGACCACACATCCTGCCTCTGTACAAAATCATCGCAGAAACATTTTGACACTTTCCAACTTGGGGAATCTCTCACAAAAGACAAGGATTTCAAAAAGAAACTCCCTTTCATCTCAGCACTGCCCTACATTGCTGTACATAATGAATGTTTCATAATGAGGCCAAACACTTCTCAGCCTGCTATTTCTCTCAATCTATCAATTTCTTAAGGATGTGTCTTCCTGAGTTTTGTTTGCTGTGTGTTACCTGGAGATATTCCTGTCTGTTCTTGCTGCTGGAATTCCTCTCCTGGGTTGTGTCTCTTTTTATTTTCAAATAAGGAGGACTCAGGTGTGCTAACATTCACCTGAATAAAGGGAGCTTGGCAGACAAAACACTTCCCGAAATTATCTGTAAATAACCTTCGCTTTTAAAATAATCAAGTCTCAAGCTTCACCGCTCAGTATCTGGCAGTTGGACATTTTTTAAAGTGAACTGTCTTTTTCTTTTTTATATCAAAAGGGGAAACCCAGGTGACTCACAGCAAAGCGAGAGTGCTGGGAATGAGACAAATAAAACCGGAGAGCAAGATTGTCACACCCACAGATCTAAAGAGCTGCCCCGGGTTCTTTGCAGACTTGCAGAAAGAGGGAGAGAACGTCAGAAAAAGAGAGAGACAAAGGGAGAGATGCAAGTTTTATTGAGTGAGACCGCATCTGCTGCCCCTTCTCTTCCAATGTAAACATCTGCGGCTGGTTAGTGTTAGCCTCTGAGCTAAGTGCAGTCCGAGAAGGTCTGCTTCTTATACGGCGCGATAGTAATGGCAAAGGGCAGCGAGGTGGGGAGGCGGGTGAAGCTGTTCGCAGGGTTTGGGCCCCGTGCCCAACATGGAGCAGAACAGACGGGAGGACGAAGAGCCGGGTCTGGGAGAGAGAGATAAGGGAAGGTAGAGAGTGTTTTGGGAACTGAGAGTGATATAGACCAGAGCTCCGAAAACCAAAAGGAGCTGTCGATGGGTTTGAGTGTTTATTTGCAGACAGAAAATATGAAGGAATTTTCTGATGTTGACCTGTTAGCAGCTTGGGTCTCCAATGATTTAACTTTTTTCTCCTCACAGCTCATGACTATCAGATTGGCAGTGGGGAGAATTAGGATAGAGAAGTTGAGCTTAGCCTGCAGGAAGATTCTGTCCTATTCATTCACCGTGTGACAGCGCACAAAAGATGGCACAATAAAGGATTTGGTATTAAGTAGCACTCCTTGCCGCCTCTCATTCAGCCTTCAGCCTCTGTTCATATCCCTAAAAAGCAAGACGGGGAACAAAGCAGTGCTGGCCCACTTTAGTGTGTATGAAAGGACTAACTTCCTCTAGAATGTAGCCCTTTATCAAACCTCTCTTTCCAACAGTTGCACAGAGTATTGCTTCAAATGAGTCCGAGCAAGTGACACAAAATAGGAGAGCTCATGAATTTTATAAACAAACATGTAAGGTTCATTAATCCTTCAGGGTTCTGCTGATTGTCCTTTAAAGATGGTGTTGTAGAGAAAGGCAATGATGGTGGGATTTGCAGACAGACCGTTTTGAAGTTGCTAATCCCGCTGTATTTCACTCTTTCACCGGATCTTTTCAGGCACTTTCAAATAACTTTTCTCGAGGAAGACAAGCTTCTTGTGGTCCAGATTACTGCATTATCTCACAAAGTATTAGGCCCTTTGCAGTGATCTCACCAAAGAGGGGCCGTAGCGGGGGTCATAGTTCATGGCAGAGTTCATCTTAGAGATCCACTGGTCACTCTTTGGACACATTTAGACCACATGATGTGATTATAGTCGGAGCCTTTGTGTTAAATTAGATGCTGCGTCTTTTTTGTCTTATCAGCCACACTCAACACAACCTCCCTTTGTAAAGGCTCTGATAGCTGCACCTCAGCAGTGGAGCCTTGACTCGGAGATTGACACTTCTGCAGGAAATTCGGGCCAGATTCCAAATACATTTGCTCTTATTAGGCTTATTGCATTAGTTTGCTGCTTTCCTGACCAAAAATCCCCCATTTCTGAGAAACCCTGGGAATCACATGCTGTTTTTGTGTGAGGGGCAGACCAATGTTTATCATTAAAGTCGCAGTTCCCAGTTGGATCTTGTCTGCTGCTCTAATGTGATAAAAGTAAGTTAGTCTAACGCTTGCTAGATGTCTGGCTTCTTGCCCAAAACATAGACTCAATCAGAAGTTTAGAAACCAGTTGAGGGGATTCACCCTGCCGCTTCTCCATCAGTGCTGCACTCCCTACACGGCTCTCTTCTTTCCATGATAGTGATCAAATTAACTCTTTTGAGCTCACATTAGCTTGTGAGCCATGTGATCTATTAGGATTAACATACGTGCAGGGGTCAAAATATTTGAAAAATCTATATTCAAAGCAGTCCAATGCCACAAACATTGAACTAAAACCTCAACATTTCCATTGAAGTCATTTACAATTTCTCTGACACATAGTCAATATTTAAGTTTCACAAGATTGATTGTAAGGCCATTATACTACTATATTAAACTGCTAACTCGTGCCTAGTGGCAGCGTTGCTTTCCTCATCCCCAAGGCCTTCCTTCAGTCTCCAAAGTCAAAGACTGCGATCAGGATTCCAGGACCCCTCCAACGTGTGTCAAGTCCAACCCCAAGACACCAGGGTGGGGCTCATCCGTTAGTCGCTCCCTGTGTTTTGATTGACAAGGTCTGACCCTCTGTTGCTAGGCTTTCCCACACACTGGTGCTTGTTGAAGGCAGTGAGCTGAAGCCACCAGTCACCCGTGGGCCGCTGTGAGACAAAGGGCTGAAGATCTGTGGGGACGAGCTCATTCTGACAGGCAACATGCATACATTTGATACAAGACGAGCTTGCACATAAGGGGGGCTCTGTTCTGGTCCATGGCATTTTTGTCTTTGTGAAAGCATTTTTCTTTTTTATAGAGACTTTAGTTTATATTTACGTTTGTACAGAGAATATTTAACAGTTTTGTATTTGGGACTATCACATCCTGATGTTTGGACATATTTAAAGATTTGAGTCAGTATCACAGATGAATGCTTTGCATTTCTAAGGGAATTATAATAACATAATTTTCCCATTAGTCTAGGTGACACCGGTGCCAATTAGACATACTTAAGAACAAGTTGGAACACATCAGGGCTTTAGGACTTGCCATATCTTGCAAAAGAACTGTGTAAAACTGTGCAAGCTATGACTGAAATTGAATCAAGTTCCCTGATCAGTCATATGGGGGCGCCCTCTCCTCTGGTTAACCTGTTAGAAGTAAGGAAGCAGCTTCACTTCAATTATTACAGGCAAAAAAGTCCACAAGAGAGGAAAATGCTCAAAAAAATTGTGAGCTTGATTTGCTCAGGGGCGTTATTCAGACATTTCATGTAATTGGATCAGATGTAGTCAATAAAGCACCCTCAATCTTCTTCTTTGACGAAGGAGCTAACCTGAATCCTTTTAAGAGGAAGGGGCAGCTGGATGGAGTAGGGAAGTGTAGGCTTGTGTCTAGAATTAGGACCTAAGTAGCGGGGCCTTCCCGTTCCCGCACACACCCTGTTCATTATTTCTCCCGCGTCATCCACAGAGCGGGGCTGTAAGAACATCCCTCAGTCTGGTTTGTGAAGTTCAGTCATTCTGTCTGCAATACTTTCACCCAGTGGGAATCGCCTGGCCCAAAACAAAGCTTTGAGTGTGCATAAGTATCCCCTGTTACTAAATGAATAACCTCTTCTGTTAGTACACACTCTCTGCCAGTTCTGCGCTGCAGAGCTTGAAATCTGTGTCTGGTTTTGTCTTTATATTACTTTGTTTTTGCTACCCCATTCAGTTCGATGCTTTTTTGCTGCATGACCACTGTGGGTCTTTGGGCAGTTGTTGCTCTTCTGTGTCAGGTTGTGGGTGGTCTCAGTCCATCCATTACTTCCTTGTCCAGGCAGAGGCGAATTTCACACGAGACCCACATCCATTTGCTCTCTGCAGCGGGCAACTTTTGCACTCATGTGTAAACCATAATCAGGCTAGCCTGAGAAAGATGTAACAGCAACTTAACTAGCCGCGGCATTTCTGGCCTCCATGTCCCTTGTAGCTTATTGTCATTGACACGGTGACGTAGCGCTTCAGGAATCCACTCTGTAGCCCCTCTACTCAGCTTTCTACAGCACTCAGAAGTTGTAGTGCAGAAGTGCTTTAGGTTAGATTGTGGGGTTTTACAACCACTTGGATACATAGTTGGATAATCCTAATTTATGTGGTACATCGTCAGACTTTTTTGTGCAGCCTTCTGGGACGTGAGGCAGTGGCTTTATTGGTAAAGCCTACAGAACAAGAATATACGCTTAAAGAGGAGAAATGTGATCAGACAGACAGGGCCATGGTTTACTTGTTAAGAGATTGGTAAAGAGATGGCTAGACAGAGGAACTGGAGGGAGGGCAGTGCTCTGAGAGGCCTGGGGCGATGTTTGAGGACATTGGGGGGTCGTTGTGGTTTGTCTCGCTGTCAATCACCCACACTCTGATTTCCTTTGTTGTCTGTAAGCTCAATGCCCCTCAGCAACCTGTGGCTGTCCTTCCTCTTTGTGTTACAGTGTGGGAACTTTGCTGTGCTGGTGGATCTCCACGTTCTGCCCCTGGCCGGCCTTGAGGACACCAGCTGGTTTACTGCGCACCACATCGAGGTACAGACACAGGCAGAAGGGCGTGCGTGTGAATAAAGTGTGTGCGTGAATGTAAGGCTTCTGTTCTGCTTGGGGCCTTTTCAAAAGTCTGCAGCAGCGTGGAAACTAAAATGACTCTGAGCCTTCTGTCTGATCTTGTTAGTGGTTTTCATTGTCGCATAACTTTTCTCATCGCCACTTGTTGAATTACCTTACCGACCTTCAAAATGAGACTCCTACTCTCCTGTTGTCTGCCTTTGCATTTCATAAATCTAACTTGTAAGGTCAAATAAAATAACTTCTGTGTTGTAAGTTAAGAAACATGAAATATCTTCACACTGTAGGAAGTTACAGCCCTGGTACGAGATGCTGTGGACCGCAGGGTGAAGCAGTACGCAGAGTCCCTCCACCACAGAAGACAGCCCAAACAGAAAAAGGAGCTGCCACCTGCTCCAGCCTTTTTGGTAAAAGGTAAAACACCGTCTTGTGACCCTCAATACACTGCGCCAGAGCAAAATAATCCACTATTACATATGCTTATTATTGCCTTTTAACAATCCATAATATGAGTGACATTGCTTCTTCATGTGTTTACTGGTAAGTGAGTCTGAATTGTTATTATGTAATGAGAACAATGTTTTGATTTCCCTGTTGCTCACATCTCAGGAATGCAGTCATCTTTGTCTTCCCTTGCCATGTCTTAGGTGTGTCTATCATCAAGTCTTGAATAGGACAAATTGTTTACTTTGGCTTTGAACTCAATCCATTATTAATTCACTTGACCCTCAGAGCAGAGATATCGCTGCGTGCATGGGAGTGAGCCACTGAGCCCTGAGAAGGATGGGAATGGAGTTATAAAGCGCATTAAAAAGTAATGTCATGGCTACCTTTTTTTTTAAAGTGTGGGAGAAAAGACAACAGAACTAGTTGGGACACGGTGGCTTTCTACGCCCAGGGTGTGACCAGGAGGTGAGAGCTGATATGAGTTCTTATATTGTGCAGCACTGTTTAACTTGGCACATAATGTAAATCCATTAAAAATGGCTCATGTTTGCAACCCTTAGTGGGGGTTGTCACACCTGTGTTTATCTCTACTCGTGGTTAGCCTGACACCTAAAAGCAGTTGCCCTGACACATATGTTCCCATATAAATGATGTTTCAATATGACTAGGCCAATTCAATTCATCCTTATGTTTCCAATGCAAGTACATTCCCTCAGCCACCCACGCACATGCCTTTGAAGCACTGTAAGCCCTGCTTCAGAGGAACCCCCGGCTGCGTGTTGTAAGGCAGACAGGTTTGTCACAGGTAGCAGTTAAGGGCAGTTAAACCGCGCTCACTCAGCAGGGCAGAGAGAGTGGGATTACAGGGCAGTTGGCTCCATAAAGTTTCTCCTGTGGCTGCAGCTCTGCCTCTCACGCTACTCCCCACCCACTCAAACCCTGCGTTCACATGCGCATTTGTTTTCAAACACAGATGCATGCGTACATTGTTCGACTTTTGTTGTTCTTTAAATTGAAAGTATTGTTGTCACAGGCAGCATTTGCATACTTGTAGCATGCATGTGGATGCTTACATGCACAGAGGCGCTGATACTCGCCAGAAACATTGAGAATCAAAAGGAGCGACAGTGCGTTCGAGAGATATATCCTCCCCCTGGGCTAGGTGTGAACAGGCTGACAGTGTACGGTTACAGAATAGCATGTGTCATATTTCCCATGACAGACTGAGGAGAGACAGACATCTGTAATGATGGAGATCACAGACTGAGGCTACACACACACACACACGCACACGCACACACACACGCGCACACACACACACACACACACACACACACACACACACACACACACACACACACACACACACACACACACACACACACACACACACACACACACACACACACACACACACACACACACACACACACACACACACACTCTATCAGTATTTCAGCAGGAAATATGCATGTAAAAATGATTGAGCTCCTTGCAGCGTAGCCAAAAAGAATGTAACCAGTGGAACATGACTCCATACCATACTGTAGAATTCCCCCCCCTCTCAGAACATGAAAAGGTATCGCGCCTCAAACAGGCCCACACAGTTCATGTGCTCTAGTCCTATTAAAGGTCTTAAGTGAGTGTAATCACATTCTTGGTCTTTTCATTGTCCCATGTGAGGGAGGCGGCAGAGCAGTAAAGGTGGAGACTGTGACTGTGAGAAGTTAGCAGGCAGGCAGGAGCCATAAAAAGGGAAGGACAGACTATAGGCTTAGGGAGGGAAGCCCAGCAAACCTCAGGGTAGGTATTAAGTATTGGGGTCGTCCTTTCTGCAGGCAGGTCAAACGCTAACATGCTAATCCTAACAGTACTTTTAGCCCCGTCCATAGCGGGAAGTGGAAGCGGGTTTTCTGCATGTATCTGTTTCAGCAGAAGACCTTTTTTAACATCTGTGTGCAACATTATGACATTTGAGAGCAGAATTAGGCTAGAGACCCTGAAGTGGGACATGTGTGTGTGCTGGATCATGTGCTCATGCATGTTGTTACACATAGAGAAAGGTGTCAGGCGGGGTGGCACTGATGTCTGGGCCAAGAATAGGCGGATGGTGTGTGGTGCTATGTGTGGGATGGTATGGGAGGGGGATTGTGGGTCCTGTATGAGGCGGTGTTTGAGCTGGTGCCAGTGTGAAATCACAGGGGCTTCCGCCAACAGACAGCAGTAAGAGAAGCGTAACAGCCTCAGCTGTTGGCACTTCAAATGAGCCATCAACAGCTTTTTGCATTCCAAGGCCCTTCAGTGCAAATGCTTGTATCAGAGTTATCTCTATGGGTTATTGTATTTATGCATGTGTGTGGGTGCATATGTGTCTGTGTATTGCACCCACTGAACATGTCAGAGTAGGGCTTATCTCATGTCTTCTGCCCAACATAAATCCATCCTTTTCTTCGTATCTCTGCTGCAGAGGCCAATTTCCAACTGTCAAATCCCAGCCCCCCCTCTTTTTTTATACCCAGGCTACATGAGGCTTCATGATTAGCTCATAGTGATGTGATTTATTTATGTTTTCAGAGAGATGAACAGGGGGAACTTTTCCCACCAAACATCTTGGCTCTGGACAGGCAGAAATGGACATGCTAGACTTTCGAAGCCCAGGGAAGGAGAGCTTGGGAGAGGCCTGTCGCATTCTCCCTGGTAGACCGTGTTGAACACACCCACATTTCTCAGGGTAATTACAGATTGAAAATGAGTGGATAATAGGTTCTCTGTGCTTTGAGGAATACATTTGTGTCATTTAAAATGATATTCGAGGAAGGAAGCTGGTGCACGAGTGTCACAGTTGTCCTAGAGATGCCACTGCTCAGCAGAAAAAATGTTTCACTTCAAACACGGCAGAACACAACGTGCTGTACATACTGCGCAAGCAAGTATTTGTCAGACATTACCGATATTCTCACTGTAGATTAGATTGTGTGCTTGATTTCCGTTTGCTCTTGTACTAGTATTGTTTTTCCTCAAGGGGATATAGATGTTTTGTCCATAATGGTGTATATATTGGTGTATGAGTGTAGAGTGTAAACTGAGAAGGCCCATTTTACACGGATTTAGTTAACATGTGATTTAAAACTGCCAAAGCACATTACCAGATGTCTTGCGTTTACTATTATTATCGATTCAGCCTCATTGAACCCTCCAAGCCAGGCCAAGCTCGGGTATATCGTTGCCCTGGAGTTTGAAGAGCTTCCTACCAGTCGGAGTTAGAGGAGTCCTGGCAAAGTGGCACCTTGAGTCCATTTTACCCCATGGCAGAGCTGGTTCCTTCTTCCTCTCCCTGCACAGGTGCCAGGGCTTAGGGGGAGGGAACACCTGCCAGCCTCTTTCCCCATGGCCACGGCAGGCTGGAGAGGCATTTTCCCAGGCTCCCCAGATGAATGGTCACTAATAGCCGTGGGAGAGGGCTTTGCGAGTGCTGCACAGTGTACCACTGACTCCTCTTGGCAGCCCTATGAAGGGGGCTTAAGGCAGCCTGGCCACGGCCAATGCGGGAAAAAGCACAAGTGTTGCTGGATAGCTTTACGGTTGGAGAATGTGTTTACGAATGACCATCTCCCTCCAAGTGAAGAATGCGGAGGATGAGTAGAGACTAAAAGGAAGATGGTTAATTTTTGCACCGCCATGTCATGGGTTGTGCTTTGTTTGGCTTCTCGGGCTCTTTGAAGGCCGAAACAGTTTATCACATTTTGAAGAGCTATTTAGTCAAATGGTGAGTGTTAGAAAAAACAGTTGTATGGGTGTTTTTCGGTGAAACATGTCATCCTTTTGGGCTCGCACTGCAACAGTTCCATCACTTTCTGAAGACGCAGAAAATACTTTTAAAGTGACAACCTGTATTAACCCACCTTGTGTCTCCTGAGTGCTTCCACAGCCATTACTATTTCTGTGAGGGGCTGTTACGTGGGGTCTGCTCTGTAAATAGAGAGGCATGCATGTGGCAGAGTTACCTGCCCCGCTCTGTGTTACTGGGCGTGAGGCAGGCTGGGATTAAGGCGAGGGGGAAACGGAGACCTGTGACAGGAACAAAGGAATTCCAAGGCCCTGGCTGGAAATGGATCCTGATCAGAGTAGCCACTCCAGCCAGTCTGCCCCTCTCCCTGCTCGCCCTCCCTCCCCTGGCCCCTGCTGGGCGACCCCCTTTCTCCTGGTGCTTTGTGGTGTTGCTGTGGCTCTTTAAATCCTTCCTGTAAGCCCCTGGCCTTACTCAGCAGCAATACATTGCACAGTCTGACTCCAATGTTAACCCCCCCTTCCCCATTATTGCACACTACAATCACACTTTCGCTCTTTTTCTTTGTCCTTGGCATTTTCGCACCTCTATCACTCCCTCCTCTCCTAGCCGATGCCATCGGTGCCTTCCTTGTCCACTCTGCTCAGCTCTTCTCTTGTCGCCTTCTAATGTTTCCTTCTTTCTCTCCTTCTCCCTCTCCGCAGGGTCAGCTGCACTCTCCTAGGACACAACCGCAATCCCAGCCATAGCTGTCACACCACACTCTTTTCCCATATAATTAGGGCCTGAGTCTGAGCCTGAGCACGGATCACATTCAAGTGACTGTTCCCATTCACCACATTCTGGTCGGGAGATGGCACACACTTTCTTGAACTCATGCTGTGTGTTCTGCACGACCAGAATGCCTAGTTCTAGCAGTTACTTAAAGGTTTCAGTGGATGTCGTTGTTTCCCCTCTGCTCTTTGCTTCCACTTTAGAGGAATGGACCCATGTCCTGTGCTCCTATGAGCTTTGTGGCTTTTCCTGTGGACAGATGTTATAGGACTGCTGCCATACAGTATATGCCTTGTGTGGTCAGGAAAAGGTCACCCTAAAATAGCAAAAGATCTATTGCCTTGCAGAACTCAAGTCAATTCAACAAATCATTTATTTGCATGGCCTTACCTGCTTTGTATCATCAGTCCCCGGTAGCAAAACCTCAGATAGAATTGCCATGTGTGCCTAGTCCACCTATTTGGAGTTATAAACACAGCCCAGCAGCCTGGTTCCAATGAGACCCTGATCTTGGATTTTAAAGTCACAGTGCAGAACCCAAGTCCAAAAACTGATCTGCACAACATGAAACTAGAGGAGCATATTTTAAAACAAGCAGTTAGCATCCTCCTCATTCTGAATGCTCTTAAATATAAACAGTGGCAGCACTTATAGAGATTTGTGGCCTCTTGGGCTAATTAAGATATAATGATGATTAAATATGACATTTCTGTATTGTGACTGCATCTCTCTCATCAGATTATGTTTCAGAGGAATGGATTCTTTCCCTCGATAATTGCTCTGTGCTCCAAAATGCTCCCCACCACTTTAGTCACATGTTGCATTATGGGTTGGCCTGAGCTACCATGCTGCGGCGTATTTTGTAACTGCGATGAAGGGGTCACCCAAATGTTAAATTGAACACTCATGTGCAAATATTGTTTCAGGTGGACGTTGTGCAGGATGATAAGGCACAGTGCTCCGCTACGGCCGTAGTTACAGTTACACACAGAGAGTGATGTCCTTCCAGGAAAGCCCCCACTTGCATATGGGTAACTTCCTCAAGCTCTCTCATCCTCCTCCACTCCAACCCTCTCTCTCGCTCTAAGCCCCAACTCTCCGCCCACACTTGAGGACAGAGGGAGGGGGTCCACATCAAAGCGGAGATGTCAAAAGAGCAGGATTTTCAGGCACTGATGTCTGACTGTCCTGCTGATTCAACTCCTGTTCATAAAGGGGTTTGCGTGGGAATTGCAGTTTGCCTGACACACAGCCACTACATTTACATGCATGCTAAAAAAGTGGTTAATAGGAGGAATCAGGTTACTGCTGGAAAACCGAGAAGGTTTTTACATGCACTGCAATAACCAGGTTACTGTAAAACCTGCTTTTACATGAAGCTAGTGGATACTCCGATTTATTTCCTTCTCATTGCCTTCTTTGAAGCAGTCTTGGCATCATTGAAGTGTATTAATAAGATAGTGCACAATTGATAGTAGTTGTAGAAGAAGAGTTCTTTTTTTTTTGGTGGAAACATTTGACTAACCTTTCCCTATGCACATAAACACCCATTTGAACCATCTTATTTAGCAGTTTTGTATTAGTTTAATTTAAGTTAGTCTTAGACATGTTATTATCTCTCCCTCCATATTTTGGCCATGCCGCTGTGCCATGATTATATTGATGTAAAAAGTCCCATCATGCATGGCAAATAAATTGGTTTCCTTAACTGTTAAAACACCCTTTCACATACTTTAAAAAAAACTTGGATGGTTACAAACCAAATCTCATTCTCCTGTCCTCCTGCCCATTAATTCCAGGACAAATTCATTTTTGCGAAATCCTCACCATTTAAATGACTTTCAAATCAGCTGTCATTGCAGCCATTTTTAGATTCTTTGTTCATCTTGGCGACATGCAATAAACACATTTCTTCCATAAATGATAGCTAACATGGAGTGAGTAATTGATAAACTAGTATTGTTTATTCCTGGTAAAGGACCTAGACACACTGTGGTCAGCCTAATGCACGGACAGAACGTTTAATGATCTCCAGAAATTCTCATGGAGTCCTGCAGGAGTCACAACAGCATGGGCTGTTGGAATGCGGATGGCGAGAAGAAGAAGGCTGTGTTTGCTATGGCTGTTTTTAATGATCTCCTCAGGACATAACTGAAGTTAATGAAGTCTGTTCCATGGGGGCTTACCTTTGACCCTGCTCTGAGAGTTTCTCACCCCTTTCTGTTCCCTTTTACAGTCCTCGTCACTCTGGATGCCTTTTGGTTTGTTGACTTTTCTTTCCTCTCATTGTTTTCCCAGGAAGCGGTGAAAGCTGCAGGGATGTGTGTGTGCATATGGTTGTGTGTGTGTGTGTGTGTGTGTGTGTGTGTGTGTGTGTGTGTGTGTGTGTGTGTGTGTGTGTGTGTGTGTGTGTGTGTGTGTGTGTGTGTGTGTGTGTGTGTGTGTCTCGATAGTACAGTATTCTAGCCTTGGCACCAGCACTGTGGAGTCTGTCTTTTTTCCGCAGTTGTTCTGTGGTATATTACAAGATGGTATAACTATCTCAATACAAGTGGTTTCGATATTATCTACCACATTTCTGAAAACATGGCGTGCTGGCTTGTTTACTGTTTGATTTGACCTTGTCATAATATTGTTGTTCATCGGGTTTCAAAACAATTAAGCATGGCCATCTTCTCTTGCAGGAAGTGCAAATGAAATCCTTTAAAGTCTACACTCTGCAGATTTGAGTATTGCACCACTGTGGGCCACAGTTGCCACAGAAAGGGGCCACTCATTCCCAGAGGAGGCACTAGCAAACTGTTTGTGAGAGAGAAACATGAATGCAAGCTTAGCACGAGAGGACCCGGGCAGAGGGCCAAGAGCAACTCTGCGCTGTGCAGGACGTTATTAAGTTGGAGCAACAGCTGATGTCTCGGGCCATGGCGTTGCACTGGTTCCCAACTCTGTGTCCAGACGTCCCTGTCAGACTTGTCCTGGGAATTGGCTAGCTTGGCCCACCAGGGACACCAATGAGAATACTTGTAAAGCCAAACATGAAGTCAAAGAGTCTAAGGAACAAAGATCTAAGCTTCTGAAAATATAGAAAGCCATGATTGTTCAATGAATGATGCTTCCCTTCTGAACCAAGAATGGGCAGAGAAAACACAACAGAGATTCAGATCTGCATTCCTCTCTGGTTAGACATCCAGAACTGACGATAGATGAGGACTGCTTCCCTATTTTAAGAATAATAGAATATCTGAAGTTCTTTCCAATAAAGGAATGCTGCTATTGTTAACTAAAAACATGCTCAGCATAGCATACAGCGTGTTTATGCAATTTTCCTTTGGGATCAATTAACCATTCTATTTAAAGCTTGTTGACTTATCCTACATACTTTGTGAACATCACTTATTAAGGGACAGACTTCCAAAGACCCTAACTCTAATTTAGTGAGAGCTACTGATTTCAATCCAACATATTTTTTACTTGCTGAAGATCTGAGTTAAGCCCCCAAAGCCCCCCAAACAAACAAAAACTAAAAACGTCTGCATAAGAAGCCTGGAATACCTAAAATAACCAATATGTCAGCGGCTTATGCAAAATATTTGCAACCCAAATACTATGTTAGTGGTATGTTTTATGTTTATTTGCTCAACTGCATTATGGAAACAAATACAACTACTATCAATTATACATTGATGAACCCGCTGAAATTAAAGGGGCCCTATTATGCCAATTCTCAGGTTCATAAATGTTTATGCCTCTGGGATATGTTTACATGATTTAATGTTCAAAAAGGTCTTTATTTGTATTATACTGCCTGTGCTGCAGCACCTCTTTTCACCCTCTGTCTGAAACCAGAGCCTAGTCTGCTCTGATTGGTTAGCTGGCCAGCTCTGTCTTGATTGGTCAACTGCTAACAGATTTCCCGCCCGTACGATGTGTTGGAGCGTTAGCCACTATAAGCTGGAGTGTTACACATTGATGTCATTCTTTTACAGAAGTAAACAAAGGACTACAATCGAGGCGTTTCAGGCGTTTAGGATTTCAGCCTTTGCAGACCACAAAAAAACAACACAGTACAGGAAAGGGTAAACCCAACAAACTATAATAGGGCTCCTTTAACGCTAAGTTAGCACTCAGTCTCTATTCTTGCTATGCAATTATCTTTAACTGTATCAACTTCACTGCCATGTTCAAATAGTCACGATTATCCTGATAACAGAATTGTACAATCAATGATTCCTATAAATATCTATTATTCACCAAAATATGTCTTATTACTTATTTGTCTCTTCAAAGCTGAGTGAATGCTTTGAGTTGGTGCCCTGCATGGTGTATAAATCAGTCCCTGATTATTTTTGCTAGAATGAAAAATAATGGAGCAGAGAAGGAATCTAACACTGACCTTTAATTTGATGGATTAGATTTTGTTCCGTCTCTTGAGAGACTTTATGTATGTTCACACATCTTGACTAAGCTGTCCAACTTGTGGATTTAGCTGAAGGCTGAATCTTTACTTAAGAGCTTTTAAGGATCAGATGTGTTCCCATAGGTGCAGCCTGTCACCTAGGTTCCATTTACATTTGATAGTTTTGGAAAAATATTGATCGTAATTGCTTAGTATCATAGTAACAAACCGGTATCCATATTTCAAAGGCACTTTGATCTCTCGATTTAGTTTTATTTCAACTGCTATTAACTTTAATTATAAGGATTTATTCCTACTTGAAAGATGGAGCTTGGTTTGTTGAATCGAATTACTGATGTATTCATTTATGTATTGTTGTTTTATTCGCTACTCTAGGAAGTGTTCGCTAGTGAAATGATCCTAGTTCCTGATTCATACACAAACGCTAAGAAAAAGAAAGCCATGGTGGGCTGTCCAGCGTATACCTGTGGCAGTTTTGTGACACACTGTCTCTGTAATTACATGTCATTATCCAAAGAATCCCAAGAAGGTTTCTTTTTGAAGACTATAATTAAATGCTTTGAATTGGTGCTGAGATGACAACAGCCAGCGGACCAGGAGGAATGTTAATGAAGACCCCCTCACACAATGCTGTTAACCTGCAGTCTGCCCTGAGTGTTGTACAGTAACAATACGTGTGGGACATACAGTATTTGTCATAGCTGAAAATCCACTAGAGGAGACTTGTTCAAGTTTTATTCACGAGTTTCTGTCAGTGTTTTTGCAGACGGGTGAAAACCTCCCCAATTACAAAATGACAGCCTTTCAAAGCCTCATTTTTTGCTCAATGACAGTTTGTATTTGACATTATCCAGGGAGTTCTGAAAGAGCCTCGAGTGCAGGAGGTTAGGATTCTTCTCTAACTATGGAAGAAGTGTAATCCTTTAATTGACCTTAAAATACCAAAAATCCCCATAGTTAGCACTTAGAGAGGTTTCCACACAGCAACAGCTACATAACAAAGCCAGAAAAATAAACACGAGAGCGGTAATGCTCGAGTCAAAGAGAATAAAACATTACAATTATTTTAAGGAGAAGAAGGAAATGGTAGCAAGAAGGTACAAAAGGGTAGGCAGCCACTGTCAGTTTCCCAGAACTGTTGTTCTGTTTACAAGAAACAACTGCATAGCGTGTTTGCTCGACCCTCGCTTTAAATCAACAAATCCTTACCAGATGAGGCAACAGGCCTGTGATTCTGCCTCGCACTTCTTACATACCATGACGAACATTCCATGACAAATGGAGCAGAGGTGGTTTCTCTGTTTGTCCCAAAACTGGGAGGTCAGCTGGATTAACACAGAATAAATAGTTTCTTACTGCAGGGATGAGTCAGATGCTTCAAAAGTATGGCCCTTAGATTGAGCATGAGATTAAGATTAGCAGGACATTTGAAGAACATATTTTAAAGGTCCCATGTCATGGCCATTTCTACTGATCATAATTCTATTGTTGAGATCTACTAGAATAGATTAACATTGTTCAATGTTCCAAACTCACATTGGTTTCTCATACAGCATCTCTGTATAGTATGTGTATTCACTCTCTGTCCTAAATGCCTTGTTGGAGCCCCCCCCCCTCCCTATGAGCCCACTTAGCTCTGATTGGTCAGCTCGCCCACTCTGCTCTGATGAGTCCACCATCGTTACAGCTGAACATCAGTGATTATGTGTTACAATGGCGTTAGTTAGCAACCAGAAAGTGACACCAGTAAGGAAAAACAGTTGAGAATGCTGCTTGGGGTCTGGGTGCCGTTTTGGCGGGACGTTGCGGGGCTCGCTGCTCCGCCCTTTGAGGATCGAGGAGCGGACAGAGTGAGCTGTATCACTGGTGTCGTTTCCTGGTTGCTGCGTGGGGTCTGCGAGACAGCGAGACACCACAGAACTCAGCCTGAGCACACACACACACACACACACACACACACACACACACACACACACACACACACACACACACACACACACACACACACACACACACACACACACACACACACACACACACACACACACACACACACACACACACACACACACACACACACACACACACACACACACACACACACACACACACACTCACAGCCAGGCTGGAAAAATGGAAAAAGAGAAATCTCCAACGAGGCGTTCTGGGGCAGCATAGACAGGACTTTTCTGTGTTAGAGTTTTACTCGCTACAGGGTGTACTTTGAGGGTTTGTGACTGCAGACCGTTTACATGCATAACAAGCTACATAACACACAAGGGGACTAATAACTGGAAAAGCATGACATGGGACCTTTAAGCATATAGAGTTTATAGTACAATAATGTGTAAGAATGAGCATAGGTTTTTGTGTTAAAGCAGTAGAACTGCTTTATCCCTGAAGTGTTGACCTAAGTTTGAGTCTTAGAGCTGACATTTTGCAGTCCAAGAGCCCAATCTCATCATAGAAAGTGCTTTCAATCGGAATTCAAACATTTACATAGTGTGTCCTTTGATTTACTCCCTAAACTACTTTATATTTAAGCCTTAGAAACAGTGTCACATGCACAGGAGTTTTTGTAATGTGTCTTTCTGCTAGTTTTTACTCTTAAATGTGTTTCTCTTTTGTTTTTATAGGAAAAAGTTTCCACCTGGTTGCAAATTTTCTGAAACGGCACTTCAACCTCAGATGTATCGTGAAGCAACTCTATGGGGGTATGTAACCTACATGTTCCATGTTTTAAAGTATCAACTCCCAGTTAAATGAATCAGAAATAGACGTCTCAAAGGCACATACTCAGCCACATTTCCCACAGAACGAGTAAGTCATCAGTGGTTTACATGTTGATTTTTCTCCCCCTCACTTGTTTTTATGTCCTGTCCCTACCTGCTTGGGGTGTTGTTGAGAACAGGCATCCATTAAGTGGTTCCCTCGAGAGGCTACTAAGAGTGGGAGAGAGAGAACGATTGGAGGGCTGTCTATGGAGGGCAGTGAGAATCTATCTGCATGGCCCATCTAGTGCCTGTGACCCTTGACCACCTTTTCATGGGACCAACATGTCTCCCTTCCTGTCAGTAAAGTTAATATCTGTTCCCTGGGGGCCTGAATGTTGAGGCAGCACTGACCTGCTGCAGACTGAGATGACGGCTTCTCTCAGCAGGTCTGTTACGCATCGAATTAGAGCCCGTCCCCTGGGGTCAAAGGTTGTGTAATTCAGTCCTCTGAGTTAGCTGTACAGAGTGGTCAGGCCATCATATATTATACAGATGATTAAAAAGGTTTTATTCTGATAGTTATACATGGCAAACTTGTATGCTTTGAATCAGGTTAGGAAGACTACTTGGTTAAAACACAATCTAATACTATAATTAGCCAGTTAGAATGCATATTTTTCTGATTAACTAGTTTTTTTTATTTTACCCTACAACACAAACATTCCAACAATGTTTCTACTCTTAGTTGAGCAAAGACTGTAAAATCTGTCCCAAGCTGGCCATTAGGGGAGCAGCCGGAAGGTAATTTATTCCATTCGGAGACATAATATTCTCAGTAAATGTTGTGGCAATCTGCCTGTTGTTTTATGAGATATCAATCAAGAGTACTTTCTAAACTTTCACTGGTGTAGGTCTAAAGAAATGCTTGTGGAGTATCCTCTGAGCACACCTTTGCTCAGTAAATGTCTTTTTCTGAGAGTTGTAGGTCTTTCAAATATTTATTTTACAGTTTACATGTGTAGATGTGTGGCCTGATAGTGGACAGGGAATTCATCTTCAGAGGCCAAGATTTGTTCCTACTGTTTTTTTTTGGTAATCTGGCAAGTTATAGTAATAATCGACATCCAAACCTCCCACCAACAAAGTAATCCTTTTCAAATACTGCACACCAGTTGTGTTTACATTATACAGGTGTTTATATGCAAGTTTGTGTCTTGGCTGTGTTTATTAACGGCTGATCCACACAAGTGAAGCAAGACCAATGTATTAAATAATGGCCACTGAGAAGGAATATGAGCTTTTACGGACTAATACCCCACAGCTGTAAACTCTTTGAACAGAGGGTGGTAAGCTCTGTGGATCAAGAATGCAAATGGAGAATATTGTAAGATTGTGCCAACGCTCCTGTTATTTGTTCTAGCAGGAAGTTACTTTTTTGTCAATATTCTTTTTTATTGAACCCGCGAGAAACACATGGTAATGCAGAAGACAGAGTAATGTTACAAACGTTCTGGATTGCTTACGGACAGTTTGATTTATTATCATGATATACTGCATGTAATAGTATTGTTGGTGTAAATGGTCTCTGCCTTTGAAGCCGATGGAATAGTCTTATAAATCCCAAGAGCCGTTGTTAACATAACATTTTGTGATATTTCATGCTGCTTACGCGGCTAATAAAGCTCAACAGTTATCTCTGAGCTGCCATTCTCTCCTTGGTCTGAGCTGAATACTTGGTGTAGATGTACATTCAAACCTTCACCACTATTCCCTCCGTCTGACTTTGTCTCATAATTAGAGGTGAGCCCATGTTATTAACTAGCATGGTCTGTGTTGTTTCTTTGCCTGCCTTCAGATATGCGTGTGTTTCCTGAACGCTATGTAGTGTGTGTGAGCTGCCCGGAGGATGCCTCAGCGCACCATGGAAACCCGAGCCTGGCCGCGGTGAGTGCTGTTTATACTCCTCTATTTCCTCTTCCAGTCGCCTGGCGAAATGTCCTGCATGGGCCTGTGTGTTATTATAGGTATGTGTTGCCAAATTGTGCTCTCTATTTAACATGTGCTGCTGACCCTCGTTACGTGAGGCGTGGGGCGGGGGAGGGGGGGGGGGGGGGGGGGGCTATAGTGCAGAGGAAGGAGATGATGGCAAGGGGATGGAAAAAGGGAGGTGGGGTCCAACGATGCAGAGTCATCACTTCTTCAAAAAGTCACTGCTCTCAAATTCTGCCAATTCACCCGAGCAGTACAATTTGGGTTGTTTTTTTTGTCAAGCGCAAATGTGGCTTGTTGCAAACCTCAACATTAATGGGTCGTCAAAAATATAGCCAAAACTAATTTAGCTCTTGGGAAAATCAAGAGAGATCTACAACTTTTATCCAACCTCATTGTTGCAAAATGCAGTCAATGTTTACATTGTCAGAACATGTAATTTATATTTTAAAGAAATCAGAATTTTGTCTATCCTTTAACCACAGGACGTTTTTAAACACATAGTTTGATATACACTAAATATAATGCATCATTAACAAATGATTTAACCCGTTTTAAAGCATATCACTCATGGCTCGACTAAACACTCTTCATTTTTAAAAACATGTACATTTTTACAGTAGATAATGTAGATAATGTGATTATGTGCAGTTGACTCTCATGTGCCTTGATCGATTAGTTTCAGATGAAGGTGGGTTCAGTTGGTCATTTTCATGTAGGAATTCACACTGTATATATTTGGATGTACTGTCATAAGACCTTTTACTGTACATTAGTTCCTTTTTGTCCATTCATATTATGGACAACTCTCCTTTGGCCAGTGCTCACTTGATCTCAAACTCCCAGGAGTATTATGGGAAATGGTGGAGGAGCCTCTCACCTTGGCACCCACATCAAGGACAGACATCTCTCCCATCACATCCCATGATCAGCGGCCTGCTGTTTTTCTTTTGCTATTGTTTCCCTTTGATAGGTCTCTGCACTATCCACAGTTTGGCTTCCAATGAAAGCAGTGATTGTAATATTTTTAGTGGAGCAGCACAGTCGTCAGTGAAAAGTTCAGATTGTGTAACCAATTTTCCAGTTCAAGGAGGCATTGCTGTCGATTGCGTTCCTCTCCTCAGGATGTGGTTCTCAGGGCTCATACAGTACGAGCAGAGGGAATTGGAGGGTGGGAGTCCTGTGGTGGAGCTCTCACTAGCCCAGCTTCGAATGTGGTTTGTAAAGGGAAAGATACCAGACAGCAGGGCGAACGGTTTTCACATGACAAAAACAATCATTTGTTTAAATCGTTTGCTCCGATCCAATTTGTCAGAAACTTAAATCTTGGCATTTTCAGTGTTGCCAAGAAAAAAGAAAAGAAGAATGTATGCAGTGAGTCACGACTGATGTAGGGCTTAATAATGTTGCCATCTAAAACATAATGGAGCCTTTGGAGTTCTATGTCAAAGTGTCAATGTGTAAACAAATATATTTGATTCCACAACTTCTGACAGCACTAACCTGCTAGTCCCAAAAATATGCCGCATTCCCTGTACTTAGCGGTGTTTCGGTTTTGTTGTGAGGATTCATTTTGTGTGACTTGCTGAACAAAAATCCTTAACCACAGTGGAAATGTAGCCTCATACAATTAGCACTTCTCATAGGGTCAGGGGGTTATGTTGTGAGGGAAACCAAGGTGACATGATGGATGACCCTTTGTCCTGTCAAAACCAACATCTCAGTCACACACTTCATCATACTGTAGTCCTGTGGGCTGTTATTAGTCATGTTTTCAGCTGTGGATCTGTTAGAAGAAGAAATGGTGATATTTAGTCATTTCCATTAGTGTAGGGGTTAAGATGTACTATAGATTTCCAAAACTTAGTCAATACCAAAATACAAAAAATGTAAATATTGTGTGCTAAACACATCTCAATAAATGTGAATGGGCTTGCTCATAGTGACAATTTTCCCCCAGATGTGCCGTTCCCAACAACTCTACAAAGTGTTAGCTCATCTGTTTGGTTTTACATCAACTTTACTTTTAGATGAAATCTCACAGCTCTCAACAACAACATGTCCAGCAGGCTCAGGCATCTTTATTCAACAAAAAGCTCTGATAACCACACCAAGCACCAAACAGACACATTTAGTGACTAGCAGGTTATCTTATTCGAACATGTAATAGCAGGAGCTTGTGGGAAAAGCAACAGATCTAAAAGGGGAGTCACGTTTAAGATTGCTAACTTGCTAAAATGCTAGACATTAATTTAAATATTGATAGTATGTCAATCTTTTTTGTTTTTGCTGCCCCAAGTGATCAAGTTCAGCTTGAGGTATGCTCGGAACAAGCCCGTTCTTGCGACATGTCGCACAACCTCGTCTGAAGGCATGAACATGTAAAGCTGTTCCAAACTGCCACACCTGAACCTGGTGGGAAGAGTTCTCTGACAGTCTGTACTGGAAGGCATTTACAGTGCTACACTAAGTACACAAGAACAAGTTAAAGAATTAGTTGTATAAACAATTAAACAAAACAAAAAACAGATTAAGAGACGAATTCAATCCGTTTATTTTCTAAACTTCAGGCACCTGGCCAATCACGATGAAGACTGTGTGAATGTCAGGTAGGAAAGTTGAAGAAATTGTTGGACGCACTTCAGTTTAAGCATGTGTACACCTTTAATTTCATGTCTGGAGACGTTGAGTCACCTCATACAGTGTTGTAATTGTTATTTGAAATATTAAGAGATTACTATAACACTTAAACATCCTAAACCTAGAACTCACTGTTGCTCTGCAGAGGTAGGGCCTTTTTAAAACAACCATATTTTCATGGGAAGCAAATATCTCATAAATAAAGTTTTTTCTTCTTCTTGACATTTTAAGATTCTAATCCCTCATAATAATCTTGCTCCCATTGTGAGTCAGCACCAACAGCGAGGAGGGCAGCATGGGAAGGAAGAGCTAGTGTTTAAGATTGTGGCCGATGTTTTGTAGTCAGGCACAGAGTGGGCAGCCGAGGTGAGTGGCGTGCTGTGCCGCAGAAGTTTGGATCAAAGGCAGAGCAGATGTGTTTCCAGTCCCCCCCCCCCCCCCCCCCCTCTTCTGAGCCGTGGACGAGCCTGTGTGTTTACTCATGACCTCAGCACGTCTCTGTTCTTCAACAGCTAACAGCAGAGTGTTCCCAAGCCTCCACTGTCTCTCCTCTCAAGGCCCAACACACTGCTGGGATCTCTTTACACAGCCATGTCCCTTCATTCCTCCCTGTCTTAGGCTGCTTCCATTGATTGATTGATTCATTGAAGAGTTAACAGCTTGTCTTAATCCTTAAACATGGGTGTATCCAAAAACGTTTGTCATTGTACAGGGTTAAGAACCGTGCTCTTTTTTGATTCAAGTATGTGCCCATGCATGTTTGTTGACTTTGTTTCAGGGAAGATGTGGTGAGCTTAGACAAACAGGGCATGTTTTCCTCAGTGGGAGCAGGGTGGTTGGAGTGGGGGATTCACGAACATCTCTGCTGGAGGTATATCGCCCCCGGCAGTTAAATAGTGTTGTTGTTTCTTGGTGCCAGTTTAAGGATTTTGTATACTTAGTTGTGCCATCATAAAGCTGTGCAGAGGCTTTTCTGTGAAAGGAAGAATTCCGTTTTTACATCTCGATTCCTTTAGGGATTCAAACATTTCAAGTGGTGAGAATCATATTCTTGACAGACGAGTGAATAACTGCCTTTATAGGACGGCATCTCGCTGGCTTTGTGTGTGTTGGGTGGGATCAGACACAAACACATTAGAGTAATCCAAAAACAAACAATCCCCTGTGGCAGATCACAAGCAAATGTAAGTTGATGGTTCATCGGACCTTTTCATGCTGAGCTGCTTTCTGACTTTTTATCTTGTTTTTTTTCAACTGGTAGTTCCCATGTTTGAACTTTTAACAGCGGGACCCCTTTGCAAAACCCAGTGGATAAAGTAAAAAATGCACGGTTGTCAAGCTGAAAAAAGTCTTTACTAATTATACAGAGCGAACCTCTATGTATGTAAGAGTAGCTTATCGAATAAGTGATGTCTTTGGATACCAAGAGGGGTTTTGTCATCCTATGCTGCAGTGAAGTATTTTAGACTCTTTAGAGACTATTTAGCCATATCAGGTCATTACTTTCAAGTGCAGCTGCCTTAAAAGATAGCCAGCTTAATCGTCCTATCTGTGTTCCTCTTTATCTTGGATGGTTGAGGAGAAACTGTTCATTCCCTGTGTTTTATGGAGCCTGTAGCCGGTTATCTTTTTGAAGTTGTTTCCAGGAGTCGTCCAGAGTTGGGGAGAGCTCTGTGAACCAGTCCTGGTATCCTTTTTAAAACCTAATGATTCACTCTCCCTGCTCCCCTTGCCCTTTTTGCCAGGCTTATCTCCGTCTGATCTGACATCCAGATGTGCCGTCTCGCTGCAGCTCCCGTGGTGGAGCCGTGTTGTTCTGGAGGCTCCGGGGCCGGTGGGGGGGGGGGGGGGCACCGTTGGTCGGTCCGCTCTATGTGTTGCATCACGAGTGTTTTGCAGCCTCGTGTGGGGGCGAGCAGACTGGCTGGCGGTGGGGGGGTTAAACCCTTGTTGCTGAGGGAGAAGTGGTGGTAGAGGTTGTTATTTACCACCATCCCTCCCCCTCCCTTTTCACGGGACGCGCTCCAGCTATTGGGAGTCTGCATCATTCCGTACGAGATTAGGCCACCTCGGTTCCCACACAATACTTACTGTTTTATCCACAGAGCTTGTGATAATTATAATGTTGTTCATGCACCGGATTACTCCCCCTCTCTCCTCCCTCCTTCTCTCCATATTTAATCCCTCTACTTTCTTCTGTAGTTGCTATACACAGAATATCCGACCCCTGGTGATAATAATTCATGCATCATTTCTCTCTGTCTCGCTTTTCATCTTTCCCCTTCCATGTCTAACCCACCTCTTCCTCTCTTCATGCTTCTTCCTCTCCATCACTCTGTCCTCTCTCTCTGTCTTTCTCTCTCTGCTCGTTTGAAGTCGTGCCGACAGGAACAGAACAGGCACAAAACTTTCCCAGAGAACCCCTTGGTTTGTGTTGATTTTTCTTTCAAGTTCATTTTCAAACGGCATTTATTCATATTAAACAGACGCTAATACATATCAAGGCCTTGCAATGCAAATGATGGCACCCACATCTTTCTCACAATTGTTGTTGTTGTCGGGGTGGGTGTGTGTGCACGCAAGCAAAGGCAAGTTTGTATGTGTCACTGTCCCAAATCCAAGGCGAGCTGCATTTGGATATAAGGGAGCGTAAAGAGGCTCTGCCCACACTCTGTAGCATGACTCTGTCTGCACAAAGAGCAGCCTGTGGAGGACTTCCTGTGAGAGGATTCTTGAGTTTGTGGGCATGCTGGAGAGACTGTTGGGGTCAGACGATATGACTCCTGGGGGTGCCTCTCCTTTTGTTGCACTCCCCTATAAACTCTCCCTTTCTCTAATTCCTTCTGTAGTATCTTGTCCCCTGTTCTCTCTCGTCCCCGCCTACCTCCCTGTTGCCCAGCCTCCTTATCCACTCCCCCTCCTCCCTCCCTCTGGCCTCTGGCCGTCCGCCGCACCACAGACCAGAGTGTAGCTACGTCTCATCACCCCGAGCAAAGCCACAACGCTCCAGCCTGCCCGTGCATCTTGGGACGATTACTACTTCCTCGTTGTCATTGGTATCGTGACATGAGGAAGTAGACGTTAAGGATTTTTTAAGGCAGCCGGTGGAGGACAGAGTTTGCCAAATTCCCTCGACTTACAGTGCACATTGATCATTTTACCAACCAGTTTATGGAATAGTAATGATCTGAAAAAATGGCTGATATTACATAAACATAGTGGCCACAACCTTGGTAGAATCAGACAGAAGTTTTTTGTTGTATTTTCCCAATGCAAAAGTCGACTGAGTCTTTTTAGCCACGCTCCATGGACGGCAATCTGTCTGTCAGGCCCATATTGAAATATTTTAACAACTACTGAAGGATAGTTATTTAATTTGGTGCGGGCATCCATAGTGATGAGAGGCTGAATCGTAATGACTGATTGGTTTATGATCAAATACCTGCAAAAATTGCATTTATATCTGCCTTAAAAATAACAGGTGCCTATTGCTGATTAGCACTTGTTAGCATTCGATGACGATAAACATGGTAAATATCATGCCAGCTAAACATCAGCATAAAGCATTGTCAATTGGGACTAGGTAGTGTGGGGGAAACTTCTGTGTAGCAATGCAGTGGGAGTCACCGACTCATGAAGGAGACACGGGATGAGCAGGAGCTTTGATGTCAAACACTGATGGTTTATTTAGGAGTATCGGCCGGAGGATTCACATCACAAGTGACGATCCGACTGCACGGGAGAGTTGCGACGTCAATTCTGGAGCGCCTCTCTTGCTAGACCTTTTAACTAGTTTCACAGAGTAATCAAAATATTTGAGAAGATAGCATAAACAGCTGGGAACACTGAGTTACTTCCGTCTGACACTTATGGCCTCGAAGATTTCACACCTCCACAAACACCGAGAAGGAAGTGTTCCAGTGTACCCACAACAATAAACCATCTGTGTTGCCCGGTCATAGAATGGGAACAACAACATTATGGCTGAAGCAGCCCATTTCCTTAAGGGAGATAACAGACGCCAGCGTTGGTCATACACGTCAAAGGGCAAAAATGTTACAGGGCTCGACAGTAACGGTTGCCATTGGTAACCATTCAGAAAAAATGTCAACCACTTCTTGGCCTTTGGTTGCCATCAGTGGCAACCAGTAATAAGGACAGCAAACAGCAAAATGTGCACCCCAAAATAGATAAATGTTAATTATTTGTTGTATTAAGAGTGATATTTAATTATTGTTGTGACCAGTCGGAACCTGATAATCAAGTTGCACCTGCATTGGTGTGATTACGGAGCCAGAAAGCGATGCACGTTTACTCGCGTGCGCGATGCGCCATGTGTTTGTTTTACAAAAAATGGCGAGGCAAATTAAGTTGTTTGACTGTGGGGTAAAACGTTCGGCCAACCCGTCAACATCTCAAACGAATGTTCAAAGTGATTCAACTGATAAAGCGCAAGGTGAACCTAAACGAAAAGCAAAGAGGAAATGGGCAATTGCCTGATCGAAAGTTGTAAATGTTAAAGAGATATTCACAGATCTTTTTTTTATTTTTGAAAATATTTAGCGTATTTGCAGATCCGTTTTACACTTGCAAATGTATTAGTGAGTCTGCAAATCTTTTAAATGCATTTGTGGATGGTGTTTTACATTTCCAAATCACATATTTACGCATAAATTATTTTCATGTTCACACAAATAATTATGAGACATATTTAAGCCCATAAACTAGTGACTTGCTCAATTCATTTGTGAGGGATCAGTGAAGACCATGACAACAGCTGCACTACTGGTAGTGGTATTTTGTATACCAGCAATTGAGGGTGGACAAGTTTACTACCACTTAAGTTTCAAATAATTGTGTTAATTACTTATTGAAAAAGCATTTGAACATTCTTTTGTGTCACATATTCCTTATTAAGTTGATGTATAACTGTATAGTATCTTAATTATTTAAAATATAAGGTGACTAAAAATGGCAACCATATTTCAGTTTTGGCAACCAAAAGCTGATGCCTGGTTGCCAGCCTGGCAACCACTTTTAACAGTTAGCGTTGAGCCCTGGGGAATTATTCCCCAACAGGGACAACAGTAGTAACACATATCACAATACTTTTGAAAACATGACTCGGATCGATTTTGTAGGATTGACTACTAGTAGTTGCATGACATACAGTATATACACAATGAGCTTTTAAAAAAAAAATCTAATATGTACATAACGTTGCTATGATGAAGTCTTTAAAACCAGGAAAAGACAACACTTACACGATAATATAATATGTTGAGATCCAAAATCTAACTCAATATGAAATCGATATATTGCCCATGCCCAGTCCTAATTCAACACCTAGCTCGAAACACTGCTGTGCCTTATTGCAGTCTGATGGAGATAGTTTACCAAGTGTCACTCTGATCATTTAGCCTTTCAGCTGTATGCTGCTTATCCAAGTTCAACAAATATAGTCCAAACCAAATCTACTCTGATATTCTCCCTCCAATTTTAATGCAATTATTTCATAATAAATTGGCGTGCTCTCAGCCTTTAAGTTCTGCTCAATTTCCCACCACCGTCTCTCGTTCCCTCATAAAACCAGAGTCTGTTCTGGGTCAGCCAAGGAGAGGACCTGTGATTAACCTTCATTAGCGACCTGTTGAGGGCACACGTTAGTGAGATGCAATCTCTGGCCAGTTCTCTGTTCTGCCTCAGAGAGTCCCCTCCGTAAGTGGGTGTATTGAACTTTGAACCTGCAACTCAAAGTGCTGCTACAGTCTACTAACCACAAGGCAATGTTCCCTACTTTTTGATCTTCTGTCCTCACAGTGGCTTTTTGCTTGATATTTGCGTTTTTCCTTTTAAACGTCTCAGTTCCATAGTCCTTTCTGTGATCGATGTTTTAACCTTTCAAAATGGTTTCACCGTTTTGTAACCCTGCCTCAGGCTGAGAGCATCACTCCAAACACAGACAGCAGACCATGAAACACACGTCACTCCATGACAAGCCAGTGATTATTTCCCAAAGCCTTGAAGGTGGTTTCTTTGGACAGTGTTACGTGGGGGCTAATTATTTGTGCCAGCTGGGTGGTTAGGAAGTCTGTATAGGCATCACAGAAAACATTCCTGTTGTACTGTATCATAGGTCAAGAACTAAAGTGGCCGCACTATTTGGAATTCAGTCAGAAGAGGATAGATTTATATGAAATATCTGTTTATGATATTGGATTATTTTAGTTAATTGTAATTATTATAGTTTTACAGCAGGTAGTGAATGTTTTTTTATGTCCGACAATCCCAGATGATGACAGCAGTCAGCTGTGGAGCCAAACATTTCCAGGGGATGCCAGGAATAATATTTTCTGTTTACACCGTTTCTGTTTGTCCTCTCCAGACTGAGCTGAGCGAACAAAGCCAGTCAGAGTATTTTTCCAGAGTGGGAGAAACCCTAGAGCCTTCAAACATCCCCACGAAAACAAAGAAGACTGTGCTTCAAAAGATGTGAGTATGATCTAATGCAAAACTTTCCAACCCCGGCAGTCAGAGAGGACACTTTTAATATCCTCTTGTCCTTTCATTTCTCAGAGCCATACAAGCTGGTGTCCAGCGAGAGCTCCATGCTTCCACTTCGGAGGGGGAACAGCAGGTTGACCAGGGTGACTGTCCCCAAAACCAAAGAGGGGAGATTAAAGCTGGAGACTCAGAATCAAGCCCAAAAGAGACAAGCTGTGGTCAGAAGGCCCTCCCAGAGGCAGACCACATGGTGCCTTGCCCCAGTGCCTTAAATGAAGCTGAGGCTCAGATTGGGACAACTCAAGTTTGGGGCCTGACCCGGGATCAGCAGACCGGGAACAGTCCTCCAGATGGCTTAAACCCAACCGGAGCCTCTGAAATCAGTCACGAGACGAGAAAGAGCAAGAGGAGCAAGCCAAGCGACTCAGGGGAGGACCCTCACCCACAGAGGGCCAAGAGGACGTGCCTTGAAAGACCTCCAGCCACAACTCCTCACAACGAGTGCTCCACACAAACATCCAGGCATGACCTTCCTCCTCTGCTGCCGCCCCTTCCTCCTGCCGAAGCCAACGCAGAGTCCAAGGCTTTCCCAGTCTCCGGGCGCACCAAAACCACAGTGGAAGTGGAGCTGCTTACTCCAGGGAAACGGGCCCAGAGGCCCCCCCTCACAAGCAATAACACGGCACAGACAAACCAAAACAGGCTGGCCACAAGTCTGAGGGGCCTATCTGTCAAGCCTGCATCCTCGGGCTCCTCTATTAGTTCCAGATCCACACTTGCAGAGGAGGGGAATGAAAATGTGCCCAGAACCTCGAGATTACGGCGACTGAAGAGGTCCTGAGGGGGGAGGTGGGGGAGAGACGAATACAGTAAAGATGCCTGACGCCACGGAGATAGATATGATATTGTGTCAGGCTACATGTTTACCTCACATCATGTGCATTTGTACACGTGTCACATTTTCACCACAATACATATTGGTTTCACATGTGCGCACACACACACACTCACAGATCAAATGCTGAAGACATTTGTTACATGAGCATTTGAGTTAAACTTTGTCAAATACTTGAAACAGACCTTTTTCTCTCCACCCATAAGTAGTGGTGGTCAAGTAAGGCTCGCAAATGAAAGTCAAAAAAACCTTTAATTGGAGTTTAGATTTGGTTTTGTGTTAAAGATTGGGGATTTCAGACAGGCAGGAGCCATGCAGTACGTCATGGCTCTCCGTCTCGAACGCTGGCTCCTACGTGTCTGAAAACTGTCCACTTTCCCCGCTGAAGCTCTGCTGTGATGGATGGCTGTTTCCAGATTTATTTCATCACCTCATTCTCAAAAATCACTTATGTAGTTAGATTGCATTCATACACAATTTACACAGTTATTAGTTGCTAAGCACCTGAAATGTATCTCTAAATGTGAGGGTATTATGTAGCTTTTATATTGAACCAAATAAGTGTGGGTATATTAGTGGTTTTTATTTGGAAGTAGCAGGTCATCTCTGGTAATGCAGGTTACATTTTTAGCTGCTGTCAACACCCTGTAATCCTGATTTATTTGGAGTGTCCTGGAAAGACATTTTGCATTAAATAAATATGCAAACAAGTCACTTTACTGGAAGCAGCGAGAAACAACAAGATTTCTGCACGTTCTTTCCCTCCCACCCTGTGCAGGGCTGATCTGCAGGGATGTTCCTAATAAACCAGGGGGTGTAACCTGAGATGAGTTCTTTCTCAAGAGCCAAATCTGTTCTTATCAAGACAGACAACATGGTGGATTAGTGAAAGTGACCCGTCTGTTTTAACTCCTTACATGGTTTAACGTTGTTCTCTAGAGGTGTTGATAATCTCTCGCTTTAGATTTAATCCTTTTAAAAGAGATTCTGCAGAAACATTGAATCAGTTTGTCTTTACTTCACAGGCCTGCTAGTTTAAAAAGGTTTTAGTTAAGCCCGCTGCTCTAACCACACCAACAAGGGCCACATTGTGTGAGGATCATGAGGAGCTGGGGTATTTTTGTCTCCAGGATCGACCTAATGCGAGGATGACTTGCTCCAACATAATTAGCTGTAAACACATTTGGACAGAGTCTCTGATGCGTCTCCGGCAGCGGTTCCCACGGCAGCGGCATGAGAAAGCTCTCGTATGCTCCGACATGTTTGTCTTGATGCGTCACAGACAGACTCTTCACTCGCGCTCCAGAACAAAGACAACTTTAATTCTCTTTTCATACAAAATATTTAATAAATATGACTTTCAAAAATATATTGCCAGATCAACACATAATTCTCAAGTTCATAACACAAAGTCAAAAATAGAACAAAATGTTGCCATGATCTCAAAGGGTTAACAAATGAGATAAAACATGTTTGTCTTTAAGAGCCTCATTTAAAAAAAAGAAAAGAAACTAATTTGCACAGAAACAAAGCAGAGGCAGTGTATTCTACAGTGTTCCCATTGCCCCCCCGCCCCCCTCCCCTCCAAGTACTCGGTCTAGCTTTTGATATTACGCTGACTAAAGCAGATGGGAATTGTGGCGTGTCATAATGACGTGACTTGCCTATGAAATGTTTCGATGGGTTTAAACTGAAGCTGCAGAAGGACTTTTGTTCCCTTAAGTGTTTATCCATTAGTGGCAAGCAATATGTCTGCCACCATGTCCATCCCTCGCAGCAGCTGATCTGTTGTTGTCCTAACCTCATTGCCCTCAATCAAGGTCCTGGCAACAAGTAATAATGAAATGTCAAATGTGTGGAAAAACGACAATAAAAGTGTTTCAGGCCAAACGTGCCCATTCTTTGTCTTCTTTGAAATGTGGCTTTTTTTATAAAATGCGTTGAAAAATTAAGTCATTGAAAGAAATGGTAGACTTCCACAGCTATCAAAACCTTCAAACTAGACAGAACATATAAATAAAAAGGAATGATATCTTAAGGCTCTTGATTATTAAGTTAATAAATCAAATATACACAATGATTAATAAAAAAATGTACATATCTACATGTTCTAAATTGACAAATTCTTCATATTGGCAGCAACTGCTGACATTGAAACCTTCCCCTCCCTCCCCGAAAAATAAAAATAAATAATAAAGTTGATATTTTTTCTCATTTGACAGTTGCTGAAGTCTAAAAGCTGAAAAGGCACTTTCTCCAAACAGAACTAAAAATAATTCAAAAACATACTAAAAATAATTATCTCTAGCATTTAAACATGTCGGGTCGTTTTAGTCATTGTACAACAATTACACCAGGAGCCCCTAACATGTGTCCACTAAATTAAAATAACAAAAAGGGAACTGAAATGCAGAGGAGGACACTTGCAGTAGTTCTACAGTGAAATGTATACCAGTGCCTTGTGTTACCAGCCAACCAAAGCAACTGTCACTGCCAGTGTAAGCCAGCTTGTCAAAACTTAAATTAACACGGGGAATATCTGAAAATACTGTGGGGTCACGACTGACACGACAGTTTGCTAACTACACATGCCAAAGCTCCCCCGTCTCACCCACCACCGGGGTGTGAAGGCATAAGGCTTGGTTGCACAGCAACACAGCTGTCTGCTATACAATGTAGTCCATCCTGTTTATGCTGTTTGCTGTCTCCAAGTCTCTGTTGTCCTGTTTATTAGTCCAATTAGGGTTTTTGGACGTGGAGTTGGAAACCGGCGTCTTCTCGTCCCGCTCCACCAGTGTGTATGCTGGCTGTTTGGCGAAGCGGCCCTTCTGTAAGTGCCTCTCCTTGTCGTCCTCATTCCCCTCGGGATGATTTGTCCTTATTTTGGCAATGATGGAGTTCTTGTTTTCGTAGTCTTTGATGGCCACCGTGAGGCCCGAGTGCTTCTCTATAGGGTTCTTGATCTGGTTGAGCTGCTCCCTCACGTTGTTGGTCGTGTTGTCCTCGGCACTGGTGGCCGGCGGCCCGTTGTGGTTGCTCTGTTTCCGCCGGCGCCGCATGCACCACAGCAACACAGAGACCAGGACAAGGACCCAGATGACAATGAAGACGGAGCTGAGGAGGGGCACTAGGTAGTCTGAGGGAAGAGAAAGAAGACAGGTCAAAGAGATGCCCCAAATATAAAGAGTGAAAGGATTCCCAGTTAAACAATACACAAAAGGTTCTATTGTATTACAATGTCAAGCTTGCTAAATAGTTAGCATGCTTTTGCCAGTGCAACCTGACCTCTGAGCCCTGGACAAGGAAGGAGGTTGCTTCTATTTGGCTGTGGCGGCAGTCTGCTGTCACTGCGTTGATGAATGGTGGACACATGCGGGGGTCTTACTACGAGTCCAGCCAGTCGCAGTGAGCCAATCTAAAACCACGTAGCCAGGCAGCTCTGCTCTTTCCATTCTGACCAAAATATTTTTAAGCTCCCGTACAACTGCCATGAGACGGCAGGACCTGGCCGACCAACTTATGTGGGAGGATTAGGAATTACTTTTCACACGTGCATGACTTTTCTTTGGTACTAGGCATCACTGTCATTTAAGGGCCTTGGCTCTATCTCATCTGATCTTATCATTAAAAAAGAGAATGCTCCCACACACTGAGTGAAAGTCTGGGAAACTCACAGGAAACAGCAAGAGTTTGGAGGCGGTTCTTACCCGTTTTGCTGGGGCTTGGCACGCGCACTTCTATGATGGCGGCGATGATGGTGTTGTTGCTGTTGTTGTTGTTCCCGTTGCCCTTGCTAACCAGGTCGATTATCCTGTCTGTGAGCTCTTTAATAGGACTACGGTCCAACCGATGGTCCTCCATAGCCTAGAAGGGTGAAAAAGAAAGTAAGATTTCAAATCTGTGGCTTTAGGTTTATGTTCTATTTTTCATTAATTGTGTTCACCTGACACAAAACAACCCAACCTAAATCCACAAACTATCCCATTAATGCTGCTAAGAATGCACGCTGCAGGCTATAAATCAAAGGGGATTTTTCTGAGCATACATTAATAGAGGCAGGCAGGCATATGGCAGACAGGGAGTGGGAGGAGGTACTTACGATGCAGACGTGGATTTCGTTGCTGGCTGAGAATGAGGGGTCACAGGTTATGGACACAGAATGCTCCAAGGAGAAATTCTTCACCACGTACAGGCGCCTCAGCTGCTTACACACATCCTCCACGGTCAGGCTCTGGACATGGAGAAGAAGTAAAGCAAATGTTACAACACAAATGGAAACAAATACAAGAAGAGAAGAAAGAGCTCGGCCTGCACTTTTGGCAGTGGGGTCAACATGGTGGGGATCCACCTCATTTAGATTAAAGACCACAGGCTCATATGCTTGTCACTGTCTGCTGTCATGCTTGTTAGGCAGCTGGCGAGTGATGATGCTGTGTGGTGACAGAGTCGCCAGTGGTCCTGTTTAGCTCAAATCCATCTGATCCTGAAATTAATCTCGCAGTGCGGTCAGGGTTAAAAGTGAATGCCTGATTCTCAGGAACTTGGATGCAGTCAACAAAAAGAAAGGGGACAAAAAAGAAGGAAATATCCCAACATTTTTTCTTCCAGGAGCAAATTTAAATACATGGCCCGATTGTTCAGGAGTCTTAGACGAGAAATCCTTTTGCCCAGGAGGGATGGTTGAGCACTTTTGAAAACCTGATCTTTCACAGTTTGCTGCTCCCATTCATGTTATAGAGGTGGTGGTGGGGGAGGGGGCATGAAAAATGACCCCAAAACCCCTACAATTCAATCTCTCCCTCTCTGGTGCCTAGGTAACTCACTTGAGGCATGGTCTCCTTGTTGAAGGTGAAGGTGATGTTGGCGCAGCTGTTGTCCTGGTAACTGGAGCTGGGGTGGCATTCGGTGGGACGCGGGGGAGGGTTGGAGCGCCAGCACTCCCCCAGGCCAACGCAGGGCTTCACAAAGCAATGGTCCTCCCTGATGGGGACGCAGCTCCGACCAGAGGGACACCCGCCGCGACCTTTGGCCCCTATGTGGCAGGACATAGGGCCACATGACATCTGGAGAGAAACACAGGACAGGGAAACTATGTTAAGACTTTTTCCTTATATTTCAACAAATATAAGGCTATAGGGCTGATGATACTTTTTCTTTAATCCCAGCTAGTGATGTAGCTCTAGGGATCGCAAGGTCTGTAGCAGGAGCGTTGGGATATTAATAGTGTTGACGATAATTTAAAAAAATCCAGCACCTCTTTAATAATCTCAGTTTCTTTCTGTTTTTACTTTGTCTCCCTCCCCAAACAGTGTAATTCATTAGCCAAGATAAAAGACAAAATGCATAATTAGTTAAAGATGGAAAATGACAAATAGCATAATTTCCATTTTCCAATAATATCGTTGTTTAATCTGTTTACCACTGAATTAATACAAACATATCTAATATCTAAATAAATATTGAACACCAGAGATTAAATCTCAGATAGGAGTTTACGGTTGTTCCCAGTCACAGATCAAATGGCTCTGTAAAGATTAATTTCTATCCCATTCATGTCAAGGGATACGCTTCTGTAATCCGTTAAAGTGTGGTAAAACCCACACGTCACTGTGTTCCCATATCAGACTATATTTACCATGGAAGTTTGTATCTCACATCCCCAGATCGTTTTCAACCCATGATGCATTTCTCTCCTGAAGGGAGCAGTGTCAGTGAGGCGCCATTGTTAATCTGGCAGTTAAATGAGCGTGATAATGATAGCACTACTTTGGGCCTCTACTGTAAATCACCCAATCTTCACCCGGTGAGACTTTGGGAGATTCAGAGCTGGCACCTGACACCAGTATTTCCGACACTTCCATTGTGTTTCTTTCAAAACACATGGCATCATCTCTCTACAGAATGTGATATTCCCACGCCAGCTCCACCCTGTGACACAGTGTTGTTGTAGGCCCTACCTGAGATCTCTGAAGACAGAAGAGCCTGAGATACATCCACCCACGCAACCATTTATACCAAATACTTCACTTTTACATTATTTCACATAGGGAGGGACCTACCTTTGTGCACACAACTTTCCCGTTCGAACAGTGGCAGGTGTTGCAGTCTTCCTCCCATCTGAGACCATCGAGGAAGTCACGTCCATTAACAGAGCAATGTTTTTTCGTCTCTGTTAAAAATAAAAATAAATCACAGTATTAGATCTGGGAAGGTGTTTGTGATGTGTGTAATTTGTCATTTATTGTGTCGTGAAGACTTGTACCTTCATGACAGTGGGGTCCCGTCCTGTCCGGGGGACACAGGCAACGATAGCCGTTGATCTCATCCACACAGTTGGAGCCAAAGGCACAGGGAGAGGACTGGCACTCATTAATATCTGTCACAGGAGGGGAAGAGCGAGAGGTAAGAAGTGGCTCTGTTGGGAATAAAGAGAACAGCCAGACAGCGCACAAATATTAGGTTAAGCAGTCGGCATACAAATCTAATTCCTGGAGGTCATGTGTCATTTGAACAGTGCGTACACGGCAGTTAGTAAAAAAACAAGCAAACATACTTTAAATCAGTCCTTGACGGTTTTTTTTGTTGCCCCATGCAGCTTTATTAAAAAGGCGGCATCATTAGCAGGTATGCAGGAGCTGAGGGCTGGACTTAGCAGAACAAAGGGTTTGCAATGGGAAAGAATGTGGCCATCTGAAAGCCTTTAAGAGGGAAAACAATCTGTGTAATCAGTGTCAGAGAGCATGGCTGATTAGCTGTTGGCCCGCTAAGCCGGTTTCCCCCGGGGACAGCAGCAGAGCCCGGTGGAGGGACACCAAAATGGCTCTGTCTGGCCTGCAGCCCAACGCACAGATAATTGGCCGGCTAGACCTTCCATTTGGAGCGGCTGTGATGGTCCCGGGCCTGCTCTAACTTATTGGGGATCAGGGATGGGTAGGGAAGCCGGGCTAATACTTACTGATCCGGCAGTCTGGACCAGCGAAGCCTGCAGCACACTCGCAGCGGTACCAGTTATCCCCGTCCACACAGGTCCCGCTGTTGTAGCTGCAGAGAGAAAAAAGGAGGCAATGGGGCGTCAGTTTTTAATCTGGATTTGTTTTACAGACTAACATCAATCGACACTCATTTTGCATAAACACATTTCTGGGCTGGAATTTTCTCATCACTCGACTATAATGATCTCTCAAAAGGTAATTGATGCAACCAGACTTTGTCTTTGACATGTGCATGTGTTTGGGAGTGAGCTCCTGTGGTATGTGGTTATAAAAAGAGTCCTGACAGGGAGTTCCAGAAACAGAGATAGCTGATTGCTTCCCAGGAATGACAGGGAAGGGTGTATGCCAGTTTCTCAGCGAGAGAGAGAGAAAGCCTGCAGGTGAGAATCTACGACGCAGGAGGAGCTCCCGGTTTACATCTGTCTAAATCTACAGGAAATGTTTGGCTTCCACTTACCATGGGTGGGGACTGCAGTCGTTGGTATCTGAGAGAGAGAGAGAGAGAGAGAGAGAGAGAGAGAGAAAATAGGGAGGGAGAGAGAGACAGAAAGCAGTGAGTGTGTTGGTTTTTTCTCACGTGTATGATTGTTCGGCGCACATGACAGCTAAGAGCACGTCTGAGCCTGCGTGTTGGGCTGGACTCCGCAGCGCCTGATTACTCTGCCTTATTACCATCGGAGCAAACAATCCACTCTTACACTCAAAAATACATTCTAGCCCCCCCCTTTACACCACACACATTCACACCGATATTCCCTGGCCGGCTAGTTCTCCCTCCCTTACAAAAGTCGGGGGAATTGATGTTTTAGAGAACATGCGTACAAGGGCAGGGATCCCAGGGAAATGAAGGCTGTAGAACAAGCCGACATGTCACTGTTTGGACAGGAATGCAACAACGAGAGTAGGAGAGACGGGTGTGTGTTAGACGAGGAGGGGGAGGAGAGGGAGGAGAGGGGGGGAGAAACATCTGTCTCCACTTTCCAAACCCCTTTCTCCCTCCTCTTTCTCCTCTCTTGGCCGGCAGCAGCCAGAGAGAGGAGAGAGATAAAAAAGAAACAAAAAGGTACAGATCAAGAGGGGATGGGAGTTGGGTTTAACCAGATGCAGGTTTCCCTTGACTAGGTAGCAGGAGGTTTATCATCATTTAATAGCAATAACTGTCCACCTTTGTCCCATCCACACTTTAAAGAGTACTCACTCTGGGTGCACGTGGGACCCTCCCAGCCTTCCTTGCAGACGCAGGCGAACGACTCCCCAGTCACCACGCAGGTTCCTCCATTCTCACACGGGTTGGGAAGGCAACTTGAGTTTTTGGCTGAGAGAGAGAGAGAGAGAGAGAGAGAGAGAGAGAGAGAGAGAGAGAGAGAGAGAGAGAGAGAGAGAGAGAGAGAGAGAGAGAGAGAGAGAGAGAGAGAGAGAGAGAGAGAGAGAGAGAGAGAGAGAGAGAGAGAGACAAAGTTGTTTTGTCAGTTTTCCTCTTACTTTTAAAAATATGTTATCAGTGAAATCAGTGATCATGAACCTTAAGAAAACACAAATGTCTGATGTTGGTTTGGCTTTTTTTACTGTCGGGTTTTCATTTTCTCTGAGGGAATCCGCATTCCAGGACTTTGAAGTGTATTGTCTGTGCAATCAGGGAATTTTAAGCAGATGTCTGTCAGCACTCACGGGAGAGGGGAGAAATGTGCAAGCAAAAGATGGGAGGGAGTGTTGACAGAGTGTAGGGATAAAAACTGTTTGTGGACCTTGGGGATATGAGAGATCTGATTAATATTGGAGACAAGATGGAGCTTTCCCACAAAGCAGTCTTGTGTGTGTGTGTGTGATGTGTGTGTGTGTGTGTGTGTGTGTGTGTGTGTGTGTGTGTGTGTGTGTGTGTTTCTTAATATGAAAATGTAAACCGAGTGGTGACTCACCTATGTTACATGTTGTACCCTCCCACCCTGGGGAACACTTGCACTGGAACGTGTTGACCTCGTCATGGCAGGTGCCACCGTTGTTACATGTGGCTTCATCGCACTGGCTTTCACCTGAGGGGATCATTTACAACCATCGCTTTAGCTGTGCACTCACATACGTTCAGAATAAACACACACGGTATAGAAGATTGAGTAATTACATACAGCCATAAGCACATACCATGAGCCTGCACAGGCAGACTACACGGGTGTGGAGGAAAGAGCAACAAAAAAAAGAACAAAAAGAGAACTCTTACGGGAGTGGCAGGTCTTTCCCTTCCAGCCATTCTTGCATTCGCAAAAGAAATCAGTCACCAGGTCTCGACATGTCCCTCCATTATGACAGGGGTTGGTGCTGCAGTCATCGATGTCTGGTGGAGACATTGGACGGGAGTGTGATTAATGGGCGGCATTTCAAACACAATTTTTATGTTGAAGCATGGATTGCACGGTCCCATGAAGGAGGTGTGTTTGTGTGGAGGTCGCGGCACGAGCAGTACTACTCACTGATCTCACAGTGGTCGCCCTCCCAACCGTCGCCGCAGATGCACTGGTACACGCTGACTTTGTCGATGCAGGTGCCTCCGTTGCGACATGGATTACTCTCGCAGTCGTTGATGTCTGAAATAAACAAGACAAATGTGAGATTGTGAGTGTGAGGTCAATCTGATACAGCACAATCTGTGGTGCCTTGTGTTCTGCACTGTGAGTGTGTGGGGTCTGGTCTTACTCTCGTGGCAGTAGGTGCCTCTGAAGCCCTCTTGGCACTCGCAGCTGAACTGGCCCGCGGCCTGGCTCCGGCAGCGCCCGTGAGGTCCACACACATTGGATGAAATGTAGCGCTCCCCTCCCGGCGTGCTGTTAGACGCCACGGACACGGTGCAGCTGTCAATCACTGAGAAGACAAAGAGACAGTAAAACAGCTGACATTAAATGTTTGAACAGAAACTTGTTCCAAATCATAAAATAGGGTTTATGTCTTCCAAGTGATAAGAATGTATTTTATTGCTGATATTCACATGAGAGCATCCATCTGATCTGAGCCCATCATAAAAAAAAGGAGATGAGAGCCAAAAAGTGAGAAAGAAAGCAGGAGTGAGCATGAAAGAGGACGAGATTAGGAAATATCTACAAGTACAGGCCTTAAAATCCCCTGAGAAAAACTGTATCAGTGAGAATGTGAAAAAAATTAATGACGGGAGAAACAGCCATAAGCTGTTATGCTTTCATAAGCAATTCAGAGTGATCTGTTTCACTCTGCGCTGAAATCCCTTCCTTTCTCCCTGTCTGATCAGGTTAGAGGAGCGGGGTGGATTTTCTCCCCTGTAATCACTTCATTCTTGCCAAGAGCAAAGAGAATCTCACCGTCTGGTATCTGACTCCGTGGTTGGTCCACTCAATTACACACATGGACACACAAAAAAGTTGTGCACACTCAATGAGAGAAAAAAAAAAGGAGAAGTAGCCCACCAAGTCATTACCAAGAACACACACAGTGCTATCAGCCTTTTGCCAGATTTTCAAGGAACTCAGAGGAGGGGAGAATTATTGGAAAAGCTTTGCTGAGAAGATGGAGGGGGGCCACACACCAAAAAAAAAAAACTTCTCACCTAGGCCAAAAAACTTGCAATTCTTAAGACTGATGTATAGGTTTTGCGCTAATGGGAATTTTTTTGACAAATGCTGAAGACCTGGCCTTAGCCAGCATTTTACTACATCAGTTTATGCAGATCAACTTACTGAAATGTTCTGGAAGAAGACAAAGCGTGAAAAGGTTGTGGTTACTGCAGGCAGGAGACGTACCTTTACACGTGGTGGTGCGACAGTGGTCTTTGAGGTGGGAGCAGTTCTTGCCCTCGTAGTCCTCGGGGCAGGCGCAGTAGTAGTCTGTGGCCAGGTTGAAGCAGGGCGCTCCGTTCTGACACGGGTTGGGCGAGCAGTAATCGATATCCAGCTATGGCAAAAAGGTATGGAATAGAGAGTGGTGAATCTGATAGCTCACATGGTTTCTGCTACACTGAACAGAGCAAAACCCACAGCATCCTCCCTGCAGGCTGTGCCAGGAAACAACACACGCACAGTGCTTGGAGGAAGGGGAAAAACAAGGCAGAGACATAGGAGCCGTCCTCTGAGTCTGGGCTTCAGCATTGAGGAATGTATCCCGCTGTAGCCAGGAGCAGCTTCAACAAAGCACTCCCTTTTAAAAAAGGAGGATTGTGGAACAACAGCCATTTAAGAGGGTGGGGCAGGAAAACTTTACAACGAACCCAAAGATACAGCAATGCTGGCAGACAGGGAGCCGAGAAGGCTTAAGATGCTAAACGATAGCAGGTATGATAGTGGTGGGAGTTGTGTATTACCTGGCAGAGGTTTCCTGAGAAGCCTGCCAGACACAGGCACTGGAAGCCGTTGACTTCGTCCTGACAGCGGCCGCCGTTCAGACACGGCGCGCTCGCACACTCGTCGATGTCCCTCTCACAATGATCGCCGGCGAAGCCAGGGGGGCACGCGCAACGATAGCCATTAACCAAGTCCTGAGAGAGCAAGAGAGACACAAGGGTTAACCTAATGCAGGCACACACTTGATGAAGTGCTTTGACAGGGTGGGGAGTAAACAATAAGTGTTAAACCAGGGAACAAAATGAATAGCTATAGCTGAGATGGGGGGCCGCGCCAACTTTTGAGGGGACATTATCACAGCTCAGCAATTATTTCAACACATTTTCCTGGCACGGGCTCAACACAATAATGTTTATGGTAATTCTAGCCAGTGTGGTCAAGGACCTTGTGTGTCTCTCCCTTAGAAACCCCTCTGAACCCACTCCCCTCAGATTTGATTTCATAGAGGAATTCCACAACAATTCCACTGTCGGTTTTGGAGAGTACCGTTTACAGCAGCTATTTATGCAACCGCTGTAAATGTCCCCGGTTTTTGACAAAGAAACGAAATAAAGCAAACAAACAAGCTGGCAAACGAAGTAGCGATGCCAGATAAAGCTAATAATGCTTTTGACCCGACACGTACCTTGCAAGTTCCCCCATTCTGGCACTGGTCCTTGCAGTCGTTAATGTCTGCACGGGAAAACAAATATGAGGATTAATACTGGACAGCTTGAGAAAATTGTCTGTCTTTGAAAACAAGTCTCCCATGCTTTGAAAACATTGTCAGTGCGAGAGAGAGTTGAATAGTGGTGTGCAGAATCCATGCAACACAGAGTATTGAGCAATCCTGCCTGCTGCCAAGTGAAACTGGTCCTGGGATTGTCCCCACAGCATGCACACACAGGGCTTATAACATTATAGCAGACTAATTTACACTGCAGGAAAAGGCCACACTCCACAGACTAAATCATTAAATAAATAAAAAAGGACAGATGCATCCGACAGCCTTCAACTCACTGGTGTCGCAGTTCTGCCCCGTCCAACCAGGGACGCACTCGCAGAAGTATCCACCAATCAGGTTGCGGCACGAGTTGGCATTGACACAGGGCTTGCTTTCGCATTCGTTGGCATCTACAGAGGGAGAGAAGGGGTTAGTGGAATTTGCATGTGCAGTTGACAGGTGTGGCGTGGTGGAAGGAGGGAAAGAGGCTCACCTATCAGACACGTCTTCCCCGACCACTGTGAAGGACAGTGACACTTGAAACCGTTCACTTGATCCTGGCACGTTCCCGCGTGATTGCAGGGGTTTGGAGAGCAGTCGTCAACATCTAAAAAGAGGAAGTCACTTGTGGTTATTCAACGTGATTTTACGAGG
Source organism: Notothenia rossii (assembly GCF_949606895.1). NCBI lineage: Eukaryota > Metazoa > Chordata > Actinopteri > Perciformes > Nototheniidae > Notothenia > Notothenia rossii. Next base: position 68,557,678 of record NC_136909.1, read on the forward strand.
GTACTGGCATTTAATGGCTGCAGGTTTGAGTGGAATCTTACTGGTGGTGCAGGAGGGGCCGCTCCAGCCTGGTGCACACTGACATTCGTAGCCTTGACTGGTTTCTGAACAGCTCCCGCCGTTAGAGCATGGATTGGATAGACAGGCATGTTCCGCTAGAAAGAGAAACATTTTGAAATCACTCCTGTCAATATAAAAATATAAAATCCACTATTTGATATGTGTGTGATTTTATCCTTTTTGGCCGATAAGCTGACATTTAAATTGATGTTCTTCTGATGTTGTAGCTGCCATGACATTAATTCACTCCGACATCATATGGTGTACTATATTCAAAAGAAAAAGAAATCAGAGGCAAAAATCCATTCAGCTTCTGACTCTCATTTCTGGAAAATTGCACGCCTCTGCTCGCTGTCAGCAGAAAACACCCAGGGGTCGACTTCCCTCACCCATCACCTAACTCCTTGCCTTCCCCCCTGGCCCAAAAGCGCGCTCAAAATCCCCCCCCATCTCACCCTCATTACCCGTCGGGCAGAACACACCACCAGGAAATCATCTTTCATGCTAAGTTGACCCGACCAACACACCGTGACTTCCCTCTGACTCCCCGCCATTCTTCTTCTGAGAAGGGGCACAAGATGAGAGAGTGGCGGGAGGGGGCGCGGGAGAGAGGGGGGAGGAGAATCCGCCCCTGGAGTTTCTCCTTTATGGAAGAGTTAAGGATGAGTGGCTCCCAAATGAATAAAAAATGAATGATTCACTCTGAGAATAACTAGGCAGTTGGAGGTGATCAGTGGTATGCCGTGGGGAGGGGTGAGGATGCGGCCCTGCACCCGGGGGCCTCTATGTTACAATAGGCTGACGTATCCCCTGCTCTGAGGACCTCCTGTTACGAAGGGCACGGTTTCCTGACATCTCCGCAGTTAAGCTGTCAGCACCCCGCGAGGCTCAGATTTAATGAGGAAAAACCATCATCTCCATGGTAAGTGTTTGCAGCAGCTGAACCTTAGCACCACACCCATCTGTCTGGAGGGCCTGAGGAGCGGAGGGATGACCGGCCCCTGAAGATCAAACCGGTGGATTACCTGACTTGGGGGCCACTCATGCTGGAGTGGAAACAAGATTATTGCCGAGTTACCACCTCCTCTGATTACAAACTCAAGGCACCTCTGACCTTTTGTCTGCAAGCTAAGAAAGCCCAGAACCTACCCACTTACTCTAACTGCAAGCATAAGGATGAGACCCCATGAGATTCGATCCTCTATTTAAACTTGGGTTGCACAAGTATATCGTTTAATAAGCAACACCGAAATAAGGGGGTTTAGGTGAATCTTGGAGTCTATATTTTGGCAAAAAACTGATAAACAAAGAAAAATCTAAGCAGCGGAGGACAGGACATTCTGACTTCTAGCCTTTGAGTTCCTTGGTTCCTAAATGTCCCACAATGCAACTTTGGAGCATCTTTTTATCAGATTCTCCATGATGACATTGTTGTCGTAATTCTCCTAAAAGAGCTCTCTATCTCTCTCTCATTTGAGAGACAAGTAAACGGGGTGAGTTTTCTAGTCTCTTAAAAAGCTAATTCCAAAGCTTGCTAGCAATAAAAAGACTCAAATTGACACTCACCTCTCTCACAGTTTGCCCCAGAGTAGCCTTCAGCACAGGTACACTGGTACTTGTCAGGCCCTGTGTTGATACACGTCCCTCCATTCATGCATGGCTGGTGAGTGCCACAATAGTTCAGATCTGAAAAGGGAGAGGTTACCACACCTTTAGTTTGTTTTTACACAACACGGGCTGCTCTTACGGTGACCTGCAACTGAAATTATAGGGAATAATAAGGGAATTAACCTTTATCGCAAAGGTGGCCGCCCCAGTTGGTGTCGCACAGGCACTGCCACGGCTCTACACAGGTGCCGTGTACACAGCCGGGGTGGGGGATGCACTTGTCACAGTACTGGCCCTGCCAGCCATACAGACACCTGCAATACAGAGTCATTTCATTAGCCTCAGAAGTCTGATATTAAGTAAAACAAAAAAACATAAGCACATACAGACACACACGCCAGAAGAAAAAACATGCAGAACATTCAGGAAAATTCACAACAATCACAGTGAGGTCAAATAATCTCTTATGGTGTCTGGAAATATGAATAGCTTATTGTTCTGTTTATTTAAAATGACTCAAAGCAATACAGTAATAATCTGCATTTAATGAACACCACAATAGTGGATGCAACATGGCGCTGCACAAATGAAACAAACAAAGGGCCACTATGCTTGCCCTCACAACAACTGTGCTGTGTCTTAAAAGACCACAAATAAATCCCAAGTAGCAGGGTGTTTATGCAACAGCTTTTAAACAATACTTGGGGACAAGAAAACAGAAGAGCATTTATAATTTTACCAAACAGAAAGAAAGAAAACAAAAAACACTAAATTACAGTTCCAATGGGACCTGTAGCACAGCTAACATTAGCATGCGGCCAGACGCTCCCTTTAACAACACCCTGCCTGTGGCTTGGCAGTAGAGACAGAGAGGAGTGTTCGGCTGCTGCTGCTGCTGCTGCTCATCCTGGTTCCCATGAGTCAGGAGTCAGGCTCGTGCCCCAAGGCCGAGGAGGGGAGCTCAGCCTTCTGACCACTGAAATGTCCAGGTCCATAATTACACTGATAACGCTGCCCTTTTCTTCCTGGGCTCCATAATTAAGAAGGCAATCCAGCCTGACTGATAAGTGTCTTTTTTTAAAAGGTGGCGAGGTGGCGATACAGTTGCTGCTTTGGAGCCTGGCGACAGGAAACCTTGTCCCTCTGGGGGGAGGGGCGCGCTGATTAGCCAGAGAAACGGACGGACTGTAAAAATAAACGCGGTGGTTAAGTAAACCTCAGCCTGTGATTAAAGAGGCTATTCTTAAAAGTGTGCTAATCTTCTTCATGAGAAGCAGAGCAGGATTCCCCAGAAGGATACCAAATCATTTACAGTTATTACGCAGACAAAATACTGGGGAGTGACATTACATTGTCTCGCTCTGCTGACGCATATAACTGTTTTAACTCCTGACATGAAAACAGAGTGTTGTTGCTGTGCAGTTAATGATTTTTAAGCCATGAATCTTAGTCCACAGGTGCACTGTTATTACTGTGATAGAAATATTCAAATCTGAGGTATCAATAAATACACCACCAGACTAAATTAAGTTCCCATGGAGCGTAATTAGCTGTGGCACCACTGACATCAACTTAGCGACAAGGTGACTGCCCTCGCCTGCAGCTCATGTTGTTGTGTTCAGCTTTTGTTTAACGCTGTGCAGCAGCGTAACGATGGGAAACTGCTCACTGACTACAACAGTAGAAGAGCTTGCTTGGAGACTTTTTTGGCACGCGGAATATAAACAGAGTTAAACCCAGAGCTTTAAATATAGCCACACCTGTGCAGAGACTAAAGCAATTCAACTCTCTTGTTCTGCCGGTGGCCACACAAGCATTTACAAGAAACCTGATGATGTCAAAAGCTTGGGAAAAACAACATCACTGCTCGCACAATGCGATCAAACCTGATTGTCCTTGTGCTTGATTAAGTGCCAAATCAGACAACTAAGAAATCAGTGCCTGAACTGTGGGAAGAGTTAGGGCAGAGCAGGGCCTCCGCCAGGATGAGATACAACTGCACACAATGCTCCAGCTCTGATATCCATCTGCGCCGGGTTTTTCCTCTGGCTGTGTGCATAAACAGCATTAGGAAAGCCATTAGCTACACAAACAATACACTTTAACGCTCATCCGAACGTTACATGCGATTTGCCTGATAACACTCGCCTCATTAGAGGGAAACACATTACATTTCCAACATGGAGACTTGGCAGTTGAGCCTCTCCCTTTTCTCTGACTGGCAGCTCCGGTCCAAAGCTCCACGAGAGATTTACAAGCAGCTCAGCCAGCATCTCTGTTAAAGCCCTGGTACTGATAGTCTCTTGGCTAGAAAACAGAGCACGTACAGGGAAAGATCCATGCCATGACTGAACTGGTGGTTGGACACAATCCCTACACATCGGATTGATCCACACCACAGGCCTCTGGCAGCAGCCTCCGTAAGAAGTCAAATCAACCGTGTTTGACATTTTATACAGTACATAAGCAATAAATCCTTGATAACAGACTAATAAAATCATACAAAACGGCCTTGGTCACTTACTTGCATCCACCTGGCTCCTTACATGATCCATGTTCAGTGCTGCAGCCTTGTCGACATATAGCTAGAGGAGGAAGAAGAAGGAAAGAAAAGTACTGCCTGGTAACTAGGTTCAAATTTAGCTCCATTTTAAAGCACATGTAAATTATAGCAGTAAATGATTTAATTACTACCCTCTATCACATTTCAACATGAGAGAACACATATTACTGTCGACAAACAACGAGGCATGCTCTGCCATGTAACACAGTAAAATATTTATTGAGGAATAGACTGCAGTCCAAGCTGATTTCCTAGGGATAGAAGTTTATTCCTGGTCATACGGGCAATGAAAAGCTTTATTTGATTGGAAGAGAAATTATGTGAGGGTTCAGAAACAAAGGCTTCCATTCAATGCAAACCACACAGCAGACAGTGTATCGGCATGATTCACAGATTACAGTCTGGCTGATAGTTTAAGAAGACCCATTCAGAGTCATAAATACCAATCTGACTGTCTCAAGCTGCTGGTCTGATCAGCATTTCCATTTTGAAGTGATGTCACCCACCCATCTCATCATGCTGACATTTCATCACTTCTTACCTGTGTTGCAGTCAAGTCCGGACCAGCCTTCCAGACATGTCTTGTTTCCATTGTAGTCGCATGTGTAATGCCCGAAGAACTCATCCCTCGGCCGACAGAACTTGTTGCAGCCGAAGCCGTAGTAGTGCTCGTCACAGCTGACCCGGATCTGGTACTCAAACTGGGCCACACGGTCGTTGTGAGTCAGCTTTTGCCAATGCGGGCTGGGGTTGATCATGCCTGAATGAGAGGCTTTCTCTATCAACTTCCCATCTGCACCTAAAACATCCATTGAGACATGATTAGCATAACATCATTAAATGCTTTCCTCAGCTATGTTAATGGTCATCAAATGTTTGAGCCAGGGACAGGATAGTGGAATGCAGCATTCTACTTTATGCATTTGGGAGTTGCAATGTTATGCGTGATCTTACAGTGGGAAGTGGGAACCCAAAAATTCGGACACAAATTGCAGAAGATCTCCGAGATAGCAGATTATATGTAATTAAACCAACTATGTGTGCTGGAGAGGAAGAAAAGTACAAGGAGGAAACACAGAAAAAAGGGAAAGGCTGCCTGTAATGAGCACTCTTAACTGCTTTTTTCTCACGCTCCCTCTCCAACTCTCCCTGGTTGGGTTTCTGATTCTCAGGTTTACAGCTTGAGGATATTACTGTTCTCAAATGCTGTCCTCTGCATCGCCTCAGGCTAAGACAGAACCACAGCCGCCATAAATTACAGCGCGAGGACACCGATGCCACAGTCACTGCTGGGACGCCTGCCAGAGTGCCATCAGCACTTTTTCCTCCCCATCACATTCATTCGTGTACTCAACAGCAGTCAAAAAGGACTTGAGTCAACTCTTTTTTACACTCTTAAAACTTCAAACAGGGAGCAAAGGCCCAGGTTATGTTGTGATTGTGCAACAACCAAAGGCGACTTAAAAACACACAGACCTGACCCAGAAAGAGACTTATTTTCCTGTCAAACATGAGGAGGTCACGGCCCTGTCAAACGGGCAAGGGCTGACCTGCGAGCACACACACACACACACACACACACACACACACACACACACACACACACACACACACACACACACACACACACACACACACACACACACACACACACACACACACACACACACACACACACACACACACACACACACACACACACACACACACACACACACACACACACACACACACACACACACACACACACACACACACACACACACACACACACACACACACACACACACACACACACACACACACACACACACACACACACACACACACAAAAATCTTCCATCTGGGAGAGAATGAAAAATATGTCAAAGCCGTTATTTACTGCCCTCACATGAGCAGAGGTGGCTGACCGCCGGGTGAGTCGCTTCTCTGTAGTATGATGCAATGCAGTGCGGGACGCTTCGCTGTCATTTATTTACTGTGCTGTGTATCAGGGGCTTGGGGGCATACTGGAATCACATTGCCCAGTAACATTTCACAGTGGTCTGGAATCCAGAGCTCAGCTGTGAGGCATTTCTCTACCGACTGCTGACCTGTAGTGTCAGGAGTCACACATCCTTACTACCTGCTGCCTGGCTCGGAGCTAAACATAAATCAGACGCTCTTTATAACGCTTAGAGCGGTCGTGTTTGAGCATCATATTAAATTTAATATCGAGAAAATCTAATGGTTTAAGCTGTAAAAAGGGGACTTATTTTATCACACACTGGATATAAAGTCATATTCAAGTAATCTGGACGAAAAGGGAAACAAAGAAAAATGTACATAACTTTAAAACTTAAATGAAACTATTAACTGTGTTTATGAATCAGTCTGCATTCAAACATCAGTTAGGATGGTCACAAAATATGAAGCTATCGGAGCTGCGAGCTATCCCAGTGGAGCTCAGAGGGGCTTAACCAGCATTGACTGTGTACATTCAGGGGGCTTTTCACACCAATGCCCTAATAGCTCTCTGGGGAGCGGCAAATACAGCAGAAAAGACCGAAACCTTGTTGACCTCGAACGGACCTGCATAAACAAGCATGGGAGAGGGCCCTCCCTCCGCTGGGATCACTGCGCTGTCGCCAATCTGACCGCTAACCAGCAGGAATCCCAGCACAGTTAACGACAGAAAACCAAACCCGCCATCCAGAATTTGGATTCAGCATGTTAACACCACGTCAGTTCATGGGAAGAACACCCACGGTGTTCGAGTACTACACTGTAAAGTCTTCCGCTGTGAGCTCAGCGTGCAACCCAGGTAAAGTGACTTTTTCAGGATAACTGAGGCCTTGCCCCCCCGCCATGCATTGTGACTGTAGGCTACTCCCAGCGCCGTGCTGGGCGGCCGGATGAACTCTGTGTTTCACGCCTCAGTGACAGTGAGACTGTGACCCCGACCCTGGCTGGCAGCACCTGCCATCAGTCATCGGCCAAATGAAAACATTTTCATATGGGGTTAGCGTGGCCCCCTCTGTTCTCCTCTACCTCGCCACACTTGCTTCTCTCTGTCTGCACCCCCGCCTCACTACCCCCGGTTTGCCCGGTCCCCGCTTCTTCTTCCTCTTCCCCCTCGCTTCCCTGTCCTGCTCTCCCGCCTTACAGGCAGCTGTCAACACACTGTCCTAACACAGACACACACGCACACCCAGTGGACCATGTGGAAGAGGCCAGGGGGTTCAGGAAGAATAAACTTCCTTCTCCGACCTTCAACACACGACTCCTCCCAGACGTTGCTATGAGGTTAGCGGGGGGAAGACAGAAAAAAAAGAGGGGAAGGCAAGATGGAGATGCCAGACAAGGACAAATACTCACCACCGGTTTCATTTTTGAAGTCCAAGGCTTCCACTATCAAAGTGTAGGACCTCTGGAAGACAAAAGGGAGAAACAATGAGTGTTAGCCAAGAGCAGGATCATAAAGCAATCATTGTATTATGAATGAGTATAAACATTCCCCTTTAAAGATAAAGTGATAATTATGTCAGACGGGTATTGTGAAGAGAGCCACAGAACAGTGTAGAGCCTTTACCACCAATTTACTTTTCCAAGTTTCTAACAACCTCACCAGCCTTGCTAATGAATCTTACTTCTCCCTCTCATTGCAACAGGACCCAGGACAGAAGCAAACGACTAACTATTAGCTTATCACAATGGTCCTGTTGATCTGATTAAGAGAGGATAAGCTGGCGGTGGTGCAGAGGTCTCTGCCTCTAAACTATTAGGATGAGACAAATGGGCAGTTGAACTGGACATCCACCCAGCAGGAGGGTGCATCCGTCTGGTGCACTTGAAACCAACCATATATAACAGCGCTGCACTGGACCAATTGCTATGATAAATCAAAATTAAAAAAGGGGTTAAAATGTTACATTGGAAATGATAACATTGCTCCCAATAGAAACATGATGTCCAAGTCAGTTCTTTTTTATAAAACTATAGTGACCTGTGCAATGATTGGTGTAAAAAAAAAAATCAAGTCTAAAGTGCTAAAGCAAACTGTTGTCTGCAAGAATTAAGTCAAGAATGAATTGACATAAAAAGTGTTTGTGACTGATGGTGAGAGGGCACCGAGAGCGAGGCTTAATGAGTGCTACACTCTGCAGGGCCCGTCTTGATTTCAGCACTCCCGAAAACGCTTTGTCCGATTCAGGGTCGGTAGCGCTCACACCAATATCAGCTTACACATTCGCGCTGCCCTGTGCCACAGTCTTGAGAGAGCGAACAATGTGCCTGCGAACGCGCATGACAGAGGCAGAGAGAAAGTATGCGATTGTGAGAAAGTGTAATCCACTTAAGTGGTCAAGCATCCACTAGAAAACACCTACTTGTTATATTCACACACATGCTGGCCCCCAGCAGCGCTGCCTGAAGGCATTTCAGAAATTCTGCATTGCTACTATGGCCCTCTTTGCTGCAGTGACTTCATGGTAAACAAACCTTTGCTCGAAGGAAACCCCCTGTTCACTTTCCAAAGGGAGAAAAAAAGAACAAGGTATGACTCACTTCTGGACCGATTTCCATGGCTTTACCTTGTTTTGTAAACCATTCAACTTTCAATCTTACCAGGAGACATTTGTCTGATCATGTGCCAGAGTTTCACTGCAATCAGAAGGGCAGCTATTATTTGAAATGCAGTGCTCATCAGCAACGCAGACTTTACGGTATATCCTGACTCACAATTGACTGCAATTACTTGACACAGAACTCAAGTGAGTGAGTCAGAGGCAGCGTTTCCGCCTGGGGGGCGTCTTGCCGTCATTTGACAAAAAAATAAGATAATTCGAGAGAAGATCGAGAGTTTTTATCGCTTGAAATTACGAAAAGGAAAAAGGACGCCCTCTCAGCCCTGGTCTGGCGGAAACACTGGTCAGAGGTAATGTGATACCAAATCACCGACTACTGCGACCCAACCTAAAGCTAGTTATAACACCCCAAACAAGAGTCCTCTACCTTTGGTCTTCACTTCATGTTTTAAACAAAAAAATTGCAAAATATCTTTGGTTTTGATTTCATATTGTGGCCATTTTCTCTGTCTGTATAACTGTACTTGAATGCATCCTTAAAGTAGTTGCACTCCCACCTGCATGTCCACCTAAATCTTTGAATTAATTGGGGATGGGAAAAAATTATTTGAGAAAGCTACCCAAAACAAATCCCACATATAACGCATTGGGCGCATTGTGAGTTCATCCTTCGAACGGGAACTGAAATGCATCACAACGACACTGAACTGTCTGAAGTATATTGTCTGACACCTCAACCTTTTAATATTAGTCATTATTGCAACATTGAATTGGCGTGGTTGTGACTAACATGAGAAGTGATACAAAACTTGACTAGAATTTGTAATCTACTAAATCCCTTCAGTGACCCTTCAGTAACCTCTCAAACAATGCAAGCATATTTGATCAACATGTTATCAGTTTACAGGCATTAGGAACAATGAATCCCTGCCAACTGAAAAGAAAAATAAGCCTGATTCACCTGCTACAAAAAGAAACTTCAGATTCTGACGGGTGGAAGTAAAATCATTAAATCACTTTGTAGTGAACTGCTGTCAAGAGGCACACATTTTAATGGGTTATAGGCTGATTCCTTTAAAGAGCAGTCCTCCAACAACATAACACACCCAAAAACTGCATGATTTGGACTTGTCTCAACATGGAAGCTGTTGCAACATCCTCATCACCACACACGTTAGTACCACGATAACATGATTGACAACTCAATAAAATCAAAACCCTAAAACCCTGTGGCATTAGATAACAATGTTTTAAATTCTCTTATTGTCTTTGGTGTTCACATTAAGTAAACTACATCTGAACATCCCCAGGCTTATCAATGAAACAATAATGTTTTAGTGGTTTGATCTAACAAGTAGCATTGCCATTATTGAGATATTTGGTTCCCGACCGAATAACAGTGAGATACTGCCCAACTTGTCATTCACTAACACTCCATAACTCCTCGGCGGTTATCAGCTTTGAACTGTCTGCCACTGCCAGGTTCACTTTTCCCAGGCTCCCAGCTGACTCACAATTTCTCTTTGAACTACAGAGCACACACACAAAACACACGTCCAAGTGCAATAAGTGAGGCCATATGTCTTCTTATCTTTCCTGGCCAAGCAGGCACTGTCCAACAGACAAGTAACATAAGCGATAAAGATCACTCCAGTTTGAAACATAATGACTTGCCAAAGAACACTACTGGATCGTCTCAGTAGGGGAATATTGTACACACGCACGTGTGTGCGTGCGTGCGTGCGTGCACGCACGCACGCACCCTGCCCTACAATGAAAATGGAGCCATTTGATGAACCATTGCAAGGTAATCCAACAAAATACAAAGTGAGGCATGGCTCACGGAAAAACAGGCATAAGCCAAAGGTCTAAAAAAAAAAAAAAGGCATGGCACAACAGATTAGACTGGTCTGAGCCTACACTCAGCACACAGGAAATGTCAACAGTCCAGTCAAAGGGATGTTGACCTTCTGTATCAGTTTCCCTGAGTCAATCACTTCAATAATATCAGACTGAGATCTACTGTAACCAATGATTTGGGACTTCTAGGTAACACACCCTTGTTTGACATAAAACTCAGTCATGAAAAGACAACTATCATAATCACATTCAAAGGCAAGGAAGGAATGCATTGTTTTGCCAAAAGATTTTCATCAAAACAAGAGTTGCAGAGAGATCGTACAACCAACAGCTTATTAAATAACCTGTAGAGGTTCGTTAACCCCGGGGACACGATACAACCTCACCCAGAGGAAAGAATCTCAACTTTTGCCAACTGAAACAGACGCAAACAGATTTTGGATCTCTCACAAGGCAAACAAGATCCAAACCAATGAAGCCTGGGAATAAAAGTCAATATAAAGCATTTAACTAAACAAACAGCCAGTCATCCATCTTTTGCAATGGTCACTGGCCATTAATGGAAACAAAAACAAGGCACAGGTAAACTCCAATTAAAAAATGCATTTTCATTGGATGGCACGCTCCCATACAGCGTGAAACAACTTCGATAAGCAGCAAAACTTCACACTCACACAATACTGCAAGTTCACTGAGAAAGTTCTTAAAGTGAAAGATGGGGTTAGGTAGGAGGGAGAAAAAAAAAAAGAGAAAGAACACGTTTCTCTTCTTCTCTTCCCTCTTTCACTTGAGTAATTTGCACTTAACTGCCACATCAGAGCAGACTATATAAAACAAAAATGTCATTACCCAAAAAGCAGCCGGCAGCGCTTACCCTCCAGGCTGTGCTGACTATTGTTCTGAGACTCACCTCTTCCCAGTTCTCAGACAGCTCCGGCTTGTCAACAAATCAATCACAGTGATGCATGTATGTCTCGGTTCTGACAAAAGATGTCAGCATCATGAAAGATGAAGGAAAAATGAGCTATTAAATGAGGGGAATAATTAAATCAAATTTGAGCAGAATGCGGGGTGCCAGATCAACTAGGGCTTGAGATGCAAGGCAAGATATTACTTATATTAGAGAGTAAGAATATACACTATAGTTGGGACGTGAGCAAATAAGTGCTAATAAAAGTTCAGTCTAACTTATGTCTTCCATTCTTGTATAGGTGCAACATGGGCAATTCTGCTGAGGTGGCCACAGCGGCACGGCTCCGAGAGCAAACTTCATCACTGCTGAGTCTACTACATCTGCTTCCTGTTGCTTGCCCTGCACTGGCATTACAGCTGAACTGCCTCTATTATGCTCTATAATCCTCACTGTAGTCACTGAGGGCACACCATTGTCCCAGCTTGATACACTGTGAGGGACCTCACTTCTCTGTGGAATAAAAGCACAGAGCAGACATTGGCGAATCCATACAGGGCACTAAAACAACGATGTGCTAATGTTAAGGATGTTCAGCCGACGGCACTCAGACAGATGCCTGGCTCTACCTGATCTAAGCACATGTGTGTAGCCTCATTAAGTGCAGCAGTTACTGTGGGTGGCAAGGTTAAAGGGATGAAATGCCTGGGGTCCAACAGAGCGTGACTTAAACAAAGCCCTTGGCCTGGACAAGAGGCCAACTTCATGCAGCTCACAAGAGAGGATGAAGGGGGGGAAAAGCTTCATGAACTCGGAGTACCCAACAACCCAATTGCACCACACTGCCATCTGTCCACAGCAGCCAATCAACTGATGAAAAGGACAAAGAGTGATATCATACCTAACCTGACAATTGTTAATGTGCAGTGAAGTAAAGCACTTGAAGTGAAGGATGAGAGAATCTAACGAGCCGCTCGGTTCTTTTCCAAATCTCAACCTAGCTGCTCCAAAAACAGTTTTCTCCAATAGAAGTTGAATACAATGAATGTATATAGACACGACATTTCTTAAATGATACATTGACTACACCACATATAAATCATTTCTACCTAAATCAATGGATTTATGACTTTAATGACAAGGACATCAGCCATAAGGTCTAAGACATGTTGGCCATAGTTTACTTGTTATCACTAATATATAAAAATAAATTAGAAAAGTAAGCAGAGTGCTTAAACATGAAATGGAATGCTACCCATTGTTTAACTGGCTTTAACATCATAAGGAAAACACACAAATCTCAATGATCCATTCTACCCCAAAGGTAACACACTTGTACAAATGTTGTACTCAAAAGTCTTTCACATGAGATTTTCCAGTTTTATCACTTATCTGTGCCGTGTGAGGCCATCACCGCTTGAAATGACAGGAACTTCCATCAAGATTGTGGTAAAAATAGCCTTGATGTAATTGGACACACACATACCAGTGGACTGTGCCTTTCACCCATCAGGCACAGAGAAGGAGTTTGCGGGCCAAGCTGTGGGGCCAGTCAGTCTGAACAGTCCTACTTTTTTCACTAAATCGAAATGTGCTCCAGCATGGCAAATAATATCTTGCACAGAGCTACAACTCTCCCACAGGCCTGTCAGGCCCATTTATTTACTCTATGAAGAAGAGCTGACACTTGAGGAAACCCGAAAGTGGGCTTTCACTCTGGAGTTACTGAACTGTGCAACATGAGCAGCTGCCAGGGAATTCTGGGAGAATGCAGCTAACCCACCTTTATACTTGTTGAACTCAAGCCAGACAAGTAAAAAAAACATTTACGAGGAACATTTCAAGAATACATTGTACAAAGAAGAATCCAACCACATCCATGGTGGAGGCAATAAACAAAAATAGATTATCTTGAAATATTTGATGGTTTTTAACCTTAGGTCATAATTAGACCATCTTTTTTAGAATTCCCCATGGATTGTGACCACTTTAGGTTTTATGATGATTCAACATGCAAAGTTCTTTAAACACCATAACACAGACAGGCCTAGGCCAAATTGCGAAAAATACCTGCACCTGGTTAATTGGCGCAGATAATGAGGAGAACAGGGGGGTCTTTCCTCAAAAGGATAATTCACAGAGAGCTAACTACCGAAGAAAACCACTTTTCGGGAGAGTGAGAATGAGTGACGGACAGTAATTGCACATAACTGCCCTGCAAACAAACATGTTCTCTCCAAGAAGAAGAAATGGGAGAGAAAGAAGCGCGTCAGGAAATTCAGAAGTGTTTTTAAAGTCTCCAACTCACCGGCCAGGCAAAACTGAAGGCCAAAACAATCCTGGATTTGTCATTCCTGACAGAACTCTTGAAAGAAAAGGTATTTCCTCCGAGGACAGGCGTAGATCCCATTCCGAAGCTGCAGGGCCCTGCAACAGAAACTCTGGACTGGTATTCCTTCAGGCAAACTCTGAAAAACGTATTGCACTGGTCCCGTGTGCATTTTCTATCCGCCGTGGTCCGTGTGCCATCACAACACATGCCGTTCAGCAGCTCTCCGTTTGCATTGTGCATCGATAAGATTTGCAACTCGAATTGTCCCGATCCCTCTGACACCTGTTGAGGACAGAAGAGTGAGTGCAATGGAAAACTCTGACCCTATTATTTAAAAAAACAAATTGTGATTCAAAACGGGACCTTCTGCCGATAGTTACCAGACATTATTTGCACTTGCAGCAAGCTAACTTTGCATGAGACATGGTGACATGTAATGTTAGCATAGCCGTGCGCATAAAAAGGCGACAATCAAAATGTATGCAAACAGCTGAACTGAGTGACCCTCCCCGCTGTTTTACCCTGAAGAAGTCCACATACCTTGGCCAGAAAGCAGAGTAAAAAGGCAGCAACGACTGAGCCCCGTCTCAAAATCATGCCTCCGGACTGCTGTTGCCACTCGCTTGTTAGTAGTCGTCTGGCCGACACACGGCACCAGAGCTCTCCTCTGGTTTAAACATGCACGAGTGGGAAACAACACTTTGGTCAGCGGAGCACAGGTTCCCGGTTCATAGAAGACCTCTTCCTCGTATGTCCCTGAACCACTCCGCGAGTCTACTCTTCTTCGTTATCCGACACTTTGCCCCTGTTGTTGAAGAAAGTTTTTACACAGTGGCCATGCGGCAGCCGAGCCCACTGCTGACTGACTGACTAACTGACTGCTAGCCCGAGCTGGAGCTGGCTACACAAGTTCAGCAGGGAGGGAGGTTCCCGAGCCGCGAGCCTCCATATTCATGAGCAGCGCGCAGTGAGCCCGCCCCCTCTCACATCATGAGCATAATCATACACTCTTTGGCAGTAAGGTGGTGGGAAAAAAAGAAAAAAAATTAACTATGACCTGCAGTCATATTGATAATCACAATTCATCTCGACCACAAACCTAAATAAATGAATTAGATTTTCAGAAAAGCATCAATTGACCCTATATCTTCCTACATCATGGCTGCATTTGCGTACTAAACTCCCCACATATACAATTGTTTTACCTCTGTGAGATTTATGTGAATTTAAAAGGTGGGTAGACTGACTTTAGCTGGTTTTACTCTCCCCTACATTTGAGACATTAGGTAACGTAATGTGAAATCATGTGGACTGCAGAATAAGATTGCATCAAGGCCGGTGGCTGAGTCAAGGGCATTTAGTTAAAAAGAAGGGTATGTTTGAAATATTTCCTCATGAAATGCAAGCCTTGGATTCAATTCCATTGTTTTTTTTTTAAATAACTGCACATTTTCAGCGTAGTTTCAGAAATACTTGACATTAACATTTTTTCAATTTGAATTCATTCTGAACATTTTAACAATATGTTATTATCACAACAGTGCCCCAGAGTGGCAGACCTGCAACTTTTTTGCTTTTTTTGTCACTCTACATCAAGTAATAAATGACTTCATGTTTCAAATAATCAACTTGTAGTTTATGGCCACACAAAATGTATTCCAGAATGGATATTAGTCTGATTGAAACCGATGCTGACCAGATCTACTGCTTGAACATGGATATGATACACAAAGATATTATTTCCCCAGTATCCTTTTGGTGTCGAAGGGTTATAGCGACCAGGTGTACCTCTGCAAGAAGGTAATCTGTGAACTGGATCAGTGAATACACATTAAAACACACACACATAACCACACACACAAACACCATATGAGAGGATGGGAACCCCCTCTGCCCCTGTGGTTACTGGTTTGTGTGGACCAATTACACAGGTCATGCAATGGGTCACAATCTAGGAAACACAGTTGGGAACTGTAGCATTGCAGAGAGAGGAGCGAATCAATCAGTAACTACGTAATGTTTCACCATCACACTTTATAGCTGTTTATAGCTGCGTTTGGAACTGATAAGCAGAAAGGTCTGGTATTTTCTCTCTATTTGTGATAGAAAACATACAAGGAACCAAGGTCTAGGTCATTGTTTTCACCAAAGGCACCAAAGAGTGAAATAGCTTATCTTTTTATCTGAGATGCTTCGAAGATTTGTACGTTAGCTTCTGCAGGGAAAGCCCCATTTGTCATTAAGAATTGGTTTTCAAATGACACAAGGCATTAGTAGTAGTAGGTGAAGTATTATTGGGCTAAAATGTATTTTTATTCAAAAAGGGAAGCTTGTAAGTGTTATTTCCAGCGTAATAAATCCATGCGTTCAATATTACTATGTCACCTTTTCTTTGGGTGAACTTCAAGATGAAAGGTATGACTTCTTCCCGGCGCTCAACTGATACACATCTCAGGTTACAGGCCTCATTGAAATGATCTCTCTGTGTAATTAGGGTTAATTGGGAAGTTTTTAACCCTAGGGAGCTTTCTTTTCCTTGATCGCTAAAGACAAAATTGAGTCTAGAGATTGTAGATGGTTTGAGGGGGGGGGATGTGCCCCCGTGACCTGCCCAGAGGTGATGCTTGTGTTGTGATGACGACAGTGGTGGGAAACAGTGGTGGTGTTACTAAATGTCAGTGAAAAGAGATATACGTATATTGGGCGATATGGAGAAAATCAGATATTCAGGTATTTTTAAACATCTGGACAATATCGTATTGTCGGTTGACCTCAGTAACTATTGCACATATAATGACTTAGTGGGTAAAAACAAATAATAATAAATACATTTCAAATTGACTATTCATAAAGTATTTTCCCGTGTTTAGACATTAGACAAAAATTACATACATCATTCAAAACATTTGCTTTTTCAAACAGATGTTTCCATTTTGTACAGCCATGAAGGTTGCCTCCTTTCTTTAACCAGCTCTTCCATTGGAATACCAGCTTGCCCGTCCATTTTACAGCTATACATGTAGGTATCTATGCACCATGGTCAGTGTTCCCTGTAAGCATGGTCTGTCGTAGTCATGGAGCACAGACAGGGTTTCTCCTCTGAGGCCATGGTGCTAATCTCCTGCAGCCTTAATGTGATTATGGTAATGATCACACAAATGACCCCTAGGCTTTGGGGGATCCGTGGTTCACACATCCTCACACGGCGGCTGCACAGACGCTGTGACTCCACTGGCCCGCATACGAGACCACCAGACAGAGCCCGTCCTGGTGGCCTGCCCCTGTTCTTCTGTCCTCGCCGGGCTTGGAAGAGGAGAGTGAATGAACAAATAAATTCCAGCCAGGAACAAAAGAGCTGAACAGCCATGAGAGAGATGGATATCCTTTGTTGTCTGACACTCAATGCCGTATTCCAATCCAATTACCTCAGCCTTTTGCAACCCCTCCTATCGCAGTGCATGGCATTGAAGCCTGAATTCAGACTCGGACCCCTAACAAGAATGTGGTGGATTAGGTGCTTAGTGAGCATTCCCTTCCCCCTCTACCTTTACTAACATCTATGGTGCACTCTCTCCTAAAAAGATTTACAACTACCAGCCTTTTACTTACATGTTATTCCATTTATTTTCATGACATCGTCTGGCTCTCAAAGACACAGAACCAAATATCTTTTCTCTTGAATTATTTTATGCAAAAGTGAGTTGGCTATGTTGCATCAACAAGGTATCTCATTGTTGACAGTCAACAGTGAGAAATAGGAAAGTACCGCCTGACAGTGTAAAGGCAGATTCACATTTCAGCATCACGACGCGGGGAAAGTGACGTGAATGTCAACCGTCACACCTCTTCATATGCTTCTACACGAGACTGTTGAGGGTGAACACCATGTGGAGCAAGTCCTTCAACGCAAACATGTGTTTTTCTTTTTTTTTACTTATACAGTAGATGTTTGAGCTTCACTGGTCAGGATGATGTAGGAGTAGGGATTACATAAAGAAGGAGAAAGAAAGTTTGATTTGGAAAGTAAAGTAGTGCAAATAGCGTCCAGCAGTATTTAAATCATCTTTGATGAGAATTAAGAATTGTTATCAGGGTAATTTAACTTTTTTATTATTATTTAAAGCATTTTAAGATGTTACGAAACATTTCTTGAGGGGATCTGCTTAGTGGTCTAAAGTCCTTTACAGTAATTCAGTGGTGCCATGTAGGTAAGTGGATTACGCTAACTTATTGTATACAGCAGTTAAAACTGGCTCCAACAGGACTGGCTACAACAGTAAAAGGCTGCTTCGGCATACTTTTACTTGATTAGGATTTTAAATATATATTTTAGTCATCAAGTATGTTTGCAATGTATTGTTGGTACTATTACTGAAGTAAAAAATCCATCTTCCACCACTGTAAGTTATGCTGCTATTAAAGTCGTCCATTGAAACTCCATCTTCACCACGTATGCCACTCCCAAGTGAATGTAGGAATGTACTGTCAACACAATTACTTGAGGTTGAAAGTTGAATGCATAACATATCCTATTAATGTTTGACTCATCCATCTGGTGTTGTGGTACTGCTATGACGATCAACGGCCAAAATCTCCAAAAATAATTTAATACACAGCTGCAAAATCTTTGTGGAAAACCTAGACTCGTGGAGGCATAAATAGTTAAATTAAATTAGTGGATTCACCCAGTAAAGTCAGTCTTTCTGCGTGTGAGTAAAAAATGTGCGAGGTGAAGAAGCACATCTGAAGAGGACAGAAAGGGAGGATCTCTGTGTAGTTTAGTGTCCGTCCCAGTTAAAAGAATCAGTGTTTACATGGTGTGTTTATGGGAGCCGCTTTTACAGAACGTGTTACAGATGGTATCAGCAATCGGCGGTCAGATAAATATTATTTTCCACTGTTAAAGGTGGCCACTTTGTTATTTGCAAAGTTTATTCGAGAGCCTGTCCTGTGAGGTGATGGTATTTTGATGTCTGAGTGTGTTTGTGGTGAGTACCTCGATGCGGTTAGAGCCCAGCTGCTATGTGGAGGTTCAGTTAAAATTGGATTATAGAGGGTTAGGTTGAGAGCTTTGGTTTTTATGTCATTTGTTTCAAACTGTGCTTGATGCTGCAGGTGAGTCATTTATGTGAAGTTTATTCTAGTTGTCTTGTTTTTTGCTTGTGTCATAGAGTATGTCAATGGCACTGGGGAACTACAGGGGATCAGATCAGCATTCTCCATTAATAACCTGTTAATGGATCATCATACTGTGTGCATCCTCACACATCCATAATGCCCAGAGGTGTTTGATCCTGAGAGGGGAGGCCAGAGGGCCACAGTCAGTGAGACAAATCAGATTATCCCTGCTTAGGCTAGTATTTACTACTCACCAGCCTAGCATTTCCACCTGGCTGACAATACCAGGTCTCATACTGCTGAGCTGACCCTTGCGATCATGTGATTAAAGTATTTGCGTGTGAGTGCCTGATATGTCATTTCACAGTCGTTTTACTGTGGAGAGTCAGAGTGTGTTCGATTAGATTTGCCGCTGCAGTGGAAAAAATAACAAGCTGTTATGCCAAGGAATGTTTACGGCTTAAATCATTGATCAACATGACAACGTATCAGGTGGGAGGATGCACCTATTCAGGCAGGAAGATTAGATCCTTTACCCATCACACCATCCAAGGTGGTCCCCTCAGAGTTCGGAGGGCCTGTGTGTGTGTTTCCCCCAGGATCAGTGAGTCAGAACAGTGCTCTCTTCAAACAGGATATTGGCTGTGCTTTAGGTGACTGCAGCTAATTACCTGAACTTCCTATCTGGAGGAGGTGACACTGATAAAGCTCTTCCTATCTTTTGTCTCTGCTTGTCGATTATGTAGCACTTTAGATCGTGTGTAGGGGGAAAGAGAGAGACAATTATTCCTCCTGCAGACACGTCCAGAGGAACTTGATGTACATGAGCCCAGTCAAAACGACCTCCATTGCCAGCCTTGAAGGAAAATATTGATGCTGGCAAAGTCTTGACATCGCTTGCAGCATGACGTAGCACTTTTTCCATGACACATTTGATGATTGCTTCCAAATGGGCCTGTCAGTTTTAATATAGGCGACCCCGGCATTTCACTTTCCTCTAAAGTAAACAAAACCCAACGGCTCTCCCACAGACACACACACACACATAAATGCACACACACCATACAGAACATGTGATCACACACCAGGAATGAATCCTGAGATAGAACAGGCATTCGCTATAGCTGATGTATGTTTTCATGTTCAATCTTCTCACTCCTAAGGCGGTTCAAATTTATGTTGTTTTTGTACGTTCGCAGCTTGAAAGCCACAATGTTATTTCAGGAAACTGGATGTAAGGCATTAAAAAGTAATATGTGGTGTTAGGAAGTTAAAATGTGACCAATATGAGATTTAAATGCAATAGAAGAAGCCTGTCAGAATGTTTACTTTGCACTTTTCCTCACAGTAATTAATTACAATTTAGTCCAAGTCTACTCTGTTAATCTTATGTAACAATAAACATATTTCTAGTCATAGATAAAGTGCTGGGCTAAGACCCAATGCTAACAGTTAGTGAGTCAATATACTGACAATTAGATTATACAGTGTCAACTAACAAGGGAAGGACAATATTCAGTTTGTTTATATACGTGTGTCTGGCTGCGCTGCAGGAGAAGTGGAGCAGTCACAAAGAACATGGAAAAATGTGGGAACAGCTCCATTACAAGAGCCATGGCAGAGCTGAATATACGACGGCCCACTTCACTGGAGCATGTAAAATACCTGTTAATGTTAAACTAATGAGCCTACTTTCATTCCCATTGTGAATGTGCTGCTAGTTTAAAAGCTCTGACACACAATGTACAAGTGTACTGGTAGAAATATGCAAACTGTTGCTGCGCATGTGTTGGATCCTAAGTTTATTTAACACAAACTTTTCCACAATAAAATCCTAATTTGTCACTACTTTAATTAAATAGTTTAATATCTCGGGTATCAAGCAAATACACTCTCTTGGTTTTAGTTTGAAGATTGATACCAGGCAGGCAATAGCATGGCACTTAGCTTAGCATACAGCTGGGGAACCATAAACCATAAACTGCATTTTCAAATGGTCGCATTTGTTAATTTAAACATGGTTTGGCTTAAAATAAGTAGGTTTGTTAGGTGAATTATGTTAAATATTTTAATTAAAGTAAGTTGACCTTTGATTTCAAACAAGGCACAAACAACTGCCTTTTGGGTTTGTTTGAACAACTCATCAACCCCAACCTTATCTTTTGTAAGAAATGTATTTGTTACCTTTCAAAAACAAATATGAGACAAAAAAGGTTTACAATGCATTGAGCACAGTTCAGTTTTGTTGCATTGGAACATAATTTTTAGGAGACTGGGTTGTTTTGTGTATTCATTTTATGTAACATGTTGATTAGCGAGATGGTAGGCTGAGTTGGCTTCCTTTCACCTGAGCCATGTCAACTGTTCCTAATATTTTTCCAGTTAATTGACAGCTAGCACTTTTTTTGGCCACTTGGTAACAGCTGAATTCCTCACACACAATTATATCTTGATATGGAGTTGGTTTGTTACTACAAGTAACACCTTTAACAAACATGGGATCCATTGTTAATACAAAACATATTGATTATGCACAAAACTGGATTTACTAATGCTTTGTTGGATCCTATCTTAAGCTCAGTGTGTACCTTGGTGTTTCCCCACTAAGTGCTATTATTCCAATGTATTGATAAAACGACTCAGGCCATTAAGGAAGGCAAGGCAAGGCAAGGCAAGGCAAGGCAAGGCAAGGCAAGGCAAGGCAAGGCAAGGCAAGGCAAGGCAAGGAAAGGCAAGGCAATTTTATTTATATAGCACTTTTCAGCACGTGGCGATTCAAAGTGCTTTACAGATTAAAAGCAAAAGACATTTAAGAACAAATACAGCATAAATACATTATTAAAAAGGCATTTAAAAACAGGCATAAAAAACAAAGATAATGAAATAAAATAAATAAATAAATAAACACAGCAGGTACAGAATACATGACTAAAAAAGGCATACCGTAGTGTGAGTATGGGGAGCTTAATTAAAAGCAGCGGCAAATAGGTGCGTTTTTAATCTGGATTTAAAAATAGGAAGTGTTTCAGCGGACGTGCACAATTTGGGCAGTTTGTTCCAAATTGTTGGGGCATAATAACTAAAAGCTGCTTTTCCATGTTTAGTGGTTATTCTCGGAACAGAGAGCAGACCCGACACAGAAGACCTGAGACTCCTGGATGCTTCATAGTGATGGAGCAGGTCGTCTATATACCTCGGTCCTAAGCCATTTAGTGATTTAAAAACTAGCAGTAGTATTTTAAAATCAATTATTTGGCAGACCGGAAGCCAGAGTAATGATCTCAGAATCGGAGTGATGTGATCCAATTTTCTAGTGTCAGTGTTTACTCGAGCAGCAGCCTTCTGAATCAGCTGCAGCTTTCTGATAGATTTTTTAGTGAGCCCTGTGAATACACTATTGCAGTAGTCGAGTCCACTGAAAAGAAAAGCATGGACAAGTTTTTCTAAATCCTGTTGCGACATTAATTTTTTAATCCTTGATATATTCTTCAGGTGGTAGTATGCAGACCTAATAACTGTTGTAATGTGACTTTTAAAATTCACGTCTGAGTCCATCACCAGATTTCTTGCTTTGTGAGTTACTTTTTAGTCTGCCGACTGAAGCTCTGTGATTACTTTTAATCGGTCCTTCTTTGCTCCAAAAACAATGATCTTAGTTTTTTGTTTGTTCAATTGGAGAAAGTTCTGAGTCATCCAGTCAGTGATGTGCTCAATGCAATTGCTCAGTGTTCTAATCGGAGAGTAGTCTCCCGGTGTAATTTAAAAATAAATCTGGGTGTCGTCTGCATAGATGTGATAGCTGAGATCGCTGTTTTTAATAATTTCAGCCAGAGGTAGCATAGAAATATTGAAAAGCAAAGGTCCTAAGAGGGAGCCTTGAGGAACCCCGCATGAAATATTTATCAGGGCTGATTTGTAATTGCCTATTGAGACAAAGTTTGTTCTGTCCTTTAAGTAAGAGCTAAACCAGTTTAGAGCTGTTGCTGAAACTTCCACCCAGTTTTCAAGACGGTCTTTATATATAAAGCACTTTATTTTAAACAGTATTTCCAGGCAGGCAACAAACTTAACATTAAACAAACTTGCAATTGAGTAATGTGTAGCCTCTGCCAAGTTATGAAACTGCACTACTAACATATGACTGTTTTTTTTTTTGCTTGAGCTGACAGACCTTTTATCTTAGTACAATATCCTGTATTGTAGACAAATTAGATCTTTTTCAGATAGTTTGTGAAGACAAAGCAATGTTATGCTTCTGTTTAGCCTGTACAATAGGAGCTGTGACACTCGATCTACGGTAAACCTCAATATGGTTACATTTCACTAAAGCTTAATAGGCAACAGGAGGGTTTTATTGCCATCTCTTTTTTTTCTTGGCCATGACTCTCAAAATGCTGTGTGAAGTAGTCATAAAGCTGTCAGTGGTAGCAATATTTTCCACACAGCATAATGATAAATAGCATGTAGGCAATGCATGTGTGGGTGTAATACAGACAACACACTGTACTAATATGTAATATCTTTTTCCAAATGATCAGTTTGTCTGATGGGGTTGTAGTCTGCAGGCTGCTTATGTTGTTGCTGTGGGAAAATAACAAATAACTATCTGGTTAGACTATCTGGAGTACTGCATTACTGCCATTTCTTGGTGTTGCTTATTCTTAGCAATGTTATTGGCTGAGCTAAGGAGTTAAAGAGCTAATTATATGTTAACATAACTGGGTAAAGACATATACATATTCATAAGTTCTTCTAGTTTGAGTTATTTATTATATAATTCTATGTATATTTTGTGATTTTGTTGTTGTTGCTGACCTTAAAATGAGTTCAACTGTCACTGTTTGAGAGGAAAAATGACAAGGTAGCGTAACTGAACATGTTGGCCACATAATATTTCCTAAATCCTGTGAAGGCAGGGAAATACTGTGCACAACAGCACTGCATCCAAGACACCACGTAGAGAGAGAAATGTGAATGTGTACGCTCATAATTTCCTTCTTCCTGTAGCTAAGAGCATTCTAGTGCTTAAAGTAGGAATAAATACACACCCAGGAAAAGTGTTGCATTCATTTGGCTGCCTTCAGAGTAGACAGGTACAACACAATAAATGAAGACTGGAAATGTACTCCAGTGTTGTGCTCTATAAATGTATCTTGAATTAGGTCAGACGCGTAAACGTTTTCAAGATTCTAAAACATGTTGCTGTATATTCCTTTATAGCGTTGTCAAGCTAAACATCCAATCAGCTTAAAGTGTGAGAGCGAGTCTTGGCTTTTGAACTCGGGTCAGAAAGAGGATACCTCTGCATGCTTGGCAGACCCGCGGCCCTTTGAAGAGGTGTCGGTTTGCAACATACTGGCATCTCTGCTTGGCTCTTTCCTCTTGTGGGTGCTCCATAGTAAATGGTCCAAAACACAAAAGCAAAGTGTTACAATTAGCAGCACAAGAGGGGAAAAAAATCCTATTTAATTATTGATGGGAAAACGCAAAAATGTTATAAGGCGTCACATGGGAATGGAATGACTTTTGGAGAGAGGAGTTAAAAAATAAAGGCTGTAGATCAGAGGGAGCCAAAGCATGTAACAGAAGTAATATATGACTGTTGGCTGCTGCCTTACAATGATAAGACACACTTCTTGCTCTTCTAATGTGTTGCATATGTTATCATACAGAAGAGCATGCTGTATACACAAATATGTTAGTGATGTTTAGGGTGAGTGTTACTGGGCCTTGCTGTGTTATCTGGGGCTGCCTATAGGCTGGCCGCAGCAGACAGTGTTTTGACATGAAGGTGCCTGTCTGTCACTGGCTGAGTCCACTTGTGCTGAATGAGAGCGAACCGCTGGCACGTCTCACAGGATCTGTGAATCGAGGTCGGCACAGCAGAAGGGGCCCAGTGTTTTCTTAATTCACTGACAGACACAGCTAACTCTGTTTATGATGATGGCTAAACAAAAACAGTCTGGAAACCATAGACTCCAAACCTTGTTTTAATTATTTTCATTTGATAATGTTTTTCATTCTGACCTAATCAGAATCCCAGAGTGTTTTCATGTGGTGCACAAATGCTCGTGAGTCTCATCTCCCTTAGTGCATTATGCTCTATGTAAATCAAGGGAGGGAAAAAAGGAGATCTTTTGTGTCAGCACATCTGACATTCCTTTGTTAAAGTTAAAGGCTTGTCTTGTGAAATCATGCTCCACTGCTATTGTGGACTTGTGGTTCGTGCACTTCATTATGAGCAGCTAGCGAGTGACATTATGTTAGCTCTTTGGGGTTGAAAGTGAGATGTTGTGCTCATTAACAGGCTCAGAACGAGTATGTCCCGTCATCCACCACAATAATGTCTGCTATGCAAAGACAATTAATGAAAGAAGGACAACGTGAACATTTACTCATGGTCAACTTGTAAAATGTTTCCTTGCCAACTCATAAAAAAAACCCAAGAAACTTCATATTAATTCTGGCTCAATTAATATGGAGTGCATTCACGTTAACCAGCAATCATTACGCTCCAGTGATCTAAAGGCCATTGTCACACAGGCACTTGAAGAAGTCTTTTGTGTAACAGAAGAATGGCAGAGTGACCCCCGGCCGTGCAGGGCAAGGCCAGGGAGACGTTTCTTCAGCCCCACCGCCCGCTCCTCTCAGCAGCCCGGAGTAACATTTCAGGGGCTGAGTGGCCATGAGTGTTGCTGAGTGATAGGCACAGAGAGGAGACCCTAAACCCAATAGCTTTGATGATTGAAACAAAACACAGTCCCCCCAGACTATAGCCTGCAGGTTTGTGACTATGCACACCGTCATGCTTGTATGAGTATCAAATTTCCCTCTTTTGTGCCTTTTTTTCTGTATGTGTGTACTGTATGTGTTACTATAGATGTTTGGATAATAATAACTCAACACCAAAGCTACAAACAAGTCCCTAATATATAATCCATTATCATCAATCAACAAATGTAGCAGCAGCTTCACTGATGGCACGCAGTCTTGACAATGGCAGTGATTTGGTGAGGTCAAAGGTGGATCGCTGGGTCACAAAACTTTGACCTTCTATGAAATAAAAAGCCATTTTTTTCTATCAGCTCCATCTCCTCCATTCACACCCGACAGCACATCAGTAAGCAGCTCTGTCTCAGAAAGTAAACTATAATTCACTCTGCGGAACTTGTACTACATTCAATATGTTTTTACAATGCAGGAGGAGTGATGTTTTCATATTGCACAAAATGTGTAGGGAGGTGGTACAAATAATGGCACTTGTATCCTCGGGTCCTTTAACCCATGTGTTGTTTATTTTAGACACCGAAAACACCAAAGTTCAGGTTTACTCATGCTTTAAATCAGCATTGGGCGTTTCTTTATTTAATTTTGACCATGAGTGCCGAAACATTATTATTAAACAGTGAATAATGCTTTAGTAGCCAGGACCAGGTATTGTAGGCGAAACAAAGGAAATACATTCTGCAGGCATACATTTAAGTCCTGTAGAATCAACAACCCCTAATGGGAGTATGACATCATTTGTCAGTGTCACTTAATTCATTAAAAGTCACATAGACATGTGGGAAACAGCAACAGATTTTCACGATTTCCCAGAGTTGAAGAAAGTTTAAAAATGCTCTTCTGTAACTCCAAAACAGTATAGCTGATGCATATTCTGGCCAGTGAAATATTTGTTTACCAAACACGCGGATGTGGATAATATTTCCAATATTTTGAGGCATAAAGCATGTGCTGTGGGTGGGTTTCCTATACTGTAGGTGTGGCGACCAGCAGACAGCTGGGTTGTGGGTTTTGAGGCTACAATGTTTGGAAATGTTAAGACAATAACAAATTCAGAAAGCAGTACGAAGAAAAAAATTAGAAGCAAAGATTAGCATGCCTCTACCCCCGGCCTCACAGTCGCTGCTGATTCCAAGTTGACAGCTCATCAAGATAAGTGGTGTGTTGGGGCGGAAGGGGGAGACGTAATGATAGTAACAATAAGGATCTAGCTTACTCAGCTGAAGGGTTGAATATTCTTTATGTGAAGTTGGGTTGCAAAATCATAATGTTGTCTACAGAAAAAAGCATCTTACTGCCACCGTTTTTTGTACACTTTTAGGGCATTTAAGGTAACAATAAGACACAATAACAGCTACCGAGATTGTGAATATGTTGGACGTGAACAGTGTGCACACATGTTTATTATATCAATGCTTCTGTTGTGCACTTATGTTGCTAATTATTATCTTGGCGGCATTGCGGACCCAACAAAATGTATTTGAAGGTTTTTTTGGTGTTTCTTAAAGGCATCACAGATGACAATTGGAGCTTTTAGGATTGCAGTGTATTATTTACTGTTTATTAAATGACAAATGTTCAACATCAAAGGCAGAACCAATCTGAGTCTCTTTGAGGGTCGATTCTGCCATAAAAAGAAAATAATTTCAGCCTTTCAACTTGCTGCACGCTCTTCAGGATGTATGAAAGAGGGAAAACACTGGACAGTAAAACGTTCCGGTTCACGGGATGTGTTTAAATCTGCCGTTGCTCAATCAAAGAGCAGATAGCGGCTCCCTCTCATTTTATTACCCTTTAGAAACATACTCAGAGTATTATGTTATCAAACTGGGGAAAAGGGGAGGGAGTGCACAGACAGCTGAACAAAGGCAATGCAAACAGCTGTGCCAGTGCAAACAGCAGTCAGATTATTTTTGAGGAGAAAGTTAGACAGCTCTCACTAAAACATAATGCTGCCATCAAATCATTACAGTCCTAAGTGCTCTTCAGCTGTGTCTGTTTGTGGATTATTTTGTTGTGTCAAAACATTTTTTGAGAGCTGACAGTATTGACTTGATGTTAGTTGTTAAACCACATGCTCATTGGTATTATACCCTGATTAGTTCAATATCCAACTCAACTGAATGGCAATGGTTTTGCCTGATGTCTTCTGAAACACACTCAGAGGACGGTTCTCAGACTCGATGGTTTCTCACTTGAGGTGGCTGGCTGCAGTAGGAGGACCAGTGTTGATACAGCTGATCTCTGTTATTCCAAGTGAAATATATGGCCCTGTTTGTTTTCAGAGATAGACCCAACGCTTTGCCTCAAGTTCATATTTATCTATCGAGGGAAATATGTCAGTGCAGATCCAGTTTGTACTCTCTTACACAGTCTCTTCCCCTAATTATGCTACTGAAGAGGAGTTACTGATGTGCTTATTACACACGGTAACATCCGATTTGTACATTTCTTAATGGAAAGGATTATATATCCGACTGTTCAGACATCTCACCTCTTACTACACAGGATTAAAATAGAACCGCACTTACACACAATTATGCTCCTGTGAACTGCATTTGATGAGAGGTGGTGGGTTTTATGAGCCGTGTTGTAACAGATATGAACATTGTTACCCACAGTGTTCTGGGCCATTTAGAACCAACATCCCTCCACAGCCTGAAGGTGTTGAAACGATGCCAGTAACAGTGGATAGCAGTAATTTGGTTTGCAGTTTAGAGTTGCATTCAAGAAACAGCCTGTCCTCCTACAAAAAACAACCATATAGGCCGATTGTTCATGCCCTTATTACGACCCAGAGACACGATTTAAAGTGTATGTTGTTTCTTACACAACCACTAGAGGTGGTCTTGTAAGAAACAACATGCTCCCGGCCCGTTCATTGCAAACGCTCCGGAGGGACGTTTATTCACAAATAAGTTTAACCCTCTCTGGAAAATCCTAAATTGTGGAATAGTTTGGCCATTAAAATGCTTTTTGATTCGATTTCTGGCGAGAAGTGTATATTGTACTCTTAGAATCCACGTCCAGTCGATGTGTAGGATCTATAGTTTGATAGATATTACGAAGATGATTTGAGGTCTCACCAGGATAACGTGTACGCAGCTTCCATGTAAAGTTAACGTGGGTGAAAACAGTTTTTCCGGTCTCGAAGTTTCCATAATAAAACCGGATATATTCCCCTCACTGTCAAATGATTACACAGTGATATCTGCATTACTCATCCACTAAAAAACATCAGTTTATCCTTGTTAATTACACAATATTGATTGGTTTAAAAATTGTGTACAATGTTTCTGTGTTTTTAACCTTTGATTCAGAGAAAAAAATAGTTTTTTCGGAATTTAGACACTACAGTTTCCGAAGACATTACACTACCCAGAATCCCCAGCTATCATTTGGGACTACAACATCCACCTTGCTTTACAAACCCCGTGATTAGTCATCAAGCCCTGTGATTGGATGTTTGAGTGGCAGTGCGACAAGGTTACGCTGAGCGTCAAACAGCTCTATGAAATGGAATGGAACCATTGCAGACTTTCCAAAACTGGAATTGGACGGGTCTCCCCCCCCCCAGTCCTCCAACTCATACGACCAAATATGTCGTTTGTTCAAGCGTTTAATACGTCCTATAATTACGTTTTAAAGTTTTTGCCCTCTAGTGCTCCCGTTGAATGCTAACGTTACAGATGGTCGTTTATTCACAAATAACCCTCTCTGTAAAATCCTAAATTGTAGGATCGTTTGGCCATTAAAACGCTTTTTGATTAGATTTCTAGCGAGAAGTGTATATTCTACTTATAGAAACCACGTCGAGTCGATACGTAGGATCTATAGTTTGATAGATATTACGAAGATGATTTGAGGTAAGCGGCAGCCTCCATGTAAAGTTACGGGTTGAAAACAGTATTTCCGGTCTCTACGTTTTCATAATAAAAACAATGATCAAATGATTTAACACTGATATCTGCAGTACTCATCAACTAAAAACATCAGTTTATCCTTGTTAATTATACGACATGTATTGGTTTACATTTTGTACAATGCTTTTGTGTTTTTCCCAAATATAGAATAGAAAATATCAAGAGGATACTGTATCTTTACAATAAAACAGTTTAGTGCAGGACGTCCAAAGATATTAACAGGAGGATGTGCAAAACAGACAAACTAATAAGGCTTTATTCAAACATTAAAGAATACTTTAAGTTAAGGTCTTCTTTTGAATAAGAAAAAACGTTGGGGTTATCCACAGATAAATATGAAGTCTGACAAAGTACTTAACGTCCAATATATTGCATAGTTTATTTTGGCACTTGACAATCACCGTCCCTGAATTTGACTCAGGTGTAACTAAAGTCTGATTTAAGGGTTGTTTATATTTCACATCATTAATCAGAATCTGCAAAGTAACTAAAAGAAATGCAATGGAGTAAAAATACCAGGTTAACCTCTGAATTGAAGTGGAGTAGAACAAAGTAGTATGCTGCTGTAACAAAAATGTTTTCCCAACTTGGGATCAATAAAGTATATCTTATCTTATCTTAAGTTGATCGATGGCTATTGCCATATTTGCAAAATGTGCCTCTGAACCTTGACAAGTGCATGTTTCAGGCTTATCAATGAACAACAGGAGGGGTCACAGACATAAGACCAGCTGTTAAATAAAGCTCTTCTGACCTTAGGTGTCATGTGGGTATATTAATTCACCCATTTATTAATTATATGTTTTAAATTTGATAACACCACTGTGTTTCGTATCCCCTAAACCTCCAGGGTGTACACAGTTTAATACTGACAACTTCTAATTGTGGGAAATACGAAAACGTCTTATAAAGAGACGTGCCATAGAACATGTTGCGAAACACACAATAGCCAGCATATGTAGTTCGGGGGGGGGGAAGTTTTTTGGAAAGTCTGCCGTGGTTCCATTCCATTTCATAGAGCTGTTTGACGCTCAGCGTAACCTTGTCGCACTGCCACTCCAACATCCAATCACAGGGCTTGATGACTAATCACAGGGTTTGTACACAATTTAAACCAATCAATATTGTGTCATTAACAAGGATAAATTGATGTTTTTTAGTGGATGAGTAATGCAGATATCACTGTGTAATCATTTGACAGTGAGGGGAATATATCCGGTTTTATTATGAAAACTTTGAGACCGGAAAAACTGTTTTCACCCTGTGAGGGTTGACGCTAACTTTACATGCACTGTAAAATGTTTGCCTGTAAAATTACAGTAAATTACTGGCTACTAGTTGCATGGATTTCACAGTAATTTACTGTAAATATTTCACAGTAATTGACTGTAAATATTTCACAGTAATTTACTTTATATATTTTACAGTAAATTAGAATAAAAGTACAACTAAATACTGTAACTTTACAGTTGCCATGCCCATGGAATTACTGTGATATAGCAGTACAGAGCTGTGGTATTATGGTACCTTGCTGTACATAAATTACAGTAATTACCTGTACAGGACTGTCTCAGAAAATTAGAATATTGTGATAAAGTTCTTTATTTTCTGTAATGCAATTAAAAAAACAAAAATGTCATACATTCTGGATTCATTACAAATCAACTGAAATATTGCAAGCCTTTTATTATTTTAATATTGCTGATTATGGCATACAGCTTAAGAAAACTCAAATATCCTATCTCTAAATATTAGAATATCATGAAAAAGTATACTAGTAGGGTGTTCAACGAATCACTTGAATCGTCTAATTAACTCGAAACACCTGCAAGGGTTTCCTGAGCCTTGAAAAACACTCAGCTTGGTTCAGTAAACTAAATCACAAGTATGGGGAAGACTGCTGATCTGACTGCTGTCCAGAGGACCGTCATTGACACCCTCCATCAGGAGGGTAAGACACAAAAAGAAATTTCTCAAAGAGCAAGCTGTTCACAGAGTGCAGTTTCAAAGCACATCCACAAAAAGTCTGTTGGAAGGGGGAAATGTGGCAGGAAACGCTGCACAACCAAGAGAGATGACCGCAGCCTTAACAGCATTGTGAAGAAGAGTCGCTTCCAGAATTTGGGGGAGCTTCAAAGACAGTGGACTGAAGCTGGAGTCCAGGTATCAAAAGTCACTGTTCACAGACGTGTCCGGGAAATGGGCTACAATAGCCGTATTCCCATGGTCAAGCCACTTCTGAACTCAAGACAACGGAAGAGGCGTCTGACTTGGGCTAAGGAAAAGAAGCACTGGACAGTTGCACAGTGGTCCAAAGTCCTCTTTTCAGACGAAAGCAAGTTTTGTATTTCATTTGGAAGTCAAGGCGCCAGAGTCTGGAGAAAGGCTGGAGAGGAGCAAAATCCAAGTTGCTTGAAATCCAGTGTGAAGTTCCCACAGTCAGCGATGGTTTGGGGAGCCATGTCAGCTGCTGGTGTTGGTCCACTGTGTTTCATCAAGCCCAGAGTAAATGCAGCTGTGTACCAAGAGATTTTAGAGCACTACATGCTTCCGTCTGCTGAAAAGCTCTATGGAGATGAGGAATTCATTTTCCAGCATGATCTGGCACCTGCCCACAGTGCCAAAACCACCAGTAACTGGTGTACTGACCATGGCATTACTGTCCTCGATTGGCCTGCAAATTCCCCTGACCTGAACCCCATAGAGAATATGTGGGGTATTGTGAAGAAGAAGCTGAAAGACACCAGACCCAACAATGCTAATGAGCTAAAGGCCGCTATTGAAGCATCCTGGGCATCCATAACACCTCAGCAATGCCACAGGCTGATTGCCTCCATGCCACGCCGCATTGATGCAGTAATCCGTGCAAAAGGATTCCCAACCAAGTACTGAGTGCATTAATGGACATTTTAAATGTTTGATTGTGTTTTGCTGTTATAAATCTTTTTTTTTTACTTGGTCTGAGGAACTATTCTAATTTTTTGAGATAGGATTTTTGAGTTTTCTTAAGCTGTATGCCATAATCAGCAATATTAAAATAATAAAAGGCTTGCAATATTTCAGTTGATTTGTAATGAATCCAGAATGTATGACATTTTTGTTTTTTTAATTGCATTACAGAAAATAAAGAACTTTATCACAATATTCTAATTTTCTGAGACAGTCCTGTATGTTCACACTATTACTGTAGAAGTAATGCAACACAGTAGCCAGTAATTTACTGTAAATATACAAATCTAAATAATACAATAATATATTGTAAATTTGACTGGGATTGTACCATAACTACATTTCACAGTGTCTTGGAAATGTTGTTATGGCCCCAACCTCTACTCCGCGGTAGTGGCTCCTGCTGAGACCCGCAACATGAAAGAATACACGCAATAACCGGTACTTGGTAACGAGCATTTATTGATAATCAGCCGTTTGCTCACACAAGCTAAATGGGAAACAAAAAGAGGTCTGGAGGACTGGCCAAAAGGAACAAACAGAAGGAGGGAACCCGAGCCAGCCACACCACGGACCGTAGGACCCAAAGCTCCCCCCTCCCCTAAACAGAAATCAAATATAAACCCTATGGGAAACAAAATAAAGCCGCGAAAACTGGACTACCATGTCCTCCAGGCTAAACATAAACACATCTGCAAAAATATGGCCTACAGCTCAAAATGGCAAAGAGGTATTCTAAGGACAGTGTCTCCGGCGTTAGGATAGGCGAGACATCCTTCTCCTCCAGCTTCTCTTTATATATACACACGGCAGAGTGGAATTTGGAACACCTGGGCAGAGGCGGAGCCACGGGCACACCAGGTGCACCTGGGCAGAGGCGGAGCCAGGGGCAGACCAGGTGCACCTGGGCAGAGGCGGAGCCAGGGAGACAGAAAAGAAAACAAGAAGGAGAGCACGTAACTAGGGATGTAACGATACCAAAAACTCACGGTACGATAATATCGCGATAACAAGTCCACGGTACGGTATTTATCGCGATATTGAATAATAAAGGGAAGAAAAAAAGTGATAATTTTTTTTTTTTCAATAAAACATTTTTTTACTCGGAAAATGTTTCTTTATTACATAATAAATCTGATTTTTACAGCCTTTTTGTAGGATAGCAGTATTTTAAAGTGTCAAAAACAAAGTGACAGTAACAGACTGGAACAAGAAAACCAGTGTTTTTGTACCTACTGGTAGGGCTACTACCAAACAAAGTAAGCATTTTCTTTATGCCACTGCATCTCACAAATAAACAAGAACATTTAATAATCAGACCCTGCAATAAAATAAATCAAGTTTCACTTTAGTTTTTCAAGTAACTCAACTCAAACTCACTAGTCACTCACTCAGCATCATCAGACAGGTTTTTAGGAATATGAGAATGTCCACATTTCCAGGTATTTATAAGCTGGGGTGTTTGGGCATTTACAATATCCCCTGCTCTGGAAACAACTCTCTCGCTTAGTACTGATGTTGCTGGGACACCAGTGGTCGCGTTAACCGAATATTTTATTTAACAATGACGGAAAAATCTGAAAGCAGTCTGTCATTTTGACAGATTAGAACAAACTCGGAACAGCGCCAACGTTTCCCCGCAGCGAGGCTCTGGTGTTATGCCGTGTTATGCATGCCCTCCAAAAGGAAATGATATAGTTCCCAAACCGTACTTTGCCGTACAGATCAATACATGTCTGGGAGGTTTTGCTTCACGCTGTGCGCGTCCCGCGAGGTGCATGCACACACGGCATAACACCGCCCCCCGTTGACAGTTCACGAGCATGCTCTATCGTGAACTGTTCAGACCCGACGGGTAATAAGGGATTATGACGGAGATTTTACGATCCTGTCTGTCAAAATGACGGACAGCGAAAAAGTCTAACGCCAGGCTTATTGACATGGCGAGATATAAATATATGGTTGGTACTTGTCAATGTCTCTAGGTGTGTAAATTTAACCCTGTAAATACGATGTCCTTTTGTGTTATCTGTTGTTTTATTTTCATGTTGTAACCTACTTGCTGCCATGTTGGACAGGTCTCTCTTGAAAAAGAGATCGATGATCTCAATGGGACCACCTGGTTAAATAAAGGTTTTTTTTTAAAAAAGTGTTTAAATTTTTTTTTTTTTTTTTTTTAAATTATTATTTTTTAAAAATCGCGGTAGATTTTGTCAGTCTCACGACGGTATTGGGAAGTTTATTTACCGCGATACCGCGATATTCGGTATATCGTTACATCCCTACACGTAACACATGTCTACACAGACATCCACTCAAAGTCAACAATATTTTTTTCTTTCAACATCTGTCCAGGGACTACAGACGAAAAATAGCCTGTTGGCTAACTCTGCTGCATTTACAGAAATGTCAATCAATGTGCACTGTCCCTGTCAAATAAATATATAAATAAAAAATAAAAATAAAATAAAGAATGTGCTGACAAGGGGGTTTAAATTGCCATTCCTCTTTTTGGCTTTCGAGCCCGTCTCAGGATTAATGCCCATGGAAGCACCTGAAAACACTAAGCCAAGACAACAATTTCAATTTACATAGATTTATATGTTGCATCGTTTATTTTAAGGCATGCAGCGGTGCCCCTTTCAATTTAAGTAAAACCTGCACCAAAGAAAGAAATTAGTATTTAAAGCCAAACAAGAGCGTTAAAAGCAAGAAAATCACTTAATTTGTTGTGTTATCACAGAGGATGGTCTGAATGCAGTATTTTACTGTGAAATAATACAGTAACATGTTGTGAAATCCTGGTAATAATTTATCCTGTACATTCAAAGTAATTAACTGTGCCTGTATTGATTTCACTGTGAAATTCTAAATTACAGTGTTATATTGTGAACATTACAGGTAAAGACTGTAAAGTGGTAAAACAGTAATTTATTGTAAAATATTACAGCTAAATATTGTGAAATCATGGTAATATTTTACAGTGTGGAAGTTGCATACACGTTATCCTGGCGAGTCCTCAAATCATCTTCGTAATATCTATCAAACTATAGATCCTACACATCGACTGCACGTGGATTCAATATACACTTCTCGCCAGAAATCGAATCAAAAAGCATTTTAATGGCCAAACTATTTCACAATTTAGGATTTTCCAGAGAGGGTTATTTGTGAATAAACGTCCCTCCGGAGCGTTTGCAATGAACGGGCCGGGAGCATGTTGTTTCTTACACGACCACTAGAGCACCTTTAGCGGTCGTGTGTTTCACAACATGTTCTATGGTACATCTCTTTATAAGACGTTTTCGTATTTCCCACAATTAGAAGTTACCAGTATTAAACTGTGTACACCCTGGAGGTTTAGGGGATACGAAACACAGTGGTGTTATCAAATTTAAAACATATAATTAATAAATGGGTGAATTAATATACCCACATGACACCTAAGGTCAGAAGAGCTTTATTTAACAGCTGGTCTTCAGTAGCGTGGCGTGGGGAAAAAATTAGGGAAAGCCAATAATACGTCCTTTCTTTTGGGGTGGGGGGGTGTGGTGGTCAATGTAATAACGTAACCAGATGAGTGATTACAGCGCCCGGTATCATTTTACACACATTTGTATCATACAAATGCAGGACTTACACACGCCTGTTATCTGACCGACAGGTCCGCACGCACTCTCCAGCCGAAACTCTAATAAGCATTCATTCACAAACTAAATCAGGAGACCTTTAACGTTTTACGTCCGGTTCGCTCTTTTGTTCCTCGCTGTACACAGCTCCATTTTGGGCATTGGCCTGTCATCAGATTTTATTTGTTGTTGCTGCTGCAGCGGAAGTTTAGTACAATTATTTTTGATTAAATACTCCAAATCTCCACCCTCCATAATTGCACTTGCTTTAGTTGCCTGCTACTTTCTAACGGCGGTGAGAGTGGTGCAGTGACGCTATCTATCTTCTATCGATTAGATTTATGATTTGAAAATTATAAAAGTAGGGTAGACATGTGGATATTATCCGACTGAACAAAGCGTGCATTTATCTAACAGGTTCGTTTTCCACTGACCTTATTTTGAGCTATTTTCCAAAATCCTATGGAGAAATCCCATTGCTATTTTGTCGAGGGAAACCGAGCGCAGCTTACTTCCGCTTTTTGGGACGCTTCACTGCACCACTAAGTTGATGTGATTTGATTGGATTGTGAGGCAAGGGAAGCCAGCCGCCTCTGGCTTCCCTTGGCATGGCCCTGACCAATCACAGGTTGGCAGGGGCATGACGTGAGCCTCATCTGATTGGTCAATCCCTCCATTTTTTTTCACCAAGGGAAACAAATTTCGGCTGGCCTCCTCTCGCAACAGAGAGTGCAATATACTGTTTTACCATAACATCTAAAGGGGCGCTGTTTCACTCTTTGTAAAATACTCAATGAGAATGGGGGAGAGACGGGCCGGCAGCAACACACAACAAAGAATTTCCGAAACTAAACGAAGTGTTTTTATTTATTTATTAAAATTATAACTACAATCCGAAAAAACAGGGGAAGCCTGGCTTCCCTTGGCCTCCAGGAGAAAACGCCACTGCTGGTCTTATGTCTGTGACCCCTCCTGTTGTTCATTGATAAGCCTGTAACATGCACATGTCAAGGTTCAGAGGCAAATTTTGCAAATATGGCAGTAGCCATCGATCAACTTAAGATAAGATAAGATATACTTTATTGATCCCAAGTTGGGAAATACTTTTTTGTTACAACAGCATACTACTTTGTTCTACTCCACTAATTCAGAGGTTAACCTGGTATTTTTACTCCAGTACATTTATTTTAGTTACTTTGCAGATTCTGATTAATGATGTGAAATATAAACAACCCTTAAATCAGACTTTAGTTACACCTGAGTCAAATTCAGGGACGGTGATTGTCAAGTGCCAAAATAAACTATGCAATATATTGGACGTCAAGTACTTTGTCAGACTTCATATTTATCTGTGGATAACCCCAACGTTTTTTTTCTTATTCAAAAGAAGACCTTAACTTAAAGTATTCTTTAATGTTTAAATAAAGCCTTATTAGTTTGTCTGTTTTGCACATCTTCCTGTTAATATCTTTGGACGTCCTGCACTAAACTGTTTTATTGTAGAGATCACTACAGTATCTTCTTGATATTTTCTATTCTATATTTTTATCATGCCTTCTACTTTCCCCCAATTTTGTATGTAGGCTACTCTTAATATTTAAATGTTTTCATCAAATAAAACGTATTCAACAACAAAATTAAATAACGTGCTTTAACCACTAGGCGGTGCGGGTTACAAAGACAGTGGTATAGTTAATAAAACATTATAATATCAAACATAATATGACTATTAACTTTATTGTGAAATTAAAACAGAACGGTAAAGGAAAATACAGTTTCAGTCTCTCGATTTGAAGCTTATGCATTGTACCATGAACCTGTATAGACCTGTAACAGTCAACTGCATGAGGAGCTGGAAAGGTAATTCAGTAAATATCTTTAAAAACTACAAAAAAATCCCTTTCTATCAGCTGTGCACTGTTATGGTGTAAATATAGCCTATCTACCAATTGGATCAAATATAAAAGTCAGCCGAATTAGTGTTGATACTGCAAGGAGACGTATTGTGTGCAAAGAAATGGAAGATGTTGTTTAATTGTTGATATATTTATGATCCACGTCACGTATTCAGTTTTGGCGGCATTTCTTACAGTTTGTCAAAAGGTCTTCTGATCAGGGCTCTATAAATAAATATCTACGGCAGATATGTAATATTTAATGCAGCCGAACCGTGTATTACAATGCCGTTATGTGATGACTTCCAAAGAGAAAAGCAAGAACACTCGGAATAAAGTATTATTTTAAATGTTTTTCCGATTTCATATCGCATAAACACCATATCCCTACATGCATTGCGGCTAAAACAATCAATGTTTTAGCCTATCAAAACCTCTGAAAAAAGAAAGGTGTCTCTCTCAGAATCAAAAGAGAAAAACCTATGGGAAAAACACAAAAGCATTGTACAAAATGTAAACCAATACATGTCGTATAATTAACAAGGATAAACTGATGTTTTTTAGTTGATGAGTACTGCAGATATCACTGTTAAATCAATTGATCATTGGTTTTATTATGAAAACGTAGAGACAGGAAATACTGTTTTCAACCCGTAACTTTACATGGAGGCTGCCTCTTACCGCAAATCATTTTCGTAATATCTATCATACTATAGATCCTACATATCGACTGGATGTGGATTCTAAAAGTACAATATACACTTCTCGCTAGAAATCTAATCAAAAAGCGTTTTAATGGCCAAACTATCCTACAATTTAGGATTTTACAGAGAGGGTTATTTGTGAATAAACGACCATCTGTAACGTTAGCATTCAACGGGAGCACTAGAGGGCGAAAACTTTAAAACGTAATTATAGGACGTATTAAGCGCTTGAACAAACGACATATTTGGTCGTAATAATAAGGGCCTGAACTTGGGCTCATTTGGTCGTATGAGTTGGAGGACTTGTTGTCAAGAGACTATAACTCATGGAGCGGCTGTACATCCATGTGATGGACTTCCCCTCAAGAAGGTTTGATTGACATCTATTGGTAAAACATGAATATGACTAAAAGCATTGTTCGATACTCTTGGCGTGAGTCAAGGTAATGCTTTGTAGAAAAACTCTCAGCTGACTAAAGTTACAAGCAGAGAAAACCTTGCTACAGAGCACCGTGAGATCTATTTAGATGCAATAATAATCCAAGGGTTGCGCAAATGTCCTTGCTTTACATTTCTGAGGATAAATTGGTGTTTGCATATACTCTTGGACACTTCAGACGATATTCAGGTTAGACTGTGCTGAAGTAATGATATTACCTCAGTGGTGCATGAGGCAATACAGTATTCCTCTACGTCTTTGGAGGGAAGGGGAAGTCCCCGCGTCTGTGAGCTGTTGGACTGGACTGGTTGAGTAATGCAGCCTGGGATTAGGTGGAGCAGCCTCACAGCAGCAAACCCTCCCTCACACTGATCAGTCTGGACCCACACAAGTGTACGGCTAGATCAGAACCATTGCTGGCCTACGTCCTTCCACTGTGTCAAACCATACTGGTCTAAAAGCTGGAACACACGTTTTAGCGCAAATGAACAGCCTTTACAACCCATTATCAACCATTGCCAAATATCCGTGCGAAGACATGTATTCACCATTTAATTTATGTTCATTGGCTATGTTTTCTCCAATGCGGGAAGTGTAACGTTCCTAAACCATAGAGAATTTAAATTGACAATAAAACATGTTATCACAGCATATTTCCTACAAAAATGGCCAAGCAAATAGGTTGATTATAAATGTAATTTTCAGGAGAAGAAGTTGACATTAACGTGCTGTGCCTGTGTGTTCATTTCAACTCCTCTGTCGGCCATAAAACGGAGTGATTTTCCACATGTTTTATGAGCTTTTTAAAATGTGTGTTAGAAAACATGTCTGGAATTGCTAGTCTCAGAGTGAGGAGAAAAAGTTTGCATATTAAAGAAGAGTGAACTTGCAAAAAAGTGTTGAGTTGAGTAAAGACTTGTTTGTTGATTTATTGCTGACACCTTTATATAGGTAAGAGCTTGTGGAAATAATATTTGCATATTAAAGAAAAGGTAAACTTGTAAAAACAAATATTTCTTCAGAGACCTTCACTCTCTTGTTTCACCAGCAAAGTCAGTGGGAGTTGTGTTGCAAGAGCCTCTGAATGTTTACATCAGTCAATGGATTCTTTTGGCCGGTAAAATATTTGTTTACCCAACATGGATGTGGATAATGTTTTCAATATGTTGGGGCATAAAGCATGTCCTGTGGGTGTGTTTCCTATAGGTGTGGTGACCAGCAGTCAGCTGGGTTGTGGCTATTGAGGCTAGTGGCCGCAGAGTTTGGAAATCATAGCACAATACCAAAGGCAGAAAGCAGTGGGAAGCACAAAAACAGCAAAGATTGACATTTCTTTACCTCAGACTCATGCTGAATGCTAATTCAAAGTTGACAGCTTATCAAGATAAGTTGTGCTTTGCGGTTGGAGGGGGGAGGGGATAGCTAATGATAATAATGATAAGAATCTTGGATATTTTGCAGTCTGGCTTTTCACTGTGTTTCCTACAAATGGAGGACTTTGCTATGGCTGCTTCGGTACATTATTTTGCCAGTCTTGGTAATTCAAAACACAATCTGTTCCAATGGGCAATACATACTTTAGTGGACTGACAGACACTAACAGAATGTACCCGGGTCTTGCCATATCAAGTTTAATATGACGCAGAGCAATAATTTGGTTTAAAATGAATTACAACGCTTCATTGCATCAAAGCATCAGAATATATCAGTGGCAGAAAAACAACTCACTGTGTAATATGTCAGCATTAAATCATCAGACAGATGTTGAGGATGGCAGTTTAAAGGCTCGGTTAAAAAATGATTAACGCTGGGATGTGACAGAATCTGAATTAATGAGCAATCCAATCATATAAGTGGTTAAGCAAACTGCCAAAGACAGAAAACACCCCTCATTCAGTGTTGAAAGACAGCAGCAAATATGTAACAGCCCCCTCCCTCCTCAGCCATCTTCATTGCTTCCTTACAACATCTAAATGGAAAACTAATCAAACTGTAATTGACAAATGTATAATTGTGTATACAAAGGACTGTGTTGCCTAATCAAAAAAGAAGCAATGATTACTCTGTGAGACAAAGGAATGGGTGGGAGAAAAATATGTAGAGCATCTTAATGAGAATTCATTGTTTATACTGTACCACTGGGACTTGTCACATATCTTTCATAAAGTAGTATGATACTGAGGGAAGGCTCGATTGCTTTACCAACTCTGCACCAATCAGCTGTGTATAACAGGGTGGAAATTGGCTGTATATTATCAAAAGATTACAATCTAAGCAGTGCGGTGCGTGTATGTAATTCATGCCATATCCTGCAAGGGCCTGGGGTTAAACAGACAGACTTTAGCTACAAGAGTGAGACTTCAATCAGTTTGAGGCCCCAACAGCATGAAGAAATTCTCTGCTGGCAGTCCATCATGAATGACATTAGTTTAGACGAAAATGGAACAGCTTTTATTAAGAAAATGTGTTAGTTGCAGAGAGTGGGGTTTTTGATTGAGAAGTCACATTTTTACTTGAGACTTTACTATAGTAATGGCATGATGAATTCAAAAGGCATCAGTGAGCAGGGTGAAGACGGAGGTGATGGATTGGGTGTGTGTTGCACACAGCTGGTTCGTGTGTTTCTCCTGAGGGGGCAGCGGCAGCCTCTCTGGGGTGTCTACAGATGAGTGTCCTTGGTAAGGCCCAGATGGACTCCCACGTTCGGGTCCGGGCTTTAGTCCCAGCATGCAGCGGTGTGGAGTGACAAATTGAAACGTTGAGGGAAGTGTTTAACCCCAACCACCCCTCCAATTAGCCAACTTGCTTCCCACTTCCTAAAAGATCTCGCGAACATATTAATTGGAGTTAAGCTTTGTTTAGATTTAGTCCTTAGGTTTAGGCTAGTAAAAAAAAGATTTTGAGAATACATTTTTTTTAAATAGCATATGCTTCAAGCTTCTGAGTGGACATTTCTCTTGGCAATGGTTGACTGACATGTAGGAGCCGGCACTAGGAAACACGTTGTCAAAGCCTGTGCTTATGTCATGTATATCCTACAAATGCTGATTTAAGCAACACGCCATCTAAGATGAGTGTCACTTTAGCACATTCCTTTAAGTTTAAATTAATATTCCACTTGCAAAATGGAAGCTAGTGAGACCACACTAATGCCAACTTTTTCTTAATAATCCTTTGTATTATTCCAATATCTTCTGAATCATTAACAGCTTCTCTTTTGTTTTCATAGTTTCCTGTCACTTCAGCAGTTTCTATATTCCATTGTGCTGTTAAACCACAGGAGGGGCCGAGCAACTGCAATC
Source organism: Notothenia rossii (assembly GCF_949606895.1). Lineage (NCBI taxonomy): Eukaryota > Metazoa > Chordata > Actinopteri > Perciformes > Nototheniidae > Notothenia > Notothenia rossii. Next base: position 68,600,321 of record NC_136909.1, read on the forward strand.
TTTGTCGACTTCCATGTCTGTTCAAAGTTATAACCAATAGATCAGGCCCATTTCCACTAATAAAAGAGGATCAATGTACTTTTGACTGAAGTACATGAGTTGCAACAAACCAAGAATAAAAACATACACATTTCTTAGCACCAGATGAGTTTGAATTTAAAGAAACGGGAGCATATTTTCTTTCTAAGAGACTAAGATATAATTTCGTCTTTCCCCTGTTCTCAGTGCTGACACTGACAACAATGAGGAGGAAATGCGGTGGTGTTAAGGGATAATAACTCTTTTCTCTACAGGTTTTCCTAACTCTTAAAAGCTTCCAAGCTGCCAATCAGCACCTGATTAACACCAAAGGCCTTCCTTCTTCCCTCCACACTTTCATCTCCACAGTGACTTACCCTCTGAGTGAAATGGAGACTGTGGACTTGTCAAAACCGAGTCTGTGGACAGTCTGCATCTTGTTATTAGCACCTCAACAGGTTTACCGAAGCCAAGAAGGAATAAAACGTGGTCGGGCTCGGTTGCCTTTTCTTTCCTTTCTTCTCAAAGTGCCATGATATGATCATAATGTTTCATCATTATCTCAAAGTTTGTTTGAAACATTTTCAAACCAGCTCTTGATTTCAAATGGTTTTATTTGACCGTCCTTCTCCACAAGATTGCTTTGAGCTTTAATGTCCGAAAAGGGGAAATTCAATCTGACTCACTCAAATACTTTTCATTGACAGCTCAAGAAAATCTCCCCAGGTTAATGATAGGTCAGCCCTGAGAGGGGGACTTGGATCTATACATTCACAGAGTCTCGGGAGAGGGGCTATCTGATGTTGCATCTGGTTAGAAGGTATAATAGGACCGGGTCACAGGTGAGCCACAGATGGTAGATGTGTCTGTCGAGATCATAATGGCCCCAATGATTCATAAAATACTGTCAGTAGGCCGTAGGGTTATTTATTTTTTAACTGTGAGCTTACAGTATGCCGCAACTATTTCTGAGGTATTTCTCTCAGTTTTTCAGTGCCTCTTTTTATTACAAAACATGTTTTACCACTTTTCACTGTATATAGAAATATATGAATATGCTTCCAAAGCTGCTTATTTATTATTAATAATTAAGCTTTTCATCTGAAAGAGGAGGAATGTATCAGTTCTTCTTTACAGTTAAGTTTCAAAACAATATATCAGAGGTTGAAGTTCAGTTGCTCAAGATTATAAGAAGGTTTTCTTATGAATCCCCATGCTCCAAACCATAACTAAAAAGATACAAAGTTTTGAATTTGAATTAAGTAATTTGTACTATGATGTCTTTTTTCCATATGTTACGTCTATTTCATAAAAACGTCTTCAATGAATGCACACACACACACACACACACACACACACACACACACACACACACACACACACACACACACACACACACACACACACACACACACACACACACACACACACACACACACACACACACACACACACACACACACACACACACACACACACACACACACACACACACACACACACACACATTCATTCTGATGACTAGGCACTTTCTGTAGGTTTGCCACACTAGGGGCATGTTTATTTGAGTCCGGCTCAACAACACGTGCATGTAGTATTTTATTACTAAAGCATCGCCATAGGACTTTCAGGGGAGATTTGGGGTGTGCTTTCAGGAAAACACAACCACTTATTAAAGTCTAGACGCAACATAAAACCATCAGAAGTCCTATAGTAAGCACTCACAGGCTCTCGTGGACAGAAACGTCAGTGTCTGCTCAACCACGTTGGTTTTCTGCCGCTGTCTGTGCAGTTTGAAGAGATTTAGTGAAAAAACATCAGTGCATAGGTGCAATGGATGGTGAAAGAACAAAAACAGCATACAGTAGTAGGACAACCAGAACACACCAGTTTATGAGCTGTGGTCATAAAAAGCCAATGGTTTACAAGATAAGGATTTTACATACAAAATAAAGTGGAAATCAAAGTCGACAGAATACAGACTAAGAAGCATAAGTCCTTTTTTGGTTTAAGATGACCCATGTTCATTTGTAATACTTACAACTCTAACAGATAGTTTTTTTTTTTTTTTTACTGATACTCCTCCAACAGAGCCAAGACATTCCACAATATCCATAGTGCTCCCACCTGCAGCACAGTGAAGATATCCAAGATGTACAAGCTCTGTAACTGCATTCTGGTGGCTGAACCTGCATGCAGGAGAAAATAAACCTGCGGGCAGGGCTCAGGGGACTTAGTAACATTTAGATTTAAAACAATTTCCTGTCCCACATCTCCTACAGGCAAGTACACAGAGAGCCATATGCACCAGACAACAGATTCTCTTATGAGATAAACCCACGAGTTTAAACAGATCATCCTAATATCATTAGTCTGTGAAGCAGGAACTTATTTTAGATTCTCAGTAGAGGGGTGCAGCCATTAATTTGTGAGCTTCTTATATAACCAAAACACTTAGGTGTCCTTATTAGTAACGCTACAGTAGCACACTACAACTTAACGTTGTACACTCACAAAAGAGGAAAGAGATAGTACAACAACAAAAAAAGTATCTAATGAATCTGTACGTATTGGAGCTGTCATTATGAACAATGACTCATCATGCCGGTAACAATGACTTGGCGACCTTTAAGAGAGAAGAAAATGTGAGGGCTGTTTGGCTTAGCCTCGGGCAGTATCTTGACATTCAAAAGAGAAATCGTGAGCACTTTTGGAATGAAAGCATTTCTCTAATCTTTTAGCGAGACATTGAGATAGAGAACATAGCAAGGTGAAAGGAATGGGGCTGCCTGTGTCTGTGCACAGGAACAGGTCTCAGGAGTCCGGAGGTCTGGCCCACTCTTCAAATGGCACAGTGTTTGTTGGGGAATGTGCAATTATGGAGGCCAGGCCTTTGATCCGGGTTTTCCATCAGGGCTAAATTGTCCTCACATTGAGCGCTGCAGTGTATCCTTGGGCACTCCTTTATATTCTGCTGCTCTTTCATGTGCACCCCTCTGGAACTCAAAGCATCCCCTCTTGAAAAGTGAGCTTTGGCCTGACCATGCTCTAGTGCAGGACGAAGGGAGGCCAGTGTGTGTGTGTGTGTGTGTGTGTGTGTGTGTGTGTGTGTGTGTGTGTGTGTGTGTGTGTGTGTGTGTGTGTGCGTGTGTGTGTGTGTGTGTGTGTGTGTGTGTGTGTGTGTGTGTGTGTGTGTGTGTGTGTGTGTGTGTGTGTGTGTGTGTGTGCGCAAATGACCATACAGTATGTTACAAGTCATCTTACAGAAAGAGTTGAGAGTTTGTTTATGCGAGAGGAGAGTTCTGGGGTAGAACAGGACATAGTAGAGCTGGTGTCAATGGACGTGTTTGGATGGGTTGAGTTTCATAGCGCATGTGTGGAACAAGTGTTTGTGACAGGAAGTTTGTGTGCCTGCTCTTGCGTGTGTTAAGGTCTGTGATTGTGATTCTTTCCACATGCTCCACTGTGTTATCTGTCCTCCTCATAATAAGCACCTCTGTCAGATTAACCAGAGGGACTTTCTCCCTCTTCCTTTTCATTCAAGATAGCGACCTCAGTTAATCGTTTTTATTCAAACATCAAGGTGGAATCGTTCTTAAGCTTTCTCTTTCATGAACTTAATGCCCTTTGAGTTAATGCGGGCAATAGCAGAGGCTAATTCACCCCATTGTTCACCTTAAATCATTATATTGGTTTCCATAACAGGATGGAGATGATGTGCTGTCCTCTGATGTGTCCTCATGCGACCTAAAACTTGACGCTACATGTGACTCTTTATAATAATCAACTGCAAAGTGAGACCAGATGTTTTATAGGGAAGTAAAACAAAAGTGCCCATCGAGGTGTTTCACTGGAATGTCCAATTTAAGTCCTTCATGATTCACGCTTCCATCTATAATTACAATCATTGGTTGTCTCAACTTCGTTTAACTGTGTGTACCTTGGATGCATTTATTTCGAAGTCGTCATGCATCGGCAAAGGAATAAAAACATTTCTTAAGCTCAACGAGCAGTGTATAATTCAGTTTTATTCAAACTGTTCCTGGGAGAAATGTTGCATTGATGTGTCTTTTGGACAAAATGAATAGCTCTTTAAATTGAAACTAAAATCTTAATCACAGCGAAAGAAACAAAACAAGATGCTGTGAAGAAGTTATTGTGTCTTGTGTTTAACTAGGGGCATGGTTCTAGGGATGGCAGTGTTAGTACATCGTCCAACTCTTGAACACAACTAAAATATATCATAAAACCTAATGGATGAATTGCCAGAGATTCATGGTCCACAGTGCAAAACATATACTCTATTTGATACAATCTAGCACCACCATAAAGTCTAAACTTTTAATTTAAAGTTACATATCTTCAGAAACTACATTACCAGTGAAAAGTGTGGACACACATTCTCATTTGAAGGTTTTATTTATTTTAATTATTTTCTACATTGTAGATCGATCGACTGTTTAATTAATAATAATCATTTCTTAAAGTAATGATAGACGGTCGTTTCTCTTTACTGAGTTGAGTGGTCTTGCCATATTATGGATTACAACAGTAGTCAAATAGGGCTCTCCACTGTGCATTAACCCAACCTCTGCATAACACAACTGATGGTCTCAAGCACATTAAGAAGGCAAATAATTCCACATATTGACTCTCACGTGTTAATTGAAAACCATTCCAGGTGACAACCTCATGAAGCTGACTGAGAGAAGCCAAGAGTTTGCAAAGCTGTCATCAAGGCAAAAGGGGGCTACTTATAAGAATCTCAAATTAAAATCATATTCTGTATTTTTTAGCACTTTTATGTTTACTAGATAATTCCATATGTGTTCTTTCATAGTTTTGATATCTTCAGTATTAATCTACAAAGTAGAACAAAATTAAAATAAACAAAAACCATTGAATGAGAAGGTGTGTCCAAGCCGTCCAAACTTTTGATTGGTACTGTACTTTGACTACTCTTTAGATTGCTATAAAATGTTGTACTGATGTCCATGAGACACATTTTCAGATTTTGATGTTCTGGGATTTTTTTCTCTAGCGCTGAAATAATTTGGTTTATAACCAAAAACAAGCAAAACTAAGATGACCATCATCATCATCATCATCATCATCATCATCATCATCATCATCATCATCATCATCATCGACTGCTGTTTATTATTAACCAGAAAATGTTACCATGTGAAAACTTCTTAACAAGACAAATCTGCATATTAATAAGACTCCACATAGCTTTCCAAGGTAACTGTTAATCTATGTTACAGTATTACAGAGCATGATCCTCTATTCTTTCATTGTGAAATGGATGCCATTCTAAACCGTTCATTATTACAAAGCAACGCTAAATATCACGTGCAAAAGAAGCACTCCTGGAACTTCCGGTATGGGGTGTGCTGAATAGACGCGTGCTCGGTTGGCTCTAACTTTCCCACTCTTATTTTACCTTTTAAACCTCGTCTTTTTTCAACATAATTTGTTTGCAACAGCTTTATAGGCCAGTGTTAACTGCAAAGACCTCCGTCAATGTCGAAAGCAAAGGGAAAACAAGCTGAAAAGGGCAAAGGTTCTCCAGCTCCGACTCCTAGCATTACTACAGCTTCGACTCCTAGCATAACTTTGGTTGACATTAGCTTGCTACTGGATGGACATAGAGCAGCTCTCACGGCTGATTTCAAATCCTCATTCGAGTCTGACATCTACCCTGGACAGCATACACTCCACTATCACAGACCACGGGGCAGCGTATACATTATCTGGAAGCTAATGCTAATGAAGTCGACCAACGTCTCCAGCAACTTGAGAACGCATGCTCCGCTCTGAAGGGGGACAACTAGATACTCAAAACTAAGGTAGCAGATTTGGAGGGACGCAGCAGACGCCAAAATCCTCGGATTATTGGCCTACCTGAATCTATCGAAGGTCCACGTCCGTCTGCCTTATTCTTCCAACTCCTCGTTGATACCCTCGGCACGGAGATTCTTGCTTCGCCCCCCGAGCTTGACCGAGCTCACCGGAGCCTCGCGCCCAAGCCTGCCCCAGGAGGGAGACCGAGACCTGTAATCCTGCGCTTCCACTGCTTCCAAATTAAGGACCTAGTGATCCGTGAGGCCCGCAGGCAGGGTGAGCTGAACTACAAAGGCCATAAGATCCGCTTGTATGATGACTACAGCCCCGACGTGTTAAAGCAGCGCGCCGAGTACAGAAGCCTCATGGCTGAGCTGTACAAGCGCGGGTACAGCGTTGGGAGAACTGTTTGTCCAATGTTTTTTCAGTTAGGTTTTTTATTATATTGTTTATTTCATGTTATCTTATCCTTTGCCTGTGGGCTGCTTCTACACTTAATATACTAAATTCGGGCTCACGCCACACCTTTTCTCTCCCTGTTGCTTGTCAGCGGGGGGGAGGTGCCAGGTATGGGGACAGGGACATGCAGGTACACCACCTGCCCAGTACCATTTTATGCTAAACTCTAACTCCTTAACAGCACCAAGTGGTGCTTTAAGATTTACAAGTTGGAATGCCAGGGGCCTGAATTCTTCTGTGAAAAGTAACAATGTGATTAACCATCTAAAACATTTAAACACAAAAATTGCCTTTTTGCAAGAAACCCACCTCCAACCATCAGACCATCTTAAACTTCGCAGAGGGTGGGTGGGCCAGCTTTACCATTCTTCCTTTTCGAGCAAGGCCCGAGGCGTTGCAATTCTTGTTCATAAATCTGTCCCATTCTCTGTGTCCAATGTTATATCAGACCCAAGTGGCCGTTTTATTATCGCAACTGGCAAAATATGTGGCAACAATCTGACGTTGGCGAACGTGTATGGCCCGAATTTTGACTACGAGGACTTTTCCGGATTTTTCTTTTCTCCATTCCTGACATAAATTCCAGCCAGCTCATTCTGGGAGGGGATTTTAACTGTTGTATTGAGCCTTCACTTGACCGTTCATCTAACAAGCCCTCAGCCCCATCTAAATCTTCCAAAGTTATCCAACTGTTCATGGAGCAATACGCAGTCTCAGATGTCTGGCGCTTTTTTAATCCTAGTGCCAAGCAGTTTTCTCCTGTTCATTGGTACTGTCTCCCGAATTGATTACTTTCTTATTGATAACAAATTGCTCCCCTCTGTTAGCTCGTGCTCATACAGCCCTATAGTTATATCGGACCACGCAACTGTCATTGTTGACATCTTTCTTCCCGACAGATCCTTGTCACGTTCCCCCTGGCGCTTCAATTCACTACTACTTTCTGACCCGGATTTTATCAAAACTATTAGGAATCGCATTGACCTTTTTATTTCCACTAATGTTAACCCGGCTGTATCTGCAGCAACAGTTTGGGAAGCGTGCAAGGCCTATCTAAGATGAGAAATAATATCCTATTGCGCTTACCAAAGAAAAATCAACACTGAGAAGAGTATCTACCTTTCCAGGGCTTTATCGGATCTGCAGACAAGATGTGTAGACTCCCCCAGTGCAGATATTCTCAAAGAATTACTGACAAAAAAGGCTGAATTTGACATTTTGGCCTCAGAAGAGGCAAAGAGCCAAATTCGACAATCTTCTTCCTTTCAGCACATCACTCAAATTAATACTGCTGATGGAATATCTATTAATCATCAAACCATTAATGACCAATTCAAGGACTTTTATTGTTCATTATATACTTCTGAGAGCTCATCTGATGAGACACAATATGACAACTTCTTTAGGTCCCTAAACATCCCCTCCATTGACCCTGAAATATCGTCTGGGTTAGATGAACCCTTCACAGTTAATGAAATCAAAGCTGCTCTAATGTCGATGCAGAGTGGGAAATGTCCGGGCCCTGATGGCTTCCCTGCTGAATTTTTACAAATGTTTTCTGATAAATTAACCCCTCTATTGCTTAACATGTTTAATGAATCGTTTCAATCTGGCACACTTCCCCCTACGCTACGTCAGGCTACTATTTCTCTTATACTGAAAAAGGACAAGGATCCTCTTCTTTGTGGTAATTTCCGGCCTATATCTTTGCTTTGTGCTGACGTCAAGCTTTTGGCTAAGGTGCTAGCAAAACGTTTAGCTTGCGTCCGCACAAATAATGATTATTCTGATTATTTTCCCCTCAAACGTGGAACTCGGCAGGGTTGTCCACTTTCTCCTCTTTTGTTTGCCATTGCCATTGAGCCGCTGGCGGTGGCCCTCAGGTCCAGTCAGATGCAGGGCATCTCAAGGGGGGGAGTTGAGCATAAACTCTCCTTGTATGCTGACGACCGTCTGCTATTCATCTCGGACCCAGACAAATCTATTCCTCCAGTATCGGCTGTGCTGAGGGAGTTTGGGCAGATTTCGGGTTATAAGTTACATTTGAACAAAAGTGAACTGCTTCCTATTAACGCTGCAGCTACAGCCCACCCCCTTTCAAAGTTACCGTTTAAGAAATCTCTGGCAAGTTTTAAGTATCTGGGCGTTTGCGTTACCAAGGGCTTCTCAGATTTGTTTAGGTGCAATGTCTCCACTCTGTTGGTCCGACTGACTCAAGACCTCCAACGTTGGTCTCTCCTACCTCTATCTCTGGCTGGCAGAATAAATTGCATTAAAATGAATGTGCTCCCCAAATTTCTATATCTTTTTCAGTGTATACCAGTTTTCATTCCGAGACATTTCTTCCATTCACTCGATCGCTCAATTTCTCAGTTTATATGGAACAAGAAAACACCCAGAATTCGAAAAAACATTCTTCAAAAATCCAAGGAAATGGACTAACTTTTTATTTTACTATTGGGCCGCTAACATTCAAACTTTATTGTCCTGGCGTTGTTTTAACAAACAACCTCCACTGTGGCTGCAGATTGAAGATGCCTCATGTGGCCCTTCTTCTCTGATGTCCCTCTTGTGCCTCCCCCTGACGTTACCATCCTCAAAATACTCCAAAAATATTGTAGTTAAAAACTGTCTCAAGATCTGGACTCAACTTAAACGGCACTCTGGGTTCCAGGGAATACCTCTACTGTCCCCTGTGCCTTCCAATCCGCTGTTCACTCCCTCCATCACTGATGCTGCCTTTTCAATATGGGAGATCAATGGGATTGTGTCTGTAAAACAACTTTAAATTGATGGAACATTTGCATCTTTTGATCAGCTGGCCCGTAAATTCAATCTACCCAAGTCCCACTTCTTTAGATATTTACAAGTCCGAGATTTTATTCGTAATCGTTTTCCAAGTTTCCCTGCTATTCCTCCTTCTACCTGGGTTGACAATATCTTAAGTATTAACCCTAACCTCAAGGGTACCATTTCAAAGCTATACAATACTCTTTTCACATGCCACCCTCTGCCCTCTGATAACTTTCGAACTAATTGGTCAGAGGACCTCAATATAGAGATAGGGACTGAGGTTTGGCAGTCTATTTTGAAACGTATCCACACATCATCTATTTGTGCCCGCCACTGGGTTTTACAATGTAAATTGGTCCATAGAGCGCACTGGTCCAAAAGTAAATTAGCTCGCATCTATCCTGGTATTGATCCTAACTGTGATAAGTGTCACTTAGGACCAGCTAATCTCGCCCACATGTTTTGGACTTGCCCCACCCTATCTCAGTTTTGGAAGTCTGTCTTTGACTCACTCTCAGCTATCACGTCTGTTACCATCCATCCCTCACCCTTAATTGGCCTGTTTGGTTTCCCGTTGACCATTTACTGCCATCCTATTTTGCTGAACTTGTAGCTTTCCTCACATTGCTGGCTAGGTGCGTTATTTCGATGCATTGGAAGGGTCCTCGTCCCCCCTCTCATACACATTGGATAAAGGATGCCCTATACTTTGTGAAATTGGAAAAAATTAAACACTGTATTAGGGGCTCAGACTTAAAGTTCACAAAAATGTGGCTACCCTTCTTAGAACATGTTAAGTCTCTCCAGTTGGAGTCTGTCCCCATTGGCTGAGTCGCCCCCCCTGTACCGCAACAGCTCACAAAATGTCTCGCAGGTTTTTTCTTTTTTTTGGGGGTTTTTTTCTTCTTTTCCCTTTCTCTTTATTTTTTTTATTTTTTTCATTATTACATTATTGTCTAATTGTAACTGATGTATTGTGTCTTGGGGTTGTTTTGTTAGAAATCGCAGGGGTAATGCATTGTATTGATGTCTTTGTGTATTGAAAATCGCAAAAATAAATCATATATATAAAAAAAAAAGAAGCACTCCTATTAAAGCTTGTGAATCATGATGTTTATCTATAGGTGTGTCAATGTATATGGCTGCAAGGTGAGTACAAACAGATCCTATTGTGACAAGCTTGTACTTGTCATGGACATCAATGTTTTAACTACCCTTTCGATTGCTTATCTTTTCAATTCTAAGGTACAGGACATTGTGTGCAAAAGGGACCGCTTCTATCTTTGTAATCAAAGTTTACTACTTATTATAAGTGGCTCTCTGTGTCGCATTCTTGCATGCCAATTTTTTCTCATATAATGATTCTTTGCAAGCCTTAGTAATGAGGTGACTGTGATAAATCATGGTGTCAGGTAGAACATGAAGTTAAGACCTGTTCAGGAACACCCAGCTCAACGAGAGATTTGGTGGAGTTAGAAGGTATTATGTTTCATCTACTTCCTGTGGTTAAAGTAATAATTCAATCCCACAACCCCCCATACTGTATCAGCCTTCTGCACCCCTAACCCAACCAGTTCAACTGAAGACCTCAGCTGTTGAGCTTTGTTGAGTCGCTGTGTTAAAAAGCGGCAAGAATGTGTTTTAAGTGGTCTCTGCGTTTTGGATGAGGTGAAGCCACGGCTCTGCATTTAAAAACTTCTCTCCTCTCTCAGCTGGCGAGGTGCCAGGCTGCTGCAGGGTGGTGGGTCCCCTCTGAAGGTGATGTTGTATGAGTGTGTGTGCGTTACGAGCATTTTGTGTGGAGCGAGCCTTCGTTTGTGGCTTCCACTGTTGTGTAGAGAGCTCTGACGTGATGTCTCCTGTCCCTGAAGTCTGGGCCATCGCACTAGTGTTCACTGTCGCTCTACTCCAAAATAAACATGTATCTCCTACACACCCAGAAACCACGGGTAACCTGCACCATGTCAAAATATCCACTTGGCCGTCTAATGGATTTTTACTGCTTTTTATCCACCGCCAGCCGCTCATTACACTATCCAGTTCTGCAACGGAGGACTCAAGATGAGGAATGTTTTTTCTCTCATGGGAATAAGCCAGTGTGAGTATTAAATAACAATTAAATGAATTGGATATCAAACAAACTTCAGATGACTGTGACAGACTCATCTTGTTTGAATTTACCAACACAGCCACACGTCCAGAGATCCTCAAATCCTTTGCTGTTGAACTGAAGGTTTCAGGAAGCGTGAGTGGAAAGAGATATTTCAGTCCTATGAGACACATTCCCTTCTGATAAAAGTGCATTACCACAGACAAAGGGAGGCGCTTGGTAGAATTAGATCGGACTGGGACTGGTGCCGATGAGAGCTTGGCCGGCTGCCCTGGCAAGCCACACATGAGCGAATTTAATTGCCAGACAGACCAGAATAATTCTTCTATAATCTGAATTTATACAGTCACTTGAGTGGGACCATAACACGCTGACAGGGTGTGTTGGGTATCAAGATAGAGTGCCTGGCGCACATTAGTAGAGGCAGATGAAGAGAGAGAGGAATAATGTGGGCATTGTCGAGTCGAAAGGCCCCATCACTGTACCAGTGACTGTACTGGCCGTGAACTCCTTCAGAGCCGACCTTCTGCCTCTTCGTCAGACAGCAACATGGAAACATTAAAATGGCCCTTTAGCCCCTGACAGACCACACTTGTCTGGAGACCTCTTTTCAATCTGGTTATCTTGTGAAATGCAGACTTGCAAGGCCTCTCCGTGCCCTGCAGAGTCAGAGGTAGGAGTGAGAGCGGCCTTGCTTCCCCTCAAGGGTCTTCTGAGTACCACATTCATTAGAGACCTCCTGTCATGAAAAGCGGATGGACAAGTGTGTGTACGGGTGATTCCTGTGTGCATGTTCGGGCATGTGCATATGTCTGCTGAGGTGCCAACATCTTCAGCGAATGATAGATACCTCCAGTAAGGTCAACACTCCCCCTCCGAGCGTCCCTGTGTTTTTTCCTTGACCCCTCCAAGAGGTCGCCTTGCCTTGTTGCATCTGTCCCACTCTGGAGACACTCAAGGAGAGCGAGTGCTTTTAAAAGGCAGGATGCAAGGCTAGGCTTCTCGTCCAGTTGTAGATCTTTCATGCCTGCATGGCTCCGTCCTTGAAGAGTCACGAAGGAAGATTCTGTGTGGTCCAAACTTTCTCTGATGACACGTCTGTCAGTGCAACTTATTGTCCCGGTTCCTTGAAATGCAGCGGGACAGGATTGTTAAGGCAGACTTTTAAAGCAAATGTAAGTAAGCGGTTTGCTAAGAGCACATGTTCCGAATCTAGATTAAATGATATTCAGTGATTCAACTCCAACCTGCTGGCACTTCCTAAAGTCTGAAAGATTTCACAGAGGGCCTTGGAAACATTCTTATTTCCTCCCTAGCTTCAAATATTTGCATAAAGGGATGCAGGACAACATTTATATTTAACAGTGAACATTATCACTTGACCATACCTAGTTTTATTTGGTAATGAATTTCATATTTGATTAGCAATTTGAAAGAAAAGATAAATCTGCTAAATATTTCATATAATACAACTGTCTTTTATTTCCACTGTATTTTCTGCCATGCATCAATCTGTCCACAGAATTATTTTGTACTATCTTCGGTTGAAATTCATTGGTTTGATATCTCTATCCATCTCTCTAACTAACTTTGCTGAGCAGACGTTGCTTAAAGTGTAATTGGAAGTTTTTTTCAAATCTGTGGGTAAAGCTTGTCATCTGGAAAGTACATATTAGAGGTGCATCTGCAGGTCCATCTGCTATCTACATCCAGCCCGTGCACAACATTAGATATTATCTTCCGGATGAGGTGGATCTGTTTGGGGTTTGGAGGCAATCTGATGATTTTTTGACTTACTGAATATATTCTCTCCTTGACCAGGGGGTAAGTTTCCATCCGTATCTCTTCTCCCTGTGATGAATGGTTTGGCCCCAAGTGAGCAGTAAGTCCTTTTCATTGCTGAAGGCAGTGCATGATGCCTGCAGCCAAATGTAGCTGTTATTGCTCTACGCAGGCTATTCTGCAGTCTGTATGTTCAACTGAAGGTGAAGGGTAAACAAGCGTGCATATACCTCCCCCCTCACGCAATCTCAGAACTAATCTCTCCCCCGAGTATGAAGCCTAATTAGAGCTCCCTACCTCAGCTGGCCCATCAGTAACATAATCCCATCCAGAATTACGGCTAATTGAAGGTGGGCGACCAGAGGTGACTCTAAAGCTCAGCTTTTCCAATAGAAATTCATTTAGCCCACCATCAAGCAATTGCATAAAAAGAAACGCAACCTTTCCAGCTCAATAACAAATTCAATTGCAAGCTTTCCATCCCCACACTCTAATGAAACAACTCAAATATCAAATCTGCTAGATATTCTTATAACTCTATTTTATTGTGGTTAGCCATGAAAACCGTAACACAGATTTTTCCAGAGTTGAACAACTACATGATAAATGTGTCTGACAAATACAATAGATGGACTCTTGGAAACTTCAACATGGAGCAGAAACTTGAGACCTCAGTCGTTGGTGAAGGGGTGGACGCTGCAGAGGAACCCCCTGCTTGGATACAATTAGACGTGAAGAGGTGCACTCTTTATCTTCTGTCTGTGGCCCACAACAAAAGAAAAATAGACTCAACGTCAGCAACGGCGGCCTTTCGGTGTGCTAACCCTCTTCTCTTGGCACATATGTTACCGTCTTTCTTTCTTAAGCTAATAATAACACAGAAAGATCTTTCTTTCCGGGCTCTGTGTAGTCTGCATGAGTCAGCAGAACTATAAATGTCGCAAGGATTTCACAACACAGTATGCAAATCTCATCTACCGTGGGATTGATAGCCTGTATTTGATTTTTGGGGATTAAAAGAGGGCTGAAACAAGAAACAACAGCACATGAAGAAAGAAATAACATATAAAGAGTTGTGGAATGTTTTAATTACAGTAATTTAGATGAGGAATTACATGTGGCTACTGCGCTCTGGGTGAAATGTATTGTATGGCTAGGCTGTCATTAGTGAATGTGTGGGAGGACCTTCACAGCATGAAGTTGACCTCACACTGTAATCAAATGTATCCATAGGTTAATAAATATTCACTGCCAAGGAGGGAAAACAAAAGTGGTTTGCTAACCTCTAAGGCTTCCTCTAACTGCCTGCTTTATCATTATGGATATGTTGGGTTGTGTCTGCTGTTATAGTTCGGCCACAGTGTTTTATAGCCCCGAAGTGTTGTATGTGACTGTGTCAAAGTTTAAAATCAGTCACAGGATGTCGAACTGTGAGAAATCTGTGTATGAGTGAATACATGAAAGCCCAGCAGGGCACTGTGGTTCACAAAACTACATATTGTGATAGAGATTGAGAGAATGAGGACACGAGCGAGGAAATCGGAGAGAGAGGAGGGGAGAGTTCAACAGTGAGGGAGTTAGTGGGGAGGGCAGAGGGAGGGATACAAGCAGGAGGCCCAGACAGGCTAGAACAAGAAAGCAAAGAAAAATATCTAATTGGAATCAAGTGTCCTGACAGAGTGCGTGGGCGACTGAATTCCGCAAGGCGTGCTGCTTTTCCACTTGCAAGAAAGAAGTGTAAGAGAGCGAGGAGGGGAAAAAAAGTGTTGAAAATCCCCTTGCATGTAGTGATTTTATTTCTGGGAGGGTTTGGTAAAAACAAATGATAGTAGGGTGGGGAGGATGGCCACAACAGTATTTCCATTTCAAACTGCTTTTTGCTAAAAGGCGTTACACACCACTCTGCCTGTGTGGTTGGCCTTCTGACGGAGGAAATGCTAAACGATGACAAACTGAAACCTCTGATTTAATTTCCATTTTCTAATTAATTCGAACTACTTTTGAGGGTAATAAGTGTGTGTTTTTCCGTGTGTCTAGAAGTGTGTTCCTGTGAGGAAGGATGGAAGGGGTCAAAGGGTACTGCTGCCTTTTAAGAGGTCAGTTTCAGAGACATTTTTCTCAGATTTAATGCTCTCCTCCGCTCATCTGACCAAAGCCAAAGAATTGAGATTTTTAGGCTTATCCCTGAACACAAATGTATAAGATCACACTTGTACCTCCAAACGGGGTACACTTTATGATGACTATAACCCCACAATAACTTATCTACTTTGTCTACTTACCTAATGGGAATATTCCACATTTTGGAAAATATGCTTAATTCGATCACGTGTTTACTCTTTGACAAATTAGCTTAGCTTAGCGTAAAGACTAAAAACTGGATGAAACAACTAGCATGGCTTGCCCACAAATAAGAATGTTCATTGAGTAGATGGTCACTGTTTGTGGCCCCACACGGCACATCAAAGTCTTCACGCATCCCCTCATGTTGTTTAAAGTATCACGGCTTGGAGATGAAGTATGGGAACAATCTTTCAGCCAAATGGACGATCTCGTCTCTTTCCGTTGACCTTTGCTGGTCCAAAGGTAAAGCTTGCAGTTTACTTCAAAGTCCTGGTGAGGGACTTGGGGCCCCGGGAGACACTCCGCCTGACCACCAGGCAGAACCACAGGATAAAGCTAAACACATGACATATCTTAAAGGGAGCCGGCCAGATTGGAGCATGATATGCACGTCAGCTGTTTTGCTTATTTTTTCTCTGGGTTATATCTGAGGAAAATCAATCTGTGGATGTTTTCCCATCATGCTGTACTGTACTGTTGTTCCTGCTGTGTGGGCTTCCCCTTAAGATTCCTCTGGTGAAGCACCGTGGTTCTCTGGTTTAGGAGTTCAGACACAATGCTGTCTCTCTTTGTCTCTTACTCTTTTTCTCACAACACACTTCTTGAGACAAACGTTTGTGTTCTACTTTGGTGGCTGAGCCCTTCCCCCAGAAAATAACACATGTAATACAGATGAGTGAAGGTGGGTGGGACTTAATTATATTGTGTACCTCAAGACCCCCCAAAGCAATATGGGCCCACCCGGGCAGAAGCCAACCTCAGGGGGAGAAAACTGACAGGGAAAGTGTTTAGAATCCAGTTTAGGTGAGATTACTATTAACTTTTAACGTGTGAACATCATGAAAATTAGCATCAGTCTTTGCAGTTCTATATTTACATTTGAATGTGTGAAGTGCAATATAATGACAGGCAAGTGTATTCTTTGCTTATGCTATCTGTTAATTAGTCCCTCTTGTGTTGCTGTAATTAGTGGTTAGAAGCCGAGCAGAGACAGTGTTAGTTTGGAGGGACGTTGGCGCAGTAGTAGGGTTTACATCTGTAACCATAAAACATTCCAAACAAATAGGGCTCAGAGTCACTTTTTCCCACATATTTCTTAAATGGAACACCAGGTTTCGCCCCTCCACTTACATCCCACCACCTGTGACAGGGGGAGCGATCAGGGACCACTTTGAGAGTGTAATTGAAAACCTTGGGCCCTCTCTGTGGTGGACACGCTATTTGAGGCTCACAGGGCACAGAGGGAAACTTAACTCCAGTTATTGTTCGCTGTATAACCATAATCAAGGGAACACCGTTTCTCACTATAAAGTCAAAAATAGGAGTATGAAGTGAGTCCTCTGCTGATAAAATACATTATGGGCAATGTGTAGTTATTTGTGGGCCATTTGTGGTTAGTCTTAGGAAAAAACTAAGTGGAAATATGGTGTAATAGAGCTCTGCTTGTTCTCCAGATGTAGACAGGAGGACATTTTTCATTTGACACGGTGTTGTTGCTGCATTGTTCTGCAGCGTATCTACACTTGACATTCAACTCGAGCCGTGAAGCAGTGTGTACCTCCCTTTCTCTCAAAGAATCTCAGCCAAACACTCTCATCCTGACACACCTCTCAAAGCATAAACATTACGAGATTCCAGGCTGATAGCTAGAAGGTCCTTCTCTGGAAAGGCCATCCGTCACAGGTCATTCATCCTGTTCAGTCAAAGGTTAAAGCACAGCCTGAGGACGCCGATTGCAGGTTGTGTAATTTTAGAAATCTGTCTGGGAGAGAAAAAACGAATTGTAAAAAAGAATCTGAATTATTAGGTTGCATATTTAGATTCCCATGACTATAGATGGTATTTAAGTCAAATACATCACTATACAACTATGAACGGAAATCTTGATTTTGTAAAATATGTAAGAACTTTACAAAAATGTGACCTAATCAAGGGAAAAAGAGAAAGAAAACATGTTCCTAAAGCGTTGCCAATCTTTCCAAATATATTTTCCAAAGGCATTATCAAACACAGTGGCACAATTAAAAAAAATATGCATCATCCAACTCTACTGTATGTTTGTTTTCTTTAAGAAATTGTTTGAGGGACTTCCTGTTTCACATAGACGTGCATTTCCAAATAATCCAAACCCAGCTTAACTGCCCCCCTCTCACAGACTAACATGATCCTGTACAAAGTAATATACCTTTTAATGTACCTGACTTAGAGCACAGGTATTCAACTGTGCCCCCAAGACACATATTGAAGTACACTACAGCCCAACACCGTGTATCATTTACAAGACCATGACTCCCTTTCAAATATGTTACTATTAAACAGAGAAACATGTTGGATGTATTCTCTGATAGCTCAACTATAGTACATTTTTGTGTTCAGAAAAGGCTGTATGAATTGTTGAAACCCATCCTCTTTATGTAACACTTGTTCTTAATAAACAGTCACGCATCACCTCTGGCGGACTGTTAGACAGGCTGCACTCATCATCTCCACCAAGCCATAGCACATAAACAAGTAACGCGTTGTTTTCTGACCGCTGAGGAGACCTCTCGGTGTCTGTTACTGTAACTAATGGTAAGAAACTTGCGCTGCCTTGCCCCTGACCCTGTCCAGATGGGACGTCTGAACATTGGCTTGGAAAAGTTAAAAATAGGGTTAGTAAGTAACACTTCATCTATCTTTTCTCGGGCCTGTGGCAACCGGCTGAAAGAGAACAAACCGCGTCACTTTTTTCTCAACAATGAAAGAGATGCTGGAAGAGCTCTGACATTTGCAGGGATGTTGTTTTCTTTTTTTCTTTTCAGGGGGGATATCCTGCATTTCTTTAAAGCTTTTAACTCAGACAATCCCTCTTTTAAACTGTCAAAGTGAAGCATGTCGAACATAGCACTGTTTATGCAGCGCAGTTCCGTGGACTAATTCATTAAATCCAGCATGGAACATGGGATTATTTTCCTTTGCTGTTAACACTTACAGCTTGTAAGGTACAGCAACTGTGCCAAGCTAATTATATTTAAGTAACTGTTAAATTACATGATACTCTAAAAGGGAATGTGAATCAGGAGCATTTTTGTCCTCAACTCTCTTTTAGGATGACTCAGGCAGAGGGTTGTGCGCACAGTTGTGAGTTTTCACAGGCGCTCTGTTTTAGCACAGGTGTTATGGTGATATGTGCCTCAGGCTCTAAAGTGTGCTATTTTCAACAGTGTGCATGTCATGACATATTTCTGGTACTTTGTTGGTTGGTTGTATGCAAAAGGGTTGTTACAGGTGTGTGAGTGTGTGTGTGTTCCGTGTGTGGGTGTGTTTGAATGTGTTATCTTGCAAGGGAGGAAAAGAAAAAGGAAGTGAGAGAGGAAAAGCAAGAGTTGAATTGAGCTCAACACGGTTCACCACAGATGGTTATTGTTTAGAATTCCAGGGTCATGATCTCATGCTGCGCTCTCCTTCTATCTCACAGACCCTGTAGGCTATGAATTAATCAAACGAAACACAAGCCTTGATATTGTAAGTACTTTCCTATCAGATTACAGACTACAGCCCCTGTCAACAGAATTCAGATTACTTCAGAAATAGGCAAAGACACTTGTGATTAAAGTTACAGCCAGCAGCGCTTCAGAGGAGAAGGCCAGCCCTGCAAATGATCAGGAACTAATCTTTAATACATCCAAGGACAAGGCAAGCATCTCACCTCGAGTCTGTGTGACAGAGAGGTATACTTCCTTCTGTCCCTTTCTACTGTGTTTACTTTACTGTTAACCAGGGGGGATATCCTGTCTATGCAGGATCTCTTTCTTCTTTCGGTGCCGTCTCAGCCAATTGCAGTCGCGGACGCACTGAGGATGTCGAAAGCAGAAGACTCCGACAGATGACGCTCCAAAATGCCTCTTTGTTTGCACAAGACAATCAGCATAGAAAGCCTTTGATGGGATGAAGTGTCCCGCCTGTCCCGTCCCGCCTCACACCTCCCATTATCTCCTTCTCCACCTCCCTGCATGGGATCCCCGTGCAAAGAGACGTGGGACTGAAGCATTTAGCTGCTGTCAGTCAGCGAGAACAGGGCTGCGGAAAAGGACATGGAGGAGCTGTCTTGGCTGACTGCTGGCAAACGAGCCACAGAGGCCCCATTACTTTCCCTGCTTGTCAGGAAGGAGTTAACCCCAGGGAGGGAGGGGGGCAAACATTAGGCTCAATGGTAACTGAGTGTGTAATTAATGCCGCAATGTGTCCAGTCCCCAGGACCTTCTCAACCTCGAGACCCTTTCTCAGACTCTGGAAGAGAGGGAGAGGTCAGCAGGAGGAGAGGGGGGCATCCGGGCCCCCCTTATGCCACTGCATCTGTCCAGAGAGAGGATATAGTCTCCGTCAGGGCCTCAGGGCGAATGACCCTTGTCAGCCATAAAGTTATGGGAGACAACAGATTGGTCTCCGATGACGGATGTGTGGAAGGAGAGCATTTCATAGTCACATGATTTACACTGACTTCTACTTAATTCTACTGATGTTTGGTAGGAAATGAAGTTAATAGCTTGACCGCAGTATAATTGACCCAAATTAAATCACTTTAGGGATTGTTTTCTTGTTGTTGCTCGTGAAACAATTTTCAAATCCCTTGTAGGGTATAATTTCTGCCTGCGTCTAATGAGTTCTGTTTGAAAAAGCTATTTTAGGAACAGTCATAATTTTGAGAATGTTACAGTATGAATAATAGATCCACAGAAATATTTTGGCACAATTGCTTAGGGTAACAAATTACTTTGGCTCTTTCTTTCTAGACTATTGATATTATAAAAACAGCCCAATCACTGCGACATCAATCAGGATGAATGTTTTTCTTTTTGTTAGGGAGGCTGCTATAAAACAGTTTCTGCTGTTCATCAATTTACAAATCATAGGTATTGCTCTCTGCTTCTGACTCAGTTTGATGGATTAGATACGTTTGGACATGTTAAAGTCTGTTATGGCTTGAGAGGGACAGGTCATGTCATGTGCAGCTACATCAAAATACCACAAGACAGCCAAGTACTGAGGAGTGTACGCATATTGCTGCTGGGCATTATGTGTCTATGGGTGTGGTTAGTATGGCTTGTTCTTGTAAACGTTTATTGATGAATGTCCTTAAAGATAAGAATGATCTTATCGTGGCTCATATTTGGTTTGGCATCTTGCACAGATTCCTAAACCTCTTGCTTGTTCAGTTTTTGGCCAATTCCAAGATTCCAAGGCCAAACTAGCAGTGCTGAAGTTAGCTTTGGCCCCACGGAGGCTGTGGGAGCATTTCTAAGTTGTTAAAATAAATATAGAAAGACCTTCACAGAAATACACTTGATCTGGGAAATATTGCCGTCGACCATGCCCTTCCATGTTTGTTTCAGATGCTGCTAAGTAGTGATTAAGTACATTTTCAACAATAGTGTGATTGGTTGCTTCGTCAGAGTCTGGAGTAAACAAATAACACGCTTTAGTAAGAGACTTGAGCCAGAAAGGAAACTGGCATCTGCAACCACGGCCTCATGTCTTGAAGTCGAATGGCCTCCTATGTAGCTTTCCCCACACCAGGAATCTTGATGACCAAAAGCCATCTAACTCTCTTGTCAATGGTGGTGAGAGCCGCTTCACCACATGTGAGCATTCCTGGGGCACCACGGCCTCGCCACAAGCTCATATTTATCGTGTGCGGTTGAAACGCCACAGAGGAGCCCACAGCCGACACATAGCTCAAGGAACACACACACACACACACACACACATACACACATGTTGTATGCTGTCTGGCCTCGCTCTGCGATGTCTGTCCAGCTCATCTCCTCCAATATAGACAGAATCAGCAATATTGTCGATGCCAGCAGTTCAACTCCTGTAAAACAAATCTGGCAGCCATGAAATCACAATATGAGCCGCCTCCCATCAAGATCAGTGTGCTGTAACTTGCTTAAAGGGTGACCCACCAGGCTGGTACCGGGTAATTACTGCTATTCTAAGTCTTTTGTATTTTTAATTAACCCAAAGTTAATGGAGTTTAATCACTAACACCAAAAAAGTTCCCTGTCTTTAAAACGCATGGAGTGTTTGTTATAGGAGATATAACGACTGTCAGATAGGTTGTCTCTGACACACACAGGCCATTAGCAGCCAGTAAGAAGTGCGGGGAGTCCTTCCTCTGAGCCCTTTGATTGTGGACTGTCTCAGTAGTTTTAGTCGTGCTTGGCTATTATCATCCTCCAAGGTAACGTGCAATGCTGCTTTTATGTCTTCCCTGAACTTTGGACCCAGCTGGATGTGTTTAGAACTGTTATAATGTAACAGAGGTTCAAAAGATTTCACTACCTTCCATTTAGCTCTCCTGCTGACACTGTTGGGCCACTTTAATATGCTTCCACACAGAGTCTGGATCTCATCAAGGCCATATGAGGAAAGGGAGAAAGGTGGGTGGGTTGACAGAGGGGCTGGCTTTACAGGGAGAATCAATGTGATAAAGTACGGATCCATTAGCCGCAGTGGTGCTGAAGCCTGACAGATACAACGGGCTTGTGGGCTGATTAGAGCATTCGAGAGGGCAACACTACATGAGGGACATTATGTTGTGATAATTGTTATAAAATGTGGCGCAATCCTTTGTTTTGACTGGACTTTAGTGGCTTATTACTGCTTTTAAAGTGTGATATTTGACGACAGTAACTTCTGGATCAATTTGAAAGAAAAGCCCAAAACCACACTTTCACAGTTTCAGTATACGTCACAGCCCCCAACTCTACTGGACCAGAGTGTCAGGCCAGGCATGAGTACAGAGTATTTTCCTAGGCTATGGCGTCACTTTCCCCTGGCCTCTCTGGAGAGTGTGGTTGGACGCTGTAAAACTTTACTGAGGGGAGTAGTGCGACATGGGAGTGTCTCACCTCCATTAAAGTCCTTGCCAGGGTGCTGCGGCATTTAAACACTCATAAATAAATAACGGTGAGATCTACAAACCCCCAACATGGAGTTCCCCAGTCTGAGAGGGGGGGACCGCAAGGGGTACGACAGAGTAAAGGGTCAGCAGAGGTGTTCTGGTCTGATACCAAACTAAATTACTCCCAAAAAAACTTTACAGTAACCACTAATACCCACTGGCCCTCTCTAGTCACACAGAGCCTCAGCCAGGCCTCTGCTCCCTGGGAGAACAGGGCCACCAATATAGTCATCATAACCAGGGTGTTTTTCTTACCCTTGTTTTACAGGCGAGGGGTTAAGTCACCAGCATCTGGAGGCCCATTCTGGAATTGAGGGAAGGTCAGCTCAGGAGCAGGCTTTTTCAATACTGTGAAATAAATTGCTGAACCAGATAGAAATGTTGGAGTGGGTTTGGGCAGCTTGCACAATGTAAATGTCAGTCAGGTGTGACGTTAATAGCCTATATCCCGCGCTTGGCAGAATGAGGTTGTGCCAGTTGTAGGCAGAGTGATGAGTGTGAGGTGGGGAGCCTTGGATTAATCTGCTGGCGGGACTGACATACAGAGTGAGAGGGAGAGTTTGGAGAGACTGGCAGAAAGCTGTTAGCAGGCTGACATCACCAGAGCTGATAGAATCAAAGTTCTGGTTGTAAACGAGCGCGGCAGTCCGGAGCGGAGGGGCTGGGCTATGTCAGCCTCCTGAGGTAATGCACACGGCTGCGAGTCCTGCTTGCTCTGCAGCCGGAGGATTTGGGGGGATTTGGGGTGGGCTTTTTTCAACTAGGCGTCCCGCTGGTATCTGGATGGACAGCGCTGGCGAGGTGAGATTGATCTGCGGTCGCAGCCGAGCCCCGCGGGCCTGACAGTGAGCAGCATGAAGACAAACCGAGGCCCCAGCAACGGCCAATGATCTTCATCTGTTACACAGAGAGCGAACGGGACAAGAGCTACAGCATAGTGTGTTTACCCAGGTGTGTGTTGTTGCTTGCCAGCAGCTGAGGAACAATATTGAAAGCAGACTGAAAGCTAAGCTGTATGTACAAACCTGAGCAAGAACACCAAAATGGCTCGGTTTATTATTTTCTGAAGGCAAATCAAGGCTGGGATCTCCCTCAAAAACATGCTTTCCTTACAACCCAAGTTCTGCATTCCCATACTCTTTCCTTTCCTTATCTTAGGAGTGAAAATTATCCGCAATTGAGATGATTTAGATATGTATGTTATGGGAGGAATTATGGTAAATTGAGTCTAACAGAGCACAGGCTTTTGAAGTATTCACAGGAGAGACAAAACTGAATTTGATTTCAATTAATCCAAGTAGTTTTGCCATATCTATAAAAAAAAACCTCCAACTGTTTTTCCACAGAACATGCATTAGCACTTAAAGCTGTTCAGTGAATAGGACCAGAAATGCAGAGGTGGTTTTGCAGAAAAAGTTTCTGGCTTGCCTACTTAGTGTATATATGTAAGACTGTGGATTCATATTCCAAACCCCAAATGTTCACTCTGCATGAGAGAAAGTATTGCAACAGCCATTGGCAAACAAGCCTGACTACAAGCTCTTTTTTCTCTTCAGTGTATAAAAGTATTAGTATGTTAGTCATGCCAGGAAAAGTAAATCCTCTGGAGCTCTTTGCATGCACATACAAGCACGTGCATGTACGTTTGCACATGCCTAAGTGCGTACTTATAGATGTGTGTGTGCAGACGGAGACAAAATCTATCTCATCATTTCAGTGGGGTATTTCCAGCAAGCCCACTGCTTCTAATTACAATAGACCTTGCAGTCATTGTCTATTTTCCCTTTCTTTCATTTGTCTGCCATCAGCTTCATATGGTTGCAGTTTGCATTAATTCATATGTGGTCCACATTTGAGTTTGTAGCCTCAGTAGTTTAATCTCAGCCCAATCACAACAGAAAGGTATGTTCCGGATGCTTTTAGGAGTCATTCCATCCCTGCCCTCTGGGTATAGAAGACCAGTTATATTCTCAAATGCCAATGCAATAATAGCATTGTTCGACACGGGACGGCATAATCACCAGCACCCCGCGCCAGAACAAAAACACATATACACAAAACAGAACATTGCAGTATGAAGTTGTTTAGAACACAAAGATGAGAAATTGAAATAAGAGGAGGTATGGTTTACAATGGAAAAAGTATCCATATGGCAAAGGGTTAGCTTCTTCATGTTAAAGAAAACAATGTACACCATTTTTTGTATTGCAGAGGGGTTTGAAACCGGCACACATGGAAGAAGGTCATGCCATCTCTATTCAAAGGAACATACAAATTAAAAACAAACTCTAGTGCAGACAGTTTAAACTGAAAAGTATTATTTTTTAAAACGTTTTATATGTGTGGTTTCTACAATATGTCTTCCATATCCCTGCACACAGTCTGTGAGGTCCTTATTCTACTGTATGTCTGTCAGTATGTTCCGTTCAACTTTGTTTATTATCCATACTTCTGCACTAATAGTGCCAACACAAATTCCTGTACATTTATTTTTCTTGGCAATTAAAGTGTCTCCTTTATTCAGAAAGTCGTAGTCAATGTGGCGCAGGCCAAAAATGGAATCAATGCTCCGGGCCAACAATTGAATTATAAAATGCAATATCTGTATGATTAGTGGGATTTTAGGGAGTAGGTTCACTTTATTGCTCTCTTAATGAGGGACAATCGGGGCAATAATGTATTTAGTGGAGCTGGTGGGGTGCCACATGCAGCAAATGTGACAAATTGGCTCTTGTAGTGCGGCTTTCCACAGGGCTGATCTGACTTGACATTCGAGAGGGTATTCCTCCTTTGGCAGGGACTGTGCAAGATAATGACTGCCATATTACATCAACATAGTGCCATGCCAACTGCTCAACTGATTACACATCCCATGATGCAAAGGCTTAATGCACTTCCCGTCAATAGTTGTCATACGGCTCTCAATACGTGTTTTTTCTCAAGCGGTGTTGTAACAGATAGTTAAACAATGAGTCTATTTTCAAGTGCTCAGAGGAAGGTCCAAAGGGATTATGGAGACATTAGTATAGATTACGTGTCTATTTGATATGTCTTTATTAAAGCATGACTTAAAATGAATAGGTCAGACTAATAATTTTCCTACGACACTGTCAATATATCAATTCACCTCATGTGTGGTCCAAAATGAAAAAGAAACGTAACGAGAGACCCAAAATGTTTTTACATTTATCTAAAAAGACACCCATGATCCTTTGGAGAGAGTTTTTATTTTGCTGCAGACTTTTCATTCATCATTTCAGACAGGAAGAAAGCTGTTGCTGCATCCCAAACTGAATTAGGAGTAATAGTCTATGACTAAATATACTAAATATAAAACTGAAATAAGGAAAAGATCATGCCTGGCGACACAGCAATTATTACATTTAACGATACGCTAGTCCTAAAACCAAGCTGAAAACCCCTCTATTCAAGTTCCATTTGTGTACAGTAACTACACATCTGTAATGCAATCTTGAAGAGAGTTTATTTAAGGTCTTCTTCAACAACTATGCTGAAATAAGATTATTCTATTTACTTGACCTCATTAATCATCTCTGCCTCCTTGTTGGATTGAATGTCCTGGAAACTGTCAGCCTTTTGTGCCAGACCGCCATACATTGTTTACTATTGTTAGAGCAAAAATAGCTCTCTTGCTCTGCGGTGAGTACAAAGGTTATCCTGATTTTCAAGAGTGAGTAAAAATCAGAAAAGCAAATCCCTGTTCACTCAGTGCCTCCCTTTTTATTAGATATTACACTGGGTTGTCAGGTGTGGGTGGGCTTGGCTTTCCTTCAGACTGTTAGCCCCAATCCAGAGGCTGATCCTGCCAGTTTATAAGTCACAGCCAGCCAACACTAGATTTCCAGAAATCAAAGCAAATTGTTGTAAATCGTGATCATCACTTCCTTTCTGAATCCAATGAAAGCATTTTGGGGCTGATGGGGGATTATTCTACCAGACGCTGGTGTAATGTAGTATGTTTGGCTTTACCTATCCATCTGGAATGCATTACACAACACAAGGTACACACTGTCATGGCAACATGGGGCAACATGGTCCAAGTCACCAGATCATTGAGGTCGAAGCTCAAAGAAAACAATTGATGTCACTCAAAGTGTGGAACAGAGAAGCCTGCTGCACGAGTTAGATGATTGACAGGATGAACACGTGCACAGTCCTATCTTCCTGTTAGAAAGCACTGCAACATTGCATATAGTGACCGCTCACTCCAAAAGCTCAGTGGCCCTGATGGGTCGCCCTGCGGTTAATTAGTGGGCAGTGATTTGGCCCCAAGAGGACCAGGTCGGCCCACGAGTGAGCTCACTTCCCCTTGTCTTCACACTCACATGCACGGCCGCTCCCCAGCTATGAGTCAGCGGACGGAGAGGGAGAGAGTGGGAGGCAGAGCGAGAGACAGGAAGTCATTTTACCCGCATCAGGCCCATCTCCAGTCTCATCGCCTGCCAACTCTGGGTAGTGTGATTACAGGCGAAACTGATTAAAACAAAACAACTTAGCCTAGCAGCCCCCCTCACCTCCCTCTCCACCCTTCCACACATTTACAGTACACATGGACTGCGACACACACACACACACACACACACACACACACACACACACACACACACACACACACACACACACACACACACACACACACACACACACACACACACACACACACACACACACACACACACACACACACACACACACACACACACACACACACACACACACACACACACAATAGAAACAGGATGTTAGCAGGATCCTGGATGTGATCTTTTTAGACTCTAATGGAATCCTGATGGAACACAGGTGCCTCCTGAGAGTTGCAGCACTTACACTGAATACACATGAGATGACTCAATGCCCGCTTTCCTGTTTTAATCATTTAATGATTATTATGTCTTTAGGTATTTCCTTATGCTTTTGTGCCACTCGGGAGCTACAGTCTGGTTTCTTACAGAGTTAAAAGACTTGATAATAAAGTGATGAGAAAGAAGGTCTCTGTGGCAGCCACATAAACATGCCTCTGACTTTTAAAGGATTTTCCCTGAGACATCGGATGCAGGTGCTCTGCAGAGATCAAAGAGGACAAGTAAAACCTACTTAGATTGAGAACTCCGTGAGAGCTGATTTATTCAGAAAGTCCCGCTGTAAAAATGCCCTGTAGTTTGTTTGGGAACCTAAAGCTAATGATGTTGTAGTCTTCCAGAGCAGTTAAACAGGACAA
The DNA here is from genome assembly GCF_949606895.1 of Notothenia rossii. Taxonomy (NCBI): domain Eukaryota; kingdom Metazoa; phylum Chordata; class Actinopteri; order Perciformes; family Nototheniidae; genus Notothenia; species Notothenia rossii. The sequence continues at coordinate 68,627,858 of NC_136909.1, forward strand.
TGCCTTTTCTTTCACTGTGTAAATCCATCGGTGAGCTCTGTCATGGATTTCAAATGCTTAATGGCTGAGTATGCAATGCAGCATATCTTTCAGTGACATGATCTGATACCTTGTCTTACATTTTCTTTAAAAAAACACAGAGTAGGATGGCACACATGGATTTAATTATAGGTGACCTGGTACTAAAAAGCATGCATCAATGTAGTACATTACAGTACTGTACCTATTATTGCCATGTGCTCAAGGTCTAGGCAATTTTGAACTTTTTGAAAGTAATTGGAATCTACTCGAACGCCGAAAACCTCTTTAATGACACTGCCACACAAGCTACAGTATGTTGTTTTTAATGTGGCAATTTAGCTCACACTTTAGAGCAGAGTACTGGGTCAGAAATGAAATGTTTCCAAAACGCAGTGAACCACCAAACATGTAAGTCCAACCCAACGCAGTGAAGCAGTTTGGGCGAGGAAACCATCCAGCAAACAAATAAGGCTTTAACTATACAGCCTCACCATTACCATGGTAACTATGTGGTTTACTCTACAAATCAAACATAAAACAGTATAATAAAATGGGTTAATACAAGAGTAGAGCATTGAAGTAGACCAGAGTGCATCAGAGCAGGGCATACAATGGCCAGAAGATTCAAAAATATTTAATTGGTAACTCATACAGCAAAAATCCACTTGCGTAGGTGTTACTTTGCCTAAACATGAGCATGTACAAATTCCCACCAAGATGCATCTATGATGACATCTTGTCTTGTGAAAGCAAATGGCCCTTCTCGAAAAATGCCGACGTCTCAAGTTAAGCACTGAAAATATGACTCAATATTCAAAAGGACTTTAAAGGAAATTAATCACACTATAAGATGATCATCTGTTACTCAGTCCCATCCCTGGGGTGATATTGCCATGCCAGTCGTGACTCTTGGTTTTGGCAGTAGTTGATCAGCAATCATTTTTGACCTGTCACTGCATGCCTGATTTTCCACTGAATCAATGCATCATTGGCAGCAGGTTGGCGGAACAAGCCCTGATGATGGAAACATTTATGTTCAAGCCATTATATTTAACCAGGGCACTGAAACCCTGAAAATTACGGGGGTGTTTGATTGCCACCGCACATACTGTATTTTTCAACTTTCTGACTGCTTTTCCCATTACTGCATGTTTTAAACACACTGCTCATTCACAAACTGTCTGTACAAAGCGAAATATTAAGTGTTCCTTAAAATAGTCCAAGCCATGTTTCTTATTCCCTCTCTGTTAAGCAGCTTTTTGAACTAGGATTTATCCTCTTGGTATGTTTATGCCAAGTACTTGAATTTGGCTTCTGTGTGCACAGTTCCTGTATGAGCATCTGTCAAAGTGACCATAAATAACATTTATTCAGTGATGTAACCTGGTGGCTTCCAGTAGAAAATGAATACCATAAACAAACACAACTTTGAAGCAGTGGTGTGTACAAACACAGTTATTAACAAACAAATATGTTATTTACACACACAACTTTCCATTCACCTGTGTGCTCTCCACATAACACTGTGCTTGCGTATTTCACTCAATGTGTTCACAAATCTAGACACACCCTCCTTCACATATCTGTATTGTAGCAATAATGAAGCTGGATGGTTTCCAGACACTCTTCCACAATGCTTTATATTGTACTCAGCCGTACTATAGAGAGCAGTGGAGAGCATGAGGATCACAGACCGAAACACTGCAAACTTGAATGAGATCAGTCCCTATGGATGACATGTAGCCAGTCATTATGGAGCTTAAGGATCAGAGCTCTGGCTTTGTTCCCTTGTCATGGTGTTATAAGGCTGAGATCCTCGGGACTGTGGGCTGTGTCTTCCGACAAGGCCTCCTCACCTCAAGCACCACCCATTCCCATATCATGTCAACATACCACATCTAACCCCAGAGGTGAGTGGATTTTCTGCCTGGTTTGTCCCCAATGCAGCCTTCTGTAACTGCTTGTATCCTCGCTGAGTGAATGCTTTAAAGACATCCTCATAGGGAGTTGACACAGGATGACACCACAACCCAAACTGTTTTACAACCAAGGGCGACCCGGAGGTGAAGCGCTGCTGAGAGGAACAGGGGTAAATAGGGGACACAAAGCAGCAGCTCACAGTGCAAATACTCAGTAATAGGGATAGGTGGCTTGCAAGACCATTACCTGCAAGTATTGAACTTCTTGTTTTGACATGTAAAACACATACCCGGGAAAAAATACTGGAGACATGAGGGCAATGGGGAAGGCTGGGGTGATTGAGCACCTCCATACAATATACAGTCACCTGAGTCCACACGCAAGAGTGTAGAGCACGCAGCAGCCATCTATTTAATGCCTTTTGTCTGCCTTTTACTTAGACTGGTGACATACAAGTTCAAGAACACGCAAATAGAGATCACATTTAAGTTTTTCTTCTGACTATGTTCATGAACCATGAAAAGACAACCAAAGCTATATAACAGTTACTATGTTGAGCTTGAGGTGAGATTGTTTTGTCAACTGCTGTTTTTAAGGGCAAAACAATGACTTTTTGAACTCAACTTTCCTTAAAGAGCTCAGAAGAAACAATTTTATCGCAATTAAGTGCCTCCAACTGCTGAAGAATATCATATGAACATATTGGAAGAGCAGTTTTGACAAGGACACTTGTCACATCTTAAAACATGACCTATTATGATGATATGATAATCTATGGCCTATCATATAAATTGTTATTATATGTATTGCATTACATGTATAATAAAGGTATTCTGATTCTGATATGTTGACTGTGCAGGATATTCAACCTACAAGAAATATTTGACTAGAAATCATCAGATCCATAAGATGGTACGACGGACATTTCTACAAAGACTAAGAACTAAGAAATCATTTGTATATTGTAAGACTGTTCAAATGCAAACATGTTATGGGGAATTATGATGTTTTTATTTTGTCATACAAATAATTGAGAACTGACTGTTACTCAGTATGTAACACACTGTAACTGTAAATACCTCAACATTTATTATGTTTAATAAATGAAAGAGTGTAAATATACCTTTTTATGCTTCCTCACAAACAGGTTACACATTACAATTTTTTAATTAAAATACTTTACATATTACTGTATAAACTGCACTTCACTCTTGAAACTAATGGTGTCCTGTCCAGTCTCATGTAAATCTGCTATTTAATATTTTATGTGTGTGTGTGTGTGTGTGTGTGTGTGTGTGTGTGTGTGTGTGTGTGTGTGTGTGTGTGTGTGTGTGTGTGTGTGTCACATTGCTTGTAATTGTGTATTTGGCAAATAAAAGTGATTCTGCCTCTAATGGATTTTACTATTTTGTAACCAGATTACTGTAATCCAGTTTCGTTAACTTCACAATTTGAAAATAAGAACAAAGGGGACCTTATGACCTGAGCGACTAGCAGCCTCAAGTGGGATATAATGACAAACACTTAGGCTTGTTGCTCAATTGTGAAACACAGACCCAGAGGATGCAGAGTGCAGCCTAATAGCCAAAGAGCCTGGGTTTGGCTACAGCCACTAATTTGTACTATAGTGGTCATTACTGAGAGACAGCAGCCAGCTGTGGTGTAGTGCTGCTTATCTGGAGGTAATGAGAGGTAACATGGGTGTAATGTGGCTCCATGTGCACATATTTGTCTCCACATTCGGAATGCCTCTTGACTCTCCCTCTCTCTCTCTCCTTTCTCCCTCTGTCAAATAAATCCTCTGTGGCTGTTTTGAATCCCTCCACCTTTTTTTTCTCCCTCTCATTCTCCTATTGCTCATTAAAGTCGTGAAAAATAAAGCGTGTTTCAGTGCGAGATCGGGGGGCTCAGTTGTGGGAAGGGAACTGTAACGGTTAATGGAGGGAGGTCTCGCCATGCAGGGAGAGAAGACACCCACATTCAACACACACACAGATCAGAGAGCTACAATGTTTCTCGGGTGATGTCAAAGGCAGCAGATAAACAGGCTGGAGAAGCAGCGGGACCCCTGATGGGACTCAGGTGATGGAGGAGAGAATGAGAAAGGAATAGCCCAAGGAGACATGGCGCTTGTCTGGCCTGTTTCCCGGCCTCCCGTGTTGGAGCATGAAAAGGAGCAGGTCGTTTACACCCCAGTGAAAAAAAGCCACCATAGCCACAGCAGCACCTGGATGTTATTTGGGCTAATGGACTCAGGGCTTACTCAATAGTAATCAACTTGGGGGGGCTTGTCGTTTTGTTTCATGTGCCACCTTTCTCCAGCATTCCCATTTTATTGGTCTCGAACAACTTTTCTCTCCACTTTTTTCCCTCTTACCTGCTCCCTCCCGTCCTTATCTCTCCCAACCCTCTCCTTTCTCCCTCACATGTGTTTATTTTATTTTGTGGTGAGCTTTGTTATGACAAAGACTTCACTCCCCGGATGTATGCAGTCAGTGCTTGTGTCATGCCCTTATGAGGTATGGGGGCCCTCACAGCTTTGCCAGCCCCACCCGCCTTGCCCTTCAGGCAGAGAGCGCTGAGGAGGAGGAGGAGGAGGGGGGGCTGGTGAAGGGGGTGACTCCTGCACACACCCTGTCCTGTCCTGCCTGGCGTTGATGGACATTTCACACACACAATCACATAAACTGATATGGGATAGATTCGACCGGCAACATTTATTTTATTTTTTTCTCTTACGTCCTCATAGACAGTTTAAAAATGCTAACTTGAGACTTCCTGCCACAGTCCATTTTCCTGTCTCACTGCTATTACCTCATTCATACGAGCCTCAGTACAGTTCACGATTGTTTACCATCCATCACTAAGTCCTGGAGGGCTAAAACCTTCAGCTGAAGTGATGTTGGGCCCGATAGCTGCATAGCACAGTTTACCATGCAGCAGACTCATTTATCCTCCGTTGGCTTTTTCTTTATTCAAATCACCAGAGGATTATTTTAAGTGAGAATGCATGCCTTCGCTCTGGAGTGTTTTATATTACATTACTCAATCCCTTTCATTTTCACACAAAAATGACAAACACATTGCTTTGTTCACCATGAAATTCACTTAATTTGCCATATCATGGAAGAAGACACAACAAGCAGAGTCAAGGGGGATTTATGGTCTTTGAACACAGCAACTTATGAATGGTTTCCAATGGAAAGTTGATGTGAAATAATTATACATTAAATCCCCTGAAATAGTGCTTTAAAAACATTCTGTTTCTCACGTCTTTCTCAATTTAATGGCGAGACAACTTAAAACCAAAGATGCCACCCAAGACATACCACTCAGCATGGACTCTGCAGAGAGCTGTTTAAGAGGAAACAAATGGGACTGTACATGGAAAATAAACCTAGTATGATAAAAGTTTTCAAATGTGTTTCCACCCGTCTCATCTTCTCCCTTGAATGTGAAAAAGCCCTTAGCAAAATGTTACATTTCATCATTTTTCCATTCTTTAATTTTCCCCACAAAGCCTGACATGTTTTAAGAGGTGCAACCTAATATTGCCTGAACTCCAGGACCTACCACAAAGATCTCTGGGTAAATGGGAGGGAAGGAAGTGCACAGACAGGAGGACGGGCGTGGATGGAAAAGTGCGCAGTAACTTGGCTTTAGGACACCCTTAAGTAACAACACATGGCAGTGGAGGAATTCCACATTCGCGGACACTCTACATGAGCAGGGATGGGAAAGGCTGTACGGCTTTAGCACCGAGCGAGCCACCGGTTCCGAATGGGAAGCTGATAAGGCCCGCCATACCTAATTCCTTTCCATGTTCTCATCCTGGGTAGGCATCACAATGGGCATGATTCATGGGGGTAATTCCGCCTGCTACTGACTTGGCTCCTGTCTGCCTTTGGGAAGAATGTGACCTCACAATACGCCTCTTTCAGGCCCATCCCTGTCTGACTGCAACTAGCCTCTCCTTGAAGCCCTCTTCTGTTAGAGACTGCCGAGTGAAGAAAAGGGAATGCTGCAGAAAGGCAAGGAAGAGAGGCTATGTTGAGGGGTAAAAAAAACTTTCTAACATACTCCTCCTTCCCCATCCTCTCTCTTCCTACATGACTTTCTCCTTCCTCAGTCTAATAACTAAATGATGTGCAGTGAGGAGAGGCATTTAAACAAATGAACTTGAAAGTCAACCACTGTGAAGACCACAGAGACAAGTCCTGATTGCACGGGGGGAAGTCGGAGGTGTGATGCCTGTTTTAGGTTTCCATATATCCACCGCAGAGACTACCACAAGTCTAGCCTAAGTGATGATCTGAACAAGGACACGTGATGCAAAACAGTGTTTTGTAACATGAGACCTCTGAAGCACTCTCTATCTTGTGCTTAAACAAACTGCAATCATCGTGGGTAATTATTTAGCTGTATTAGGCCATTTGAAGCTCGGTTAATTCCTGGTTACATTCCATCTGTCACAGACACAAAGGCTCTTGTCTTTATCTGCAGTCAGCGCTGAAATATAAATTACTCTGCGGAGTTGCCTGAGCAAAATTGGACTTACATAGGATGGAACATAAAAGTGAATAATCACATTCACTGCCAATAGAGAGCTAAGAAAACATACGGTCTACAAGGGCCTTAAAAAACGATAAGGATATAATAGTATGCCTTAATGGCCTCGAGCGTTCTTCATTTCTAACAAGATGAATTGGGTAGTCAGTCACAAGGCATGTGAAGTTGAACAAGGTACACATTTGTCTTTTAATTGAATCAAGACTTTAAGGCTAAATGTGAGGCAATCACAAGCCAGCTAATTCCAACTTAAAAGTGGGCAGGAATTTATCCTCAATAGGGGAAATCTTATCCTCAAATGTAGAATGTATGTAATTTGCCAGCACATAAGGCATGAGGCTAGTAATCAACGGCTCCCTCTTGGACGTAGGTTTCAGAAATGAGTTATTCTACCTCCTTAAAAATGTTCAGAGAAAATAGAATAATGTCTCAGTGGTCCAATAAATCTATTTTTTATTCAAGCAATTCTCCCTTACCCCATTTAACTTAGCTGTAGAGGAAAAACGACTTTACAGACGTGCACCATCATCAAACGGCGAACACACATGATCATAAACACGTTCAATCTGGCACAAGTAATGTCAGGCACACGCTGGCACACACGCTGGCACACACGCTGGCACACACGCTCTCCCACCGCACACATTTAAAGGGCGTTGACACGTACACGTTGGTAAGCAGAGGTGGTTTTGTCATGTCACCCTTCTTAACATCCCGCTGCAGACTGCCTCATATGAGCAGAAAATGTGGTGTGATGTCACCTCTGGCATGGCCTTGGTGTCTGAAAACTTTTCATGCGCCACCCAAATGAATGAGAGGCAGACATTACTCAGAATAAGAGTGGAGACTATCTGTTCTCCTCAGTAAAAGCTGGTGTTTGTTAGTGTGGAACACTGCCAGATCCGCGCCACTGTCTGTTGACTGCACATCAACACAATGCACATCAAAGCATTCAGACTCCACCAAACATCCACAGTATGTAGCTGTGCCACTCTTCCCTGTCACTCTCACTGGCAGGGCCCCGCTGCTCCAACAGCACCAATGGCACTCCTGAAGCAGCCCGGCGGCACCATCCGAAAACCGCCAAGTGGGGTTAGTCATAATAGAGCTTCATCTGGCCATCAATCTTTATGCTCTCCCCCTGTTAGCAGCGCGGCCCGCGTCTTGTGTTGCAGTTAAAAGCCTTGGCACTGCTCTACCAGGCCTGTGATAAATTGATTGTGCTCTGAAGCCTGTGGAGAATGTTTGGAGATCCTGATCCATCCTCGCTGTTTGTCACTGTGCATTAGAGTTAGTGAATGAGGGGATTCCTGAACCCTGACTCATAAGCTCCCTGGGCAAGCACCTTTCATATACATTTTAGCAAGAAAAAGCCCACTGGCAATGTCATTTGTAGACTAATATAACACTTATTTATATTTTTTTCAAAAGGCAAAGGCATTTGAGCAAACATTGTGTCAGCAGTTAAAAGAAATAGACCATCGAGGGGCCAATCAAATAAAAATGTTTTCCACAATTGCATGTACTTGCTTTTAATCTAAGGGCAAAATAGAATGCATATCCAAGTGTGCTAATTACATACAAGTAATAAAAAAAAGAAAAGTGGCAACTCAACATAATGATTTGCTTATACCAAATACCACAATGCTTAAAAGTCACAGGCATATTTTCAGTTAATAATATGACAATTTTATTTTCAGTTTATGTCAGCTTTTACTTTGCCTAAACATTAGCGTTTAGAATGACTCTATTATCCTCAGTTCAGTGTCCCATGCATGCCTTCATATCTAGATCAGATATCCTTGTTATCTCACCCGTTCTCATTGCTGTATCAACATTACTATTACAGCTGACAGTTCTATTGAACTGTGAGGTCAAATAACAGAAATAACGGAGTGATTTTCCCTCTCATGAGAAAGTACACTGATCCTGTGGGAAGGACAGTGTTGATTCTCAGCTAAATCAATTCATTGTTTCTATTTTGGTGTGATGTCTAGACATAAAAACATTTTACGAGGAACCAGAAGCCACAGCTGGGATCCGCAAAGCTGGACAACTCTTTGACCGGCCGAAAAACACTGAACTAAATGTCAGAATAACGCAAGTCTTAGCTCTTGATTTCATGCCAAGCACCTTGCATGGTGTATATCTTAAGACCCCAGATAAAATATAGATGATGAAGTCATGTGTTTACATCTTTTAACTTCTTCGTGCTGGGGAAAAAGATTGTCTGCAGTCATAAAATGTTTATAAAAATGTCTTTTATGGGATGTTCCTTGTATACATAATTGTTCGCAGAGTCATAAAAAACAAGGCCGACTAAGTGCAAATTAAGGGGTTTGTGGGGGTATACTGACCACCTATTTTCCACACTCCAAGTCACAACATCTGTAAATAAAGTACATGTGTTCAGCCGACAACACACACCCCTAAGTGTGACCGCAAATGATGTAATTTAAGAGTAATGCGCATTTTGAGCTGAGGGAAGAAAAGCTGTGCATTTCATTAAAGATGGAGGTTGCTCATTGTTTTGTTGCCTTAGAAATGTACTGTTGGCATAATAAACTAAATATGCTAAAAGTCAAAATAACATTAATTCAACTTCAAAGTACAGTCAATATTAAACTTGGAGACGCATGTTTCTTAATTGGAAGAGTTCATTATGTTTTGTAAAGTCATCACAAGGAGTGGCAAAAACAATTAGAGAAAAATGTCCACAGTTGAATAAAAACTATTTCTCAGGGATGATGAAATATTTGGGTATTTTTTTAATAGCTTTTGTGAATCATCAATGTGGTAATGTCCACTGCATCACTTCCCTTTCAGGGCTTCCTCTGCTTCCTGCAGCTGCTTAGTCAACCTCAAACTTCTTCTGTAGACTTCCCCATGTATGCATTCATAAAAGTGTCACCCGTTTACGTGTGATGGGTCATGATGGACAGACGAGCATGAGACGTGCCTCAGTGCTTCAAAAGTACTTATCCGATTGTCAATCAGGGTCTGAATCTGTTTAGGCTCACACCTTTCCAATGTCAGAACTTGGGGGTAGTGTTTTTCAAAATATTGTTACTCTCCAAAACTGTCAATCCCTAAAACAGTCCCACTTGTAAGAGATAAGAGGACAGCTAGGAAAAGGGGAAAGGCTTTGAATGTTGCCATTTAGAAGTGATCAGAGGATACGTCATATACAATAATTTGTAAGCACACTCAATGTGTAGATTTTCATATGATCACGCGTAAGCATTTCTTAAAAGAAAGAGTGTTTTAAATAATAAGATGAATCTTGTCTCTTCAACAGACACAAGTCAAAAACTGACTACGGCTATTGAGTGGCTTGTCAAATTTGGAACATTCACTGGCCATTTGAATTGCATTGTTGTCATATGCTATGTTATCCTAGTGTAGGACCCTTAGATTAGCACTATACATAAAGTAGAACACTGATAGGAAGTTATGTTTTTTATTTTGATAATCAGCCATAAAGGAGTTGAAATTTTTAAAATGGTGTCGAGTTGATAGCCCCAAAATCAAAGCTAGCAGATGGTTTTCCATCCTAATTTCTGTTGTTACAGTCTTTGGTAGGGCAAACCATTGTTGCCCACCACAGGATGTGAAAATTAAACAAATTATTTGCAACAACCTCATTTTGTCTGATTCCTTTCCTCCAGCTGAACAAACTCTTTTTTTCCCCTTCTAATCTTCAGGAAACATATTGGTGTAAGCACACTGGTTCAGCCCAACAATAATCACTCAAAGGCCTGTCTTGATTAAAAACGACTAAATTAAGCCAAAAGAGCGAGCCGGAAGAAAGGAGCTCCATTAGCCTTCAATGCAGCCGCTGATGATGGATATGATAGCGAGCCCATTCAAACTGAACATTTTACACATGATTGAGGCTCTATATTGGATGTAATGAAATGGCCTTCCTGAATATTGCACTTGAATGGCTGTGTGAACGCCAGTACAATAGCTGCTATTATAGTGTTTTGGGCCCTTGACCCAGGTCCACTGTGCTATAATTGCAGAACTCGGAGTGAACCCGCTTTGGTTTTGGTTTCTTGCTGTTACGGATGTGACCGTTCTCTCCGCCGGGAGCAATTCATAAAGTGTTAATTGACCACTGCAATCACTCAGCAGAGTTATGGAAAGACTGAGGGGTCACAGGAGACTTCCAGGGGAGCCGTCCAGGGAGCAGAGCCGGCCCAAGGGCTGCGGCTGGGGAATTTATGGCCTTTATGACAGCATTACAGGTTCATAAACTCTGCTTTCTTACAATGACCTCAGAGGAACTGTAGAAAATTGTAATGGACCATAGAGGGGAGAAAATAATCGTATAGGTGTCCTTATGTCAGGCTTTGATTAACCTGTAATGATACTAATAATTGCATGATGCAGACATTTGAAAAACAAATACTGTACTCACCAAATCCCATGACCCAGATGTGTATCCTACTGTGGAGGGGTTGGGGGTGGGGGGGCTTGTGACATAAGCATGGGGTCCATCTGCCAGTCTCTAATCAGCTTTGAACAACAGATCTACAGACAGTGAGTCATAACAAAGCGCATGTGTGGAAACAGACAACTGTTAGCTCCAGTAGCTAGCATCTAACTATCTCTATTTAAACACTTTGATTTGCAAAGATCCAATGTTCAAACATTTATATGAAACAGTAGAACGATTGTTATTGGTTCTGAGTGATGAGAGAATGATAATGGTTTTGATCATTGTTTATCCTCCAGTGCAGTGTGCCAGTATGTCGAAGTATTAGATTGAACGAGTGTGCGTGTGGCCCTGCATCTGGACACTCTTAATACTGTTTAATCCCTTTCTGTCAACCAGCCAGGCTTGTCCTCATGCCAAAGCACTGTCTACAGTGTGTCACGTATCTTCAAACAGAGAAAGTGAGCGTGGAATAATGTCTTCAGTTTAACTGCTCACTAGTGGAATCATGATGTTCTGGGGGCTGTTTGTATAAAAGGTAAGAGTAAACCTTCTTATTGACCTTTAAATCAAGAATGTGTGTAGAGTGCCACAATATGAATCAAAACGATGCAGCCATTTTTTACAAGGAGGCAGAGGACTTCTCCTTGTAACAAGATTCAAACACTGGCATCACATTTGCATTTAATAGATTGTTTTTTGTGGACAGAATGGTTAGGGAATTGCTCCTACAATTTAACTTCAGAAACAGAATAATTGCCTAGGCCATGCCAATAATTTTACGGTTATTATGTGATAAGCTGTATCATTTCTTTTGATGAAACATGTAGTTGAATTTGTGTGCAAGTTGCTCGGACCTGATGATTTACTAGGGCTATAAGTCTGTGTTTTGCTGCAAAGAGCCTGCATGGTGCACGGAGTCTGAATGCCATGCTTGCTTACACAGAAAAGCTGCACTAATGGGGTTGTGTTACATTGCTAAATCAACTCGAGCTGTGAAGCGGCTCCCAGCAAACCTTTATGATCCATTAACCAACAGGCATGGTTTTGCCAGGGCGCCTGTGCCAGCTGGCAGGAACGGACAAGCCTGTATCATGAGCAGCCTCTGCCAGCGAGTTTTACAGAAATCCCCTTTTTTTCTCAAACTGATTACATACATGTTGTGTCCTCATTAGCCAAGGCTCCTCTAGCCCTGTCTTATGGAAATGCTTGATGGAATGAAGGTGAAAGCGGAGTGTACAATATGTTAGACTTGATGTCTGCAGACAGCTCGGGAAGAGAGACAAGTCTGTGGAGTGGTTTGAGTTTGGGTGGAGACAGCAGCATTTACTGTAGAACTGCAGACAAATATGCATGGACCCCACCCTAGGCTAGTGATCAACTCCTCTGTCATCAGTGTCTTTATCGCGCAGACAGAGATTGATTTCCAAGGATCAGATTCCTCGGGATTCCTCTTGCGAAAGAAAGTCCCATTTTTCAAACATTTGGAAACCTGAAAGATTTCTGTTGCGCTGTTTGACTGTTTTATTGTGTTATTCATGAAAGCTGGCAACGCTCTGCAATATCCACACACAAACTGACACCCGCCTTTCTAAGCAACCGTTGTCAGTGCATGGCTTATTTCTGAAAATGCATAATGAAATTGTTATGACTTTTTTGCAACCATGCAGTTATGAGGCTGTTATTGTTAGATATTGCAATGATATTGGCCAAGCCTCCCTCCTGGGCACAATTGTGTTTAAGCGCTTTGTGGATGACTTATGTTTCACTGCTCATTTTTGATGGGCGAGTAAAGGCGGGGGGAAAAGATAATTGACCTACAAAAGACATGCATGACAACAATTTGAAATGTATAGGCTTTTTCCTACATTGTAACTGATAATCATTTAGATTACATGTAATCCTGTGTCATGTCATCTGTTATTCCCAAATCCCGCTCTCTCCTTCGGAGTGAATGTGATCTACTTAAACACCCATGGTTTCCAAAGTGCGTTTGTTTTATGACCCTGCAGACGGATGGATGTAGGGAAATTCCAAGTAGATTTTTATCTGATTAAAAACACTACTTAGCCACTACGAGAGCTTTTAAATCAACATGTATACCTTAAGTATTAACTGGTATCACAGGTAGTCAAGATAGGCCAATTCATTTCCTCCTCTTCTAGAATAAGGCACTTTCACTCAGGCAGATAGTAAGCGAGATATCAGAAGCAGAGGGTCATCGTGGGCATGAGCAATGGAGGGAGAGAGAGTTACAACAATGGTTCAAAGCCTCTCGGTTTGTATTTGATCCATTGTCCCCACTGGTCTTTAGAGACCACCACCAACAAGGCATCGTCTTACTCAGGTTGACAGGGTTTTGTATAGCGGAGATGCCTCGTGAGATTAGGTTCAGGTGAAGCCCAGGATCAGAAGAGAGGGGGAGGAACGTTATTTGAACAGTGTTTTAGGACGTTGTCGTAAAGCAGTAGACGGTTTGGTGAGAGTTGTTTTGTTTAAATGATAGATTTAGAGTTTTATCTGCAACAGGAGTTGTAATTAGGTTCTTGTTGTAAAAGAAAAATGTGTGTATGGACGAAGAAGCCCGATAAGCAAATGACTGTTTCTCTATCTGATGGCGATAGTAAATCCCTTCGAGAGGATTATCACAATGGCCCATTTTATTCCTCACCAGATATCCCTCCTGTGTGATTACCGTTTGCCTCTATCTTTCAATCCGTGGCAAAATTGATGGGTGGAATATCTTGAGAAATATGTGCGTAAAAGCCAACGAGGGAAACATCTCAGAGGCAGACCACAATGAATGAGAATTTAGAGGATGCTAATTAAACAATGTCATGATTTATTGACAGCAACAAAACATTTACTGTTTCATTTCCAAAGGCTTGGTTTCCTGGAAAATATCATTTGGTCACACAGTTCTGTTAACTTCTTCGCCTCAGTTCTATTAGAACTGTGGGTTTCCTAAAGTCAAGACCTCCAATATTATATGGCCCATTTTAGGGGGAACAACTACTATGAGACAGATTATTGAATCTAGGCAAGCTTTTGACCTCTTAGTGTGAGTATCAAATAAACAATTCAAGATAAGAAAATCAGAAAAACCAGAGAGTCAGACAAGTTTCAAACAGTCAATCACTTTTTTACAAGCTAACCATAGCATTTTCTTATCTTTCCCAACTTTAAACAAGTTACTGTTGGTAGAAATTGTGTCTAGTGTTGCATATTTTGATTGAATAGACTTCCTAGAAAGCCTCTATGCATCAACATGTGGAGAGCTTCAGAGCAGGGGCTTTTGGCAGGCTCATGAATGCACAGGACAGAGATGTTATCTGGCCTTAGGGAGGATGTTTGGGGAGTGGGAGTGGGAGGGATGTTGGGCTTCAGTGTGCTAATGCAGCTAACAGCCAGGAAGGCAGAGTGTTGACTCTGCAGATTTAAGCCAGCTACTGATGGCTATGGGGCTAAATACTGACCCCATGGACTAATAAAGAAAATCACCTCAGGCACGAGCTGCAGGGGTCAGAGGTAACGGCATGGCTGGGAAAAACACAGGCAGTGGCTTTCGATCACTACTCTGCCTAATTGAAATGACAGTTGAAGACCGGTGGGGGTAACAGTGTTTATTTACGTCTTTGTTACGCGGTGAACAAGCACAAAGATATGCATGGCCCGGCCAGGGATGACATCGCTCCCGTTTGCTGACTGGCTCCGGGATCTCTGCACTAGTACAATAAGGACTTCCTGTCTGCCATCAGATTCCCCTGCATTCCACCCAGGCCCGGGGTGAGGCGAGGGGGCTGCTGGGGATAGGGTTTTGTGAAAGAGAACAAGTCCTAATCAAACTGACAATACGGACCTGTTCCCTTCTTTTGACCCCTGAGCTGACCCTCATTTTGAGATAAGGGTCTTTTAGGTAGCTGGGACAGGCTGTGGTTTGCTGAAACTGAGGTAATGTTGGTTTCCTCCATTTCAACAGATGCTCAGAGATGGTCAACACCCTGTTTCACAGTGCTGACATCAGCTGTTTCTATAAAGGCTATGCACCTAGTCTTGTAGCAAGGTAGTAACAGTAGGGATGAATAGAAATGAAATGAATAAAAGCAGGGCACTGTAGTCAAATTTCACTTTATTTTTAACCAAATTAATCAGTATTTTGATGATATTGAAGTGTTACCTACTGTTGTTTTTGATAAATAATCATCAATAAATTGGATATAATGACTAAATGGTTCATGGAAAACATTAGAACAACTCACTGGCATCTATTGAATTGTAATGTACTGGCAAGATATGTAGGCAATGTAAAGTATATAGCATTAATACATGTTTTTTTTAAACTAATATCTAAGTACTTTTTTTTTTAATTGTTCATTAAAAGATGTTTTTGTTAGGACAATTGGAATTTGTGGGTAAATGTATGGGTGGCAATAGTCACATGCTACTGGTAGCTCCTAATGACCTAACAGTATATTGCAGATACAACAAACAGTGGAATATAAGACGTCTGCGCTGGGACAGAGGCTTAACCCTGTATTGCTCTCAATAACAGCCAGGGAAAACAGAGGAAAGGGGCACAGTGTAAAAAAAGAAAGAACACAAATAATTGAAAATGATACATACATTGTGATGATAAGTATTGAATACACAGAGAAAGTTGCATCCGGTTGCTTTGACCACACTACACTGGTGTAAGGGGGAAAAAAACCTGATGTTGCTATTTGAAGAAATGGGGGAAGACAGTATTCAAGCTCTCCTGTTTCAGAGGGGTCAAGGTGGAAGAGCAACCTTCAGCAACCTGAGTACTAAAACAGCCCGCTGCTGTCTAGTCTAGCGTGACTACACATGCAGCATTAATGGCCTCCTGAGAGGACCGTCAGCACAGGAGGAAAAGAACACAAATACTCCCCTCTCACACCCAGCAGAACACAGGACAGAGGGGATTATATGTCTATGACAGCACATCGGAAGCGTGTGGTTTAAAGGATTACACCAAGATGTTAGGGAAATGTTCTGCAGCTCATTTCATCCTCTGAATGCCCGCAAATACATACAAAATATCAATGTTTCTAACAGAACGGAGGAATTTCCACAAATTGGAATATGATTGGAAACAGTGTAAAGTTATCTCATGGTACAACGTGCATTGTTGCAGACACAACAGATAAACCTAGATAAGATGAGTCGATAGTATTTTTTAATTAATAAACATCAGACAATGCATTTACACAGATAGCAATTTCCTGTGTGAAATGAATGATAAGAATGTCATTTCAACAAATAGCATCATTACAAGTTCCTATAGGGAACAGCACTTTGTTTCATGCTAATTCCGATAATGGCAATAGGATGAATAAGGTTGAGATCATTTCAAAAGTCTATTCAGTGCAGGAAATGAGCAACTATTGTGTTGCCCTTTTTCTAATTTAGCTTCTGAGAAGGTTCAGGTTTCTGTCAACACTTCATTCTGTGAAATTAAAGGATCACTGCCCAGGTTCCTCAAATGTTGGCAATCTGCACGAAACCCTGGCAGTTGTCACAGGTGATTAATAAGCATACAGTACATTTGATCCCATTGTGTCTCCAGGTTTTTGTTAAGGCCATTCAAGTTCCTGATTACTGCTGATATTATGCTCTCAAAGGTGGCCTTTGTGCCATCCTGCATCCGCACCGCCTTCATTAAAAGCGTCCAGTGAGAGATGGAGGGAGAGGGGTGTAATGAAGCGTGTATGTCCTTTTCCTATTGGGTGCCTAATCAAAGACTTTTTTTTCCTTTGCTTGATTTCCAGCATTAAAATGGAATTCCCGCACCCCGAGATTTGTGTAGATTAGCATGCAAACATACATTCACACACAACAACCAAGTGTTGGAAGTAATTCGCAAATATGCTTAGAAACAAAACAAACCACAGAATTATTTTGTGATTTTACAAGATTTAAGTTACAAATGTGATTCCCGTTAAAACAAACAAACATCTCTGGCAATATTTTGCAATATATGTAACCCCATATCGCTAATGTTTAGGATTGCAATAATATTGTAGCATTAATCAAGTGTCATGATGATGTCATAATAAGGGGCCTATGGTGTTTTACACCCTTATCACAACTTAAATAAATCATATTATTAAAAGGTTTTGACAGAGATACAAAGCTTTTCTCAATGCCAATAACTGCAGGCAAAGAGCATGACCCTGCAAATACTTCAGCCTTTCCATTACGCATTCCTGACACCTGCAAGCACCTGAACACTAAACTGATCTGACAGTAATGATTAATTGCCAAAAGTTGACAATAATGAGTGATGATCATGAGCCGCTGTTTATATTTCAGCCTCTGTTTATTGCTCAAAGTGTTGGCTTCATGTTAAATCCAAAGACAAAGGGCTACATTGTTATAGGAAGGACTAAGAAAAGCATATTATCTGCTTTATAAACAAGGCCAAGTAGTAACCCACTTTAAAGTCTTTTAGATAAAGACTTTAAATGTTAGGACCCTTTGAATCTTTCATTACTTTTTCCTCAACAAAAGTCTTAAGATTTCTCCAAGGTCCCATTTGTTATATTCATGTTTTTTTCCAAAAAGTAAATACATTCGCTTCTCATGCAGCCATAGCATGAATATAATTACAAGTTAAGCCTGTGCTCTGTCAAAAGGGTCAATGCCCTTCCACAAGATCAGATGTATGCAGTTAAGATGGAGTTAATTTATTTGAGTTTACAAAAAATGTGGTCGCCATTCAAAAATGTTTTCTACTCTGCTCCCAAAGTGCTAGCCAGAAGACATACTCTGACTTGCCTCCAAGTCTTTGTCTTCATACATTTCTTCCAAAAACTGTATAAACTACAAATTATTGATATCATGAACCAATTAATCATCATCAAAAATCTTTCAACTTGTCACTTGGTTAGCAGACATTCACAGTCGTTTAGCTTGTGATTCATAGCATGACAAGGATTTTTTTTTTTCTGACTGACCTACATGCTGACATGTATGAACGTTTGGTCGACCGTGTTAACAAGAACGTGTATGCAGTAAAAGAAGTAAAAGGATGTTAAGCGCATTTCCTGTACAAACAAAAACACTTCTCCCCCCAAGGATCAAACTGACAAAACGCAAGCAGACAAAGGAAATCTGCTTTGGTGTCAGAGGGAGTTTGCATAAAATATTCTGAAGCTTTGGACCTCTGTCATGTCTTTAATGCTATTGATCTGTTGGCAAGCTTCACCGCCTAGTGCTAACACTTCAATGAAAACCTCATGAGGCCACGGTAAATTTGTCCCAAAGAAAAGATGTCTGTGAACAGTGCTGATCGCGGTGAGGCCCGTGACTATTGTTGCCATCTGCTCACCATTTCCTCCAGCAAAGAAGATAATTGAATCTGAAATCACTTTTCTCTTTTGCTTTTAAGAGTGAGGGTCGTGACTGTCACTGAAGTCTCCACCACAATGGTTTGGGCCCTTGTTTGTGTTCTTTATAGAGCTATTTCCCCCTTGTAGTCTCTTGCAACATCTGCCCCTAACCCTCCAGATCAATATGGACCATCTAATCACCTGCCACACTTAATTAAAGCCCCATCACTGCCTTTATGAGAGGCATCAAAGTGCACGGTACCCAAAAGGGGGTCATGCAGATACGACTTCAATGGTGTGCTTTGCAGGGCCTTTGCACAATAGAGGAGGCTAAAAATCTTTAAGCTGGTTTGGTGAAAATAGGTCAGTGTTGGCAGCTGTGGGCTATGTGTCCCCGGCCTGGCCTGTGGTCCAGCATGCTGCTCGCCATATTTAACACCCTTTGTGCCATCCTCTCGGCACTAATCTGTCTTTTCACTGAGTGTTAAAATTAATTTGCAGTGATTTCTATGAGGGCACAGGCATCGTTAGGAAACCTCAAAGGGGCTACAAAATGGACAAGTTGCCAATGGTCGGCCTTTGTCCTTGGTCTGTCCCTTTCTAAATACCCATGACAGCAGCTTTGAAATGCCTGCCTGATGAGGCTCAGATGCTCTGGCCTCGGACATCGCAGTGACCATACTTGTCTGGCTGTGAAAAACATCTCATGACAAAGACAAACCCAGGGCAGCAACAATACCACGCACTGGATTCCAAAACTGTCCAGCATGCATTGCTCGGTGATGTATCATGATCATCCTTGTTTGCTCTGAAATAACAAATAAAACTTAATTTAATTTTACTTTATTACCTCAAAGCTATCTCAATAGTGCAAGCCCAGAAGGAGAACATCAGCAAAAAAGAGATAACCCTATCACTTAAGAGTGCTTGGCATCCAAACAAAATGGTGTTCCCATGGGAAAGTTGTAGACATGACTGTTTAGCTGAAGCTTTCCAGTGGTGCTCATAATGCCATTAATTGTGTGAGAGAAGAGTTGGAGAAAGGGCTGGCCATGGAGAGCCTGGAGGAAGCCACGTCATGCAGGTTCAAACACTCTGCTGTGTTGTATGGAGTGAGGGCTTCTCTGGTTCATATCCTCTGTCTTTAATTCTTTCTTCCTCTTTTATCTTTCTTTATTTAATCTTTTGCTCCCTGTTTATCTGACTCAGTCTTTACCCCCTCATACATAAACTGTCTCTCTCCGTCTTACCATAAAACAAGATGAAGAGAATTAATGGCACAAACATTTCTGACAACTGCAGGAGTCTGGGCCCCTTTGCTCTCTCTCACTCTATAAAAAGATAAACTTAAAGGAGAGAGAGACGGAAGAATTGGAGATGAAGAGAAAAGTAAAGAATAAAAGTGAGAGGAGGCTGGCTGTGAGTGGGTGTGGTGGGAGAGTTCCTCTCGTCAAATTAAACTTCCATCTCCGTCAAAGACATGCTCAGATTCCAGCAAGCCAATCAGCCAATCTAAGACAAATGATTTTGGTGAGCTTTCCTGCCACACTGGGCGTGGGAACAGCACAGATTCTCATAAAAAAAAGAGCCAGTCAATTATTTCCCTGCTGCTTCAAAGACCTGAACAACAAAAAAGGTTTGTGTTTATGTGCGGTGTTTCTGTGTTGTTGCCTCTGAGCATGTTGGTTTCGGCTGGTTTCTACTGTGCATGTGTGAGAGTGTAAACACTATTTTGGATCCACAGCTGTCCGCTCAAGTGCGACAGTTTGAGAGACGAAACACAAAAGGATGCTTTCTTTCATTCCCATAGATAAATAAGACTGTTCAAGGGTCATTTGAACCAGGGGGGTCCTGTTGCCTTACGCTTTTCTCAAGGCAGCGTTTTGATCAAAGCCGTTTGTAGGGACCTCTTTCCTCTCCCCCACGCGCCACCCTCCCACATCCCACACTCCAACCCCCTAACCACGTTTGCCTTGCTGCTGCTAATCATTGGTGGTCTCCTGACTGCCAACAGTAATTGATTAGGGAGCACAGGACTGGCGGGTGAGGGGGGGGGGGATGGAGGGGAAAGTTCAACCTAGAAGTTCTCAAGGTCACTGCCCTCTCCCTCCCCCCGACAAACTCTTTTTCTCATGCTATTAGGTATCAGCAACAGGGGAAACTCTGAATATTTGACACACTCGGTACGACATCCAAGAGGTTTGGTGGTGGCGGGCACAAACAGGAAATTCTGTGTAAGCAAAATGGATGAATCTGTTTAAGAAAAACTCGGTGGTGAAAGGGCTCAGTTCGTGATCTGTTGAATTGGGAACTCATCATCCTCGGTTGAGCATGCTTATTTTTGTAGACCCCCCTAGCTGTTCTAAGAATGTCGCCGCGTTGTTTGGCCCTCCGCGGTTGCTCAACATCCATGACAATATAAAAAAAGTTGTGGATGTTATTCTGCAGTAATGACTCTCACCATTCCTCCTGGTTTCACAGGAAGAGGTGACATGCCTTTCCTTTGGAAAGTGACTCATGCTGCTGTCTTGTTTAGTGCATTTACAGACTGTTTGAAGAATTCTCCTCTTCAGTGAATTAGAGTGGAGAAAGAGCCTCAACTTCTTTCTTTTTTTGTTTGACTGTGTGAGTTCTCAGTATGGCCAAACAGGGTTATGTTCACCACAAAACCTACCGCTGACTTTGAACCCAGAGTCCTGAAGCCTATGGAAACATGACTGTCACAGGAAATGTTCAACATGTTTCACTGTGCTGCAACTGAGCTCGAGGTGAGGGTGTTTTTAGAGAGGAGCCCTCCCAGAGGTGAGGTGGTGTTGATGTTGGCTGCACGGCGGTCTGGGGGCTGTCCAGAATCTACCACTCTCTGGTAGTGAGAGCCGAAAAAACACTCAGAGCATTTCCAGATACTCACGGACCTATGTCTGGACATGCAGGTTTACTCAAGTGCAATGATGAACTGTGATGTAACTTCACAAATGCAGAGCAAGAAATCTTACAAGCCCAAGAGGCTGCATTCAAGATAAATAATTAGAATAGCTTAAAATGCCCATTGTCACTCAGCAAGTGGAGACAGGTTGGTTTCCATGTCTATACCAGTCATCTATCCCACAGATGGCCCCAAACTATGGCAGCTTGGGAACATTTCTTCTTATGTCTGTCTGTCACTTACATTGTCCCACAACATTTATCATAAGGAACTCATTTTTCATAAATCTGTCAGTAAGGTTGCAGATTTCCGGCTAATTTTAAACATATCCTGTATAAAGGAGATGGGACATTAATCCTACATATATCTTTTTGTTCCCCTACTGCTTATGTATATTCAAACAACATGTAAAAAGGATTACGACAAAACTTGATATTCTTGCAAACACCAGATCAAGATATCATGAAAGCCAGTCTGACTGGGCTGCGAATGAAAAGCACTTGTGTGGTTTAACTTTATCCAGACTTGTGAATACCAGAGGAGGTCGTTCTAAGAAGTGGTGGGCTCTGCTTTATGTTCTGTCAGTGCTGTGCGTCTGCTCTCTACTGCCCCCCTTTGTTGGGCACGCGGTATTTACAAGGATCACAGATCCCTATTTTCTAATAATCACTTACAGTACTGTACAATGTAAACAATGCACACTTGTTTTCAACACTGCAGAATTTGCATACATTTTATATATTTTCTCTTGAATCCTTCACTCCAAAAAATTGTTTGTTGCTGTGGAAGGCAGGTTTTCTTTTTTTTCTAAAACATGTCAAATAGCTATCAGCTTGAACGTGTCTTGGCCTCTTAGTTTTGCCGTATCATGCTCAAAACCAATGGAAACCGATCACCAATAGTTTCTCATCTGTCACTAATTGTGAGGCCACATTGTTCACTTCATATCACCTTTACTCCCAATGGAAACCGTTGTGAGTGACATGAGTATAAAAGCACTTTTCATTCCCCTACAAAGAGTCTTCAGCCCTGCATTAAGTCTGTCAATAGTCAGCTGGCCTCCCACTGAGATCACCTCGAGGTGCTGCAATTTGTGCCTAGCAACTAAGTCTCATTGGAACTCGACTACCTGAAAAGCACAGGGTGTTCAGGAAAAAAAGGTTGAACTACTTTTGCTTCTATCTGCTGCCAGTGTGCAGAATTTAAACCACTGCATGCCAACAAATTGTTTAGCCTAATTTAAGCACAGTTACTGTGTCTGAGGTCAGCTTTTATTTGGGAAAGAAATAGTCAGTGTTGTTAAAGCCCCAATTAAGGCAACCTTTGTGGTACATTTTAATTTAAACATAGAGTGGAGTTTTCCATATGAATGCTGGCAATATATTGCATTGGCTCTTAGTTTTATGACGGAATAAATATATGTAGAATAACTTTAAAACTGAAGGAAGTTACTTAATACGTTTTTACTCAGTGTAAGCAGGTAAACATGTGGCCTATTGGAAATGGGTTGTAAACGCCTGAGCTTAATTACTTAAAGGGGAAGGTGGTGGGGAGAGAAATGGTAGAACATGAAGTGAGTAATGAAAGAGTTAAAGAAACAAACAGTAGCAGGTTGCCTTCACTCCAAAGACAGGCTGCAAGATGAGAGGTGAATACTTTTACTTGTGAGTAATTATTCCCATCACTCTACTGTCACGTTATGGGTGTGTGAAAAACACACGGATATCATCTTTTTACACAAGCCCTCAATGTGGGTGGTGTGGCAAAAAGGTTTTTAGTTGATGCTGGATGACTTATCATGTAGCAGAGAACAGGACTGGGCCTGTGGAATGAAGGAAATGACATCTGATGCCATAGGGGTTGACTGAGCCAAGCATCCGCCAGCCCATATTCTCACCGGCGGTTACCATACACGCTGTAGGTCCCCGACAAATAACCCACATAGAAATTCAACACTGACTTTTAATAATATAATCACATGCCCTGACACATGCACAAACACTTGCATTAACACACACATACTGTACACGCAGTATAATCATACAAATGGCCTTTCTTGTAGATACTTTTCATATAGTATTTGCCAAGATTGTATTTTGGCAGGGTGTTGCTGTCTTATTAGAGACCTTGAAACCAGAGCTGTATCTACAATGATGCTGCTTAACATATCAAAAGCCTGCTTATTAAGCCCAGCATTCATTTCAAGTGTTCACCTGACCCGTGGCATGAATTGGTTTATTTATTTCACTCCTCTCCCTAAGCAACACATGTTGCAGATGAGTCTTTGTGTTGAGTGTGGACGCTGTGGCTTCTATCACGGGGCATATCGCAGAGGTTGTTTGTCTGCTCTTCAGTCAGCAGAGGTTTATCTGATCAAACTGTGTGTTAGGAAGTATAGCCAGTGTATGGACAGGCAAGCAGCTATGGCAGGTGGTAATGCAGAGAAACAGCGGCCTCGTAGCCGCTCGTGGAGGAAGAGCGCTCCATGTGTTTCGCGCAGGCTGCTCTGCTGCTCGTGTTTGCGCGGTGAGGAAAAGGATCCTCTGCAGGAGCAGGAAGAGAAGATTAATGGGGGCCCTCAGCATCCACACTTGGATCAACTGGGATCAGTTGAGAGGGAGGCTATCCAGATTAGAGTAGAAGATCTGGGTATAGTTAATGCTGGCTTCAGCCTGTTGGAGGAGGAACCTGTGACCTCCAGGAACAGCGTGGCCCGCTCAGCCAGCTCTGTGTCTGGCTGCCCGAGGACTCTGAAAAAGAAACAACTGAAGCCTCTCTCTTCACTCCCGATTGATTCCCAGGCCATCACTTCCACAAGTGAAGAAGATAATGAAGAAGAGGAGGAAGATCTGTTGCTGTGTGACAACAGCACTGCTAGCTTCCTAACACCCCCTGCCATTAATCTGATCCCCCCCTCTCCCTCTGATGTCGTTGACGACGATCAGTTCTTTGATATCAACTCGGAGGAAAGTGTGGCGAATACGTCTTGCAGTGATGGAAGCCTTGCTGCTTGGGAACCGGAAAGCTATGAGGAAAAGATGGAGAGTGTGGAGACAGAGGAAGACATCACATTGGCTGAGAATAAGACCCTTGCAGATAAGACAAATGAGTCTAAAGAAAGCCCAAGTGATGAGTCAGGGAAAGAGAGAGAATATGTTACAACCAAAGAGATGGATAAAGAGAAAGCAAAGTCCAAGTTCTTACGTAGCGCCTACCAGGTGGCGCCTCTTCCTGAGTACCCTCGGAAAAGTGAGTCTAAAAGTGACAACCCCAGTGGTTTGCTTTATTATTAGGAGACAGATGAGACAATTGATGTCGAATTACTTTCTGGGTGTTCGTAGTACCTCTGTGATGTTTAGTCAAAGTAGATAGCATCAGAACGACTACAGAGCTGCCTTATTTACTCAATGTTTAAAACTTTTCTTCTCATCTGACCCAAGTTAAAACAATACATATTTGTCTTTAGGGTTAGGGTAAAAGCCCCCATGTTCTTAAATGCTTTTAATTCCAAAGAAAACTGTTGTCACAAAGGTGTTCTTGGTTTCTTTCTTTGTCAAAGGGAGCTTCAACACTGGGATAAATCTTTTGTCATTTACTGAGCACAACTTGGGTGAGTTTTCTTGAGGTAAATTTGCAAGTATTTGGGTTTCGACTTTTCTGTTTCCATTTAGGCAAAACTCTAGGTGAGAGGTAAATGACACCAGATGATGGTTCGCTCCATCCAGCTGTTGAGCTCATGTGTTGTCTCTTCGTTTTGATCTGAGTTTCCCATTCAGATGAAATTGCATTCATTATGTGACATCGCTACAGTACCTCGAACGCCTCCTTTGGGAGTTGCAGAAGTTCCCCTTTGTTGGATTCCCTTTTTAGCCATTGTGTGTGTATTCCCAGTGCGTGGCTGGGCAGGCAGTTCCCAGGTTTTGGGTTCCTGTGACTCAGCATGCTCTCCTCCCTCAGCCGTTTCTCAAAGAGCTTAATTTCTTTTCAACCAGAGGAGGACAATAATACTGGAAACGATAAGCATCGCATTTGCCTATCTATTACATAAATGTGCTGAAAAGTTCGGACTCTAAAGCTGCGCTTTATCATTAACCCTATGTGTGTTTGGTTTACAAATGTTGTCACGCACTAACCATAGATTGCTCAGTGTGTTTGAGTGTGTGCGTGCAAAGGATGCAATGGGTTTGTCTCTACTAACCAGTGCGGGTGAGATAACTCAAGTCATGCTTTGACTTGTCCTGACTAAGCCAACTCAGACTTGGAATGATGTCCATCTCTCCAAGGCAACATCAGGCTGTGACCCTGAACCTGCCCATAATTCCCTGTCCTTCTGTGTTTTGACGGTGCTTTTCCTGGACGCTGCAGGCTGTGTGAAGTCTGAATATGGCTGTGGTAGGGTGGGTGTAATGCCATTGCTACCCTCCATTAGCATTCTCAGACAGCTCTCCATATTGTGCCATGCATGGTGAATAGAAGTCACTGAGCGAGACTGGAAATTATTTTTCGCAGGATTTCATACAAACACTGTTGTGTCTGAGGTCAGCTAAAGAAGGGTTGCTCCTACATGTCATCACTTTTAGCCAAGACTCATCGCTTTTCTCAGTCTAGAAAGTTGTGCTTTGCGTGGAGATTGTTCCGAACTTCCCTAGCTGTAGGGCACTTCTTCTGATCCTCTGCAGACTGACTCACTGGCCAGCCAGGTGATGAAGAGAGTGTCAGCTCGCTGCCCCCCTTCCTGTACTTCACTATCTCTCCAGGACCCAGACAGGATTCCACTGCTGACACACATAAACCAATTACACCGTCTTATCTGATTCTGACTCCATCTAAACTCCCATCCATGTCAAACCAGCCTTTCAGAAACAGGCCCCTGAAATGAAAAACATGTGTTTAAGAAATTAGGCTTGATTTTTTTGCTGGCTAAACTATTTGAAAAGACTACTGTTTTAAACTGTAAAAGGGCTTGATATGCTTCAATCTGTGAAGATATAAAACTTTAAGTAGTTACAACTCGGAGCTGCAAACATTCCAACATCTATCACATCATATCAGTGTGTTGCCTGAGAAAGCCAGGGCCTAGCTTGTGTGCCATATTCACAGCCTCATTCGTCTTGCTTGTTATGATAGCAGAAAAAAATATATCTGCTCGATGACCAAGTGACATTCGGAAAATGTAAGAATACAGGCTTTCTGTGGGAAAGAACTTGGGTTGAAAGAAAAGTATGTCATCAACTAGACGGACATTAAAGTGCATGACAGGTTGCCAAGCAACCCAATCGAGTTGTGTCCACTATCAGCAGCAGCTAATGCACTGTAAATAAACCTGGTGACCTGTATGCCAGAAAAAGGCAGAAAGGGGCTTAAACCATAAGAATACAGTGGCTTCAAAGGGTGAAAAAAAGTACTTGTTTCTCATACAGTCAGTGACTAAAATAGATCAATATTTATTGGCCTAATAGTTTCCTGTTTCTGTTTGCAGATGACCTGAGCAATAAAGATGTGACCTGCTCTGATTTGCTGAGAGCTGAACTCTGTCTGCTTCCTCAAGTTGCCAACATGGACACATTTACCCACCAAATGGTAAGAAGACTGTGAAATTAACCAAAAGCTTTTCTCATGATGTCTTTATAGTTTATTTGACATGCTCTGTGGGCCTTTATATTTTACTTCAAATTCCTGGAAGATATGTGTTTAATCTGATTTACATTACTACCTTGTAGTAGTTCTTGGAAATACTTACTGACTTGATTAGACTTGGCTGGATTGTCAGTGTATTGCTAGCTAAAACCTAATATTATATAACAGAGGCTGATAACACGCTCCTGCAGTCTGGTGGACACAATGACCAGAAGCGCCACTTTCAACTCTTCAACCGAGTCCACAGACCACCAGGAAGAGGAGGGGTCGCCACGACAACGACGCATAACCGTTGGTGAGTCTAGTTGTATTAAATCATGGACAAACAAGGTTGTTCTACGTACCGTAAAATTACTGATTCAAAAATAAACTTACAAGCCTCTGTTTCTGTACACCCTTCATGCAGAATCATATATGCCTCAGACTAAGGATCAGAATGGAAACTTCCCTGAGAAGGTACCGTAGACCATCAAAGCGGCGCCTTCAGGGTGGCATCAGCTCGCAGCCCAGAGCTGCCGCAATTACAGAATATGCTCTGTTTATATTTCCCAGCTCCCTTGATCTGTCAAAGCAATGACTCTGCAAATAGTCCCAGGATTTACATCTTTGTGTCCAGGATTTGCCAAGGAAGATTGCCCGTATCCTTAGCGATCCACGTGTTGGGTGAAACACAAAAATGGAAAAAAATAAAATAAAATTTTAAGGCAAAATCGCTCATGGCCTGCACTTAGTACCAACATTTTTTATTTTCCTCTAGCAGCCAATCAATTACATATGAGCAATTTGTGCAATGTGTATCTGAAGCAGCCAGGCCTCACACCCAAGCCCCATACTGGGACACCAAATTAGACAAAATGACTGAATTCTTTTATTATTTGGGCAATATTGTTACAGTATCATCTAAATAGGGGTTTTTATCTGGACGTCTCTCTGTTTTATAACATCAAAATGTAAATCAATGAGACAAGGCCAACCTTTCACCTTAAATTATTGAATAAATCCAGAGTCACTTTGTGAAGCCTCTACTGGTAGCAGGAAACTTTGTAGATTTGTTCCCAGGAATAGCATAAACAGAAAATCTGTGACTAAGGCAACCATTTCATAGAAACCTTTGTTTAGGAAACCTAGCTAAGTAAACGCCTCTTTGTCCTTTTTAAACTTTTGTTTGCAGTTAAACACAGAAATGTGTTTATTTGCTGTGATATGTGGAAACATGGAAATCCTGCACAGTCATACTTCATTTGGATGAATCAGTAAAAGAGACAATGACAAAGAGCATGAGTTTAACCTTGTTTTGTCTTGATGTCAAGCCTCTTACTAAATACGTTTTCACATGCAGCAGATTCAATGTGAATCATCATGTGCGTCATGTGCCGCTCTCTTTGCATTTCCCACCATTTGCGGTTTATAAAATCTGTCATTAAATTGATTCATGACAATTAATAACAGTTAATTAAACTTAATCCAATAATTCAGTCAACAAAACAAACAATGAAATAATGGATGGCTGATTATTAGTAATGCTATCAATTATGTTATTTCATTAAGTTTGTATTATATGACATCATTCGTTTATAAGTGATACATTGTAATTGTTATAGTTAATATAAGTAACAATAACAATTACATTAGTAAACTATATAACGCTTAATGCTTCACACATCAAAACAATCTACTATATTAAGCATTATTATTAATGAGCAAATCATTTGTAAACCTTTAAGAAATTGTTTGTAAAACTTTTATAAAAGTGACATACAGCGGGGCAAAAAAGTATTTAGTCAGCCACCAATTGTGCAAGTTCTCCCACTTAAAAAGATGAGAGAGGCCTGTAATTTTCATCCTAGGTATACCTCAACTATGAGAGACAAAATGAGAAAAAAAAAATTCACATTGTCTGATTTTTAAAGAATTTATTTGCAAATTATGGTGGAAAATAAGTATTTGGTCACCTACAAAAAACAAGATATCTGGCTCTCACAGACCTGTAACTTCTTCTTTAAGAGCCTCCTCTGTCCTCCACTTGTTAACTGTATTAATGGCACCTGTTTGAACTCGTTATCAGTATAAAAGACACCTGTCCACAACCTCAAACAGTCACACTCCAAACTCCACTATGGCCAAGACCAAAGAGTTGTCAAAGGACACCAGAAACAAAATTGTACACCTGCACCAGGCTGGCAAGACTGAATCTGCAATAGGTAAGCAGCTTGGTGTGAAGAAATCAACTGTGGGAGCAATTATTAGAAAATGGAAGACATACAAGACCACTGATAATCTCCCTCGATCTGGGGCTCCACGCAAGATCTCACCCCGTGGGGTCAAAATGATCACAAGAACGGTGAGCAAAGATCCCAGAACCACACGGGGGGACCTAGTCAATGACCTGCAGAGAGCTGGAACCAAAGTAACAAAGGCTACCATCAGTAACACACTACGCCGCCAGAGACTCAAATCCTGCAGTGCCAGACGTGTCCCCCTGCTTAAGCCAGTACATGTCCAGGCCCGCCTGAAGTTTGCTAGAGGGCATTTAGATGATCCAGAAGAGGATTGGGAGAATTACATATGGTCAGATGAAACCAAAATAGAACATTTTGGTAAAAACTCAACTAGACGTGTTTGGAGGAGAAAGAATGCTGAGTTGCATCCAAAGAATACCATACCTACTGTGAAACATGGGGGTGGAAACATCATGCTTTGGGGCTGTTTTTCTGCAAAGGGACCAGGACGACTGATCCGTGTAAAGGAAAGAATGAATGGGGCCATGTATCGTGAGATTTTGAGTGACAACCTCCTTCCATCAGCAAGGGCATTGAAGATGAAACGTGGCTGGGTCTTTCAGCATGACAATGATCCCAAACACACCGCCCGGGCAACGAAGGAGTGGCTTCGTAAGAAGCATTTCAAGGTCCTGGAGTGGCCTAGCCAGTCTCCAGGTCTCAACCCCATAGAAAATCTTTGGAGGGAGTTGAAAGTCCGTGTTGCCCAGCGACAGCCCCAAAACATCACTGCTCAAGAGGAGATCTGCATGGAGGAATGGGGTCAAAATGGGTCAAAATACCAGCAACAGTGTGTGAAAACCTTGTGAAGACTTACAGAAAACCTCTGTCATTGCCAACAAAGGGTATATAACAAAGTATTGAGATGAACTTTTTTTATTGACCAAATACTTATTTTCCACCATAATTTGCAAATAAAGTCTTTAAAAATCAGACAATGTGATTTTCTGGATTTTATTTTTCTCATTTTGTCTCTCATAGTTGAGGTATACCTATGATGAAAATGACAGGCCTCTCTCATCTTTTGAAGTGGGAGAACTTGCACAATTGGTGGTTGACTAAATACTTTTTTGCCCCCACTGTAGATGGATGGACCTATTTTAATATTGTGGGTAAATGTAAAATATGTATTTACCATCCAACCAATATTATAATAATCAGTCAAGGCCTTATAAAATCCTTGACTATTGTTAATAGAACCCAATTATTAGTAAACTGTCAAAATAAAATATAGCACTACTAATAATTAGTAAACATTATTACTAACTATCTAATTGTTTGTAAAAAATAAAGTAACAATGAAATATCATTGTACCATTTATTAATGATGATTACTATGAAGTTTTAGGAAACTAATGAAGATTATACACAGGATTTAATGTAATGTGCTTTTTCATCATGGCTGATGTAGAATGTGGAATAAACAGCAGGAATCTAACCTCTCCTTCTTCGCAGCAGGAGGACAGGCAAGCGGCCAAACGTCTGGCTGAGCTGAACACAGAGGAAGTCTGCCAGTGGTTTACCAGCATTGGACTGCAGAAATGTCTTCCTTTCATCAGCGGTAAAACATTTTTCTGACAGTCTCCTCTCCCAGTAAAAGGCAGACATTGCTGATTAGATTTATCTTTGCCACAAATCAAATCAACAGCGTTGTAATAGATGGGGTAAGGAGAGCAGGATAATTCAAGGTCACTGATTAAAACTGAAGTAGTTTTTATGCAATAATACATTATTCTTGAAGTATGTTGGTGGACGACAACTCTCTTTCAGAGGTGAAACTATGTGGAGCAGACATAGCTTCAGTGGATGTGAACACTCTGGACATCCTGCATATCAACACACTGGAGGAGAGGGAGCTGCTGCTGTCTGCCATTTATAGTGAGCTGCACCCTCCCAGCACCGTCACCCAGAGACTCAACTCGATGCTTGGTATACTTCCATCAATACAACCTGACAAATAAACATTTAACTGGACAGCTTTTCGATTCAGTATGTCATGAAGATTTATCTTTCCACAGAATCTATAGGGCCTAACAATGTTGAGACATTTACTACAACACTAGTATCAATGAGCAAATCTAAGTCCTCTCCTCACGTGAGCTGCTTGAGCAGGAATCGGCGTTCCCTGAAGCTCAGGTACAGCCTCTCGTAAATATCATTTTTAATTATTGAAATGTATTTATTAACTTATGTAAATCTTATTTTAATCTCCTCTTCAACCAAAGGA